>NC_087437.1:87417802-88042802 GCF_036321535.1 Camelus dromedarius | reverse complement strand
GAACATCTTCACCATCTTTACTTTAAACTCTTTCTCAGATAAATTACCTATTTCCTCATCACTTATTTCTTCTTCTGGGATTTTATATTGTGCCTTGGTGTGGGAGATACTTCTCTGCTGCCTCATATTGTCTGTCTTTCTATTTATATTTTTAGGTAGGTTAGTTAACGTTTCTTGACCTTGGAGAGGTGGCCCTCTGTGGGAGACGTCCTATGCGTCCCAGCAGTATACTCCTTTCATTACCCAAGGGCCAGGGTCCAGCTGGTCCCAGTGTAGAGTCTGGTCTGTGTTTGTAGATTCCTTCCACAGGCTTTGGGATTGTTGTTTTCTTATTTCTGGTATCTGCCCCTGGTGGATGAGGCTGGACTAGAGGCTTATGCAGGTTTCCTAGCAGGAGGAGCCGGTGCTTGCTCACTGCTGGGTGAAGCTTGGTCCTGGACCTCTGGTGGTTAGGGCTGTGTCTAGAGGTGTTTGTGGCTCAGGAGAGCTGCTCATGGGTGGGGCTTTGTTCCTACCCAGTATGTTGTTTTGCCTGAGGCTTCTCTGCAGGCTGTTGGGGGGGGGGCTAGATCTTGGTGCTAATGATCCAATCAAGATGTCAGCCTCCAGGGAAGCTCATGTAGATGAACCTCCCAGAATGTCCGCCACCAGCTTTTATGTCCTCTGTGTGAGCTGCAGTAGAATATCCCCTGGGTGGGCAACCCACAAACTAAGGAATAATTGGGTCACAGAGCCCCCCCCCCCCCCGGCAAGAATGAGAGTTCTGGGCCCCATGTTGGGCTTTCCAGCCCGGGGTTCTGGCATTGGGAAGAGGTGGAGACCCCAGGACATCTGGTTCTGAAGGCCAGCAGGGCTTGGCTCCAGGAACCCCACAGGACTGGAGGAAACAGAGACTTCATTCTATTGGGAAGTGTACACAGAATCTCACGTGTGCCAGGTCCAAGGGTAGAGGCAGTGATTTCATAGGAACCTGGGCCAGGCCTGCCTGCTGGTTTTGGAAGGTCTCCTGGGAACAGAGGACGGCTGTGGAATGTTCATAGCAATAAATACCTACATCAAGAAATAAAGGAGATCTCAAATAGCCTAACTTTATACCCCAAGGAATCAGAACAAGAACAACAAACAAAACCCAAAGCTAGTAGAAGGAAGGAAAGATCAAAGGTCAGAATACATCAACAAAAGAAAGGACAAAAATCACATGATCAACTCAGTAGATGCAGAAAAAGCATTTGATAAAATTCAACTCCCATTTATGATAAAAACTCTTAGAAAAGTGGGTATAGAGAACATATTTCAACATAGTAAAAGCTATTTATTAAACCCACAGCCAACATAATACTCAGTGATGAAAAGTTGAAAGTCTTCCTACTAAAATCTGGAACAAGAGGATGCCCACTCTCACCACTTCTATTCAACCTAGTATTGAAAGTTCTAGCCATACTAATCAGACAAGAAAAAGAAATAAAAGGGATCCAGATTGAAAGAGAATAGGTAAAATTGTTACTATATGCAGATGACGTGATACTATATATAGAAAACCCTAAAGACTCCACACAAAAACTACTAGTGCTGATAAATACAGCAGGGTAGCAGGAAACAAGATTAACATACAGAAATCTGTTGTGTTTCTTTACACTAGCAATGAGATATCAGAAAAGGAAAATTTAAAAAAAAATCCCTTTCAAAATTGCATCAAAAAATATAAAATACTTGGGAGTAAACCTGACCAACAAGGTAGGTGAAAGACTTATATACAGAGAACTATAAAACATTGATTAAGGAAATTAAAGATGAGTTTTAAAAAATGGAATGATATCCCATGCTTTTGGAATGGAAGAATTAGTATTGTTAAAATGGCCGTACCACCCAAAGCAATCTAGATTTAATGCAATCCCTATCAAATTATCTAGGAGATTTTTCACAGAACTAGAACAAATAATCCTAAAATTCATATGGAATCACAAAAGAACTAGAATTGCCAAAGCAATACTGAAGAACAAGAACAAAGCTGAAGGAATAACTCTCCCAGTCTTCAGACAATACTACAAAGCTACAGAAATCAAAACAGTGTGGTATTAGCATAAAAACAGACAGATCAGTGGAATAGAATAGAAAACCCCAAAATAAACCCACACACCTCACCTACAGTCAGTTAATCTTTGACAAAGAAAGCAAGAATATACAGTGGAGAAGACAGCCTCTTCAACAAGTGGTGTTGGGAAAACTGGACAGCTGCATGTAGATCAGTGAAATTCAAACACCCTTGCACACCATACACAAAAATAAACTCAAAATGGCTTAAAGATTAAGACAAGACACCATAAACCTCCTAGGAGAGAACACACGCAAAACATTCTCTGATATAAATTGTAGTAACATTGTCCTGGGGCAGTCTATGGAGGCAATAGAAATTAAAAACAAAACAAAACAAAACAAATGGGACCTAATTAAACTTATAAGCTTTTGCACAGCAAAGGAAACAATAAATAAAATGAAAAGACAACCTATAGAATAGGAGGAAATAATTGCAGATGATGCAGCTGACAAAGGCTTAATTTCCAGTTTCCAAACAGCTCATATAACTCAATAACAAAAAAACAAACAACCCAATCCAAAAAAGGGCAGAAGATCTAAACAAACATTTCTCCAGTGAAGACATACAAATGGCCAATAGGCATGTGGAAAAAATGCTCAGTGTCGCTAATTTTCAGAGACGTGCAAATCAAAACTACAATGAGGTATCACCTCACACCCTTCAGAATGACCATCATGAAGAAATCCACAAACAATAAATGCTGGAGAGGGTGTGGAGAAAGGGAACCCTCGTACACTGTTGGTGGGAATGTAAATTGGTGCAGTCACGATGGAAAACAGTAGAGAGGTTCCTTAAAAAACTAAAAACAGAGGTACCATATGATCC
This sequence comes from Camelus dromedarius, assembly GCF_036321535.1. Classification (NCBI taxonomy): domain Eukaryota; kingdom Metazoa; phylum Chordata; class Mammalia; order Artiodactyla; family Camelidae; genus Camelus; species Camelus dromedarius. The sequence goes on along the minus strand of NC_087437.1, from coordinate 88,039,882 downwards.
AGCAATCCCACTCCTGGACATATATCTGGAGGAAACTCTAATTTGAAAAGATACATGCACCCCAATGTTCATAGCACTATTTACAATAGCCAAGACAGGGAAGCAACTGAAATGTCCATTGACAGATGAATGGATAAAGAAGCTGTGTTATGTATATATAATGGAATATTACTCAGCCATAAAAATGAATAAAACAGTGCCATTTGCAGCAATATGGATGGACCTGGTGATTGTCCCACTAAGTGATGTAAGCCAGAAAGAGAAAGAAAAATACCATATGATATCACTTATATGTGGAATCAAAAAAAAAAAAAACCAAAAAAGACATAAATGAAATTATTTACAAAACAGACTCACATAGGAAAAAAAAAGTATGGTTACCAGTGGGGGAAGGAGGTGGGAAGGGATAAATTGGGAGTTCCGGATTTGCAGATACTATTATATATAAAACTGATAAGCAACAAGGTCCTATTGTATAGCACAGGGAACTATATTCAATACCTAGTCATGGCCTATAACAAAAAAAAAAAAGAATAGGAATATATGTATGTGTGTGTATATGTGTTTGTGTGTGTGTGTTTGTGTTTGTATGTGAAAAAAAATAATCAGAATAGAACTAAATGAAATAGAAACTAAAAACACAATAAAAAAAGATTGATGAAACTAAGAAGTGGTTCTTTGAGAAGATAAACAGAATTGACAAACCTTTAGGTAGACTCACCAAGAAAAAAAGAGATGTCTCAAGTAAAACCAGAAATGAAAGAAATGCTATAGCTGATTCCACAGGGAAAAAAAGGATCAGAATAGACTACCATTGTCACTTAATATCCGTTAAGGCTTGGTTCTAGAACTTCCTCATGGATACCAAATCCACGATGGATGCTCAAGTCCCTTATATAAAATGGCGTAGTATCTGCATGTAAACCTACGCACATTCTCTCATATACTTTAAATCACCCCGACATTACTTGTAGTATCTAATACAATGTAAATGCTATGTAAATTATTGTGAATGCAATGTAAATGCTGTGTAAATAATTGCCAGTGCTTAGCAAATTCAAAGTTTGCTTTCTGGAACCTTCAGGAATTTTTTTTTTTCCCAAATATTTTCCATCTGTGGTGGATTGTATTCATGGATGCAGAACCTGTGGATACTATGTAGAAGGACTGTACTATGAAGAATTATACGCCAGTAAATTGAACAATCAAGAAGAAATGGATAAATTCCTTTAAACATACTGCTTACCAAGACTGAATCATGACGAAACAGAAAATCTGAACAGTTAAATTACTCTTAAGGAGATTGAATCAGTAATCAAAAACCTCTCAATAAGCAAAAATCCAGTACCAGAGAGCTTTACTGGTGAATTCTATCATACATTCAAAGAATTAATACCAGTCCTTCTCAGACTCTTCTAAAAAATAGAAGAGAAAGGAACACTTTCAAGCTCATTCTTTGAGGCCAGTGTTACCTTAATACCAAAAGCAGACAAGGACATCACAAAAGGAAATTACAGGTCAATGTCCCTAATGAACATAGATGCAAAAACCCTCAGCCAAATATTAGCAAACTGAATGCAACAATACATTAAATTTTTGTCAGAAATAGAACTAACAATTCTGAAAATTTGTATCAAACCACAAAAGACCCCAAACAGGCAACTCAGTCTTGAGAAGGAAGAATAAAGATGGAGGCATCATCCTTCCTAATTTCACACTACAGTTGACCCTTGAAAAATGTGGGGGCTAGGGACACCAACTCTCCCACCTCCTGTGCAGTTGAAAATCTGTATGTAAGTTTATAGTCAGCCCTTGTATCTGCAGTTCCACATCCACAGCTTCAACCAACTGAAGATTGTGTAGTACACTAATATGTATTTAGGGAAAAAATCCAGGTGTAAGTGGGCCCGTGCAGTTCTAACTCATGTTGTTCAAGGATCAACTGTATATTACAGACCACAGCAATCAAAACAGTATAGTAGTGACATAAAGACAGACACATAGATCACTGAACAGAATAGAGAGCCCAGAAATAAACCAGCATATATAGTCAATTAATTTATGACACAGAAGCCAAGAATATACAATGGGGAATGGACAGTCTCCTCAATAAATGGTGTTAGGAAAACTGGATGGCCAAATGGATAAGAATGAAACTGGACCGCAGTCTCACACCATACACAAAAATCAACTAAAAATGGATTAAAGAATTTTAGACCTGAAACTATAAAACTCCTTGAAGAAACATAGGTGGTAAACTTGACATCGGTCTTGGTGATAAATTTTTGAATTTGACACCAAAAGCAAATGAAGCAAAAGGAAAAATCAACATGTGGGTCTACATCAAACTAAAAAGCTTCTGTAAAAATCAATAAAATGAAAAGCAACTTTACTGAATGAGGAAATAATTGTGGATTATTTGTCTGATAAGATGTTAATATCCAAAATATATAAAGAACTCATACAACTCAATAAGAACAACAAAAAAATCAAATAAAGATGGGCAGATCTGAATAGACAATTTTGCAAAGAAGACATACAGATGGCCAACAGATAGATGAAAATGTGTTCAGCATCACTAATCATTAGGGAAATGCAAATCAAAACCACAGTGAGGTATAACCTCACCTGTTAGAATGACTATTATTTAAAAAATCAGGAAATAGTAAGCATTGCAAGAATGTGGAGAAAAGGGAATACTTGTATGCTGTTTTGGGGAACGTAAATTGATGCAGCCAGTATGGGAAATACTGTGGAAGTTCCTCAAAAACTTAAAAATAGAGCTATCATATGATCTAGCAATTCCTCTTCTGCTTATTTATATGAAGGAAACAAAAATACTAGCTCAAAAAGATGTCATCATCTCTATGTTCATTGCTTCATTATTTATAATAGCCAAGATATGGAGGCAACCTAAATAAATGTCCATTGATAGATGAAAGGATAGGGAGATACGATGTGTATGTGATATTTGTGTGTGTGTGTAACTATTATCAGCCATAAAAAAGAGTGGAATTTTGCCACCTGCAACAACATAGATGGATTTTGAGGGTATTATGCTAAGTGACATAAGTCAGAGGAAGTCAGTTACCCTAGTGATCTTAGTTATATGTGGAATCTAAAAGAGAACAAAACAAAACTGAACTCATAGATACAGAGAAGGGATTGGTGGTTGTCATAGGTGGGGGTTGGGGGTGTGCTAAATGGGTAAATGTGGTTAAAATGTACAAACTTCTAGTTATAAATAGGTCATTGGATGTATATGTAGTGTGGTGATTGTAGTTATTAATACTGTATTGTAAATTTGAAAGTTGCTGAGTAGATCTTGAAAGTTCTTATCATAGGGAAAAAAATTTGTGACTGTGTGGTGATGGATGGATAACTAGATTTGTTGTGGTCATTTTGTAATAAATGCAAGTATCAAATCATTACATTGTACACCTGAAACTAATATAATGTTATATGTAAATTATACCTTAATTTAAAAAATTTCCAGGATGAAGGCACCAACAGAAACTTATATTTTAAAAATATTTAATAAAAATAAATGTGACTCATCATGGCTGTAGCCTATTGGTTATATTTTTCTTAAGCCATGGACTTTTAAAAAAGTTTTCTATTCTAATTTTTAAACTAGAGGGATAGAATATAATTTCCTGCTGGCCTTATAGGGAATAATCACAAATTTATTTCCTTTTTTTATTTTCTTTTTGATTATGTTAGGTTTATAGGTTAAGTTTATATGTTATAGATAAGATTTATAGTTTATTTAAATCAAGATCTAGACATTTGTAAGTCATCCTAAATAATTCGGTAGAGGGAATTTAAGTTGATTCGTAGAACCAGTTTTCATAGTTGTTAGAAGATCTGAGAGAATAGACCAAGGGGTGGGTGGTGAAACTAATATAGAGGCTGTAGTTAAGTTGCTGTTAGCTGTTAGCTGGGACTGGAAGGATGAAGAAATGAGGATAGAAGGCTCAAACTCAGAGAATGGAGATGGTTGATGAGAGGAAGAAGTACTGACCTGTGTGAGACAAGACCTTGGAAGAGATATAATTACTGCTAAAGAAGATCCAGAAGAAGGGCAGGGGAAGAAGACCTCTCATTGCTCCCTTCCTCTTAACTTTCCATTCTCCACCATTGCCTCCCTTGGCCAGAGCTAACCATTAGCCAGTTGGCTTCTGCATAATTGACAGAGACCTCTGGGTTTTTTTCTTTTTCTTTTCTCCCTCAGTTTGGGTAATAAAAATTTATTGAGAAGTCCTGGTATGGTGGTTACTGCCTCTCAGCCTCAAGAGAGGAAGCAACACTGTAGAAAACCACTGAAAAATCACACACTATCCCAACACCTTTGGCCTTCATAGTGAGGAGGAAGGTCATTTCCCTGAAAGTGGGTCAGTCTTCATTCATCCAAGAATGATTTGGAGGGCAGGAGCAGAGGGGACCATCACACTATAGTGGGAGCAGGGTGGTGTTTGCTGACCCAAAGCTGGCTTCTCACATACCAAGGGAGGAAAAGATTTGTTTCTTCTCCGGGGGCAGGGTTCTTGGTCACCAGGCTCAATTCTTTCCCTTTATAAGGCTGTCATTTTCCTGGGTGAAATTTTTATCCTGTATGTCCAACACAAGTTGTCAGCTGTGACAGATAAGATTCTGCAGTGTGCTGATCATCTTGGAGGTCAGAGACCTCTGGTTTTAGAAGATAATCTGCTGATTATTGAATATTTGACTGAGAGGTTTTTTTATCCTCAGTACTTTAAAAGGTGTCCATCTACTCTTCTGGCTTGTGTTTTGTTTCTTTGTTTTTGTTTTTTTCTGTTAAAAATTTTTGTCTCACTGTATCTAATAGACACCCTGCAACAGAATTTACTCATTTCAATCTCTGTCACATTGTGGCAATTCTCACAATGTTTCAAAATTTTTCATTATTATTATGTTTGTTGTCATGATCTCTGATCAGTGATCTTTGATGTTACTGTTATGACTCACTGAAGGTTCAGATGATGGTTAGCACTTTATAGCAATAAAGCATTTTTAAATTAAGGTATATACTTTTTTATACACAATATTATTGCACACTTAATAGATTACAGTATAGGGTAAACATAACTTTTACATGCACTGGGAAACCAAAAAATCATGTGACTTGATTTTTTGCAGTATTTGTTTTATTCCGGTGTTCTGGCCCTGAATTTGCAATATCTGGGGTACACCTGTACAAGGATATTTGTATATTGGACAGATATCCTAGGAGTAGAATTGCTAGATTAAAGAGTCTGAAGTTTGTCATTTTGATAGTGCCAAATTTTCTCTGCAAAACTTGAGCCAATTTATAATATTGCCAGCCATATAAGAAGGGACCTGTTTCCCTACATCTTTGTCAATACAGTGTTTTAAAAAAAATTTTAATGATGACAATTTTCAAACCTAACCAAAAGTAGAAGGAATTGGATAATGAACTGCCCTTAGCTGTCACCAGCTTCAATGATTATCAATATATCATCAGTCTTCTTTCATCTGTACCTCCTCACTCCTTACCATTGCTAGTTACCTTTTTGTACAGCTTTATTGTGATATAATTCCTATACAGTAAACTACACATATTTCAGATATGCAATTTGATGAATTTTGATAAATGTGTACACCTGTGAAACCACCACCACAATCAAGATAGCTAACATTTTCATCATTCCCCAAGAGGTTCAAACTTCGAACTCCCAATTTCTCTCTTCCCACCCCATTTATCCCCTGGAAACCATAAGTTTGTTCTTTATATCTGTGAGTCTGTATCTTTATATTTTGTAAGATAAGAAAATTATTTAGTTATCTTCAAGTTTTTGTTAGTTATCTTTTTAATAGTTTTACTGAGGCATACTTTCCATGTCATTAAGTTCATTCAGTATAAGTGTAATTAATTTTTAGTAAATTTATAAAGTTGTGCAGCCATCACCATAATCCAGTTTTAAAACATTTTTTTCACCCTCAAAATTTCTCTCATGCTCACTTGCAGTCAATTCTCAGTTTCTCCCCAGGCCAAGGCCACTACTGATCTGTTTTCTATCTTTAAATAGAGCTGCTATTTATAGACATTTTGTGTAAATAATATGACATGATATGTAGGTTTCTACATATGAGTACTTTCACTTAGAATAATGTTTCTGAGATTCATTTATGTTTTAGTACTTACCAATAGCTCATTTATATTTGTGCTGGATAGTATTCCATTGGATGGATACAGTACATTTTGTTTATGTATTCAGTATTTGATGGATACTTGGATTTTTTGCAGTTGTTTTGATACGAACATTTGTGTACAACTGGACAAATGTTTTTTTTTCTCTTGAATAGATACCTAGGAATGGAATTGCTAGATGCTATAAGTTTATGTTTAACATCTGTTTAACTTAGAACTGCCAGACTCTTTCCAGAGTATACCATTTAAAATTCTAACCAGGAATCTATAAGGGTTTCAGTGTCTCTACATCTTCACTAACACTTGTTGTTGTCTTTTTCATAATAGCTGTTCTAGTAATTAAATAATAGTAGTATCTCATTTTGGTTTTAATTTGCATTTCCTCAGTACTTTTGGTGGCAAACATCTTTTCATATACTTATTTGCTGTTGCATATGTTTGGTAAAATGTCTATTCAAATCTATTGCCCATTTTTCAATTGGATTGTTTGCCTTCTTACTGAGTTGTAAGAGTTCTATATATATTCTGGTTATACATTCTTTATCAGATATGTGATTCATAAATAATTTTTCCCACTCTGGCTTTTTTCATTTTCTATTTGGTTTCTTCTGAAGTTTATTGCTGGTTTTAAGAAATCTGATAGTAATTTTCCTTGTGTAGTTTATCTCACATCTATTAGTCTTAAGCTTCTTGGAATTTTGAATTTGTACTTTTCACCAGATTTGGGAAATGCCTTCAAAAATTGTTTTAGAAACCACCATTATGTTTTATTAACGGATTCCACTTAAAGGGAATCCACAGTTGACCCACACCTTACTGACTATTCTGTTCAATTTTTTTCAGTGATTTTCTTTTGTGTGTGTGTGTTTTGTTTTAGTAATGCTGTATCTTGTTTTCACTGATATTATCTTCTGCAGATAATCTGACATTAATCCCATACAATGTATTTTTCATCTCAGATTTTGTATATTTTAAGTTTTAATTGGGTCTTTCATGTCTTCCATTTCTCTGCCTAACGTGATGATTCTTTACTTCAGGAATAGGCAGACTATGGCCCATGGAGTCAAATACTGTTCATGGCTGTTTTTGTTTTTGTTTTTAATGGCTCCCAAGCCAAGACTGGTCTTCATATTTTTTAATAGTGGTGTTTAAAAAAATGTGACAGAGACCTTAATGTGATCCAGAAAGCCTAAAATACTATCTGGCTACCCAGGCTTCACCCTACACACAATAGTGAAGGAATTTGAAGCTAGTGGTACACTGAAGGTCATGACAGCAACAACCCAAATGAAGTAAATAACACAAACCTAATTAACTCATGATTAGATTTACTTAATGCTCCACCATAAAGGCTGGCAGAAGAAAAGGCATATCTGTTTCCAGGCACAAATATCATTAACACCAGTTTACAGTTTCATACATCATGAAGTTCAGCTTTCAGCCAAAAATTATAGGCATATAAAGAGCAAGGGAAAAAAATGCACTATCAAGAGAAAAAGCAATTTGTAGAATCAAACTCAGATATAAAGGTCTAGTGGGAAAAGTGGAGAACATGGTTCAACACATGAGAATTTCAGCAGAGAGCTGGGACACCAAGAAAAATTCCAAATAGAAATGCGGGAAATAAAAAATACAGTAACAGATGAAGAATGCCTCTGATGGGCTCACTGATAGATCAATACAACACAACTGAGGAAAGAATGAATGAACTTGAGTATAGGTCAAAAGGAATTACCCAAACTAAATGACAAAGAGGAGAAAGAAGAAAACTGTTGGAATAGCACATCTAAGAGCTTTGGGAAAATATGAAGTTGCAACATGTGTCCGCTAGAATCCCAGAAGGACGAAAAATGAGACAGGAGAAATACCAAACAGTAGCCATGAATTTTCCAAATATAATGAAGGATGCCAAACCACAGATCTGAGAAACTCGAAGAACAACCAGTAAGATAATTTCAAGATCCATCTCTTTCTCTCAAACCACCACCTAGATCCCCTAGATGCATCACATTCAAACTAAAAAGATCATAGAAAATAGTGAAGGCCACCAGAGAATAAAGATACAGTTGACCCTTGAAGAATACAGGGGCTAGAGGAGTCAACCTCCCACACAGTCAAAAATTCATGTAGAACTTACAACCAGTCTTCCATTTCTGCGATTCTGTGTCTTTCGATTCCACCAACCATGGATTATGTAGTACTTCAGTATGTATTTTTTAAAGGCCAGCTATTTTATACTTGCAGACCATGGAGTGCCTGTTGTAACTACTCAGCTCTGCTATTGTAGCAGCCATAGACAAGATGAATGAATGCATGTGGCTGTGTTCCAATAAAACTTTTACAAAAACTGGCAGCCAGTGCATGGGTCATATTTCCTAAATGCTGAGATTAAAGCAAAAATTGAAGTGAAGTATTGTTGGTCTATAGCATTTAAAAGTAAAGTGAATGACAAAAATAGCACAAGGATTAGTATATTATGCCTTACTAAAACAGCACAATTTTGAAGGTAGGCTGGGATTTATTAAAGATATATATATGTTTTATATATATATATATAAAATCCTAGGGTAGTCACTAAAACCACTGAATACAGAGGTGGATATATTAAGCCAAAGTGGAGATAAAATGGAATCATAAAATTACTCAGTCTAAAAGAAGGTGGAAGAAGGGTCAAATGGAACAATGAACAGATAGAACAAATAGAAAACAATTATAAAGATAGTAGGTTTTAATCGAAGCATATTAAAAATCACATATAAATTGCCTAAATCTATTAAAAAAGACAGAAATTGGTTGGCTAGAAAAGCATGATCTAAGAGATATATATCCATACCCCATGCTTTTTTTTTTTTTGAATAACAGATACACACTTTTTTACACTCTGCATTTTTCACTTAATATTGTATCTTGGAGATCAAGACACAGTGTAAATTTCTTTTTACAACTTAGTCTTGTGTAGATGTACCATACTTCATTCAACATACTTTCTAATGATAAGTATTTGGATTGCTTCTCTTATTTTCCTGTTACAAATAGTGCTATGATTATGATTTGTTTGCATACATATTTTTGTATGTTTCCCAGTAGATTTTTGGGATAGGCTCCTAGAATCTGTGCCAAAAGGAGACTAGATATGTAATTTTGCTAAGTAGTCTCAAAGTTCCCTCTATACTGCTTGTACCATTTTGCATTCTCACCCACAAAATGAGGCTTTGTTTACCTCCAACCTCACCACAGTTTTGTGTTGTCAAACTTTTGATTTTTTGCTAAGCTAACAAAAGAGAAATGGCATGTCAATGTAGTTTTAATTTATATTTTTCTTACTGTGAGTGAAGTTGAACATCTTTTAGCATATCTTTAAAGACCATTTGTGTTTCATTTTCCATGAGCTACTTGTTTATATCTGAAGCTCATTTTCTATAAGTTAGTTGGACTTTTTCTTCTCAATTTTCATAGCTCTTTATGTATTAGAGATATTAACCCCTTCCTGTGATGTAAGTTACAAATGTGTATTTTTTTCATCTCTGTTTTGCTTTCCTTATGGCATTTATATTTTTAGACTTTTTAAAATATAATTAAAATTTATCAGTATTCTATTGCTTCCTACTTTTGAAACCTAGTTAAGAAACATTTCTCTATAACCAGGTTATATGGGATTTTGTCTGATATTTATATTGTTTAATTTTTTTATATTTAGGTTTATGATCCATTTTGAATTTTTTTCTTATGTTTGGAAGTTGGAGTGAATCATTTTTGTCTTTTAATATTGGGCTATCTGATATGAAGTCAACGTTTTCCTACAGACTTGATGCCCCTTTTGTCATATACTCACTTTTCACATGCAGTTGCCCTATTTTTGGATTTTCCATTTGATTTCATTAGGCTATTTGTTCATGTACCAATATAATGCCAGCTCAATTATAAAGTCTTTCCAAAATGTTTTAATATTGACTAGTTCCTTCTCATTGCTCATGCTATTTCATAGTTTTGTAATCAATTGTCTACTTTGTAATCAATTGTCTACTTTCAGAAAAACTTAAAGGTATGTAAATTTATAAATCAGGTAAGGAGAATTTAGTGCTTACCTTACTGAAGTATTTATTTTATATGCTTTTTATCTTTCTCTGGTTCAAGAATACTGGAACACTAAGGCTGAAACTGCTCTTTCCAACTTAAATGCTATTGATGCCATATGTTTTTGCTATATTTTTTTAAAAGCCCAGATGAAATTACTATTGCTTTTGCTTCATGCTGTCAATTTTTTTAGCCGATATGTTTACTAATTTGCATCTTAGACTTTTCTTGCTGATTTCCCATGTCTTTGTAAACAGTCTGTATTTTTCTGTTTTTCACATATTGTTCTTTGTATTTGGTATTTTATAGTTTACCGTGATTAGTTATGTGTAGATTTAGTTTTATTAATCATTATTGAGATTTCCTGGGCTTCCTGGATCTGAGAATTGGTATATTTCATCAGTTATGAAAAATCCTTACCCAGTTTTTGTCTTTGCCTCATTCTCCCATTCTCTCTTTTTCTTTATTTTTTTTTTTGTAGAAGTATGATTAGATATGTTAGACTTGTATGTTCCATCATCCATGTCTTTAACTGTTGCTTGTATTTTCTATTTCTTTGTCTCTTTGTATTACATTTTGGTCATTTTTTTTTCCAGAGCTTTCAGTTTATTAATTTTTTCTTCAGCTGTGTTTAATCTTTGATCCACTGACTTTTAATTTCATTGATTTTTCATTTCTAGGAGTTTTTTGACTGCTCTTGATTATTTCATTCTTTATATTTTTAGTACTTTTTTTTAAATTTCTTAAACTGTGTTATACTCATTTTATATTCTGGGTCTGGTTTAAATATATAAAGCCTTTGTGGACTTTCTGTTTCTCCTTGCTCCTGTTGTATTTCCTTATATCTGTGGTTTTTATTATTATAATTATTATTTACATTGTTAATGTGTATTTTCTTGAAATAAATTCATTTGTAAAAATTGAAGCCTGGTGGGGAGGGTATAGTTCAGTGGTAGAGTGCATGCCTAGCATGCATGAAGTCCTGGGTTCAATCCTCAGTACCTCCATTAAACAAATAAATAAACCTAATCCTCCCCCCACCAAAAAAAAATTGAAGACTGGATTTGAGGTGGGTATTTAGAAAGGATTTACATTTGTTTCTACCAGGGACCTGGAGCCATTACTAGCCCAGAACCAATCTTAGCTAAATTCTTGGCTTGAGAGTTTTTGGACCATGTTAGTAAGATGAATTCAGGTGACAACCTATATGAGAGGATTTTAACAGGAGATTTATTTTTTTTTCTCTTTTCCTGTCTAGTTCCAATTGTAGCCAAGCAGTTTTCCTTACAATCTAGAAATATGGTGCAGTGGGTGGGAGGAGCATATTGGTGTAACTGTTTGTAAAAGTTCTAGTCAAGGCAAAAGCCAGCTATTTTATCCAGCATTTTACTTGTTTTGAGGGTGACTCATTCAGGGTACCTAGTCTGTCATACTTTAGAAACAATAATGTACAATTTCTTTATCTTTATCAATATATATTTGAAAAAAAAAACTGTGAACCTTTTCTTTCCTCAGTAAAGACACTGCTGAAGAAAGCATCTTGAAGATAAATGCATTGGAGTGCTTTGAGTATGTTGAAGTAAATGCTCATTGTTAAGGTTAAGTAGCTCTGAGTTGAAATATCTATATGATATCAAAAATTTAGAGTTAATAAGTATAGAAGAAATTTTTAAAAATTGAGTATTTTACATGTGAGCAGTAACATTTTATTCTGTTTTTATTTAATTCATGTAGAATAAGCCTAATTTTCTTTGACTTAAATTGGTAAGTGGTTTTCTTATTTGGATAGTTAAGCAGCATAATTTAGTGGAATTTTCCTATGGGAGATAAATGCAGAAATCCATATTCTTGTATTTTAGGATGAAAATTACTTACCTGCTATAGAGGCCCAAAAAAGAAAAGTAATTCTGGTCATAATTACCAAAACAATCTATGTGTGTCTATATATTTTAGGAAGTCTGCTACCTTATTACTGTTTGTAATAAATGTGAAAATATGGTCTGGATTCCAAGCAACCCAATGACAGAATATAGTTTGTTTCATAAATAGGGACTCTAATGGGACTCTAGTAAGTCAAATAAAAATGACTGTAAAAGCTATAATTTTTTTTTAAATTCAAAAGGCATACCATCTATAATATATTCATCCCACTATAAATAATTTATGTTTTTATATAAATCATTTTGTTTAAGTAATTCTGTTTTGAATAATTATTTCAATTTAGGTGAATGAACTGTAGGTAACTCACAATTTGGACTCATGTTAATTATAAATTGGTTAATGTACAGACTGTTACATATTAAACATTATACCAAATATATTTTATTATAGAATCATATTAAACATTGTATTAAACATATTCAACATTAAAAAACAGTATAACATTATACATATATAACTTTTTGGAAAGAAACATTTTGATGAATGTAATCAGGTATCTTTAAAATCTTCATAATTTAAGTGAGAAAAATTGGTGTCATATGTTTCAACAAAATTGACATATACACAACTGAAAAGATCAAAACTGAAGATCTCATGTTTCATTTTAGACTGTTGAAGGAAACTTTCATGGCAATGTTAATAAAAACAGTAGTTCCCTATCATTACTAGCAAGCACCTATAGCACTACCAGGGAGTGTTTTAAGTGTTTTATAAGTGGTAGCTACTATTACTGTTCCTGTTTTATAAATAAACTGAGGCACAGGGATATTCAGTGACTTGCCCAGGGTTACACATCAAGGAAGTGGTGGAGCTGAGATTCAAACCCAGTGCGACTCTAGATCATGGGTGAATGAAGGGCCACATAGCAGATATTTTTAGGCTTAACCCTTAAAGTGTCTGTTGCCATCACTCAGTTCTGTCTTTGTAGTGTGAAAGCAGCCATTGTCAATGTGTAAATAGATGGGTTTGGTTGTGTTGCAGTAATGACTTATTTGTTGACAGTGATATTTAAATTTCATGTAATTTTCACCTATTATGAAATATTATTTTTTTTATTTTAACAATCTGAATATTCTTATCTCATGCATTATACTGAAACAGGCCTTCAGCCTTCTTGGGCCAGATGTGGCCCATGGGCAGTAGTTTGCCATCTCTGCTCTAGATTGCTAGGTGTATTTTGGGGTCCTACTTTGTTCCATTTTGGACTCATTTACCCTGCACCTTGTAGAATTTGCTTCCTTGAGGGCTAGACAGTTTGATCTCTAAGCATTTGGTGGATCCTTTATAGTAGGCAATAGGAAATTCAACAGATTTGAAACATGAAGTTTCTATTTCTGCATATAATCTAGGGTTTTTTCCCCTAATGATTTCACTACTGCGTAATACTTGTTGATGTCCCTGAATCTTACCCCAAGGCAGAGCTAGCTCGACCATGTTGTTTTATCATTAGACCAAGTTGTTTTATCATTATTTAGTCTTCACTTATTTTACATGTAGTTTTTCTCATTTTAATATCATTATCATGAAGTTGGGCCTTGTTATTGAGGTAGCTGATAGTGGGGCACACACAGATCTCATGAAACATTGGCTTCCCTTTCATGTTCACGTAATGTAGACATATTTCTGCATATTTTGTTTTATTATCTACAAGGTCATATTAATCTGCACGCTCATCTCTGAATTTACTGCCATAACATGTTTTATTTCTACTAAGAAACTTTGTATCTCTCCCTCCTTTAATAGAATTAAATGTCCTACTAGCCAATACTGTCTACTCAACATAATGATGCAGTTTCTACTCTGCTCTACCTAGTGCAACTTTAACACCTCCATGTTTCAACATGTTACAATAGATATGCAAAGTACAGTGCTATGATAGTACAGAAGAATCACCTCTATGTTTGTCTGGAGAGAAGGAAGGGAGTTTTTAGGCTAAGTTCCAAGGTGAAATCTTATAAATAGGTCTTTAGGAAGCAACGGATCCAAAGACCTTTAAGTATAAGAGTTTTAGGGAATATAGAGAAGTTTGCTGCAGTTGGAGAGCATGGAATTTGTGGTAAAAGCTGTGTGTAAGAGTAGTTTGGGATCAGACATTTAAAGGTTCGTATGTTATGATAAGGAATTTGAAATTCCTACTCTACAGTGATCTCAAATACCTAAATAGAATAGGAAGGGAATATAAATAATAAATAAGTCAGGTAGGCAGTGTGCTGGAGAAATGAGGGGTGGATGGAGACTGGCAAATTGGAAAAGAGGTCCATGCCTTGACCAAGGGCAGTAGCTGCTCAGCTTACTTTGCCATGGAGAGATGCAAGCCCTGTGTTACAGGGGTTTCTGTTTTTTAAGAGTTCAGAGAAATCTATATTTAATCTGAAATATCACAGTTTTTAAATATTGGAAACTGACTAAATTATCTTAAACTAATATTTTATCCATATAAAATAAATGTGTCAGCTGAAGTTCTTTGCTTTAGATGGTACAATCTAAACAGCAATTGGTAAAGTCTTTAAGTAGATCATTCTGTGTTTTAGAAAGATCACAATGGCAGCTGGGTTGAACATGGATTTTAGGAAAGTGTGAAATAGCACGACTAGAGATAGATTCTATTAGAAGTTAAGAAATAAGATAGATGTGAATTAATGCTTTGTTAGTAGGGATAAAGATTCCAGAGGTACATTGGTGGGGCTATTTTATATGTACTTACTGATGGTAAAATAAATGCATAATGGTTGATAATGAAAAAGAATTTTCCTTTTCACCCCTGACCTCTAATTTCTGTTTCCTCTATCTAGAGGCAACTGCTTTTACCAGTTTGTTATTTATCCCTCTAGCCGTCTGGTGGTATGCACTGGTGTACATGCACCCTCTACTTACCAATGATAATGTAATGAATAGATTTCTGCATCTTTGCTTAGTATCTTGGAATTTTTTTCCCTTATCTACTCATATAGATGTAATTATATTCTCACTAATATTAATATTTGTATCAAATGTCATTGTATGAGTATATTATAATTAATTTGCCCAGTCCCCTGTAGTAGACATTTAGTATGTTTCCATTCTTTTACTATTACAAGCCACCTGTGGATGCATATATATATATATACACATGTCTTTGAACATGTCTTATTTGGAGGATTAAATACTTATAAGTAGAAATGGTAAGTCAAATGGTATGTGTGCACTTAAGAGTTTTGCTTTACTGTATTTACTGTATTGCCTTTAAAAGAGGTAGTACCACATATCATCCCTTCAACAAGATCACAAAGCCTATTTCTCTATATCAGAGCCATCATGGAATACATCAACATTCTTATTTTTCTAAATATGATAGGAGAGGTGATATGTCATTATAATTTTACTTATTTAACTATAGTAGACAATCTTCTCATATTTGAAAAAATCCACTTGGTATTTCTTTTCTGTGAAGTAGTCTTATCGCCTCCCAGTTTTCTACCAGTTTGTTAACTTTTTTTTAAAAAGTTACTTGTATCAGCTTTTTAATTAAGGAAATCAACAAAGATTCTCAGTGTACCATTTTGCTTTTGACTACTTTTATGTGTTTTTTGTTGACATTTAAAAATTTTCAGTAGTCAAAATTATATCAGTTTATGGAGTATGACTACTATGCTATATTTAGAAGGGTCTTTGTAATAATTGGGTAATACTTAGGTCTTTTATATAATTTTTTAAACTGTATTCTCATAGTTATATTTGCATTTAAAATTTTGTTTTTATTAGTGATTTGTTTTGATTAAAGGCAAAGAATGAAGACAGGAAATGACACGTGTTGACAAGGATGTGGAGAAAAGGAAACCCTTGTACACTTGTACACTATTGGTAGGAATGTAAATTGGTGCAGACGGTATGGAGGTTCCTCAAAAAATTAAAAGTGGAACTGCCATATGATCCAGCAATTCCACTTGAATGTTTACCCAAAGAAAACGAAAACACTATCTTGAAAAGATTTAGGCATCCTGTGTTTATTGCAGCATTATTTACAACAGCTATGATATAGAAACAATGTTAAGTGTCCATCAGTGGATTGATGGATAAGGAAGATGTGGTGTACAGTGGAATATTATTCAGCCATAAAAAGAATGCAGTATTGCCATTTGTGACAACATGGATTAAACTTAGGGGCATTATACTCAGTGAAATAAGTCAGAAAAAGACAAATAGTGAATGATCTTACCTATATGTGGAATCTTAAAAAAAACAAAAAGCAAAAAGCCCCCCAAAATACCAAGGTCATAGATACAGAGAACAGATTGGTGGTTGCCAGAGGTAGGGGATTGGGGTTAGGCAAAATGGGCAAAGTGAGTCAACAAGTACAAACTTCCAGTTATAAAATAAATCATGAGGATGTAAAGCACAGCATGGCTACTATAGTTAATAATACTGTATTGCATATTTGAAAGTTGCTAAGAGAGTAAATCTTAAAAGTTCTTATCACAAGAAGAAAACTGCAACTATGTTTGGTGATGGATGTTAACTAGATTTGTGGTCATTTCACAATATATAAAAATGTTGAATCATTATGTTGTACATCTGAAGCTAATATATTGTTGTATGTCAATTATGCTTCAGAAAAAGGGGGCCAAAAGTGTTTAAAAAGACAATATCAGTATTCCTAGTTGAGTATTTTCTAGAGCAATAAAATTTAAAGATTTTCAGGGATTTGTCATTGTGCTACTTTAGGATTACTAAGTAACATTAAATAATTTTAATAGTTTTTCATGCTCATGATTAGGAAATAAGTCATATTTCTTCCTGTGTGAACTCATGAATTATTAAAGGCACATAAACTACTAGTAACAGTATTTACCAAATAATTTATTTAAAAAGGAGGAACCACAGAGTTTGAGCGGTTTATCATGAGTGTGATAATCAAGGTAAGCCTAGGGGCTGAGGGACCCCTGTGTCATTTATTAGATACAGAATTGGTGATATTGCTATAATGTAAATGTTGGCTGAGAGTTTCATTGTGATTCTATAACTTTCTTATATTTTTGTGTAAATTTTACCCATCCCTTATATTTCTCTGAAAAAATTAGATTTTGAATTTTTTTCTGGGTCCATTGTACTGGGGTGAAGCTGGACTGTGTACCCATTTTGAATCATTTTGACATGGGTAGCCACATTTTGCCACCTGGTATACCACTGCATTATTTTCCCTACTGTGAACATTGATAGGCATAAGTAATGTAATTGTTCATTCTATAGGTGTAGGACTTCAATAAATTTTTTTTTTAATAATTTTACTGAAAACATAACATGAATCCTAAAAGGTCAGTGTAATTTTTCAAAACCAACTATTTTAAAGCTAAATACCTGATAATGTATAGCTGTTATCGCTTGAGAATCATTTTAATTGGAGCAAAAATCAGAGAAGCAATGAAAGTTACCATTCACTTATTCTTTCTAGGAGTTTCTTTGAGTTGCTGCTGTTCTTTGGAAGAGATGAGTTTTATGAAGAGCCCTTAAAGGATATTCTTGGATCATTCCAGGTAAAACAGTTAACTACTGATCATTTTGTCTACATTTAAAACCAGCCTTTATTTTTATTCTTCCCTTAAAAATAGTGTATTGATTATAAGTTTTTATATTTACTAAGGTGGCAATGCTTAAGATACTATTATCTTGGAAGAAAAAGAAAGTTCTTAAAATTAACTGTTGGCTGTATTTCTACACAGATCATAGATAGGATTCTAATTCCACATTTACTAGACTAGAGCTTGCTGCCACCTCCCTTGTAGATTCCCAAGCACGTCCCAGACGTATACTTGCTTTTTATTGCTACAGGCCTTCGTTCCAAAGCCCCATGTAGAACTCAGCTCTAGAAAAAGGACTCTTTTTGCCTAAACTAGAGGCAGGCTGTCTGTTCCATATCACTTTTTCCCTTGGCTGTTTCCTGATTATCTCATCTACTTTCTTAATAACCTTCCCAAGAAAGGAGGCAAGTTTTTTTTGCACGTGCTCTATGAGTGAAGAGTAAATCCAGAAGGAATCTGAAAGATCTAAGACCTCACCTGTAGTTAGAAGAACATTTGATGTTTTTACCATTTAGTTGAGAAGCAATACCTAGAACTGTGGCTCACTATTGTGTCCTTGGCAGTATCTCTTTGCACGTGTCTGGGGTGGAATAAAGGAAGATGTACTTTGAGCTCCCCCTAGGGGCGAAGTTGTTCAGACACCATATCTTGCATTTATTTCTATGGTGCTAACAAGCAAGGCTTATTATGTTAACCCAAGGGTATTGCATTCTACCTTTAGGAAGCAAATCGTTAGAGTAACAGAAAAATTGTGCAGTGCTTTCTCTCACCTAGAATTTTATTTCATGTTTATTGAAAGAGAGCTTTTAGACCGATTTAAAACAGATTTTTATGATTGATCTCTCTGGTACATACATAAAGTAGGAAAACTATAAGCAAACTCAATTGGCTAAGGTATATCTAAAACTTCACATTCAGAATCTGACTCCGGAATCGCTTTTCCACTTCAGTCATCAGTGTCTGTTTCTCTATACCATTTTGTCTTCCGTGGCATCGAAAGTGTTGGTGATGCAGCATTTCCTAAAATAATTTATAAAATAATTAAAAGCCATTGGTACTGGGCTTTTAAAAGCTTAAGCTGACTTTATAATTTCTTTTTAAGTAGTCAGCTTTTGACTCCTGCTTTGGGGGTATTGTTTAATTATCCTACACCTTCTTTATACCATTTGATATCATAACATTGTGAAATTATATCTAATCTGTGAAGGGATGTATCCTTTTTCCTTTTTCTTGTGAACATGGTTTCCATTCAGTTATCAAAATAATTCCTGAAAGGATCTGTGGTTCATAAAAATGTTCATGGTTTTGCACTGTTTTCTATCTCCTCAAATTCTAAAGCTCATCCCTTCTGTTGTTTGTGCTTAATCTCTGCCATTTCTGCTACTTTTTTGCTGCAGTGGCTTCTTCCTATTGTAAATTCTCTTGAGCCTCTAACTCTGCCTCCTTGGAGAGATTTCACCTTTTGTTCCCATTTTAGCTTCACCTGAAAAATTGTCTTCCATTTTCTCACTGAGCTGCTGCTGCTGGTGCTTCCCAGACCTGTGCCCTATGGGACCCAGGAAGGGCCAGCATATAGTCCATCATATATACCCTTCCAGAATCTCATATTTGCTAAGCTTTGTGAATTCTCCAGGCTTTCGACTGACCTCTGATAATCCAATGACAATCCCAGTCTCACCTTTTGAATTTTAAGAATTTTTTTCTGTTAGTGCAAACTCTTATTTCCCAAGTGGTTCATTTCTGTCCATCTTTCATTTAGATTCATACCATCTTAAGACCATGTTCTTTCTCCTCTACCTGAAGTAGGACAAACACAGTGCTGCTCATAACTTTAAAGTACATGAAGATCACCTGGGGATCTTGTTAAAATCCAGGTTATGATTCAGTAGCTCAGAGGTGGGGCCCGAGAGTCTGCATTTCTGACAAGCTCTGAGGTGATGCTGATGGTGCTGGTCCCTGCACTACACTTTGAATCAGCAAGGGACTAACATTCTTTGCTGGATTTAAGTTAATCGTTCCTTCTATTCCCCTGCTCTCTCCCCTTCCATTTTCCAGCTGTGAGTATCCTAGCTCTACCACTCTGTCATCTTGAGCAAGTTATGTAATTTCTGTGTCAGTTTCCTTTTTTGTAAAATGGGGACAGTACTTGTACTTGCTGTTTAGGGTCATCAGCTTGGCATGGTTCTTAGCAAAATGATCAGGCTTAAGGCCTAAGGCAGGCCTATAGCCTGTCTGGTGAAGTGTATGGACTCTGAAGTCATACTATCTGGATTTCTATTTTTCACAGCGAGACCAAAACCTAGCTCTAAGCTTATTCTGTTCTTCCATGAATTTTGGATGTCCTAAAACTTGAGCTGTTCCAGTCGAAGTTATTAATTCTCCTTATCTATTGACTGTAATTTTTCCTCTGCTTTATTCCAAGAGGAAACTTTACTCTTAGAGCCAGGTGTTCCATCTGCAGATGGTCCGTGACATGTGATGGTTCAGCTTACGGTTTTTCAACATTTTGATGGTGTGAAAGCATACCATTCAGTGGAAACTGTACTTCGAACTTTGAATTTTCATCTTTTCCCAGGCTAGTAACGTGCTGTATGACACTATCTCGTGATACTGGGCAGCGGCAGCTCTCAGTCAGCCATGCCATCACCAGAGGAAACGACTGATACATTTAAAACCATTTTGAACCCAGGCAACCATTCTGTTTCTCACTTTCAGTATAATATTTAATAAGTTACATGAGATATTTAACATTTTATTGTAAAATAGGCTTTGTGGTAGATAATTTTGTCCAGCTGTAGGCTAATGTAAGTGTTCTGAGCATATTTAAGGTAGGCTAGGCTGTGATGTTTGGGAGGTTAGATGTATTAAATGCATTTCAACTTAATGATATTTTCAACTTACAATGGTTAACTGGGATTCGACCCCATTGTAAGCTGAGGAAGATATGTGCTGGCTTCTAAAAGCTTTCTTCCTGGCACTTGGCTTTCAATAATTTTTCTTTACCTCAATACAAGAAGATGATACATTTCTTATATGATGTGCCTACTTCATTATTTTTAATCTCCAGAATCCATTAATTTGATTAGATATTTTAGAGTCCCAGTGAAATGACAAAAATAATATAACATTTGGAAAAAATTTCTTATGAATGTTGGAAACTAGAATGAAGACTTTTATCAAGTGCTTACAGATGGAGGGATGGGCCAAACAATAATTGATCAACTGAATGTGATTAAATAGGGAAATGAGAGAGAGAGAAAGAGAGACCTGCCATTGCTATCCAGAAGTACTCCCCGCCCTCCACCAGCTTATAACAACAGGGGCTGGAGGAAATAGCAGATAGTGGGGCACCTGGTGTGGCCAATCTCACCCTTGTTGGTGCTTCTTGAAAATGCACTATGTGTGCAGCAGAAGTGACAGAACAGGAATGGTGATGTGACTGTTACACTTACATTAAAAATGGGATGTATGGCTCTGCATGAGAGCATTCCTTCCATTCAGGGAATGATGATGTGATCCAAACTAACTGCAGCCTGCCCTGATACCCAGAGGTAAGAAAGTTTTGTATAAAGAGCTGTGATTATCTCCTACGAGGTTGCTTCCTCATAACTTACTACCTCATAGGCCATTAATGTGACAAATTAAACTGACAAAATTTTACCTTCTCTGTTTGGGCTTGAAGGATTTGACAGATACCTATTTACCCATTAGTAAAACAGTTCTCTGTTCTGAATACTCTAGGTAAAGATGAATAAAGAGAATAATACTAGTTACCACCAGTTACATGGTAAGATAAGGCAGTTTTTAAGAAACAAAGGATCAGTTATGTCTTGCTATGGTTGAGTCTTGGGTATCTTCTGTGAAACTGGAAGTGTAATTGTAAAGAAGGGACAACCTCGAAGAATATATGGAAGTAAAATATTATATGGAAATGAAACTATTAAAAGTGTAGTGAAGGTGATTAACAGCAGGTTAGCGCCAGGAAAAACCAAGTCAGTGAAGGAAACAATTTCTAAAAATTAATTTTCAATTCATAGTTACATGCAGCCATATCTCATTATGGTCTTCAATTGTCAGGATAAAGAAGAGTTCCGATAGATGTCAGAATCATGTAGAACAAACAGTATTCCCATAAAGGAAAAAATAAAATCAGGCTTGCAGTGAACTTCTCCACTGTACAAACACCATAATAAATTATGTCTGGAGTTTTTCAAGGGAAAAAATATTATTTAATAATACAGCTGCCAAGCCCTATAGTTTATGAGAGAGGGCAACAGAAATAAATAGTCTAAATATTTGGAAAGCAAACCAGCTACGTAACTTTTATCAGGAAAACAAATAAAGAAGTATGCCAGCGGATGTAGAAATGATCAAAACAAAGAATTTACTAATAGAGTTGTTACAGAATAAAAGAAATAGGACTGACCTATAGAAACAAGTAAAAATTAGTACACTATTGTTAATATGGTAATTTTGAAAATTTTGGTAATATAAGAAATGATTCTGGAGAAAGAAAATACAAGTTTTAAATAAAAGCACAAATAGTCAGGAACTAAATTCTCAGATTATGGTATTGATTGGATCGAGATAAAGAAGATAGGGAGGAATCAAGTACATTTGAGGGTACCAAAGCTGAAGTACCCACCTAGAGCAATGCCATTCACTAAGTGGGTGTTGATTACAGAGGGAAGGGAAGAATATAGAAAGAAGATAAATTCTACTCTAGACATAGAGTTTTAAATATCTTTGGAATATTTAGATACTGATGCCCGATGATGTTTAGATTCATGGGTCTATATTTTTATCTTCCTCGTTTGTTTTGTTTTTAAACAAGAACATATATTACTTTTATAAAGAAGAGCAAAACATAATTAAAAGTAAAAGAAGCAGCCACAAGAGAGTTTAGTTATGCCCACCCTGTTTCACTGGGGCAAATGTTGATCTCCCCTAATAAGTTAGAGTTTATATTCATTGTCATCATAAAACCAGCACATTTCCCATATTTTATTCTTTTAGCTAATATAAATAAATTTAGAACTATTAACATTCCACTAAAACCTTCTTAAAACCTGGATCATGTGCCCTCTCTAGACTACTTGTTATTCGGCAAAGTCCTAATCTTGGTAATCAAATCCACTTGATCAAAACCACCTTTGTAGTGCTGGTTAAAAGGCTTTTATAGAGTACAACCCTATCAGCTTAAGAGCAAGACATTTTGTGAGCAGTAGTCATAGGCATTTCTACCTGATGTCTAGCTGTGTCTTTTTTTTTTAAATCCCATTTAGAGATGTATCATCCTTGATAACTATAAAAAATAAGAAACAGTGAGGCAGAATGTCTAAAATGGTTTACCTCATGGTCCATTGGTTACCACTGTGTACAGTAAGATGAGGGAGACATGAATAAATGTATTCATAGGATGAAGCCATCAGTGTTTACTTGTGGATTCTACTTTGACATTGTGTAGAAAAAAGAGAAACTGAAATATGCTTAATTGTGTGAAAAGTGTAAAGGAAAAGATTTTACTATCTATGAAAGAAACATTTGACAAGTGTGCCACATATTTAGCCCTGGGAGTAAAAGGAATTCATGTTAAAATTAAGTTTCAGATTTTGAAATCATTTTGTAAAGGTCATATTCCTTAGATAAATCTGGTGTTGAAATGGATAAAGCTTTGATATATTTCCACTGGCATTTATCTTTTTGAAATTGTTAGTCCAGATTAATAACTCTTGTATATCACTACCTCAGAAATATTTTTACTTTCTCTGTATACTTTTTTAAATAATCTGTTTGAGTAAGAAACACTTTACTTCAGTTCATTTGTTGAAGTTCTATAATCACTTTGAAGAGATAAAAGACCCAGAGTTATTTCAAGCATAAGATATATAATAAATAAACTTGAGATAGTTAAGCTCAAGGGACCAAGAGCAAACTTCCAAAAGATAAGGATGTCAACTCAATAAATTGCATCTCTCAGGAAAAGCTAGTATACCCAGACACATGGAGGGGCAGTCATCTCAAAGAGTTGTACATTGATAGTTACTCACACCATAGTACCTAACCATAAGTGAAGATCTTCTATTCTGAGCAATCTTGTGTTGTCAGGAGCAGACATATGTTAAACGCCTTTAAAATCAATGACAGGATTTACTTTGCAGCTAGTTCTGAAAGCACATCAGGATCACTGAGGCATTCATTATTCACTGAAAGGTGATTCTGTAGAGTGTCCTAATACATAATAATTAGAGGTATCAGCATATTAGTGCTTGAAGTAGTTTATATTTCTCCAGGTAAAATATTAGCACATTGAAAATTTTGCTATATAGAACTGTAGGGAGCATTAAGTCCAACCTAATTTTTTAATAAATGATGAAACAAAGGACCAGAGAGACTCAGTCAGTCATCTATTCAGTAGTAGTTACTGGAAGTCACATCACTTGCTCCGTTTGCAGCATAGCCCATAGTGTGACCTGTTCTCTCGCTGCTGAATCAGATTTTGTATTTATTTCTCTGCATAGGAACCCGTGTTCAAATACATCTTTCATACACCTTAATTCTGCTTCATAGTCTGTCTTACAGGTTAGAACTATAACAAAAGTGCTTCTCTGTTGGCTATATTATTTCATTACTAATTTTAAAATACTGATGGTAGGGTGTGCTTTCACTAGCATGGCAGCCACCAAGTCATTTTGAAATCTGATTGTGCTCTCAGTTGATGATTTCACTGTTTTTATGATTGGCTTCCCCTTCAGAAAAAAACTGCTAACTTAAGTAACATTTACATTGTTACCTAAAATTTTCTTAAATATATGAAAATGTAATCAGGCTTTTTAAACAGGGAATAATTACTCATATTTAAGTGTTCATTTTTTCAAAAGCCCTGAAAGAGGTATCTTAAATAGTTCACTAAGTACATGATTCTAGTTATTTTTTAAAAATCATATACATGTAATTTATAGGCATTAATATATTTTTATAATTTTGAAAATGGGAATCACCTTAAAAATTGTTTAATCAATAATCCCTTATTTTATAGATCAAAAAATTAAGCTTCAGTGGAGTTGAGGTTTATAGAAGCAGAACAAGGGCCTAAATCTTACTCTCAACCCAGCGTTCTTTCCAGCATTCCTTCATCTATTATATGAAATGATACAACCATGTGTTTGCAGTAGTGTATATGTGAAAAGAACAGGTTAAAAGAAGTGTTTTTATTTATACTACTATCTTAAATGCTGTATGACCTTAACATTTTAAAACCTTTTCAAGACTGCCTTATTGCAGGGGGTGGGGGGAGAACTTTAGTGTGCTTATCTGAGTGATAGATGAAGGCCTAGACTGAGTGTAAGTTGTAGAAATGGCAAGGAAGCAGCAGATCAGATGTTAAAGAAAACTGACATAACATTAGGATCAGTAGAAGAAGATGAGTTTTATATTTGATTCCAAACATAAATATAAAAACAAACAATACCTAAAACTAGGAATCCCCATGCCCATGATATCATACCCATCCAGATTTTTTTTTAAGTTTGAGCGCATATCCACAATATAGGTATATTTGTTATTTATGTACATGTACTAATATTATATATAATATAAAACATAAAAATATATTTTAAAAGGGTAAAAGTAAAGTATTTTAACCCTATAAGACTTTAATGACACTAATATGACAATGTGCTTTATTTTTGAAAAGTTTTAACAGTTAGTCATACAGTAAGTCTGATTTGTAAGTTGTTTACTTTGATACTTGGTTTTGTCATAGGTGAAAAAGATACCTTTGGTAGATCCAAATAGAAAATTTTTATTTTCTTAATTTTGATACTCAGTTTTAAATGCCTTCCACCAAATTTACAGTTCTGTTGCAATTTGACCACTAAATTCCTATGGTTTCTGAAATCAATCATTGTTTTCTTGAATACTAAACATTTTTTACTAAATAAATTGAAAACTCATTAAAATGTTCCAGATGGATTTTTTTTTTAAGCAGAAAATTCTAGTTTAAGTTTTTCTATAGCATATACAAGCACTGTAGGTGACATCAATTTTTGGCAACAACAATCATGTAAAGATGCAAATATGTCCAAACATCCACTTTAAACAATTTTCTCCTTAAGAACTTTCTTTTGAAAAGCAGTGACTTTTTCATTGTTACGATACTCTCTTTATATGGGCAAACTCAGAATGTTTAACTTTTCAAAAACATCAGGTAAATACTCCTTAGGAACTTAACCACAGAAAGGAAGAGCAAATTTTGGAGAACTGTCTTTTTGTAAAAAACTGCATAACATCTTCAAATTTTACCACTTTTGAAGTGCTTTGCTGTAAGATAATGAAAGTTTAATAATAAAAGATATCAGGATCATTCTCATTTCAAAGTATCATGAAGATTTTATTGTATTTTAAAGGCTTTGTTTTTATAAAATTAACTAAATCAAATGCCTTTTATAATTTTGCTTTGATTTGCTGCAGTAGCTTATGAATTTGACATGTGGTATTTTATAATTTTATTCTGGAATCTACATTTCATTCAAAATAAGACAGATATTGAATAGTGCTTCTACTTACACAGATTTCTGTAAAGCTCTATTTTGATTTAAAAAGTTATTTATTATTGAGAATATGTCTTCTCTGGTATACTTTTCCTTTTCTGACTCTGATTGAAAAAGCTTTTAACTACGTAGGAAGTAAGATGTCAACGCTTAATAATGCAAGGCCTTTTCTTCTATGTGATAAGTACCGGAAGAATGGAGTGGTACAGATTTTCAGTACTGAAGGAGAAAGAATTATGGATTGAGGTACCTAGTGAAGGCTTCTCTGTGGAAAGATAGTTAGGAAAGGATTTAGTTAGGTTTATAGGAAGTTGGAGGAGAAAGACTTACAGAAGACAAGGCATAGGCAAGAAAGTACAAAGTAAGTTTGGAAGACATGGAAGAGACCAGGCTAGAGGAAAGGAATCATGATGTGCGGTAATAGATGAGTGAGTAGGTAGGTAAGTCCATACAGATGAAGTTGAGGCATTAAGAACTTTTTATCCTATGATGAGCGAAAGAATTCAGATCAAGTGTGTACAATGGTCAGAACACTGACCTGCAGCTTCACAGACATGTTGTAGTGGCCAACTCTAGAGTGGCAGCATGTTCGGGGAAGAAAAATCTTCTGGTACTAAATGGATTCTGAAGGAAGAGTTGGGGAGTTAAGCTTTCTCTCTACCTTTGGCAAAGACACAAGATTGAATGGAAGTTTCTTAGGGAATTATATTTAGCTCAGTGCAGTGGGTAAATAAAGGGTTAGGTTAATATACAGGTCCACGATTTTAATTAAACATTCTAAAAAATACAGTATGAATTATATTCTAGAAAAGATAAATTGTAAATTCTGTAGTGCTTTGAGTGCTTCCTTTTCCACTTTGGAGGTTATTAAATTAAGTATTATCCAAAAAAGCCACCATACTGTTTAAGGAGGAAGGAGCCAAAAGATACTTACAAACTTATTTGTTTTCTTTTATCCTGTGTCTTTTTAAGTAGACCAAAATGAAATCTTTATTTCATCTCTATTTCCCCATAGAAGTGGTCTCCAAAATATGATGTACTTGACTCAAGTATGCATACAAAAAACAAAACTTTAATTTATAATTTTTATCCTAGAAAAATGAATTTAAGCTAATTTACTAATTTTTAATAGAAGGATTAATAAGAGTAAAAGTATAAAATTTATAGTATAAACATTTATGAAAATGCACCCAAAATGTAGGAGGCAAAAAAGTATGCCTGAGTTGACCTTGGGTTGGAGATTGTTAAATATACAGAGTATCAGGGTTTTTCTCTAAAAATTTTGATTCAGTAGATTTGGATTGGGGCCGGGGAATCTGTCTTTTAACAAGACCTCCAAATGTTTCTTATTTTCAGCCAAGTTAAAGAAATTAGCAATAGATCACATCTTGATTCAGGCCCAAGTCCCGTTCTAGGTCCTGCAGCGCTCATGGCTGTATGACTGGTGCCTCACCTTCTTTAACGCAGCTGGAAGATAGGTTGTCCCAGGGCTCAGCGGAGTTAAAGCCTCATCAGTGATTCAGGGGGTGACATCCAGCTCACCTTATTTCTTGTGCTTTGATTGGACCGTAAGCCAGCTTATAGGAGTTTAATTTTATGGGCAGCAATATGTGTATCTAGAGTAATTGAGGAATTTGTTTACCTTGAGGTTTAAAATGGATGATTGTTTTTAACCATGAAGCTGTTGCCACAGATCATTACTATGTTCCATGTGTTAAAAAATCATGGCTTATCAATAACTTTATCTTATTTTTATGAATGCTGTAACATACTGACACATGAAAATGTAGGAGTTAATTGTATGCTAAGGCAATTGGATGTCCTAAAATAAAATATTTACTCAGAATCTTAAAAAATACTAGAAAAAATAAGCTAACATTTATTAGGTGCTTATTATGCCAGGCACTGTCCCAAGCACTTTTCAGTATTGTGTATTATTTAATCCTTACAACAATCCTATGAAGTAGGTGTTTTTAGTATCCATTTTGCAGGAGTTAACTGAAGGAGCAGAGAGGTTAAGTAACTTGCCCATTGTTTATAGGGTTTTTGTTTGCTTGGTTGGTTATTTTAATTTGGGAATGTGCTAAAATAACTTTTAGAAGATACTTACTTTCATGTTTTCATTTAATGATCCTTTGACTTCTTTGAATAATTCTTTATCTTGAAACTTGATTTCTTCTACTGCCCTGTTCTCTTATAAAACAAAACCTTTGTGTATTTTAACAATGAATGAAAGTGGCATATAGATATCACTTTGGAACATTCAAATGATAGAAGAACATGACAGTTTAATAAAAGCAAGTGTTTATTGCTACTTTGAATATGTAGCCTAATGATTCATCTGCTAAGTGAAATTTGTAAATATATATTGTTTTATCTTGAAGCTTCGCTTTATAACTGTTACTAAGCTTTTCACGTCTTTGGGATTTTTTGAGCACAGAAAAATTCTTGACAGTTGTTTGTGTTTTAATTGATGTGCAGTTTATTCCAGTTTTTAACAATGCTAATTTCAATATCCAGATTTTTCTTAAGGCCTTAAATAAGCTCAGTTTATGCATTAAAAAAAAATCTGTCCATACCTTCACTAGGCCTTCAGTTAATCTTTTTAAATTATCAAATTAAATTCCCTGAAACATTTTAAAAAACACCTAACAAAGTATATAATGAATCAAAAAAGCATAATCATATGATTAAATCTTGTAAATCTAATTCTAAAATATATAAACCAAGTTCTCCTAAATATTAAACATTGTTTACAGACTGCATGTTACATAATTCATATTTTAATCACAAGTCTTAAGATAACACATTCTCTAAAAACATTTCAAATATCTTTTAAAAAATACCCCCAAATGCAAAGACAAATTATCAGTTAATGCCCAATTTATCAGTAATATTTTTACCTTAAACCTAATGCAGAGTCTTCATATTATAGGCTGGATGCATTCCTTCAACCTGTCATTTCTCATCCCAAGACTATAAATCTACTTACATAACAAGTGGAATAGAATTTCCATCTTCCAGCCTTCTGCCATATCTGAGATTCTACATTTGGGATTAGGGGAGGGGATTTGTACTACCTGTCAGCCAGAGTCTGCATTGGGCAGGAACCTCTCTATCCCCTTCTTAGAATTGTCAGGCTCTTGCCTGCCACTGTTGATGGAAACGTCACGAGCCCTCACATAAATTTAACTGAATATACACGTCTTATATTTTTGCAACCTGGTTCTTTTCCTTCTAGAAATGATGCATCCCTTACACTTTTCCCTTAGGTTACACTTCATCCCTATTATAATGGGATTTTCTAAGTCCAGTTATGTACAAACTGTGTAACCTTTGGCATTTAAGCCTATTTGTATATGAATGGGGTTTTGATACCCTACTTAGGTTAATACAGCAACCCTTTCTCTTTTATAATTTAACAGCTGCCTCATTGACCATCAGTCATTTTATTGACAATGATGATCAAGTTTAGTCTTTAACCCCTTTAAATTCACAAAGCCAAAATGATTTTTCTCTCCTAGGAATGCCAGAATCACCTCCGCAGATATGGAAATGTGAATCTGGAACTGGTGACTCGAATCATTAGAGATGGTGGCCCATGGGAAGATCCAGTGTTGCAAGCTGTTCTAAAAGCCCAGCCAGCATCTCAGGAGATAGGTACTTCAGGAGACTCAAAATCCAAACCAACATTTGTGAGAAGCAAACACAATTTCATATTCTAACTAGAGCAGTAGTAGTGATTCTTCTTTATTTTATAATATTGAAGAAGAGGAATGTATTTTCACATGAAGTGTGTTTAATTTGTTATACTAACCTGGCCCAAGAGTGACTTTTGACACAAGACTAGGTACAGTTATTTTTAGTAATTTCCCATTTATTCTAATGGGAATTCAGAGTGTTAATACATTTACTATCCAGATACTACTTATTTATAGAGTTTGTTTTTGTCACTTCGGCTATATTTTTAAAATATCTGTTTAAGAAAGAACACTTTAAAAAAAAAAAAACAAAAACCCTGCTTAAGTACATGGAATCTCCCTTCTACAGGAAGCTCTGTGAAGGATGGAACTCCTTCACTTTTTGGTTTAATATACATCACTGTATATCCTGCATCTGGCCTGGTGCCTGGTACAGAGTAGGTGCTCAGTATAAGTGTTTGTTGAATGAACAACCACATGATGAATGCAAAGTGAATGAATGACTAGTTAGATGAATAACTAAATTTCAATTCCAAATACTCAAGAGCAGTATTTCCCAAACTTCATTCATTAATAGAAGTTAAATTTTGTCTCATACCCTTACCACCTGTGTACTTTTTTTTGACATCACTTCCTCTCCAACATAGACTCACAGTGGTTCCTGTGAGCCAGAATTTCCTTCTGAGGCAGGAATCTCGGTTGACTACTTCTAGCTAATTATTTTAAAGAAACATTTGCCATATTATTCCCGAGCTTCAGAACATTTGGGGTCACCAAAACTTAGAATGTAAGTTCAGCAGCAGTGAATAAGCACAAAAGTGTGGACACACTTGAGAGCATGGAGAGGGTCTATGGCATGCAATTGTAACGTGGCCAGAGCGAAAAGACAAAACCTCTCGGCTCTGGATCCATTCAGAAATTGGTCTGGTGAGAAAGACATCTTGCCCCACTGATTATCCTAAATAGTTTAGAATCTTTCCATTTGTCCCAGGTAAAGGGATGGGGATGGGTTTTGAGTAGAAATGAGTGGAGAAGGAGCTGTGATTCTAGGGCTTAAGAGCCAGCTGACCCCAGATACAAGTACAGAAGACTAGAACAGAGATGTGAGAGAAGATGAAAAAAAAATAGTTAAGACCAGGAGAAGTAGTGCAAAGTGGTGAGATGAGATAGGAGGTAGGACAAGACTAGAAGGAAAGGGCTAAGGTACAGGTGGCAGCGCTATAGTGGTATATACACAAAGGATGCAACGGAGACTAGCACTTGATGTCACGGTCTCAGAAAGCAGTAAGAAAACTCAAGATGGAGGTAGTTGATTGGAGGAGAAAGAGTTGAATTATTGAGGAAAAGTATGGACCATCAAATTATAGGGAAGATGAGGGTGACAGCCTGCAGGAATCTCTGAGGAAACTGGGGAATGTGGCCAGAGGGGAAAGGAGCTAGGCAAAGACAGATTTATAGGGAGTAAGAACAGAGGAGAAGTTTGGGCTTTTAGAGTAGTAGCTCTTAGGCTTCTCTGAGTCAGAGCTACAACAAACCTGTTGTTGGTTAATGAGGGCTGATGGCCTCAATATATACAGTTTACACTATATCTAGTCCTTTCATACATATTCCTCTTGTACTGACAGTAGCTGGCATACCTCACTCTGGGAAAAGCTGCTCTAGAACCTCATTAATATGGATGACTCTCCTCTAGTTGGTGATCATTAGGGTAAAGATCAGTTTGAAGTTTATCTTTGCATTAATTATACAAATCAGTGTCTGCTTATCACATACTGTAAACAGAACTGCAAGGCAAATGTTGAAGCCCAAATAAAACATTATTCATAGGCATTTCAGAAGCTGCTGATTAAACATATATAACTAATTAAAACATTTTTGGATTTGAAATCATAAAGTATGGGTTCCCGTTCCTGCTCTGCCACTTACTTAATTAATTCTTTGTCCTTGGGCAAGTCATTTGACCTCTCTGAGACTCAGTTTTGTGATCTGTAAAACAAATATTTAAACCTGTCATGAGGTTGTTGTTAGGTCTAAATGAACTTATGTAGATAAAGGCGTTTATACATTTTAAAATTGTGTAAAAGCAGGTATTAATTAGTAATTATCCTTGGTGATACATGAGTGTATATTAATAAGCAGTCCTACTTGACACTACTTCTAGCTTAATTTTTTGTTGGAAGGTAATAAAATATATTTCTTTTATGAGTGAATTTTTTCATTAATTGAGATTACATTTCTCTATAAGTAATCTGAATTAATGTGG
The DNA here is from genome assembly GCF_036321535.1 of Camelus dromedarius. NCBI lineage: Eukaryota > Metazoa > Chordata > Mammalia > Artiodactyla > Camelidae > Camelus > Camelus dromedarius. Next base: position 88,007,603 of record NC_087437.1, on the reverse strand, counting down.
TTTTAATGACAAATTAGGATTTAGCCTTTTAATCTTATAGTAATGAAAATATTGGGCAGTAAGAAGATAAAATACATAATCTTAGACTAGAAAGAAATTCCAGACCCCATGTCAGTTGAAACATATTTTAATGTATTAGTGAACAGAAAAAAAGAATATTTCATGCTTTTTTTTTTTTTTTTTGCTTTTTAGACTCAGAGTCAGCAGATATTTCTTGAGCATAATTTTGGTGTTGCTCTTACTTCCATTTTTCTAATCATTTAACTGAGTAATCTTTTTACAAATAAACTCCTACTAAGGAAAATGCTGTTAGATTAAATGACTAATTTTAATTAGATACTATGTTAGTGCTAAAGTTTCAAAGAACAAAGTTTTAGACAACCTTTTCTTGAGAGTAATAAGTCTGTTTTCTTTTTAATATAGTGAACAAATATTTAAGTTCTGAAAATCCACTATTCTTTGAACTACGTGCCAGATACCTAATTGCTTGTGAACGCATACCTGAAGCAATGGCTCTTATTAAATGTTGTATAAATCATCCAGAAATCAGTAAAGACTTGTACTTCCATCAAGCACTCTTCACATGTCTGTTTATGTCACCTGTAGAAGATCAGCTATTTCGGGAGGTATTGTTTGAGATTACTTTTGTCTATTACCATTTGGATCTTACCAAGAAAAAAAAAAATGTAGCCCATTCTTGTTAAATTCCTTTTTATAGTAATACCAAAGGTTTTAAGATTACATTATCTAGATGTGTCCCATTTGGCACCATTCTTTAAGCTCATATTGAGTCTGATATTAACAAATGGTTTTGAAATTAAATCTTTTAATAAGCATTATTCATGTTGAACAAGCTTCTGGTGTGACAGAGAAGAAGTTAAATAAAAACTAAGAAGCATTTTGGTTTTGCTTCTTAAGTAGTAAGAAATTAAATGCTTATGTTATTTTGTGTTTTTTTTTAAATGAAAGAATCTTTTCCTAATATGGACCCTATGTACCTACAAGTTGTGGACATTAATGAGATTAAAAGTAGTCACTGTAAACTGTAGGTGCTATATATAGTGAAACTATGAAATCAGGAAAAAATTTCTGTACAATTCATCATTGTCTTTGTAGAGATGTAGAAATCTAATTCCTTCTGAATGTTTAGACATTTTTTGCAACTATCTTTCTAGATATTTTAAATGATATGAACTGATTTTTCTTTTCCTCTTATAGCATTTACTGAAAACTGATTGTAAGAGTGGAATTGATATCATCTGTAACACTGAAAAAGAAGGCAAGACTATGTTAGCCTTGCAACTCTGTGAATCCTTTCTTATTCCACAGCTCCAGAATGGGGATATGTACTGTATCTGGTAAGTGTTCCTAATATAGAAATTGAAATGGTGAGATGGGGAACAGAAGGAGAATTGGTTAGCAGAGTTTGTACTTTATATTTTTTAAAAGTTATGTGAGAATGTTTAGTCACTTTTTTTTCTCCTTTATTGTGCAAGAAATAGTAGTATGTTGTAAGACCTAAGGATTGAAAAAGACAATGATCATGTACCAATAATCAGTGGTGTTAATGTTTAAGGAATGTGTTAAAATGAAGCAGCGATGTTTTAAATTAAATTTAGTGTTACTTAAAAATTTTTTTTAAAAGTTATTTTTCTGAGCAGTTTTTGGTTTACAACAAAATCAACAGGTGGTATAGACATTTCCCATATACCTCCTGTCCCCACAAATGCATAGCTTCCCCCATTATCAAGATCACTTACCAGCTGGATGTGAAGGTGATCTGGCTGCGACATCTGTCACCTTGTTGATCGCCAGGGTTGATTCACCTGATCTGGCAGGTGAGGCAGGTGTCCCCTTCTTCCCTCTCTGCTCCATGTGCGTCCCTCCCGAAGCTGTTCTCAGTCGAAAAGGACAAGCATCCTGAATAGAGGAGGACTGTTCTTCTCAGTCAAGGCTATACGAGTAGCTGCGATCCCCTGCTAGAACCTCCAAACAAGCTCTTGGGATCACTCACCGGTTGTACATTTTTATTTTTTTTTATCAAGGATGAACCTACATTGATACATCTTAGTCACCCAAAGTCCACAGTTTACCCTAGGGTTCACTCTTGGTGTTAATTATTCTATTTGGACAAATATATAAGGACATATATCCATCATTATATCATACAGAGTATTTTCATTGTCTAAAAATCCTCTGTGCCCTGCCAGTTCACCTTTCCCTTCAACTCCTGCCCCCACTTCTAGAAACCACTGATTTTTTTTTAACTATCTCCATAGTTTTGCCTTTTCCAGAATACCATATAGTTGCAATCATACAGTATTTAGCTGTTTCAGATTGGCTTCTTTCACTTAGTAATATGCACTTAAGGTTTCTCCATGTCTTTTCAGTTTGATAGCTCATTTCTTTAGTGCTGAGTAATAGTCCATTCTCTCAATGTACCAGTTTATTTATCCATTCACCTACTAAAGGACATCTTGGTTGTTGCCAGGTTTTGGCAATTATGAATAAAGCTGCTATAAACATCTGTGTGCAGGATTTTGTGTGGACATAAGTTTTCAACTCCTTTGGGTAAATACCAAGGAGCACGATTGCTGGAACATACGGTAAGATTATGTTTAGTTTTGTAAGAAACTGCCAAACTGTCTTCCAAAGTGCCTATACCAATTTTCATTTCCACCAGCAATGTATGAGAGTTCCTGTTGCTCCATACCCTCACCAGCATTTTTTGTGTTCAGTGTTCCAGATTTTGGCCATTCTAATAGGTGTGTAGTGGTATCTCGTTTTAATTTGCATTTCCCTGATGACATATGATGTGGAACATCTTTTCATATGCTTATTTCCTATCTGTATATCTTTTTCGGTGAGGTGTCTGTTAAGGTCTTTGACCCGTTTTCTAATTGGGTTGCTTATTTGGTTGTTTTCTTATTGTTGAGTTTTAAGAGATCTTTGTATATTGTGGATAACAGCCCTTTATCAGATGTGTTTTTTACAAATATTTTCTCCCAGTCTGTGGCTTGTCTTTTAATTCTCTTGATACTGTCTTTCACAGATAAGTTTTTAATCTTAATGAAGTCCAGCTTATTGCTGTTTTCCAGCTTATCAGCTATTTTTCTCATGGGTCATATCTTTGGTGTTATATCTACAAAAGCATCACCCATACCCAAGGTCATCTAGGTATTCTCCTATGTTATTTTCTAGGAGTTTTATAGTTTCGTATTTTCTGTTTAAGCCATGATCCATTTTGAATTAATTTTTATGAAAGGTGTAAGGTTAGTACCATTTCTTGAAAAGAGTATCTTCACTCCATTGTATTGCCTTTGTTCCTTTGTCAAAGAACAGTTGACTATATTTATGGGTCTATTTCTAGGCTCTCTGTTCCTTCTATTGATTTGTTTGTCTGTTCTTTCACCAGTACAACACTGTCTTCATTATGTTGGCTTTAAGAGTCCATTAAGTCTTGAGGTCAGGTAGCATCAGTCCCCCAACTTTATTCTTCTTCAGTATTGTATTGGCTGTTCTGGGTCTTTTGTCTGTTCATATAAACTAGAATAAGCTTGTTGATATCCATAAAATAACCTGCCGGGATTTAGATTGGGACTGAATCTGTAGATCAAGTTGTTAAGAACTCATAACTTGATAATATTGAGTATTCCTATCCATAAACATGGACTGTCTCTCCATTTATTTAGTTCTCTGATTACATTCATCAGAGTTTTGTGGTTTTCCTCATATATATCTTATACACATTTTCTTCAATTTATACCTAAGTTTTTCATTTTTGGTGTGCTAATGTAAAAGGTATTATATGACTTAATTTTTCTAAACATTTTTAAAACCACTTAAAAGTTACTAGCATCTAGTTTATCCAGCAGTCATGTAATTTAGAAAGTGATTTGAGAGTAATTTTAGTACAAATCCTTCAAGTGCTTTTAGATGAAATCATGAAAAATAATTAGAAAAGTTTCTAACAACTTCTGCCTTCCCTACCCCAGTGTACACACACACACACACCCCTACTACTCCACATGTCATTAATTCTTAAGAGAAAACTAGATTTCATTTGCCTAACATCATATGAAATAATATGGGCTATAAATATTTTTTTAAATAAATGCTTTCAAATTTTAAATTCTTAAATACTTTAAACCCCCTCTCCCAGTCATTGTTTTAAGATAAACTTATTTAATATACTGTAGACTTTGTATACAGAGTAAAGTCTTCAGATTCAGAGAGTCAAATAGCTAATTAATAGCAAACCAGAAAGCAGAGGGTCTAGAAACTAGAGGACTTATCTTCTACAGGACTATACTTTTAGATTATACTAACTTTTATTCAGAAGTCTTCCATGTAATTTGGAATTTCAAATAGGAAGGGATCAAGAGGTGGTAGTAAGACATACGCTTTTAAATAGTTTTCAGAGTATTATTTCTTGATATGTTGTTCTGAAACAGGATATAGCCATGACTGTTAAAGTGCATCTTTTCCTATGGTGATAGGAATGTTCAGCCTTGGGTATATTAAACTATTTACAGGACACCTTTAGTCTTTTCATTTTAACATACTCATAAGTAAACTGGAATCAAGTGTAAACAAACAAAAAAACCCCAGGAGAACATTTTTATTTCCTTCTTCTCTTGGCTAACCAGTTTCTACTCTTTAGGGAAGAACTTTAAAAATAGAACAGTGCCTATCTTTCCTGCTCCTGGCCGCAGTCACTTTCTAAGAATAGAAGTTGGGTGTGTGACTCCCAGTTGCCTAACTGGAAAGGAATCTTTAGCCTGCTTCTCTGTCCTTCCTTGTGAGTGGGCTGACTTCTGACCACCTGCCCTCTTATTATTCTTACTTTTATATTGCTGGGGTCCTTTTTTTTTGCTTCTAAAATTTGATTTTCAGTGTTACTTGAAGAACAGGATTTTTTCCAGCTTACAAGGTCTGTGTTATCTGTTTCATCTTGGTCTCAGCTTACTCTTTGTCTCCCCTCTCTGATGACAAAACCTGATCCATAGACCAGTTCTGCTCTGTATCAAGCAGGTGAAGCAAACTACTAATCCATTTCTCTCACCATTAATGATCATAGTAATATTATAATCATAGCTGTTTATATTTTCTGAGTGCTTCATTTATTCCAGCAATCTTATGGGGTAGATAATATTATGCCCAAGCCATTCAGCTAGTAAATAATGAAGCCAGAGTCAAACCCGGGCAGCCTGACTCACAGCCTCTGCTGTTAAACATTACTTACTGTAAATGGGTATAGTATGAAAAATAACCTGTGCAGTAAGAGTGGCTGCAGACCTTGCTATAGGCTTCCTACAACTGAATAACTTGATGGCTGTATTGGCAGTTAACTACCTGGGAAATGTGCTGGTATAGCGAAATCAGTGCTGTGTTTTTTTTAAAGGACCCTCTGAAAAGAAAATGTAAGTTTCATTAAGCTTTCCCTTTGGTCTTCTCAATGAAGACCATCAGTGAATGATTCATTAAATACTGGTATGTATCAGACATTTCACACCTAGGTGTTTTCACTTACCTCAGTTATTTTTATGTGTAAGAAAAGTGTGGATAAAAGATAAAAGCCACACAGCTAGTAACAAAATGAAGTTGGGATTTATACTAGTCAGTTTGCAAGTGATAACATCCCATGTCTAACTAGTTTAGGGAAAAGGCAGTATTTATTGAATGGATACTAGGGTGTGACATGAGCCCAAAAATGTAGTCCTCAAAGATAACTGCAACTAGGGACACTGAAATTGCTGGGGGTTTTCAAAAGCTTCTCTGTTCAGCCAGTTGGCTTCAGTCTTCCCTGTTGCAGACCAGAAGGAATGCCAACAGTCCCCCCAGCTTCATAGTTGAGAGTTGAGAACGTTCCAGGGATTCTTACTGACTTAATTGGGGTCAGTTTCCCAACCCTGAATTAATATTTTAAGGAGAGTGAGGAGGGTCACATAGGAGACATGGCTACTGAGGTTCCAACTCTGTATTACGCCTATTCTTAGAAAACGGTGGTTCACTGTGAGCTGGGTAGTGCCATGCCAGTTGGTATGTAATGCCCTATTGAGGTGCAGGTCTCTCTTATTCCCAATCTGCTGTTCTTGCCACTACCTCCATATACAATGTGTCATTGAGAAGATTTACAACTTATTAATAGGTGGGGAAACAGGACTTATAAAACAAAGAAGTATATGAAAGGCGTGGAATTAATAAGAGAGATTAGATCTGTTCTGAAGTAGTTATCACTTTAGTTTGGGGCATTTGTAAAGGTTTTAATGAAGAAGAGGCACTTAATGTGGACTTTGAAAGATAAGCTCATATTAGATATAGAGGTATATTTTCCAAGTAGAACAATCAAGAAAACAGAAAGTGAAAATAAATGAAGCACATTAACTGATACTGAGGAAACCAACCTGGAAGAATGCCCAGTATTCAGCCCATGTTTCTATTGCTTTTAACACTGTAAGTCCTATTGAGTAAGTACTAAATCAAGGAATCTGGGAGGCTGGAAACAGTTCAGTTTAGCAACCCCTGTAGAAATACATACGAAAAATTAAAAGGCCTAAGGTGGCAGCATTGAGAAAGTATGATATAACTGCGGACAAGAATACAAAGAATGCAAAACAAACAGGTTAGAACCAACCAGGTTAGAGGAATGTTTAGTGTCAGTGACTGTGACTAGGAAAAATAATCAATTTTGCAAGGAATTAAATTTGATCTGAGTGGGTTAAAGTGATAGAAACCAATCTAAATTGAGATACCCAGGTATGGAAACTGGGGAAGAAGTCAGAGCTAGAGATTTGGGAGCATGATGTGAAACCTGGTGAGCTTTCTAAAGGAATATGTGTGCAAAAAAAAAAAAGTGAGTGGTGCACTGAAACTTATGTACACTCACACAGCTAGTGTGAAATGGAATTTCGCTTTTACTTCCTATGTTGCCATCACTTTTTGTTTTGTGTTTTCTGTATTGTCTCTCTAAATAGATGGTGTGCACCTTCATGATGGTAGTCAAGCTGTCCTAAGATTTAATAGCTGTATGCTCTGGGCTCAAAGTACACACTCAGTAAATCACTTTTTAAAAACATTTTTTCATCAATTATTTTAATACTTTTAGATTATGATGGATTATGTAACTTTTGTGACACTTTTCAAGGAATTCTACTTCACTAAAATGTGATATCCAGATAGAACATTCATATCTTAGGATTTCCTTTGCCTCAAAACCCACTGCTCCTACCTTATTCATCTGGTAACCTTGGCCATATTTTAGAAGAGAATCTACCTGTGAAATATTTTAAATGGTCCATAGCTTATCCTTTTAAAGGTATTACATCTTAATGGAAGAGCAGATGATCTAAATGTAAAATTTCAGAATCAGTACTATATTATACTTACACTTTTAATCTGTAGTACTTTTGGTATCTTAATGGATTGAAAATGAAAAATATAAACCATTTCTTTGCTGAAAGTCTGCAATGTTGATTTCTAAATTTGCAAGTGGGTATTAATTAAAGGCCACAGTTACTTTTTAAAAATAATATCATTAATATTAGTACCCGGGGATTAGAATTTGTTTTGATCAAGTACTAAAGATGCCTTAGGTCACTGCAAAATTGCAACTTCTGATCTCTCCTTTCCCCCCAGTTTCTGTTAGTCCCAAATTGGGAGCAAAAGTAGCTTGGGGTTTAACTTAATATCCATTTACACCCACTTTGTAAACATCCCAGCCCAGGGTACTATAGAATCTGGGAAAGATAGCTGATGTCTGTATTTGAATAAACTGTATTTTTGATATTTCTCTTTTTTTTCTCATTTACAGGGAGTTGATTTTCATATGGAGTAAACTTCAGCTTAAGTCTAATCCTTCAAAACAAGTTTTTGTAGATCAATGCTACCAGCTTTTAAGAACAGCAACTAATGTGAGAGTCATATTTCCTTTCATGAAAATCATTAAAGATGAGGTAAATAGGATATATTTATCCCTTCATTTTAAATGAAATTTAAATGACAGTTCACTGAAATTTGAATCTCTTAATGATAAAATTTATTTGATTACATAATTGAAGAAAAGGAGGACTTTAAGGCCACATTCTCCATGTATTATATCCTCCCCTCACCCCAACCTCAAACTCCCAACATAGGTGCAAAGGGTGTACATAAATGAAAATAACTGAAAAAAAAGAGAAAAAAGGTCAATTTAGTGTTACATAAAGTTGACTAGGGGAATAATTAATTGCTTCCATAAGAAGCTGTTGTCTCTTTTCTTACAATTAAGTCTGTCCCTTTTTATTCTAAATCCTGTTTCTACATAGAATCTTAACTAATTTGCAAATGAACTTTGTATAACTATAGGTAATACCTGCTCAGTGTCCTAGAGAAATACAGTTCATAGTTTTTAGCCTGGTGTTTAGGTGAAAAGGAACCATGAATTCTGAGGCATTTTTGAAACCTAAGGACAAATTTTTCATGTGTTTATTTAAAATAATAGTAAAGACCCATTACCTATTTTTAAAAATAGTTCTGAAGCAAGTTTTGCCACTTGCAAGTGAATAAAAATCTACATGATTCTTACATAGACATGAAAGTGGATCCTGCAGATCCTTCTACTTTCTCTCCTCAAATATGAATAGAACTTTGACTACAAAGATAGGAAAGATAAAGCTACCCTACATTTTAGGTAGCTCTGTTTAACTGAATCGTTATGTGAGTTACTTTTAAATATATAAGGAGACATCCACTAAATAATATTTTTTATATATTTATGTGTTTATCACATTCATTATCACGTCACTCATTAGATGTAATGACCGTGCAGTGATCATATTCTCGTGATACAAAGCAGCATTATATCAGATGGTTTTTGTTTTATTTCTCATTTTTTTTTGTGCTAACTGCATTAATAGCTTCATTATTAAATAGTAAAATGTCATTCAAATGCATTGTCAAAGTTTACCTCTCTCCTCACCAAAAACTGGAGGAAAAAAAACAAACTATGCTGTAGAATACTTCTTAATATTGGAAGTGCATCAGAATCACCTGTAAAACTTTTTAAGAAATAAAGATGTGTCCATCTTTTTTTAACATATGACTCTCATTTGTACCAAAAATTGAGAGGCTTTGTTATATAGAACGTTTTCATCTAGGTGAAGTTCAGCCAAGCATCACAGAGCTTTCTCATTTTCACATGTCTGATCAACCTAAGAATACATGATAAGAGGAAAAATTCAAAGATGAAATAAGTATTTGAATTTTTTAATACACTCTACTAAAAACATTTTTATCTTATGGACTAGATCAGTCACGTGCCTCTGTGCTGTGAAAAGAGGGACAGGCAATGCTGTGTGAGTTCAGGAGGAGGCGTTACAGATAGCATATTGGAAAAGGCTTTACAGAGGAAGATGCTTTCAGCTGGGTTTTAAATGATAGATGAGGATAATATGAATATTTTTAGAGGAGTTTGTAGTTTATAGAGCTCCTTTTCCTCATTTTATTAGTTAGTTCTCACAGCTGTCCAGTGGCAGGGAAATCTGTGGACGTGTGTAGAACATGGAACTAATCAGAGTTTAGTTTTTTTGGGGTGGGGTTGCTAGAGATCCTGAAGGGACTCAATACTAGACAAAAGCTGAAACTTCACTCCACAAATAGACTGGAATTGTTAAAGGATTTCAGGTAAGGAAGTATCCTGTTCCTTTTTGTGATGATCCTGATGTTCGTAAACTTCAGCAACTGGGCACATTACAATTTCATGAGGAAAGACAAAGAATGTAGATAAAACTTTGGAGAAAGAATGAATTGTTTTGAAGCAATGGATTTGAATTTGCTTTATCTGGAAAGTGTAAATAGGAATATCTAATTGTAACAGACAGAAATAAGAAATTTGAATTCAGAAAAGGATTCCAAGTTAGCAATGGTAGATTTATAGGGGAAAACTAAAGTCAGTGGAATGAATGATCTCAATCATTCTGCAGACATTTGTTCAGAGGTCACTGTATGCCATCTCCTATGCTAAACACAGGATAAACAAAAAATGGGACGCTATCCCTGTGATTTGGGAATTCAAAGCCAAGCAGAAGGGGCATAGACAGTTATAAAACAGCATATATGTGCTCCTAGGAAATAAGTGTAAGTTATTTTCAGTGGAAAGAATAGGGAGTGTTTAACTGTAACCCAGGGCAGGAGCCAGAATGAATGAGAAAAACCTTCAAAGCAGAATTGATTCTCAAAGAATGAACAGGAGATGGGTAGGAATTTACCAGCTAGGGAAAGCAATGTGCAAAGTTAAGGTCTCCTTGTGGAACTGTAAGTAAGGGTTACATAGCATGTAAGAAACTGAGAGGACATGAGGCTGGCAAGGAAGTGTTCCTCTTGGTCATTTATAATATACCACATACAGGCGGTATGACACACACATACACACTTTTAAAGACATATTATTTTATCTCTTTCTATTCAAACAAACATTTAGATCATTCCAAATCACTAGAGGCGTTATTTATAATTTGAATTGAGATGGATAGACAACAAATTCCCAACTAAAAGCTGATGCAGTTATCTCTGAGTCATCAGGAAAAGTTTCAAAGCTTGAATTATTTTCAGTTAACTTCCAGTAGGTTCATTATTCTGATACCTTAATAGATTTGGAAAGTTTGTAACTGTCCTGTTCATGTGGTTCACACTTCTCCCCTTATTTGGATAAATAATATTATTTAATAAGTATTATTCTGCCACACAATGTGAGGTTGGTGCCTTAAAACAGGGTCCTAGATTTGTAAGAAGCTTCAGTCATCGTAAGTTTATGAAGCATTTTGTATTTTTAATCACCATAAGGTTGTGAAGCATTTTGTATTATGGTTAGTAGGGCTTGTCGGACTTGAGAATTAAATAAATTGGAAGCTTTTTAAAATGCTACCTTTCCAGTTATTCTCAAGTTTAAAAAGAAAGATTTATTTATATATTAAGGAGTTAAGCAAAGCTACCCATTGAAGAAAATGCACATTTGGAATATGTGTTTATTCAGCTTTAATTTCAGAGTTGTCTTTTAAAAAGATAAACTAGTAAGTGTTAATAATTTTTAAGAAGGTATTTAGTAGTAATATTTTTCTTTTCATAGGTGGAAGAAGAAGGCTTACAAATTTGTGTTGAAATATGTGGTTGTGCTCTACAATTAGACCTTCATGATGATCCCAAAACAAAATGTCTAATTTATAAAACAATTGCACATTTTTTGCCAAATGATTTGGAGATCCTCAGGATTTGTGCACTCTCAATATTTTTTCTTGAACGTTCCTTGGAAGCTTATCATACTGTTGAAGAACTTTACAAACGTCCAGATGAAGAATACAATGAAGGCACAAGTAGTGTTCAAAACCGTGTTCGTTTTGAATTACTTCCGATTTTGAAAAAGGGATTGTTTTTTGATCCTGAATTCTGGAACTTTGTAATGATTAAGAAAAACTGTGTAGCATTACTGAGTGATAAATCAGCAGTTAGATTTCTAAATGAAAGTACACTGGAAAATTCTGCAGGTAATGTGAAAAAGGCAATGGAACAGCAAAGTTTAGATGAAGGGCTTGACTCTCTTACAGATCAGAGTACTGGAGAGCTTGATCCTGACGATGTATCTGGAGTGCAACCAAAAGGTCATATTAATGCAAAGAAAAACGTTACAGCTCTTAACACTTCCAAAGTAGATCATAACGTCCCGAGGCATCGGTGTATGTTATGTAACAAGGAATTTCTAGGTGGTCACATTGTAAGGCATGCCCAGGCTCACCAGAAAAAAGGCAGTTTTTCATGTGTAATATGTGGTCGAAAATTTAGAAACAGAGGACTTATGCAGAAGCATTTAAAAAATCACGTTAAGAAAATACAGAGACAGCAAATTGCAGCAGCTCAACAGGAGGATCAGGAAAATCCTGCTTTGGAAGAAATAAATTATTCTGATACTTTCATTTCATTTGAAAATGGGAATTCTGATAATAAGGATTTGGAAGTAGAGACCATTACTGCTTCCAGTGATGGAAACAAAGACACCATCCCTGTGCACGTGGCTGAATTCATTGAAATTCCCGTAAGTGTATCGGAAGATGTTATTGAAAACATTATTGAAAATGGCAGTCCTGATACTTCTTTAAATAGTGTTGCGGAGCCTTTACCTGCGTGTGTGGATGACTATGAGGAGGAAGAAGACGAAGAAGGTGATTATGAGGAAGATGATTATGACCTGAATCAAGAAACTTCAGTACTTCATAAAATCAATGGAGCTGTGTGCCATCCAAAAGACATATATGCGACAGATCAAGAAGGAAACTTTAAGTGCCCTGCTCTTGGCTGTGTCAGGATATTTAAAAGAATTGGTTTTCTGAATAAGCACGCAAGGACTGTACACCCAACTGATTTAAATGTGCGGCAAACAGTAATGAAGTGGAGCAAAGGAAAATGCAAATTTTGTCAAAGGCAATTTGAAGACTCTCAGCATTTTATAGATCACCTTAATAGACACAGCTATCCAAATGTGTACTTTTGTTTGCATTTTAATTGCAATGAGTCATTCAAGCTGCCATTCCAACTTGCTCAGCACACAAAGAGTCACAGGATATTTCAAGCTCAGTGTAGTTTTCCAGAATGCCATGAGCTTTTTGAAGATCTTCCTCTGCTATATGAACATGAAGCTCAGCATTATTTAAGTAAAACACCAGAATCATCTGCTCAACCAAGTGAGGCAGTTCTTTGGGATGTTCTCACAGACTCAAGTTCTAATCATCAGGAAAAAGACTCATCTAGTAATGAGAAACAAACTATTAGTCTGCCAGTTTCTACTAGCAAATCAAGAAAAGATTCTACAGAACCAAAGACGTGTATAGAAAGTATGGAAAGGAAAACAGACCGTTTAGTTCAGAATGGAAATGAACATTCTGGTGACACTATTTCTGGTATAAGCTTGATAGACCAAAAGATGCCTGACATAGAGCCAAATTCTGAAAATAACTGTAGTATTAGTGATTTAGTCAATGGACACAGTGGAATAGAGCAGACACCTTTAGTTTCGTCAGATCCCGCTTTGAAAATTGATACAAATAGAATCAGGACAGAAAACGGTTCCATTTTACCCAGTGTTGTACCACAAGAACACAATATCCTGCCAGTATCTCAGGCACCTTCCAAACCAAATCTGACAAGTGAACATACTTCATATGGCTTAATTTTAACAAAGCCATATGTCAGACCATTGCCTCCCAGTTACCTTGATGAACGGTACCTTAGTATGCCAAAACGCAGAAAATTTCTGACTGATAGGGTAGATGCCTGTTCTGATCAAGATAACGTTTGTAAAAAATCAGTGAAAAGACTAAGATGTGGCAAATGCCTGACCACCTACTGTAATGCAGAAGCACTTGAGGCTCACCTTGCACAAAAGAAATGTCAGACACTCTTTGGATTTGATTCAGATGATGAAAGTAAGTCTTCTATCTTCTCAGTAGGTTTATCTGTAGAAATAGAAAATACCATAAATCTTTAGGAGGTTAAAAAACTAACATTTGTATAACACAGATAATAAAGCACTACCTCATACATTAATTCCTTTTAACCATACAACCACCATGTTGTTACTATTCCTGTTTTATAGATCAAGCAACTGACATTCACAAGTCAAGTAATGTGCATAGGCCTAGGCCTATGAACTTGTGGAAGCCAGAACTTGAATGGTTTTTTCATACTTTTGGATCATGCTCTTTAACTGTATCTGAGGCGTTTCTTCATTCCAAGTTTCATGTAATAAAAGGTCTAAGACAAAGTAATTATGATGGAATTGTTTTTCATCTGCATGCTGGAATGTAAACCAAGTTGAGCCTCTATTACAAAAATAAAAATAAGAACCAGATAATAATTGAAAAACAAAATTGAACAAAAGAAGAGCTTGCCTTTCTACTAATACTAATATTCTTTCAATGAGTAAGGGTATGAACAGGAAATCTAAATTAGAATTCTAGTTGAAAGTCTATAAAATTTGAATTAACAGACGTGTTCTGTTTTACAGGTGCCTGATAAAAATGTTTCAGAAAGATCTGTCGATCAAGCAGTAGTGTGCAAAAAAGCACTACAAGAAAATGCATCATCAGTTTGCTATTTCCCTGATGGCCTTAATTTTAGAGCGGTCTTGGATTACTAAAGATAAAGACAAAGCACATTTTCTAGAATGAACTCACAGAGGAGATGTGCTGGTTTAGACTCCAAAAGGGTTATTTACAAAACTCCCAAAGTACCAGTTATCCAGAAAACCACATTTTTTAAGAAGTTGATGATCGATAGCAGCATGTTCAGTTTCGCTTATGTGAGAAACGTGTTCAACTAGACAGAATAACCAGCTATGGCCTTACAGAAAGGGAAAAACTAACCCATTCTAAAAAAAGGGGGAGGGTTGGTTTACAATAAACAACTTCAAAAGTATTCTACAAATGGGATTTGTTTTCTTGTCATGCATAATCAGATTATGTCCTCCTTCCTGGTCAAATACACTTTAAGGAACCATTTCTGTTTGGTTTATTATAATTTAGAAACTGATAGATGAAAATTAAACTTGATTTATCACCATGCTATCCATAAAAGATTGTGACTTGTTTCCAGGTGATTGATTAGATCAAAGTTCAATGAATGACATGTCAGCATTGAAAATTAAAAAATAAAACAGTACTTTGCTAATAAGCTTTAGCTCTTGACAGAATCTTTCACTTTCCATTTTTGTAATACCAATGAGTTATATTTAAAAGGAAGCAGCGTCAGTAGAAAACATACAGTCAGTAATTTGGGAGAGATGAGAGGAATCTAAGACCATTAAGGCTATCTTGGTTGAAGGAAAACACTGAATTGCAAATTAATTATTCAATGTGAATAATGGTATAAGCACACTGGGATATTTCCGTTTGTACGTAGAGTAGGGTTAGGACATTACTTGATGATTCTTAGTAAGGTCCGTTAGACATTAATGTGTTATCCAAGTACAGTCCTCTAAGAATAACTGGCTGAAAAAAACATGCAGCCGAGAATCATTAAGAATTCATTGGTTTTATTCAGTTAGGAGAGTTAATTCTAAAATAAGCTGTATTACTCATGCTTTCTTATTTCTGGTAAATTTGATTTGAATAGTAATTTTTATATATAAAAGGAAATATTTACACAAACATTTGCACAGCAAGAACACAATAAGGTATGCTGATGCATTTATTTTCCTTAATGACCAGTAATTTTCCTAAGGAAGATTTTAATTTAATAAATTGTAAAACAAAAAAGTTTTTAAAAATATCCTCTCAGATGTGTTCCACTTGTACAGTCTCTAAAAGAGGATGCTTAAAGACCTCCTTTTACCTAATAGCGTGTTAATCGATAGCAGGGGTAAAATGAACAAAAATGCAAAGGCAAATTCTTTAGAAACAGAGCTATTAATATACCAAATATTCCAGTTATTCTGACACATTCTTGTTCAAAGCATATAATCTCATCAAACTCTATTATAAATTTTTTAAACATTAAAGCATTTTGAATGAAGTTACTGAGGAAGTGTGACTTTTCCTCCAGGGTAGCATCCAAACTTTATTAAAATAGGATTACTAGATCATGGCAGATCACATATTCAAACAAACCCTCCCAGTTCTATTAGTTTACTTATCACAGGCATTCACCACTATGCAGCTGATAGTCATGAATCCATTCCAATCAAATCAGGTTTTTGTTCTGTTAATGTAGCCTAAGTTAGGCTGTGGAATTTACATTTAAATAACATAAGTAAACACAACTCCTAACACAGTTTAAAATCCTTTAAGGTCAACTAAAGAAAAAAGTGTTTTCCATACTTCCTGATACTAAAAATGTAATACTGGAGTTCTATTTCAGTTCAGTCTAAAATACATCATGTAATAAGAAGTCAGTTTGGAAACTAGTTCAAAGGGACAATGAAGTTTTTTTGAAATACAATTTCTGCTTTGTACATTTTTCAGAAGTTTAAAATCACAGCTTAACATTTTATCACATCTTTAACTTTTAATTTTTTCTAAGTTGTAACTATTGACATAAATCCATGTCTACAGATTGTTATTTTCATTCATTTTGCAGTTCATACCAAGATGTTTTTAAACATAATCCACTTGTTATTTTTTTGTCTTTAATTTGAGGTTTTATTTCTACTTTGTGTTGCTAAGGGAAAACTGTTTCTGGAACTCTAAGGTCAAATGGGTTTATACATAAACCAATAAATCATAAATCAAGGAATGTTTTACGAAATTCTATCTGACCATTGTTCTAACCTCTTTATATGTGTATCAAATAATTGCCGTTGAAAGAATGTGTACATTTTCTTATGTATGCCTTATAAAACATAAATGTACATCATTTTGCTTTTATAGGGTGCATAAACTTCCAACAGTTCTAATGTGGGGTTCAGAAGATAAGGAAACTTTCTTCTTATCCCTCAAATTCTTCTCATTTTCTTTTCTACTTCTGTTTTGAGGATATGTTTATCTTACATGGACCAAGTTTCAATTTTTTGTTTTTAAATAAAAATTTCCTTTGAAACATTAAATATTAACTTTCTGCTGTTTCAGTAAGGTAAAAAAAAAAAAAGCAAATCTGAATTTTTGCTGCTCAGATACTATGGAGAAGATAGAAAAGAACCTCCGTGGACAAGGACACTGGTACTTTGGGCTTTAGCCATATTCGTTTTTTTAAAAACACCAATTATATAATGAATAGATAACTTATAACACTGAACTTGTGATTCTTCTCAAATCACACTTGAAGGTTCAGCTGTACTCCTTTCATGTTTGGTTTAAACTGTAGTATGGATGAAAAACCTAAAAGGGATGATAGTGTTTATTTTTTAATTTATTTGGTACTGTAAAACACCTTTTCAGAATGACTAAATGCTGCATATGCATTTTGGGACTGTTAATATGTGAAAGATATTACAGATTCAGCAAGAAAGGAAATTTGTGCTTCCTTGTTGAACATTAAATTATTTTACTTTGCATTTTATAAGAGTACAAATTAAAACTGAGCCATTGAACTGCAATAAATCAACAATAGTGTCTCATTTCAAGAAATTTTTTGTACTGTACATAGATTTGTTCAATAAAACATTGTCCTTGTTGGTAATGAAGTGTTCAGTTTTATGTAGCACATTGCTTCTGAAGGAATTAGACTTAAGGTATATATTAACTAAGAAATTTCTGTTTCATAAGAGAAGGAGGTATTACAGTTAATATTACCATATTCAGATTATTGAGTGATTTTAAAAAACAGAACAATATAGTTTACACAAAATAGATATTTTTAGACATTATTTAAAGTAATGTCCATGTTCAGATGTAGGAATTACAAGTTGACAGAATGCTGGTTACTAAAGTCATTTCGAGTAAATGGTTTCAGTGTGATACAAGGCCCTCTGCAAACTTTGTAGGTGGAAGACAGACACCAGAATCACCAAAAGCAAGACAGTAAATAGACTGATCTAGACTGGTAACTCTCCAGGGATGTAAAGCCTCTGGCGGAACTTAAAACAAAAAAAGGCTGGGAAGTCACTTTGAAATAAGATGTAAATTTTGAAAATTACTTCCTACAAAAGCATTTCAATGGCAAAATGTTGAAGCTGGTTAGTGATGTGTATCTAAAAGTGAGGCCCTTGGGTGGGAGGGCTCCTACTCTTGGTTCTCTTACAAAGGAAAACCCCCTACACTGTTTGCTCTAACTTGCAACTTGAAAAAATGGGGGACAGAGTAGAAAGAGCATGTCTTTGATGCGAAAGAGCACTGGAAATGAAAGAATAATTGTGTTAATTACAGTGATGTGTACATATTATAAATGCTATGCTTTGAAGAACACCGAGAAAGTTACTGAAGCATTCTAGATCTAGAATTCTGCATCTATGATTTATGGTCATATGATCTTAGACTATTAAATGTATTGAGGTGTTTAGATAAAATAATTGGGGTTATCTAGTCTTTCCATTTTTTCTTTTCTGAAATTTGAGGAATGCTGGGAAGCAATCAAATATTAAATACACTTCCAAGATAAACAAATTAGACTGCTTTCATAACATAAGATCTAGACTGATTTCAAGAATCAGCTGCTAACAAGGCCAGAAGTTTGGGCTGTATATCAATATTTGAAATGGAGGCAATCCAGTATTACACTGAATAAAAACTAAAAATGGGAGAGAGGCTCATGCCTCATTTATGGGTACTGCACACTGGAGAAGAAATGGTTTCTGTTTTACTAAATCACTGTGTACCAGCTACTGTGTATGTATCACCTCAAATTGTTAAAACAACCCAAAGGTAGATATGAACACTGCTTTTTAGACACCAAGGCTCAGAAAGGTTAAATAACTTGACTAAAGTCACACAACTAATAGTTGGAAAGATGGGACTGAAAAAAGCCAATGTTTCCTCCTCAAACCGTGGTGCCATGCAGTTTTCCCTCCAAGTGTAGGGCATGAATGGATCTACTATACTCAAGTGGAGAGGGTTAGGCTTGCCTGAGGATCAGTGATTTCAGAGACAAAGTATGTGGTCTGGTACAGACATGGCTGGTTGATGTTTCATTCTCTCCTACCGGCAGTGATTCTTCCAGGGTGCTCCCCGGAACAGCAGAAGAGGCATCACCTGAGAACTTGTTAGAAATACTAAATTTTTGATCAGGTGCAGTGCTAATCAGTCATTTAAGAAGTCTTCCTGGTGGTTTTGATACACACCTAGGTTTGAAAACCACAGATCTAAAGAAACAAGGTTCTTCATGTTTCCCTGGAAAGTAAACTATTAAATTCATAGAGGCTTCTTAGAAACTCAGTTTCCAGGACATTTAAGAACTTCCCTATCAACAGGTACTTAAATAATTTACCACTGTTGAATGAATGGATATTTTAACAGGTCTAATGCCCCAAACCACTCTACTCTAGAAAACTTTTTTCTCACAGTATTCAGTAATCAAAACCACAAGAATGGAATCTAATGAAAACAGCTCAAAGAGGTGTGGGGACCGGTTGTATTCAAGTTCCAGCATAAGTTTTAAGGCAATTCAGCATATCCCACTGTGCTCAGACTTACACAGCAGTTAAAAGGCAGCTGGTCTTGCCTGGTGCTGAGCCCTTCCTGTTAGGATTTTTCTACATTTCTCTTTCTGCCATGGCTTCTGTACCACCCCTTGCTCTAGCCATGCTGTTTTATTCCATGCACTTTTCACTACCGCTCCCTTTCCCTGTAATTCTTTTTCATTCCTTTTACCTGTGGTTCTCTTTCCACCTCACCCCTCATTCTTCGCTTAATCTTCTTGGGCATCACCACACTCTCCACAAAGACTAATCTCTCCTAATAACTCCGGATTTCTCCACTGAAACCTACTTCTTCCAGTCTTCCTCCTTTCAGTAAACAGCAACTCCAGTTGCCCAAACCAAAACCTTGCCATCAGCCCTGACTCACTCTCATGCCCTCCACTCTCATGGACTATTGTAGTAGTCTTCTAACTGGGTTCCCTGCCTCTTCCCTTGCCCTTCATGCGGTCTGTTCTATACACCAGCAGCCAAAATGATGCAGTTTGAAAACTAGTCAGATCATGCCATTCCTCAGTTTATAATTTTCCAATGGCTTTGCAATTCATTCAATTATTCAACAAATATTCACTGCATACCTACTATGTGCCACGCTCTGAAACAGGCAATGGAAGGAAACAAAAACCTCTGGCTCAGAGAACTCACATTCTACCGGGGGCGGGAGCGGGGGGTAACAAACCTACAGTATAAGTACTAGAGAGAAAAATTAAGTGGGTAGGGAAGGTATAAGTAAGCATGGCATTGTAGGTGATGATTTTAAACAGGATGGTGATAAGAGATGATAATACCTCTTTGATAAGTGACTGTTGAGCAAGGACCTGAATGAAATAAGGGAAAGCGAGCCATTCAGATATTTGAGGGGAGAACGTGCCAGGCAGAACAGCAAGAACAGAGACTGAGGCAAGGACCTGCATGACAAGTTTAAGGAACAAACAGCATGGGAACCACTGTGACTAGTCTGGAGTGAGAGACAGAGAATAATAGGAAATGCAGGCAGAAGGGTAAGAGATAAAAGCCAAAGTCTTTACAGTGGCCTACAAGGTTCCAGACTGTACTATCTAAGAGTATTCATTAGCCATATGTGGCTATTAAAATTTAATTAAAATTAAAATTAAAATTCAGTTCCTCAGTTGTACTAGCCACACAACAAGAGCTCTGTAGCCACATGCACTGATGGTTAGGGTATTAGCCCAGACATAGAATATTTTCACCTCTTCAGCACTTTTGGACAGGTGACACTGTATCAGTGGTTCTCAACTGGAGGAATTTTGCCCCCTAGGAAGCATCTGGAGAATTGGAGACATTTTTGGTAGCCCAGCTTGGGGAGGAGGTGCTACTGGCATCTAGTGGGTATAGGCCAGGGATGCTGTGAAGCATCCTACCACGCATAGGACAGCCCCATAGCAAAGAATTATCCCACTCAAAATGTTAACAGCGCCACGGTTGAGAAATCTGCTCTCAATCAATCTTGAGTACAACTCTAAACTCACTGCTTAATGCCTCCTCTTTGCACAAGCTGCTCCAGCCTCCTTGCCTTTCCTACATGCCAAGTCCTCTGTTCTTTCCTCAGACCCTCTACTATTGCTTCTTCCTAGAACACTCTTCTGTGGTTCAGCCTCTCACTTTTTTCAAGTCTTTCCTTCAATGTCTTTCTTGACAGCCTGTATAAAATAGCAACATCCTCTACTCCAACCCTCTCCTTTTGATTTTTCTCCATAGGATTTCCAGGCATAGTACTGTCTGGATGTTTATTGTCTGTTTCCTCTCACTAGAATGCAAGCTCCAAAGGACTTGCGTTTGTTCCCAGAATAAAGAACAATGCCTAGCAAGTAGTGCTCAAAAAATACATTTTTTAAAGAAATAAATGAATGAAAAAGTTGGGCATGCTTTCCATGTGGTTCCACATCAGTATTGTGAAAATTTACCTCTTTACCTGCAACACTCCCAAAACCTCCTTGAAGGAGGGTCTGGGTCATTACTCTGCATCTTCAATACCTAGCATAGTAGGCACTCAGTACTTAATGAAAAACAAAGAATTGGTATCTGTTGAGTAAATGATACCCCAAATAGTATCCACTGGTAAATTAGATTAGGCATGTTTTGTACGCCTTACTTTAAAAACTATATTTACAGTATATTTTATGACTGATATTTAGCTGTGATTTTTTTTAAGTTTGCTCAACTGGATCTGCACATGTGTATATTTCAGCTACTAACTGGCAATAATCTAAACGTTAACAAATCTAAAATATGACTAAAACAATGTTAGGAGACAATGGCAAGTTGGCAAGTGCCAACGCGTTTAGGTCTGAAGTTTCCCTCTCGTGAATGTGGGTAGCTGTCACACTAACAGTAATAATAAGAGCTAATATATTCTGGGCTCTTCTAGGAGCCAGGCACAGTTCTTCACCCCCTCCCCCGGCCCCAACAGCCCTTTGAGATGGGTACCTCTACGAGATCCATCTCCAGATAGAAAACTGGGGAACCAGAGAGCTTGCTCACTGTCACGGTTAGTAAAGAGCTGAATAAAACCCTGGCAGCCTGGCTTCCAGAGTCCCCAACCTTAAAACTGTTTCCGATACCGCTTCTCCAAAAGGCAAGCCGGCGAGGATCAGAAGAGAAGCAACAGCCGATCCCTGACTGTTGGCGAGGAAAGTCAGCTGGAGGCGGGCAGGAGAGGCACAGGATAGGTGGATTTTTTCTTAGCTTTTCCAAGGATCATGTTAAACAGAATGAAACTATTTTAACACAGAACTATGTAACTTAAGGATCTCCAACTACAGGTGTGTCGCACTCAGAAGCGGCCGCAGAGGACGTGCGAGCGCTCCCGGGGGCGGACCCGCGGGCGGGGAGGAGGCTCCTCCATTGGCCGGCCCCGCGGCATCACGGGAGCCCCCCCACCCTCGCGGGGGCCGCCGCCGGCTTTCCACGCACCTGCGCCTGCGCAACCATCCCTGCTGCTCTTTTGCAGGACGGACTCTTGAGGAGCTCAGGATTTCGTTTTCCCTTGTGGAAGGTTGATGTTCCCGGTGTAAACGCGGTGCTTCGCTAAAGTGAGATCGGTGGGAGTCCCCTTAGTCCCCGCCAGCCCGGAACGACAAGGCGGAGCACCGCGTTTCCTCATTGCCCTCATTGACGATTACTTCCGCCCACAGATCTGGAATACCGGCGGCTTTTTGGCGGCGAACAACGGGAAAGGCACTTCCGGTATCTGTTGCCAAGGCGCCGGCCCGGTGGGCCTAGTTGAGGAAAGTTTTTGGCGTGGTCCTCTCCCCCCTTCCCGGGGGTCGAGATGTCGGGGCTCAGCTACCCAGAGATGGAGGGCTGTCGTAACCTGCTCGGCCTGTTGGACAACGAAGAGATCATGGCTCTGTGCGACACCATCACCAACCGCCTGGTGCAGCCTGAGGACCGCCAAGGTAAGGGTAAACCCTCCTCCCCAAGGGCCGGCGTCCCTCTCCAGGCCTCACTGACCCCCAGCTTGGGGGAGCGTGCGAGTGGAGGCCATGCAAGGCCTCGCCCCTAGCCCGTCCGGCGTCGTGCTTTTGCGGAACCCTAGGGAGTCTTGGCCTCGGTGGTCTTGGAACCACAGAGCAGCCTCGGGCGTCCCTCCCGCGGCAAGCCTCTCCAGGAAGTGGAGTAGGTGGAAACGGCGCTGCTTCCAGGTTTTATCCATTGAATGTTATGGGCAAATGCTGCTTGTTTCGAGGATTCAGAGTACGTAAATAGTGATTTAAAAAAAAAAAAAACTTCCGAGGAGTCAGCGTTTTTTCCATTTTCAGTTTCGATTAGCTGAGGAGTGTCAGCTCCTGCTCATTTTCTTCAAGCTTAGAAGATAGCAAACATTTTCTATCAATCTGCTCCGAAAGCAACGACTGATAAAAGAGCGGATAGTTTGAGTCCATGTCTCTGTGGATCCGATTTTTTTCTGAGATGTTTCTGTGTACTAGGAGTAAATTACTTTCAGAGCCAAATGAACACTTCGGTAGAGTGGATTTCATGGATTATAAGTATTCAGTCTGGTTGTAACTAGTACATATAAAAATGTAATGTAAGCACTTATATCATTTTGTAATCACCTGACTAGTTTTATTTTAAATTTGCTGAATTTTACTTTAAAATGCGAAGATTTCCGACTTCTGTGTTAGCATGACTTAAGTTAGAGTCTGCCTTTTAAAACTTTCTCTGCTTTTAAGTCGATTTACATTTTTAAGAATTTAGACTGAAGATAACTTCAGACTTAATGTAGTTCTTTGGCATTTATGTATTTTACATACTAACTGTCTCGGTGAGTGTGGTTTAAAATTGTAATCGATAAAAATGCTGGATTTAATTAATGGTGAATCTAAAAGCAAATAAGAACCTACCCAGTACAAAAATGCTACATGATTTGAAGAGACGTTTCTCAGAGGAAAAAAAAAAAAAGCATATGAAAAGATAGTCAACCTCGTTAGAAAGCAGTGAAATGAAAACCAAAAATACAGGATGTCTTTTATATGTACCAAATCGGCAAAAACTAAACGTGTAAAGTTGAAGTGTTGGTGATCTTGTGAAGTAAGTCTTTTGACAACTACTGGGGGAGTATAAATTAGAACTACTACTTTGGAAAAAGTTTGATATTAACTCCTAGAGTGGAAGATTGCTTACCTGAGCTTCTCAAACTTAAGTGTGCCTGTGAATCCCTCAGGGGATCTTGTTAAAATTCTGAGTGGATAGTTTTGGAGTGGGCCCAGAAGTTCTGCATTTGTAACAAGCTCCAGGTGATGCTCAGGCTGCTTGCCCCTCTGGGCTGGGAGACATGTATGGAAACGTTCCAAGTAATAGTGTTTGTAATTGGATACAGATAATAAAAGCCCATAAACAAAAGGATAGATACCTTGTGGTAGAGTCAATTAATATTTATTATCTGTGGTACAGTGCTGGCATGAATTAACTCCAACAGCTGTATCTATCCACATAGATTAATCTCAAAAACATCAAGCTAGTTACAGAAGACTGTGTGTATCAATGGATTAGATTTATAGAACATTCAAAAATTACCAAAGTATATTATGCAGGGCTACAGAGTTATGCTGTACAACTATAAAGGAAATCTAGGGAATGATAAGCAAGGTTTAGGACAGTCAGTACATGTGAGAAGAGAGGGAATAAATAACCTTAAGTAGGGAGAGGTAAAATGAGGGCCTCAAAGATACTAGTAATTTCCTATGTCTTAAGCTGTGTGATGTGTATATGGGAGTTCATTTTATTACCATTCTGTATACTTCATACATGTTAAAAATAATCTTTAGTTTGTTGTTTAATAGAAGTTCTTTAAAATTGAAAGAAGAGAGCATACAAGTCTTGGTTCTGCCACTTCTTAGAAGTGTAATTGTTGATCCCTCAAGTATCCCTGACTTTCATTCTCTCTAGAGTGAGAAGACTGAACTGAAAGTTCTTGCACATATAAGACATTGCAACTTTACCTATTTTTAGGGATTGTAAATGAATTTAGGTCTATTGACCTTATTAGAAAAAATATTTTTTCTTTGCAAATTTTTTCTTAAAATACAACCATTCTTTAAAAGAAAATGCAGAAATTCACAATCTCTTATGAGAAGTGAAAGGAAGGAGGAATTTTAGGGAAATATATAGCATAAAGAAATTGGGTTTTTTTTTTGTTTTTAACTTTTTTTAGTTTTTTTCTTTTTGGTGGAGGGGGGAATTAGGGGGAATTTATTTATTCATTTATTTATTTTTAAATGGAGGTACTGGGGATTGAACCCAGGACCTCGTGCCTGTTAAGCATGTGCTTTACCACTGAGCTGTACCCTCCCCAAAGAAGTTTTTTAAAACTCAAAACCTGACAGCACACTTGCTCGTTTTTTAAAATGATAACCATCTCATAGAAAAGCAATAATGCCATGACAAGAGTTTTAAATATTATTCGATAGAGTTTCTGCTGACCCTGGATAATTTACAAATGACTTGTGGTTTTCTATTAATCTTTACAATTTTCTTCTAGATGCCATTCGTGCAATATTAGTGTACAGTCAAAGTGTAGACGAGCTTTTGAGGCGTAAAAAGGTCCACCGAGACGTCATATTTAAGTACTTGGCAACACAGGGGGTTATTATACCTCCAGCTACTGAAAAACACAATCTTATTCAGCATGCAAAGGACTACTGGAAAAAGCAGTTAAAACTGAAGCTGAAGGGAACGCCAGAGCCAGTTAAGACAGAAGACATTAAATTCTCTGAACAGGTAAAACAGATCTTATAGTCATGTGCTGAACCATAGTTCTATGTAAAAATCTTCAGATAATCCTAAATCTTGGGATGACATGGTTAATTTTTTAATTTTTTATAATTTTAGCTTTACTTTATATCTTTTGCATCCTAAAGGAAGAGCCATAAAGCACCTGACAAAATATTTTTGATATTAGTAATGTATATATAATATTCTGTTGATTTGTGAGGAAAAATGTTTTTATCCCTTTATCAAACAAGGACTGTTAATTTTTAAAGAGAGTGGATAGATCACAGGATCAATTTAATTTAGCTTCTGGTTCTCTGTAATTATTTTTTTCCACTTAAAAAAAATGCTGTTGTAAACCCTTTCTCATTTGGAGGACTTTGTTTGGTATTAAATTGCAGAACATTCATGAAAGAAACTTTTTTTTTAAGCTAGAAAAAAATCCTGTTTTAGTAATTTCCTCCAGCTCCATTGACTGTTCCTATTTCTTTGTATCTCCACTGTACATTTTAGATACTGTGTGAATATTTAAATATCATTTGAATGAACCTTTAAGTAATTTGTAGTTTTTTAGAGCTATGTACCACATGGAATTAATGGGGTTTTACAGTGAGAGATGTTTGCCTTCACATTAAGAAAGGATCTTCTATGGGCTTCCTTAATGTACTGGAAAGAATGTTGACTTTGAAATCATATAGACATGATGTCAGATTAGGGTCTTCTATACACCAAGTGTAACCCTGAGCAAGTAACGACCTTTCTTAGCCTTGTTTTCTTTATAAAATGGGCATAATGATACTATCTATGTCATAAGGCTTGTGAAGATAGAAGAAAGTAGCACCTAAGTGCCAGGCACAGTGCCTAGTGCATTTAATAATAGCATGTGCTCAGTAAATACAAGATCTTCAACCATCTAAATGGGGTCCTGCTATGCTCTGGAATATATCATCCAATATAAATCTAGCCCAACAGGTATATTTTTGCAATAATATTTCCTTGGGGGAAAAAGAAATAGTATAAAATTATCCCAATCATAGAAAATAACCTATTTCAATCATATTAGAAGTACCTGTTTAAAGACAGTGAAAATGCTTGTTTATTATAAACTATATTGTGATATAATTTACATGCAGCAAGGTGTATCCGTTTAAAGCATACAGTTTGAAAGTTTTAAGAGATAAACACCTATGAAATCACTGCGACAATCAAGAGAAAATGCTTATGTAAATCATTATTGACCATTTCTTCACGCTGATATTTTAAGACTTTGTTAAGCCTTAATTTCTTGGCTGAATTTTCAGAAGTTTAAGCTGAGAAATTCTAAAATGATTTTTCCCCTTTTTGAGAAAGAATTTACTATGTATAATGGTTTCAGTGAGTTCACATGTAGTTCATTTCCTTTCTGCTATAATCAGTACATTAAAACTTAGCTCCGAAACAGGCTAGATACAAAATAGATTTGAGAATTAACCTTGGTTTTATTTTATATTTATTTTATCTTAATCAGCAGGAGAAAGAAGAGAAAAAAGCTGAAAAGGTTGATTTTCGTCGATTAGGTGAAGAATTCTGTCACTGGTTCTTTGGACTTCTTAATTCTCAGAATCCTTTTCTGGGACCACCTCAAGATGAATGGGGGCCACAGCACTTCTGGCATGATGTCAAGCTTAGGTTTTATTACAACACATCTGAACAAAATGTGATAGACTACCATGGAGCAGAAATTGTGAGCCTTCGTCTGCTGTCACTAGTGAAAGAAGAATATCTTTTTCTCAGCCCCAATCTAGATTCCCATGGACTCAAATGTGCTGCTTCTCCCCATGGGCTAGTTATGGTTGGCGTTGCGGGGACTGTCCACCGAGGGAACACCTGTTTGGGCATTTTTGAACAAATTTTTGGACTCATCCGCTGCCCTTTTGTGGAAAATACTTGGAAAATCAAATTTACCAACCTGAGAATTATTGGAGAGAGTTCCCCTGCTCCCAGAACATTAATGAAACCAGCAGTTACACTTGAACCAAGTGACCTAGAAGCCTTTTATAATGTAAACACTTTATGTGGTCCAGTGAAGCACGACTTAATGTAAGGCAGGCATTGGGTAGTGGGACTGAAGACCAAGCTTTAGTGGAAATGAGGCATTGCTTAACAAAAAAAAGACTGATTTTACCTAACTCTTAACAGCATTGAGTACTGTATGTCAGCCTGAAAAATCTTCTATACAGAAATTCTTCCACATACTACATCAGTAATGTCTAACCGATTTCAGATTCGGGGATTGACATATTTTAGTTGAAATGCCTTTCTTGCCTACAGACTAACATAATATGTGAATACTTGCCTCTTTTTCTATCTGAGTTGCAGCAAATGTTCTGAAAGCTTTATGCAGTTCATCAAATAAAATCCCACTTTAGATGTTATAACTAATGGTGTGTCTTAGAAACCAGTTAATATTTTCATTTTACTTAGTGGATATTCTGCTAATATCTGTACTTCTATGTGGGAAAAAAATTGTGTTCAAGGCTTTCTCTTTTAAGTTTCTTATATTCTAAATCTAGGTAATTTTTACAACTGCATCTCATGACAGTATTGATTTTTAAAAAGTACCTATTTTAGAGATGTTTAATGTAAACTCAGAGTTCTCATTTTACAAAACTTGGGTGATATTTTTATACAAAAAATCCAATAATTTATCTGGTAAGAAACATTTAATATGCTTTTTTAAATATTTGATGAACATTTTTCAAAGTTATCTACTGTTGTCCAAGCTAAATATCTTATAGTCTGCAACATTTTCTGAAATATTTTGGGCAATGATAAGTGCTATTCTCAAAACAGAACTTTTTCTTACCTGAGGCTTCACCTAACAGTTTTATAGAGCATTTATTATAACACCAGATAAAGGAAACATACTGTTGAAATTTTTAAAAAAGGTGTGCCCAGTTCCTAACTTAAATGAATTAGTTTTCCCTCTTCAGTGATCTAAGAAGTGACAAAAAAAAAAAAAAGAAAACCCAAATTTATAATTTATACATGTATTGATTATACATATATTGAGATAAATTCTCACATCATATATTAGGAATTTTTCACCTCTAATTTGTTTTACTAGATTTGAGTTACAAGGCTAAATTGTCATACTAATTACTTAGTTGCTTTCAAGTTTAAATTCCTCATCTGATTCTGCATTCAGTAGTTTTAATGTACAAAAATGCCATTTAGAAAAAAACTCAACTGGGAAATGTGATGAGATAGCATACATAGTAATTTTTTTTTTCTCTCTTTAACTCTTCTCATGATCATCTAGGGTGACTGATTTTGGAAACAGGAAGAAAAAATTTATCCTTTTTGGTTTTCTAATGTCATGCCTCTTACAAAGAGTACAAATTAATATGTCCAAATAAATAATAAATAAATAAAGGAGGGTAATCCTTTTTGTCTGTCATAAGAATAGGGCATTGTTTAAACCCAAGTTATCTTTTTCTTCTTTAAGTTTGAAGTATCATTTTAACATGTAATCGATCAGTATTCTAACGATAATATGAAAAACTACTCCCATCTGTTTTCTTTGTACTGTTGATGTCAAGTACTGCAGAAATCATACCACAGATGCTCAGGATGGGCAGAAATTGCCTGTACATATGTTGAGTGTTGAAATTTTGAATGTATAATGCTCAAGTAAGGATGCAATCTGCATGTTCTTTTAATCACCCTTAAAAACTTGAAATCTTTCTTATTTACTTCCTTTGAATCCCTGCAGTTGGGCACCCAGGAAGACCTGATGTCTAGGTGAATGGGTGAATGAATGAGCAAAAGAAGCTTACATACTGTATAAAAGACTTTTTGCATTTAGATTTTATCTTTAGTTCTGATCATTAGTGGTGGTTTTTTGGTCATACCGTCTGAATTTAATATGTGGATACACAAACTTTTAAGCCTCAAACTAGGATAAAAATTTAACTTCTTTCTATTAAAATTTACTGACTTTCAAAAGCCCACAGTCAGAGTAGGGTATACTGGAAGCCCCTAAGAGACCCAGGAACCATTATAGGGGAAGTATATACTTCCTGTTTAGAGAAAAAAGATCTAGAGGAATTGAAATTTCAGGAAGCTGAAGGCTTGGTCAGGCCTAGGGAATGGCACAGAGACTGCAGCTTTATGTGTCTCACGTCATTTCACTTTGCCGGGACTGGTGAAGTTTGTGGAGTCAAGTAGTAAAGAATACAGCACTCTACACATAATCCATAGTAAGTGGGGTGCTCAGACTAGGTGACAGCTGGGCTTTATTTACTGAAAGCTGATTTGTAGCTAACAGTATACATCAATCTCCTTTTTTGTTAAAAACTTAAAATAGTTGCATTGGGTTGTTTTATTAGTATCTGGAGTGCCAAAAAACAGACTTCACGTGTCTCATTAAAATACCAAATAGAGAAAAAGCCATCTCTAACTTACTAAGTAAACTTGAAAATAGCAAGACCTGCTGAAGTACTGTCAGGTGAAATATAAAAATACGAATTCAGAATTCGTTTCATTTTGACAAGTTTAATGAACATGCTTTGGAGGCAGTGATAAAAATGAAAATATTTAAGATTTTATTAAACTTATCTTAAGATGTTTATTTAATAACGATGGTATATTGCTAATTCTGATAAAGAGATTTTAAAAATAGGGCATTTCTTCTGAAGGGTCTGTATTTGTGATCGCCTCCCGACAGCCCTCCCCACCAGCCCTCCCTGTCAGCTTTGTATCCCACCAGTCTGAAGTGCAGATAGCACAGCTGCAGTGCTGGGAACCAAGACTTTCTGGATCTGGGTTCTCTCCAAGTTTATGTGTATATATTTACTGAGCATCTACAATCTGTAAGTCACTGAATCAACCACAAGACAAAATAATCCATCAATAGGTTATTTACCTAAACTTCTCATATTGAAATCAAATCTCTGTCTCTGGGCTTAGATGTCTTAAGGTGAGAACTACATTAAGGCCTTTGCTAGAGTTGGAAGGAAAATATTTCAGAACTGTATCAGAGTGCACTAAATCCTTTCAGCTTTACTTTTTCTAGTTTGAACCTTTCCTATAATCTTTTAGTAAAGTGTTACTGTTAAAATTGAGTGTGATATTTATTGTGAGTTATAATGTGACCCAAAATATTAAACCAGAAACTAGAATTACTTGTGTTAGTCACGGAATGTTAATAGAATCACTGGCCTAATCTCATTTACCTTTGCAGTGAGTCATTTAGTGAGGGTTCTTTGGTTGGCAGTTTTCATCTTCAATTTTTAAACACCCTAAATCTCAAGTACCAAATTAGTTACATTTGAATTAATGAATTTAAGGATTGACAGAATCTCCTGCTGCCCACTGCCATCAGTGTTACTTGTGATGCTTTCTGAACAAAAAATCAGTAACTACTTAGAAAAGCCTCTTTTCTTGAGGCATTTAGTTTCATAAGCTTGCATTAATCTTTTCCATCGCTCATCTTTTACTATACTAATGATTAGTATCACACTCAATTGTTCTCAAGTTGTTGCATGTAGGGTACTTCTGCCTCCCTAAATAGATGGTAAATTCCTAGAACTGGTGATTCATATTTTGCAATCCCCCTCCCCTTTCCCCACCCCTCCCCCTGTGCCTTGCACAGGATAAACAGTAGCTAAGTTTTGGGTGCTTATATGCTAGGTACAGTTCTGTGCATGTTGCATGTATTCATTCATTCAATCCTATGGACAGCTAAGTGAGGTAGGTGCCATTGACCACTCTTACCAGAAAGCAGGGTTGAGTAATTTGAGAGGCTTGCAGAGCTAATGCCCAGTAAACCCACGTTTTAGAGCCTGAGAGCCATGTGGTAACTACTACACTATACTGCCGCTTACAGACAGTAGGTTTTTGATGAATCGTTTTTTGACTAATTGTCATTTGCTGGCACTTGCTTCCAAAGCAAAGATGCCTTCAATTTGAGTTTATCTGGATTAAGTGGGAGTATTAATGCATACTGTATCTTCTTGTAACTGTATCTCAAGTTGCTTGTTTAGTGTTTAAAATCACTTGGAGAAAAGATAATGTTATGTATAACCGTATTACTTATGAAAAAGAATTGGGTAATTGGGAAGTTTTTTAAAATGTGACAATTTATGTCAGATTTCTTGAACTCGTGTCACTAGTCTCTGTTCCTCTTCCCTTCCTGATTGTGACACCGTTACGCTTTTCAGCCTCACAGATAGTCTTTGTGTCACACGCTCAGCTTCTTGTCATGTCCAGATGTAGCATATCTGCAGTATTTTCTATTTCAGCTGCTGTAATTAGGCCCTCCTTAACTAAACCTTGATTTATGTAATTATTTAGTTCTTTAATAGTTTATTTGTGACAGATTAAAATTTCTTTAAAGTAGTTTTCATCATATCTTCCATGTTCAGAATAATACCTCCAAAATGAAGTCCAGATTTCATAATCTGCCTTTTATCACTAGCTAGTTTTGATTCTATTCATTTTCACATATTGTTTGGTCCAGCCAACATCTACCGCTAAGTAACCTTGATACTTACTCTGTGCTTATTTAGCCTGCTTTTATTGGTAAGTTTCCAAAATTGTAGAATTTAATTTTTTTGTTGCAGACAGTCCAGTAATATATTGTAGAAAGAAAAGGACCTTGATTGAAACGGAGTTTAAAAACTAGAAATTTCTTCAATAAGTCAAGCATTTTTTCTTTTTAGGAGTTTTGTATACATTGTCTGGGATAATCTTTCCCCAGCTTTTTGTACGGTCAATTCATTTTCACATTTGAGAATCTGTCTTAAATACTTTCTCCTAAGTGGATCCTTTTGTTAATATTTATCACAACATTTTGTTTCAGATTTAGCAAATCAAATATTATTAATTTATTAATTTCCTCTCCTAGATTTTAAGCTGAGAGTAGGGACTGTAACTGTTTTACTTTCCTAGTATTTCCATTGCTTTGCACAGAGACTAGGTATTCAATAATGTTTATTAAAGACAGGTATAAGGGATAAGATAGGATAGGATAAGGGAACAAATGCTAGTTTTTATTCAGAGACTTATATATTCCTAGTTCTTTGCCTGTCTGCTAAAGACAATGCCTAGAATATTAGGTACTCAATAAATATTTGTTTAACAAATAAAGTTATTTTCCTGAATAATGATATATGAAACAATCAACAACATTCTTCAGTAGACAGAATTATTAAAATCTTACACTATTGTAAAAGATGAAGAAACTGAGGCCCCAAAAGTTAAGTAGCCAAAGGTGCTGAAGTTCACATAGTTTTTGTTACAGAGGTTTTTTTTGCTCTGTTTTTAAATTACAAAGCCTGTTTTTTCTTGCACTTCATTCGCAGACTGACTACTCCTTCTTTATTTTAAGAGAATTTAAACTCTAATCCTCAATTTCTTCACATGTAAAAACGAACCAATTAGATGATTTCTGAGGTCTGCTACGATTTTGAAGTCATGTGATTTTGTGATTGTATGCCTTCTCAGCAACTTAAGAATATTACTTTTAAGTGAGTTTGTAGTTCATTGTTAATGAAGTTACTTCTTTATTATTTTGCTTCCCTATAAATCATGCTCATTTGAAATGTTTTTTTTCAGACATTTTTAAGGATAGAGTGTGTTTCTATTTACAAAGTAAAAAAAAAAAAGGATAAGATTACAGATCATGTCTAGAATAGAAAAGGGGAAAAAGGTAAGAATGAATATTCATTGTCCTACTTTCTAATCACTAGAAGTATTTAAGTTGTTTGAAAAATTGCTGTGCTGTAAACCTTTGCTTTGCTGCATATGGTTAAAATATGTTTCCATGTTTTAGTCAAGAAAAGTGTAAAGTGGTCTTGATAGAAGGCCAAATTATAGACTGCCAGTAATCCCTAGTGAAAATAAAGATGCTAATAAAATAATCAAATACAGATGATTCCTTCCAAGAGACTGGGTAATAGAATTGTCAAATATTTAAGAGTGACACTGCAGACAAGTGGCAGATTTGGGGTAGGATTTTTCTGTACGACGGATGGCCCTGGATGGGTGCTGCTCGCAAGGTCATTCAGAGTTACTACAGGAAGTTAAATGGAAAACGTGTTTAGCAGACAGGAGGTCTTGCTGTGCTTCCTGCACTGATAGAAGTACAGCTTTATGATAAAACAAGTTTAGAGTGCAGAAGCAAGATAATGATAGAAAATGTTAGCTTTCAGGAGCTTTAATGCTGGAGCTAGTAATAGAACAATGACAGAATCATTGAACAACAGACTGCTAGGAATTAGGAGAAATCATAGAATCAGCCATTATTTTAATTCTAAGAGCAACCTCTGCTAGAGCAAGAGTTCAGGACACTAAACAAAACAATAATCAATGAAAGTTGATTTTAAGTAACACCAGTCTAAGAGAAAATGGTCTTTGAATTTGGTAAACATTTATTAAGTACTTACTATGTACCAAGTATTTTAACAGAAGACATCTGATACATAAAAGTGGCCTATTGTTGCTTCTAGTTTCTTATGCCTGTCTCACTTAAACTTGTAAAAAGTAATGCTTATTGTTTACAAATGGCCAATAGGCACAAGAAGAAATGCTTAGTATCACTAATTATCAGAGGAATGCAAATAAAAACTATAATGAGGTATCACCACACACCAGTCAGAATGGCCATCATTCAAAAGTCCACAATGATAAATGCTGGAGAGGGTGTGGAGAAAAAGGAACCCTCCTACACTGTAGGTGGAAATGTAGTTTGTTGTAGCCCTTATGGAAAACAGTATGGAGATTCCTCAAAAAACTAAAAATAGACTCACTGTATGATCCAGCAATCCCAATTCTGTATGTATATCCAGAGGGAACTCTAATTTGAAAAGATACATGCACCCCAATATTCATAGCAGCACTATATACAATAGCCAAGACACGGAAGTAACCTAATTGTCCATCAACAGATGACTAGATAAAGAAGTTGTGGTATATTTATACAACAGAATATTATTCAGCCATAAAAAAGAATAATGCCATTTGTAGCAACATGGATGGACCTAGAGATCGTCATTCTAAGTGAAGCCAGAAAGAGAAAGAAAAATACCATATGATATCACTCATATGTGGAATCTAAAAAAAAAAAAAAAGCATGAACTCATCTACAAACCAGAAACAGACTTGCAGACTTAGTAAACAATCTTATGGTTACTGGGTAAAGGGGGTGGGAAGGGATAAATTTGGGAGTTTGAGATTTACAAATGTTAGCCACTATATATTAAAATAGATTTTTAAAAAAATTTCTGCTGTATAGCACAGAACTATTTTCAGTATCTTTTAATAACCTTTAATGAAAAAGAATATGAAAATGAATATATGTATGTATATGCACAACTGGGCTTGTGCTCAACACCAGAAATTGACACATTGTAACTGATGGTACTTAAGTTTTTTTTTTTTTTAAAGCAATGTTTACTATTTAATAAAGAGTTTATTTTACTACAAAGTGCTTCTCTGTGATCTCTCACTGATGCCCTCTTACTGCTTTAACCACTGTCATCTTTTGGTACTTAATCTGAATTGTAGGTAAAATCCTAACCCTTAGATTAGAGCAATGCTGTAAAAGAATAGTGACCCTAGTAAATAGTTTCAGTTTCAGAAGGAAAAAATGCACTGAAACATTTTTTCACATATATTTTGCCAGTTTTTTGCATGTAATTCACATATTTTTGCAAATTTTAAATGTAAGATGACTCATAAAAATCTCATTGTTTTTAACAGTGTTCTGTTTTTAATGTACTCTTATTAGGTGCATGTGTGCACAACAAAGACTTGGTCCACTTACATCAGCCAACGTGAAATCAAAAGGGTGTTCATCTTCAGTAATGCACTTTCCTATTAATTTTCCTATTTATTAAGTTTGTGTTTTACAGTTGATATTTATTCCCAATTCACAAAAATGACTTACTGAAAAGTGATGAAGTAATAACAAATACCACCACTCATAAAAACCCCACAGTGTAAAGAGTAGAAAACTTTAGCGTGAATGCAAGGTTAGAATCTCTATGTTCTGTGCAGGAGGTTCTGTGAGTATGATATTTTCAAAACATCAAGTGAACCATATAAGGAAGGACAATGATAAACATCTGAAATTTTGGGGGGCCTGCAATTTACTCACCCCTGGTCAGTAGCATATGGCCTGTCAAATATTTGCATGTCACCAAAGTTTTCACATCACTCTTAAAGCATACTGATGTCTCTGGTAAACGAATTTAGTTGGGTAATTGCATTTTTTCTGAATAAATGTAAAATAATACAGCTCAGTTTAAAATTCATTATGCAAGATGGAGAAGAGTCCAAAATTATAGAAGCTTCATCCAGAGTTGCGTTCCTTAAAATAAAACAAAATGTAAGACACTGGCCCATTACTGTCCCAGGCATTTCGCTCAGACAGCTCACTTGGCACCTGTTGGTGTGAAGCCACCTCACTTTAATAACCGGCGTTTCCTCCTTAGAAGGGTCCCTGCCTTCAATCAATCACTTGGGCACTGACATATTTAGCATCTCTTAATGATTATGTCCATTTGTTTTCTGTGTAGTGCCATCAGATGTAAACCTCAGAAATAATGCACACCAGCTTCTAAAACTATGAAGCAATCAGTTCCATGTGGGTCTAAACTTGCAGACTCAGTTCAATATCAAATAAATCTATAACAGAAGGTAACAATAATAAAAATAAAAAAACTCGTTCCAGGGGTGAAAGGTGGTGGAGACGAATAAACTGAGAATTTGGGATTTGCAGATATGCATTATTATATATAAAATAGATAAACAGTAAGGTTCTACTGTATAGCACAGGGAACTGACCTATAATGAAAAAGATGTAACTGCCTATAATGAAAAAGATGAAAAGGAATATATGTACAACTGGATCACTATGATGTACACCAGAAATTAACACAGTTAAAAAATGTAATTGTACAAGCTCTCAGCAACAGTTTTAAAAAATTTTTAATTGAAGTATCGTCAGTTCACAATGTTATACAATGTACCATTGTTACAATGCTGAACATTGTACACTGCAACAATGCTGTACAATTGTTAGTGTTGTACATTGTACATTTTAAACTGACTATACTTCAATTAAATTTTTTTAAAACTTGTTGAGAGCTTGTACAAACAGTCTCAACATTAATAACAAATGTAATCAGAGAACAAAACGAAAGCTATTGGAAAAGTTCTACTAGAAAGAAAATTTTATAATTCAGTGACAACATGGAAGAGTAATTCCTTTCATATGTGTTCTAGAGGATATTTTATTTTGTAGACAACCACTGATGTGCAGTGTCTGAATCATTATTTGGCATGTATGTGTTACACACATTAAGGGAGAAGTCCTTAACAACTTGTTCTATTCATCCCTGGAAACTCATGAATATATAAAACAAGATTACTGGGAAGTAAGTTGGTGAGGACTAAAAAGGATGTATCATGATCTTCATGATGGAACACCAGCTGTTTAGGCAGCAATGAAATGGTGGTTAGGTAAATAAAAGTGTTTTGCAAAAAAGCCAATCAATTCATCATTTTCTTAAAAAAGAAGAGTTAATTATCAACAATAAACTGTCAAGATGTTGATTCAGTGCTGAAGGGGAAAGAAAATATCAAATTTTATCCCCTAAGTCTACACCATTTTTATAATGCTCTATCAAAAACCGGGTAGGAAGTTAAACAACTTTTTCCTCGATACCGCCTTGTTAGAGAAAAGGTGTTCACATGAGGTTCTGAGGTAACAGCAGAGATTAAAAATATTTCTTTGAAACACTGTTATGTCAGTAAAGGGCTTTTCTTTGATTTTAGGTGCCTCGCTCACTCATGTGGCATATCAGCTAGTCAATCTACTGACTTGAGACACCCCTCCAGTATATTTGACCAATATCAAAGAGGTCAGATTATTTTAAGATTACACAACTCTTGTGCAAATGGCTTAGCTGTACAGAGCTTCATTCTCATCCACAACCCCATTTCATTTTCTTGGATTAATGCAGAAATATAGTATATTAGGGGACGTGTTTAAAACCACATCCAAATTCTGCAACATAACATGAAAGAATACCTTCCTGAGCTGAATACAAAGGACAGATTGGGAACCCATTTAACACTATCTGCAGGTAGATTTTTCTTTATGTGACTCAAGAATATTATTGTGAGAGAACATGTATGACTAAATAAGAATTTTACATGTGGATTGTAAGAAAAACAAAAGGTTTTATACATCACATGTCTATTCTTAGAAAACCACAGGAGTAACAAGCTTCCTCTTTCTATATGAACATGGTAATATAGAACAAAATTGTGGGGGAAAATAAAACTGCTTATATGTCATTCTTATGGAGGGTCAACCAGTTGTACACTAAAAGCTTATGCTGACCTGACTTTATATACTTTAAAAAAAAAAAAAAAAGTACTTGAAAGCATACGTAAAACCCAGCTGGTATACCCGTAGGTGGCTGTTCGCATGGGAGCTGATCTCCAAATAATTGCCTTTTCTCACAAACAATTTAACTGGAACCACTACCTGCATTTTTTAGCAACTACTCAATGCCCTTATATTCTGTCCTTTCATATTCCCCATATTATGGCAGTTTGTCAGAGATCATTTCACTGTCTCCTTTCACTTTATACCCCAAATAGGCTAGCTCGAAACTTTCAATATTGGAGTGAAAAACCTTTAAAGAAAAAAAATCTATTTTAAAGAGTCAGATCAAGGTGGCAGTGTAGGAGAACGTGGAGCTCATACTGACAAACATCAAAAATACATCTACATACAGAACAATTCTCATGGAAAACTAACTGGAAACTGGCAGAACTCCTATATAACCAAAGCTGCAAGAAAGATTTCCACATAACTGGGTAGGATGGAAAAGAGGCATAGGGATGGGACCTCCGCCCCGGAAAGGGATCTGAAAGGAAGAGAGGTCTGCATGGGCAGACCCTCGCCCTGTAGAGCCAGCAAGCTGAGCCACAGATTGCACGTCCCGGTCTTGGGGTCCTGGGGAGACAAAACCTCTTGGCTGCTGGGAGGATCTCTGGGACAGACAGAAAGACTGAAGCCTAGACTCCACTCACAAAGAGTGTGCAGGTACTGGCTGTGAAATAAAACTCATATTTCATGGCAAGACAAGAAAAATTTAAACATGAAACTTTTTCTCTGCCCTTTGACCTCCTCTCTCCCTGCTACTGTGCATTGTGTATCTGCATTATGCATCAACCAAACTTCCCCTATAGAAACTGTTAGAACTAATAAATGCATTCAGGAAGTAGCAGGACACAAGATTAACATGCAGAAATCTGTCATGTTTCTTTAGACTAACAATGAACTATCAGACAAAGCAAAAAAAAAAAAAATCCTCTTTAAAGTTACTTCAAAAAATAAAATGAAATGTCCTACCTAGGAATAAACTTACCCAAGGAGGTGAAAGAACTACATGCTGAAACCTGTAAAACATCTACAGAAGTCCAATGTGCTGCCCGCTGTGCCACAGACCCCAGCTGCAAACATCTATGAAGAAAGCTGAAGATGATTTCAAGAAATGGAAAGACATCCTATACACTTGGATAGGAAGAATTAATAGTTAAAAAGGCCATACCACCCAAAGCGATCTACAGATTTAATGAAATCCCTACCAAAATACCCATGATATTTTCAACAAAACTACAACAAATAATCCTAAAATTTATATAGAAACACAAAGGACCTAGAATTGCTAAAGCAATCATGAGGAAAAGACAAACCTAGAGGCATCACCCTTCCCTACTTCAGACTATACTACAGAACTACAGTAATCAAAATAGTGTGGTACTGTTGCAAAAAATAGACATATAAATCAATGGAACAGAATACAGAGCACAGAATAAATTCACACACCTATGGTGAATTAATCTAGAACAAAGGAGGTAAGAATCTACAATGGAGGAAAGACAATCTCTTCAACAAGTGCTGTTGGGAAAGCTGAACAGCTGCATGTAAATCAATGATATTAGAACACTCTCCTGCACCATACAGAAAAATGAACTCAGAATGGTTTAAAGACCTAAATATAAAACATGACACCATAAGACTCCTAGAAGAGAACATAGGCAAAACATTGTCTGACATAAATTGTAGCAATATTTCTTAGATTAGTTTCTCAATGTGAAAGAAATAAAAGCAAAGTAAACAAATGGGACTTAATCAAATTTAAAAGCTTTTGCACAAGAAAGAAAACCATCAACAAAATAAAAAAGCTGCATATGGAATGGGAGAAAATATTTGCAAATGATGTGGCCAACAAGGGATTAAAATCCAAAATACAAATAGCTCATACAACCTAATATTGAAAAAACAAAACAATCAAATCGAAAATTGGGCAGAAGACGTAAATAGACATTTTTCCAAAGAAGACATACAGACGGCCAACAGGCACATGAAGGCTCCATATGCCTAATTATTAGAGAAATGCAAATAAAAACCACCATGAGACATTACCTCACACCAGTCAGAACAGCTATCATATCATCAAAATGTCTACAAATAATTAATGCTGGAGAGGGTATGGAGAAAAGGAAACCCTCATACTGTTGGTGGGAAGGTAAATTGGTGCAGCCACTATGGAAACAGTATGGAGTTTACTTTAAAAACTAAACGTAGAGTTACCATATGATCCAGCAATCGCATTCCTGGGAATATATACGGAAAAAACAAAAACTCTAGTTTGAAAAGATACATGCAACCCAACATTCATAGCAGTGCTATTTACAATACATAAGACATGGAAACAGCCCGAGTGCCCATCAACAGATGATTGGCTTAAGATGGTACGGCATATATATATGTACAATGTAATATTTCTCAGCCATAAAAAAATGAAATATTGCCATTGGCAGCAATATGGATGGACCTAGAGAATAGTATGATACTATAATAAGTTAGAAAAATCTAAATGCTATATGCTATAACTCATATGTGGAATCTAAAAAATAATACCAATGAATACAAATACAAAACAGAATACAATACAAAACAGAAACAGATTCACAGATTTAGGAGACAAACTTATGGTTCCCAAGGGTGATGGAGGGGTAGAAGGTCAAGTTAGGAGTGTGGGATTAACAGATACAAACTTCCACACATAAAATAAAACAACCAGGACTTACTACATGGCACAGGTAATTACACCCAGTATCTTGTGATAACCTATAATACAATATAATCTGCAAAAAAAAATGCTGAATCACTTTGCTGTACAGCTGAAACAAACACAATATTGTAAATCAACTATACTTCAATTTTAAAAAGTTAGAAATGACAAAAAAAAAAAATCCTACTTTCTTTTGTTCACATTCTACGAATTACCATTACCAACATTTTAAGAACAACATCACTGATCAGTATTCAGTCTTCCTTTATGTAGAGCAGGGACATGTTTTTGCACAATATGTTGGAGGGCGGGGATATTTTGATCAGATGATTTTTATCCTCTTTGTTATTTCCTAGCCAAAATAAAGCATTCATTTATTGTCATAATTAGTAAATGGGTAAAATGTCTTATTTCCATACCTGTATTCAGATGGCGTGCTGTGTGTCTGTTTTTCATTTTTGATCTTTTGAATGTTAGTCTTTGTAAGGCTGGATTTTTTGAAGGTCTATTTTTGCACATTAGGGAAAGCCCCAGGAACTGTACACAGGTAGCTTTGCAATACTTGTGGTCCCAATTGCTATTCTTTGCATAGAGACGAGTTTAACTTTTACCAGTAATAAATGTAGCATACCAATCAACAAGTTCTCAACATACATAAAGTATACTGAGTACTAAAAATATATACTCTTGAATAACTAAGCAATAGCTAATTTTTCAAGACTAATTGGGCTTGAATTATAAAAAGTTTTAGGGGCTGCGTAGAACTATGCAGATGAATAAATAGATACATTAAATTTTCTAAACTTGATTAATGGATAGGTTTACTTTTATCCACAAATATATTAATTTTCTGAGGTGTTTAATAAAATATTTTACAAGATGTTCCATTTTTAGAGTACTCTGAATTATTAATTTTAATTCCACTTACACATGTTTACTGGATTGTATTTTGCT
Source organism: Camelus dromedarius (assembly GCF_036321535.1). Lineage (NCBI taxonomy): Eukaryota > Metazoa > Chordata > Mammalia > Artiodactyla > Camelidae > Camelus > Camelus dromedarius. The sequence goes on along the minus strand of NC_087437.1, from coordinate 87,966,182 downwards.
AGAAACAAATTTGTACAGGCTCAGACAGTGTGAGATAATTTTGCAAAACTATCTGGGTTGCCTTCATCATCCTTTCTCTTCCCATCAATTTTTTTCTTTGCAAATTAAGAAGGAATCAAGGATACTTTATTCTTCTCTTGTTTAGAACCCAAGTGCTGCTGCAGATTATTTTGAAGGAAAGAAGCTTGCAATGAAGTCGAATGTGGAATTTTAGTGACATCTTGTGGCCAAGGCTTTTCTCTGAGTGTTCTGTCTGTTGTAGAACTGGCTTTTTAGTAGTGGACTTCCAACAGGAAAACATTCTTCGGAGAGTATCTGAAGACTCCAAAACTTTAGCTGATATAAAGAGTTTTAAGGCAATTAATTTTTCTTATCCTAAACTTCTTGCCCTCTTTGTACACTAACTTGATCACGCCTGTGGTCTAGGCATTATACTATTCCCTTTCCCCCAACCTTCCTTTTACAGTTATCATTCTCCTCTTTACCAAAGACAGACCTACTTCTCACCACTTCTAGGCCTCACTGTAGTGCACTGCCCTGTGGTATCAAAACCTCCGGGCACTAAATGCAGAGAATTATGAATTAATTGGTGTTGGTGTAGGGAAAGGGGGTCACTACAATTATTTTTCAACAAAAGTGTTGTAAGTCAGGTGGTTGCTAGACTCCCTTTAAAATTATTTGATTTCAACAAAATTAAAGAAAAACTAAATTAAGCTTTCACCTAATAGATCACTTATTAAAATGAATCTTGGAAATAAATCACTATCTGATTTTTTCCTGTTGAGCTAAATTTTATATATACTAAAGTGTACAAATCTTACTTAGGAAATATTCAAAATACTGGGGTTCAAAATACTATAATTTCACTCCTCTCTACTTATTAATGAAAGCATGAGTTCTCATGCTTATGTTAAAAATAGAATTGATGACAAACTGATTATGCAAGCAATAATCCCATCTCATTAAATTACGGATTCCCAGTACAGTGTATAAACTAGTCATGTTGTTTGATCAATTATATAATACTAAACATTGTAACTAAATTCAGAAGAAATGTTTAGTACTTAAAACATTGTAGTAAAACTTTCTTGAATTGTAATTATGTTTTTCTTGTGTAGAAGTGTTATATAGCGATTAAGTTTTTTAAGCATAAAATACATCATATTGGGATAAACTTCTGTGATGCCATTGGAATAAAAGTACAAACTAAAGAAGTTCAAGTAAAATTTCTAGCTGTAAAAGGAGCTTGTTTGTAAATTTTTAAATAGATACTGGGGTGGTAGAGAATTCAATTAAGTTGGATATATTTTTAAAAAATTAACACTTATTAAAAATGGGAATTATTTCTTTTCAACTATTAATAATATAATGAAATATTTCAGATATCAAATCAAAATTTGTGAGGGAATAAGTTTTGCAAGCATTCTTTTAAGGGACATGCAAGCAAACAAGTTTAAGGACAGGACTTTGTCATTTCACGTGGCTTTCAGTTCATTGACTCAGAGAGATGCTTGGGAGCAAAAGCGCTTTCACACTGCAGTAAGATTCTCTGAAACTAAAAGCAGGATAACATCGAGTACTCTATAGACTATTTCAAATCAAAGCCATATTCCCAGATCCAGGAAGCTGTAGTCTGCTAAGCTCAAAGTCAAAACAAAACAAAACAAAAAATTGTAAAAGAAAATTTTTTCTTTTTCTGATTAGAATTGAAGTGTCCTGTATATGTCTGACTGTAAGATTCCATTGATCTTAGTAAACTACATGACTAATTTAACTACTTTTTGGTACCTAATATTAGCATCATGCTCCATAGATATATAGAGTAAAGAAAAAGATCTAATGTCAGAAAAACTAAATAAGTGTGCGTGGGGTGAGCAAACATTTTAATGTTAAAGAAATAAGCTATATATTAACAACAGTTTTTTTTTAAATAAAAGGTCTTTAAGTTTTCTTTTTATGTGGCAAAGTTGAATGTGATATGACTAACATTCCTCAATGTTATTATATTAGTGAGAGCAAACAACAAATGCTGAGTGCCTGTTATTGGTATAACATGGTGCTGGGGTTACACAAAGGTATAGGGCACGGTCTTTTTTTTTTTTTTTTTAACATAAACAGAAGAAAATTTAATAAGGAGAAGACAGCACAGTTGGTAGTAACAATTTGGAAACATCACAGAACAGACTGAACTGTAAATGAAGAGCAGGGTTTAAATCCACGTAGAACAGAGGGTGGCAAAATGTGACCCAGAGCCAAGGCTCACCCAGCATCTGTTTTGTGTAACACCTCGAGCTGAGGATGGTCTTAATATTTTTTAATGACTTGAAAAACTAAAAATAATATTTGGTAACACATGAAAATTATGTGAAAGTCAAATATTATTAGAGCACATCAATGCTTATTAATTTATTGTTGAACTTGTTTTGCTCTACAGGGCAGATCTGAGTAGTTTTAACAGAGACCATATGGTTTGCAAAGCCTAAAATATTTGTTATCTGATCTTTAGCACAAAAGGATTGCCTATTTCTGATGTAGAGAAGCAGCTTTATAGGCAGAATTGGTTTCACTCACAAAGGCTCAGTGGTGAGAGTACAGCGTGATGAAGTAGAAGTACTAGAAGAAAAGTTGGCAGAGGTGGGTTAGGGCTAGCTTGAGAGACTTTACACTGGGTGTTGAGATGCCACAGCAATCTTCTGAGCCAAGGAGTGATTGTCATAGTGCTCTTTAGAAAGATTAATTTGGCAGCAGGATGTAAAATAGATTAAAATACATGATTAACAACTAGAGTAGAGAGGCAATTTAGAAGATTAAAGCAATGGTATAAATATAAGGCAGTGTGTATCTGGAGCTTAGCGGTGATTTGGGAATAAAAAGAAACATAAAAAACATTAACTCTTACACTTACTATTAATCATGGATAGCAATATAACTTTAAATATCTTTTAATCGGAATATTATACCAGGCCTAATAAACACGATTTGACCTAAATCTGTTATACAGAACCATGTGTATAATAAGGCACCTCTCCAAACATGAAATTAAACCAATCACAAAATCTCCTCTTGAATAAAATGCTATTAACTTAGTCATCTACTAAATCATTTATTCACTAAGAATTTATTCTGTGCCTACTATGTTCTAAGCACTATTCTTGGTGGTGAATGAAAAGAGCAGTGAACAAAAAGAGACAAAAAAATGTCATCAAGATGGTAGGGTAGGAGGATGTGGAGCTCACCTCTCCCTACAAACACATCAAAAATACATCTACATGTGGAACAATTCTCACAGGAAACTAACTAGAAACTAGCAGATCTCTTACACAACCAAAGCTATAAGAAAGATCTCCATGTAACCAGGTAGGACAGAAAAACGGGTGTCAGGTTGGGGCATGCACTTCCGGGAGGGATCTCTAAGGAAGATAAGGTCCACATAGGCAGACCCTTGCCCAGGGGAGGGGCTGTACAGACTCACAATCTAGGCATCTCAATCTTAGGGTCCTGTATAAAGGAGAGAAGCCCCTTTACCTGCTGGAAACTCTGCTGAGACAGATAGAAGAGCTGGAGAATCCTAGACTCTATTTGTGAGGAGTGAGCCCCTGCTGGCTTGCTAACAATCAGGACAGAGATCCTGGCACTTGTGGCTGCCACCTTGTTGCACTTCCTAACATGAAGGGGCAAATGTCCTGTACTGATCACTCCAAACCACAGTCTGGCACTAGATCAGGGCAGAGATTGGAGCTAGCTGTGCAGACAGACAGGCTGCCTGGGGCGAGACCCAGGCAGAACTGCAGAGACCATTGTCATCACACACACAAGGGTGGCAGGGTGAGCCAGACAGACATTGTCAGCATATGCACTGGGTGGCACCACAGAATATGCAGTGGCTAAGTGCTGAACCTCAGGCACACAAGCCCAGAGAGAGAACTCGATCTAGGTATGCAGAGACAGCTGAAAGGGCCTAGGGTGCGACCTGGGTGGAGCCACAGAGCTCAGGTCAGCCTGCATACCAGCCAGGAGTACACAGGGATCTTTTTTCCAGAGAGAGCACCCTGGCTCCACTTTCCCCAGCTGCAGCTTAGCACTAGATCTGGGGCAGACAGGTCCTGGAAGAAGTCTGCACAGAGGCAGCCCAGAGCTCAGGCAGCAGCACAGCCGCCTCAATTTCTATAGCCACAATGCTCTGCTCGCCAGCCAGCTCTCCACCACAGCCTTGCACTAGACCTGGGATAAACAGAGAAGGGATGTGACCTTAGGCTGCTACTGTGTGAAAATACAGATGCCTGTACAGGAGGCACACAGGTTCACCATGCCTGCACAAGCTTCACTTGCTTCGGCAATCACCTCCTTTGGGGAAGGGCATACACTCAGGTTCAAAGAAGCTTGGCCAAACCCTTCTTCAGGGCTTCTACTCCAACAGCTGGAAGACTGACTCCATCCCAGACAGCAACGGAGCAAAGAGGAAGCTGTACCTCACATCCTGTGGTGTGGGCTTTAGACACCACACCACCAATCACAACCATCAAGGGGACAAAGGCCAGGACACTGTGAGGAAAGATGTGGCTGGCATCCATAATGAAACCAGCTTTGCATCAAAAACATTGGACACAAATAGTTTACACAGGGATGTTCCTACATAAAAATACCCCTCCAAGACAATAGTGGATAACTGTTTCTCCTATAAAACGTAAAAGCAGAGGAACTACTCCAATTAAAAAACAAGAAAAATCCCCTAAAAGAACAAATAATGACACAGACCTCAACAGTCTGCTAGATCCCAAGTTCAAACAGGAGGTAATAAAAATGCTAACTGAATTAAGAAAGATTATCAATAGAAAATCAGATCACTATAATAAGGAACTAGAAACTATAAAGATGAACCAATCAAAATTAGGCAATTCAGTTGCTGAGATTAAAAAAGAAAAGGAATGAATAGCAAACTAAATGGTGCAGAACGAATAAGTGATCCAGAAGACAGAATAATGGAAACCATCCAATCAGAACAACAGACAGAAAGACACATGAAAAAAATGAAAGCAATATACAAGATCTATGGGCTAATATATAAAGGCTGCATAGCTACACAAAATAGGGGTTTCAGAAAAAGAAAGAGAAAAGGGAATTTAAAATGTATTTAAAGAAATTATGGCTGAAAAGTTCCTAAACCTGAAGAAGGTAACAGATATTCAGGTACAGGAAGCAGCACAGAGGATATCAAACAAGATAAAACCAAACAGATTCAAATGAAATATATAATTAAATGGCAAAAGCTAGTGAAAAAGAGAGGATTCTAAAGGCAGTGAGAAAAACAAAGGGCCTCTTACAATGGAACCCCCATAAGGCTATCAGTTGATTTCTTGGCAGAAAGTTTGCAGACCAGAAGGGAGTGGCATGATATATTTAAATACTAAAAGGGAAAAACCTGTAACATAGAATACTCTACCTAGCAAGATTTTCATTTAGAATAGGAGAGAGAAAAAACTTATCAGAGAAGCAAAAACTAAAATAATTCAGCATTACTAAACCTACCCTAAAAGATATATTGAAGGATCTTTTGTAAATAGAAAGTAAGCAAGAATATATAGGAAAGAGAAAACCCCAATAGGAAAGGCAAATATATAGTGAGGATTGAAGACTACTTAAATAAGTCAGCATGTAGATTAAAAAACAAACAAAAAATTGTAAAAGTGAAACAGAAACGGACTTACAGACATAGAAAATAAACTTATGGTTACCAAAGGTGTGTGTGTGGAGTGGGGGTTGCTGGGTAAAATAGGAATATGATAACAAATGGTACAAACAAATATATATATAAAACAAATAAGCAACAAGAATTTACTGTACAACACAGAGAACTATATTCAATATCTTATACTAATCTATTATGGAAAATAATCTGAAAAATATAGCTGAATCACTTTGCTGTACAGCTGAAACCAATACTATAATCTGATTTTTTTTTAAAGGATCCTTGTGATGCAAATGAGTAATGGCAAGGGTGGGTGGAAGCAGTAAGACCAGTTAGGAAGCTCTTTGCAGCAAACCAGGTGAGAGACGATGGCAGCTTAGACCAAGGAAGTAGCAGTGAAGGTTGTGAGAACTAGTCAGACTCAAGATATTGTTGAGGAAGAGGTGACAGAATTTCCAGACGGCAAGACAAAAAGAAGAGACAAGAATGACTCCGAAGTTTCTGGCCTGAGCACCTGAAAAGAAGGAGTGGTAATGAACTAAGATGGAGAAAACAACAGGAGAAGCCAAAGCGGGGTAAGAATGATGTGGAGAAAGGCTATTTTTGAATAGGCTAATTTGAGATGTTTATTAGATATCTAAGTGGCGATACCAAGTTTGCAGGTGATAATGAAATAATACTCCTTGAGCTTCTCAAACGGTGTCTCAAAAACTGCCAGGAAGGCCTGAAGTATGTGCTTGGCAAACAAAGTCCAACTAAAGGTATAAATTTGGAAATCACTAGCCTAAAGATGCTATTTAGTGCCATGAAAATAGCTGAGATTATCCAGGTATTAAGGTATGAATTTCAGGACTGAAGAAGTCTAAGGACTGAGTTCTGGGTCCCTATAGTGTTAAGAGGTCAGGGCAATGAGGAATCAGTAACAGAAATAGATAAATGGTGGACAGTTAGTTATGGAAAAACCTAAAGGAGAATGGTGTCCTAGGAGGTCCTTGAAGAAACTGTTCCAAGGAGGAAGGAGTGAGCAACTAACTGGTTTAAATGGTAAGTTATTGGTGACCTTGACTAGGGCCACTTCAGTGGAGTAACAGAGGGTAGAAGCCTGAACTGTACGAGTTCAAGAGAGACTGGAAGGAAAGCTATTGGAATAATAAGCCTTCTTCACAGGAGTTATACTCTAAAAGGGAGCAGAGAAATGAGACAGAAATTTGAGAGAGCTGTGGGGTCATGGGAGGTTTTTGAAGATGATAGAAAATGTGCATCCTCGTGGGAAGGATCCAGTAGAGACAGATAAAGCAAAATGCAGAAAAGAGGGGAGAACTACTGACATGATGTCCCAAAATAGTCTAGCAGGCATGGGGTCCAAGGTACAATGGCAGGATTGGTCTTAGATAGGAGCACAGAGAGTTCATTCACATCAATGTAGCACAGGAGGAAGCACTATAGTGAAGAATTGAAGAAACAAGCTTGCCCAGTCACTGGCTATATGACCAGGGGCTGTTATTTTACCTCTTTATGACTCCAGTCTCTTATTTGCAAAATGAGGATAAAAATGGTTCCTGGTGTATACTGTTGGAATGAGAATTAAGTTAGTTAATTTATGTAAAGGGCTTAGAATAATTTCTATTGAACAGTCAGGCCTATGTAGATGTGAGCCACATAACAACGTGGGCTTGCAATTAGCATCTGAGGTGGGGGGCAGTGTTGTGGAACTGAGCCCTTTACCTGTGGTATATGATGCTATCTGATAGTACCAGAATTGAGTTAAATTCTAGAACACCCAACTGGTGTTGGAGAAATGTTGTTGGTGTGAGAAAACAAAAAACAAAACACAACCCTCCACACACATTGGAATTGAGTGCAGAGACTACATAGGCTGCCACATCAAAATACCATGGACTGGGTGACTTTAAAAATAGGAATTTATTTCTCATAGTTCTGGAGACTGGAAGTCCAAGATTAAAGTGTCAGCAGAGCCAGTGCAGAGGATTACCTCTCCATATTCTCACACAACCTCTCCTTGGTGTGTGTGGGCAGAGAAAGAATGGAATCAAGCTTTCTGGTGTCTTCTTATGAGAGCACTAATCTCATCATGAGAGGTTCATTCTCATGACATAATCCAAACCTAATTCCTTCCCCAAGGTCCCCACCTCCAAATACCATCACATTAGGGGGAGGGCTTTAGTGTATAAATTTCAGGAGCACACAATTTAGGCCATAGCAGATGGGTAGAGAGAGTGGGATTCAGATCACTGGAGTAGAGAAGGACAAGAACTGTGTAGTTGTTGGTTATTGGAGTGATCAGCTATGAAATCAGAGGAAAAGTGTTAGAGGAAGCAACAGTGAACCAAGATTAAAAATTCTTACAGAAGGGGGATCAACCTGGTAGAGTAGGAGGATGCAGAGCTCACCTCTCCCCACAATCACATCAAAAACACATCTACATGTGGAATGACTGTCACAGAAAACTAACTGGAAACTGGTAGAAGAACTTCTATACAACCAAAGCTGTAAGAAAGATCTCCACATAACTGATAAGGACAGAAAAGAGAAAAAGGCATTGGGTTGGGACCTATGCTCCTGGGAGGGATCTCTAAGGAAGAGAATGTAAGACTGGGCACATCTTCACCTTGGGGAGTGAGCAGGCTGAGCCACAATCTGGGCATACCATTCCTGGGGTCCTGTGCAAAGAAGACAATCTCCCTTGCCTGCTGGGAAATCTGCTGAGACAGGTAGAAGGGCTGGAGAAGCAAGGAGTGTGCTAGCGCTGGCTTGCTAACAATCAGGGCAGAAAATCTTGCTTTGGTAGCTGCTGTTTGGCTTCACTTCCCAATCTGAAAGGGTGAACGCCCTGACTACTCACTCCACACCACAGTTTGGTGTGAGATATGGGCAAAGATTTGGTCTAGCTACGTAGAGACAGATGGGGTGCCTGGGGTGTGATATGGGTGAAACTGTGGAGGCCATTGTAAGCATGCACACGGGGCAGTGGGTCAGTCTAGCCTCAGAACCCATTGCCAACCCCTGCACCACGCAGTGCCACAAGAGGGAGCAGTAGCCAGGTGCTGAATGTCGGGGCAGACATGCCCTGGACAGGAGTACATAGCAATTCGTTTACCAGTGAGAGCCCTCTGGCTCTGCCTACTCCACTCTGCAGCTTAGCACCGGGTCTAAGGCAGACAGGACCTGGCAGAATTCTGCCACAGAGGCAGCCCAAATCTCAGTCAGCAGCATAGTCACCTCAATTTCTGCAGCCACAACACCCTGACCCCCATCATAGCCTCCTCCACCCCACAGCATTGCTAGATCTGGGGTAAACACAATAGAAAATGGGACATGTATTTGGGCTGCTTCTGAGTAGAACATGGACACCTACACAGGCAGCATATAGGTCCTCTGTGACCACACAGGCCTCATCTGCTTCAGTATCCCACCTTTGCGGCGGGCCTCTCACTTGAGGGCAATGGATCTTTATTAAACCTGACCCTCGGGGCTTCTGCTCCAACAACTGGGGAGCAGAACCCATCTCCAACAGGGCAGTGACAGCCAGAGCAGAGAGAGCAAATCACAGGCTTTAAATCCCCCCACACCAACCACACTCCCTATCAAGAGGATAATGGCCAGCACACTCTGAGGAAAGATATGGCTGGTGTCCATACCAAAACTAGCCCTTGCAAAAACACTGGACAAACAGCCTACACAGAGATGTTCACACAGAAAAACACCCCTCCAAGACCACTGTAGATAACTGTTTCTCCTAAATTCATAAAGACAGAAAGTGAGGTAAAATGAAAAGGCAGAGGAACAACTCTCAATTGAAAAAACAAGAGAAAGCCCCTGAAAGAACAAATAATTAAACAGACCTCACCAGTCTACTAGAACTCAAACTCAAAAAGGAAGCAATAAAAACGCTAAATGAATTAAGAAAGACTATCAATAGAAATGCAGATCACTGTAATAAGGAACTAGAAACTATAAAGAAGAAACAATCAAAATCAGGCAATTCAATAGCTGAGATAAACAATCTAGAAGCAATGAACAGCAGACTAAGTGGCACAGAAGAATGAATAAGTGACCTGGAAGACAGAATAATGGAAATCACCCAATCAGAATAGCAGACAGACTGACAAAATCAAATCAAAAGAAAACAAAAAACAAAAAACAAAAAACAAAAAAAAAAGAATGCAACAGATGAGATCTAAGTAATAATACAAAATGTGCCAACTTATGCATAATAGGTTTTTCAGAAGGATAAGAGACAGAAAAGGGGATCAAAAATGTAAATAAATTATGGCTGAAAAATTCCCAAACCTGAAGAAGGTAACAAATATCCAGGTACAGGAAGTACAGAGGGTCCCAAACAAGATGAAATCAAACAGACCCAAATGAAACATAATTAAAATGGCAAAAGTTAACAAAAAAGAGAAGATTCTAAAGGCAGCAAGAGAAAAACAAAGAGCCTTTATAAGGGAACCCTCATAAGTCTATCAATTGATTTCTCTGCAGAAAGTTTACAGGGCAGAAGGGAGTGGCAAGATATATTAAAGTCCTGAATAGGAAAAACTTGTAGTGTAAGATACTTTACCTACCAAGATTTTCATTTAGAATAGAAGGAGAGAGAAAAAATTTCTCAGACAAGGAAAAACTAGAAGAATTCAGCAATACTAAACCTACCCTAAAAGAAATATCAAAGGGTCTTCTCTAAATAGAAAAGAAGTAAGAATCTATAGGAAAGAGAAAATCACTATACAAAAGACAGATAATAAAAAAGGATTGAAGGCCACTTAAATAAGCCGTTATATTAAACAATAATCAAAAAATTGTAAAAGTGATTATAGCTATAATTAACAGTAAATGAATAAGCATGAAGATGTAAAATAGGACATCAAAATCACAAAATGTGAGGGAGGAGAGTATAAAAATGTGTATCTTTTAGAATGTGTTTGAATTTGAGTGACTACCAGTTTAAAGTAAGTAGCATTAATTATGTATCAACAAACATGAATCCAAAGTAATTAAATCAAAGCCTACAACAGATTTACAAAAACCAAAAAGAAAGATACTCAAGATAATACAAAAGAAAATTATCAAACCACAAGAGGAAAAACAAAAAGAAAAAATGAACGAAGAACTATAAAAACAATTGGAAACTAAGGAATAAAATGGCAGTAAGTGCTGAAAATGCTCATCCATAAAAAGAATGAAATACTCATAGAGAATATTACACTTAGTGAAGTAAGTCAGACAGAGAAAGACAAATACTGTACAATATTGTTTATGTGTGGAATCTAAAAAATAATACAAATAAATCTATATACAAAACAGAAGCAGACTCACAGACTAAGAAAACAAAATTACTGTTGCCAAAGGAGAAAGGGAGGGGCCAATTAGAAACAAGAATTAACAGGTACAAACTACTACACATAAAACAGATAAGCAACGAGGATTTATTATACAGCACAGGAAATTATATTCAATATCTTGTAATAACCTATAATGGAATATAAGCTGAAAAACTAACCAAATTACTTTGCTGTACAGCTGAAACTAACACAATAATATAATTCAACTATACTTCAATAAAAAAAATAAAATTCTTACACCAGGGGAGTGGCCAACGATATGTAAATGACTGCAACAAGGAGTGCATTGCTTTGCATAGTCTGGGGGCTTGAGATTCAGAGCTGAGAGTTTTCAGGGAGGAGTGAGGAAGAATGGTCACTTCCATGCTGACTGATAAGAAAAGATATTTTCTTTCCTACGATTCTACTTGAGGAGGCTGCAGAGAAAACAACATCTTCAAGTCAGACCTTGAGCAAGAAAGTCAAGAGAGACTATTCATAGCAGAGGCCCCTTAAGACATTTACCAAAAAAGATACTTTATGTAACTTAGTATAAAAAGCTTCACTGGCCTTGGGGGATCAGCAAACCTTAACTTGGGAAGTCTTGGCCTTGCTTTCAGAATTATATAAGAATTTCCTTATTGTCTGGCTTCTCTGTTATCAAGAACTAAGTTTCTGGGTATGGTGTGTACCATGTCTTTCTGAACAAGACTTGCCATGTTCTCCTCACTCACAGCTCTACCACAAGGAATAATATAATTGTGATGAGGGGAGTCATCTATGCCAGGAGAGGCTGCCTGTGCAAGGACTAGAGGGGATGCTGGGGCAGTTGCCAACAGTGGGAGTTAACGGCTGTGCCAGTGGCTGCAACAAGGAGAAATTTTGCAGGAGTCGTCAAGGGCATCATTGATCCCAGAGAGAAGAGACACTGAATCAGCCATTTATGTTTTGGCAGGGGGAGGCACTACTGTTATCAGTATCATTCTGTTTCTCTTTCCCAAATTAGTGTTTTCTGGGTTGACCTTTAATTCCTCTTTATTAATACTATACTGATGATGGACAATGGCTATCTGAAAGGAAGTTCTGGAATGCCACCCTATCTTACACAAATCTAAAAAAACCCCAAAACAGGGATTTTGCCCATGCAAAATAACCATCATTTTGTTGGAGTAGGATGTATTCTGGAGGAATGGCTAACAATTTAAGTATGAATGGGATTTTATAGCTAATCAGGTGGTAGAGATAGGAGAGAAAAGGTTTGTAGGAAGTCAATGTTTAATGGTCTACACAGGATTGGCAAATACTTTATTCCAAACTCCCCAACCCTCTTTTACCCCCAACCCATAGTGGACACCAGTAATCAATCTTCTAATTCTTTCCCACTGAGCTCAAAGGAGGTCACACATTCTTGAATATATTTTTTCCAGGCACCATTCCTAATCAATTGACATTAGAAAAAGGTAAAATGCCGCCATCATCTCAGATCTAGATGTCTTCTGCGCTTCACGGGAAATGCAATCTCCCTGTTATGTTCTTCAAAGGGGGCCCCCCTGTCCTTGAACCACAAAGTTGGCGTTTGTGAGTACGGTCAATTATTCAATAACATTTATTTTATATCTGCCTATGAATTTCACTGAGTTTCATGAATGTGGGGTATTTTCTTCACTAGTTTGTAATGTACATATGTTTATATAGTGCCTCTTGTATTGGTAAATGATGATTATAGTGATTATATGTAAGATTTGGTTTAATAATTTGAAAACGGTATTTCTAATATAATTATAATATATAAATAGGCTTTTAGTTAGACATTATTTATGTCTAGCATTTACATATGAATAGATATTTATTTATATTTTTCTATTACTCATGATTTCAATAAGAAATTTATCTTGGTAATTTAAATATCTTCAATTAAAATCCCATTTAATATAAATAATGCATTTCATCATATAATTATATGGTTTAGAGTTTGAAGAGATCTTAAGAAATTATCTATTCCTCTCTAAAAAGTAATGAATAAATTCCTTCTATAGAATTTTTTACAGATAGTCACCCCAATTTCTCAGAACATATTCGGTAAGAGGGAGGTCACTATCTCCATAGATAGCTTATTTAATGTGCAGGCAACTATAATTAAAAATTCTTTCTTTTTTTAAAGCAAATCCCAGATACGTTATTTCACCCTTAAATACTTTAATTAATACAGTAGTCCTCCTTTATCCACAGGAGATTCATCCTAAGACTTCTAGTGGGTGCCTGAAACCAGGCATATCCCTGAGTCCCATATATACTGTTTTTCTTATACATACATACCTATGATGTTTAATTATAAATTAGGCACAGTAAGAGATTAACAAAAATAGCTAAGAATGAAATAGAACACTTATCACAATATACTGTAATAAAAATTATGTGAATGCGGTCTTTCTCTAAATATCTTACTGAATAAAATTAAGTGCTTGGTTAAAATGTAAGAGGCATTATCACACGCTGTGAGGGTAACTTTTGCAGTTTGAGGAGTATCAGCAAAACTAGCCCAAATTTCTCCTGCTTCACAATTTTGTGCTATCTATGAAGGTTAGATACTAGCAACCTTGGCATTCAATTTTCTTTCTTTATTTAGTTAAGAATGTTCACCTTTTTACTTAAAGGAAGCACCTCATGGCTTCTCTTTGATGTATCCAAATTGCCAGCATCATTGCTCTTGTGCTTTGGGGCCATTACTAAGTAAAAATAGGGTTACTTTAACACAAGCACTGAGATACCATGACAGTCAATCTGATAACTGAGATGGCTACTAAGTGACTAAAGGGTGGAATACTCATTTTTTTAGTCTTTTTTTTTAACTGAGTGTAGTTGATTTACAATGTTAGTTTCAGGTGTACAGCAAAGCGATTTGGTTATACATATACACATACATACATACATACATATGTATTTTTTCAGTTTCTTTTCCATTATGGAGTTAAGTTCCTTGTGCTATACAGTAGGTCCTTGTTGTTTATCTATTTTATATATAGTGATGCAAATCTGTAAATCCCAAAGCCTAATCTATCCCTTGTGGGATACTCTTGACAAAGGGATGATTCACCCTCAGAGAGGAATGGGCTGATTTCATCATGCTGTTCAGAATGGCACACAATTTAAAACTCAGGTATTGTTTATTCCTGGAATTTTCCATTTAATATTTTTGTAATATTGTTACATGTTGAACTTGGGTAACAGAAACCTCAGAAATTGGAACCATGGATAAGAGTGGACTACTGTATTTTTTTTATGGAGGGGGAATTTGCTAACAAAACAATTATACTATTGTTACATCTAACAAGATTAGAAAGAATAGATTAAGTAATTATTGAAAAAATTATGGTTGTTTTAGCTGGGTGAGTGGTAAATGGGGATCATTATGCAGACGATTTTTAAACTTGTTAAGAAATTTTCCTAAAGAAATTATTTAAAAATACATATAGAAGTAACATACATATTTTATAAAAATCTTGTGTTGAATGGAAATCTGCCACTTTGTAATTTGAACCCATTTCACCCACCAGAGCAGTGGCTCTCGGCCTTTAGTGTGTATTTATATTATCTGGAGGGCTTGTTGTAACACAGATCGCTGCCTCCCTCATAGCCCCTCAAGAAATGTGCATTTCATTGTTCTGTGGTAAAACTGATGTCTAGGGATTCATTTTGAAAATCTTTGACCCATGTTAAATCTATTAGAGCCCAAGGCTATGGTCCTAGTTACCTGAAGACATAATTACTAAGAGCCATAGGGGTATAAAACGTTAGGATTTGAAGAAATGGGTGGCAAGTCCACTTCTATGTCATGTACTTGACACTTCATGCTTCACCGCTTTACGCTTCTAAATATAAACACACAGGAACCTTACACAACCTGCCCACCTGAATTGAGCTTTTGACTAGATAGAAAAATGAATATGTGAATATATGTCTTTTACCATGCAGATGAGAGTTTAGAATTTTTTACTGATAAAGGAAAACTCAATTATCCTAATACCTGAGTTCAGCTGGGATAAATAAATAGTTGTGCGGGCATGGTAAAATCTTCCCTGATTGACAAGGGGCCTATAATCATCTCAGTGCCTGTTACATTTGCTAACACTTTACTCCTAGAAACTCATTTACTCAGCCTTGAGGATACAGGTGAAAGTATAATCCAGGAATGATATGTGTATTTTTCACTTATATATTACATATAGGGTTGAAGAAAGTCTTCCCTTCATAATAGCCTTGGATCAGCAACCTGAAGGAATTAACTTTACTCATAATTGGCAAAGCATATAAAATGCTACCGTTAGGAATCATTTGGGATGAGGAGGGATGAGGACAACAAGGAAACTGGTTTCCTCATCAGATAGGTATTGAGCACTGTCTGTGTGTAAGATACTGTGTTAGGTATGTGCAGTGTGCAAAAATGAAAAGACATAACTCTAGCTTTCATGTTACCAGTGAGTAAGCAAGAGATTATATGTATACGAGGAAACTTCCAATTATCCTCCATGCCTGGAGAGTTCCACGAAAGATGCTGGTTACCAAATTTAAAATGTGCTCAATATCTGAAAATAAAGCTATCAGATATTCTTAATTCTACTTAATTCTCTCCTGTCACATCTAAGCTTCTGGAAACCATACTCTGTTTCCTTTTATTCATGTCACTTTTATTTAACCTACTGCAATTTGTCTTCTGCTCAAACTATTCCACTGAAAATTCCTCTCAACAAGATCATTGGTGACCATTCTAACTGCAAATTAAAAAGAAAAAAGTTGAGGTTTTTTTTTTTTTTTTTTTTTGTTAGCTCTTTTTTGCTGACTTAATAGAGCTGGAATTTCCTTGAAACTTTTTATTCCCTTGAAATCTATGACATCCTGCTCTCCTAATTCTTTTACTCTAGGTAAATATAGTAAGTGATACCTTAATGACATCAACCTAACCTGTTTAATTCATTTTATTTTTATATCACCCAAAGCTTGAAACATTACAGGTTTGGTGTCCTCCAGGAGAAATTAGGCCAGCCAGCCATAAATCTTCCACAGCAGTTGTATTACAGACAGTTTCTTTATGTTAGTATTCTTTAATGGTAGTATGGGGGAGAAAAAAAATTGTAGGATGTACGTATATTCTAAAGGAATTTATAATCTAGTGGATGCTATGTAATAAAATAATGATACTATTAGGAAGTTAAAGGTACAAGCTATAAAGGAAGTAGCAAGTACTATTTAGAGTTTCTTTTCTGGAAATATGATCAACAAGATATTTAAAATCCTCTAGTTTCTTAGGAGGAGGATAGAGATATTGATTAACTTATGAATTTATGTAATTTTACATGTTACAATTTTAAAAGTGACCAGTGACCAAATAAACTGAATTTACAATTTCCATAAAGAAAAATAAAGGGACTCATGAAGTTAACAGAAAATGAGGTTAACATTCATGAAAAAAATCAGAACAATTGGAAAGCACAAAATAAAATATTAGCAATAAGTCCAAATAGATCAGTAGCCATAATAAAAGTAAATGGATTAAATTGCTGGCTAAAAGAAAAAAATAGACTTGATAAAATTTTTTTTAGCTAATAATATCACTGATGATCCATGTGAAAACACATGACCAGTCCAACCCCTATAGAAGTCACTTCCATATGGCTTAACAACCAAATGAGAAAGGCAAAAACTTCATCCCTTAGAAGATAATAAAGGATAACACATATGACCACAGATAAAGTAGTAGTTCTTTTTTTAATAGCTTTTTTTGGGGGGGGAGGGGTAATTAGGTTTTTTGCTTGTTTGTTTGTTTATTTTTACAGAGATAATGGGGACTGAACCTAGGATCTCATGCATGCTAAGCATGTACTCTACCAATAAGCTATGCTCTCCCTGCCCAAGAAGTATTTCTTAGACAAGACATAATAGCACAAACCACAAGGGGGAAAATGGTTAAATCAATTACAAACACACACAATTATTTAATTTGTGTGAGGCATTATTGGACACAATCAATATTAGCTATAATAATATTTTAAAAATTCTGTTTATCTAATGAAAACATAAAAAACCCACAAAGATAAGCCAAAGTTGAACAAAGATACTTGAAAATGTAAGTGTGATAAAGACTAGCATCCAGAATTTTTAAAAATCTTAAAATATATGTAAGGAAAAGATAAACTCAATTTAAAATTGGTAAAATAGATGAATAGGCAATTTTTAGGAGAAGAAAGACAAGTGACTGATAAACTTGTTCAAGTTAATCAATAATCTGGCGAGTAGATTAAAACCACAGTAAAAAAGAAGTTGTATCTCTCAGATTAATAAAAATTTAAAAGCTCTGAAAACACCAGGTTTTGATGAGAATGTGGAACAACGGGAATAATGCTGGGAGTGAATACTGGAACAAATCCTACAACTCCATGATTTAACTTCTAGGTATATAAACTCAGTAAAATCCTCTCAAATATATGTACAAGGAAATGGCTTTGGCAATTTTGCTTTTAATAGTCAAAAAAAGTGGAAGCAGTTTGAATGTCTATCGACACAGAGAATGGATTAAAAATTGTGTATTATGATGATGAAACACTCTATATTAGTAAAAATCAATGAGTTTAGGATCACATGTCTCAGCAAGGCTGAATGTTGATCACCTCCCCACCCTCACAAAGTCCCCCTAAGTCACAGGATAAGATACACAGCATAATGAGATAACTTTAATAGATTAAAAAAATTAAAAAACTATTATATATTATCTAGAAATATACAGAATATGCATATAATTAGGAATATACATCTATATATTTCTATATAAATATATGTTTATATGTACATATGTAAGTTATAAAGAATGCACATGAATGAGAAGTACCAAATTATGATTATGGTTACCACTGAGAGAGTGAGAGAGTAATTCCTTTGGGAAAGGGTATACCAATGTTCTCAACTATGTTTTTAATTCTTTATTTCTTAGTTATATTTCTCTTTCTATGTATTCTTATATATATTTGAATTATTTCAAAAATACATGTGTTTTGAAGAACTCTAAGAGTTGGGGGAGGGTGGGGAAATCAACTTTGGAGGGAATCAAGGAAGGTAACAAGCCAGTCAGAGAAGCAAAGGGATGAAAGGCCAGGATGGAAGTAAGGATGGCACCAGCGGGGAAGGTAACACCATGAGCTTCTGCCCTGAAACTAGCAGCCAACTTAGAGAATCAAAGATGGCTCAGTTCCACTTATGTGGAGACAGGTAAAGAACAGCAGGAAATGCAATTTAGGAAGCTCAGGAAAAGCATTGACCACTAGGGTTTTATATTTGTTCACATACAGTGGGAAGATATTTAGGGCTTTTTAGAAGGGAATTATAAGATTTGGTGTCTGCTTTAGAAATACTAAAATGGTACACAATAAATCAAGACTTGGATTGTAACAATGATGAATTTGATATGTGAAGCACATTTAAGAAACCACTGCAATATTCCAGGCAAGAGATGATGGAGAGGTACCTGTAGCTAGGAGGGTGGCACTGGAAGTGGGAAAGAAAAGATGGGTGTGAGAATGAATACTGAGATAAGAATGAAAAGATTCAGAGTCTAATTGAGCATGGGGTATGGGGATGATAAGTAAGATTCACAGATAACGCCAAACTCATTAATAGCAACAGAAATATCAGGAGGATGAGCTGATTTTGGAAAGAAAGTTCAGTTTTCAACACATTAAGTTTTATCTGTTCCTTATAAAGATATCGAGAAGGTAGCTGAGAACTGTGCATCTGGTAAATGGTGATATTAAAAGACACTTAGCATCCAAAGGAAACAAGAAAACATTGGTGAGATGGAATCTTTTGGAATGACTATTTTTAGGATGCTGAAAGAGAATGAGGAGGAGTTGCATAAGCAGTGCTAAGAAAGGAACTAAGTAGGTGGTTACAGCATCACGAAGCCAGGTGAAGAACTAGAACTGAATTTAATGATTCAAAGGTCACTGGTGCCTGTTGACAGAGTGATTTTAAAAGAATGGCCAAAAATGTAATGCATTGTTTAAAAACTCTAACAAAGTTCTGATTATAAATTAGTTTTTAAGCATTTCTAGAATTTTAATCAATAATGTAATCCGGTTCCATTTCTTTGATTGTTTCTTATTTCCCTTTCTATTTAACACTGTTCTAGGGATTTTCCCATTTTAAGGGCATTTACCATCAATAATTTCCAGAAATAGTTATAGGAATAATAAAGTGTAATCTAATAGTTCCATTGACAGAGGCATTTTCCAAAGCTTTAAGGTTTTAAATATGACTTTTCTCCTGTAATTTTAGTGATAATGTCTATTATGTTCACCTATTTTAGCTATATCTATGGAATTAATGGAATTAGTTTGTGGTTTTCTTTTAATCAGAATAATTAATCTATCAGCATTTGAAATAATCAGTCCCTCAGATATAATTTTGGTATTCCACATACTCAAGTCTTTTATCTACAACATTTGTATGGTCTAGTTCATATTTTTACAGACTCACAGTTACTTTTTATTTAAAGTACTTCTCTAAAAAAGTCATAGTAAATCCTAAATATTTGGCATTTGGTTTAAACATATATGTTTGTTATTATTTATTATAATTATTAATACAATAAAAACATTAATTATTATTTTAACTTGCAGAATCATCAGAGCATCTTAAATCTGGAAGAGGCCTTAGAGAAAATTAATTTGCATCACTTGACATATGAGTAATGAAAATCCCAGAAAGATTAAGAAACTAGATAAAAGTCACATGGCATGTTAACACATCACAGGTGACTCAGAATTATATAGTTACAAAGACCAACACATAATAAAATAATTATAAAATTATTTGCCTGTTTCAGTCATTCTCCACTATAGATATTGAATTACATTAGGAGCTGTTGAGGAAACAAAAGGAGATGGTAACATTGCTCCTTCCCTCTAGGAGGTACATACTTGGAAAAAATCTTTACTTTGCCATCTATAGAATCTAATATAGAAAGCTGTCATTGTTGGATGAAGGAAGAACGAATGAATTTAGTTAACAAAATAGCTTTTCTCTATTACGTAGTAAAATTACTAACAGACAAATCAATCAAGGGATTTTATAGATTAATACTTTTTAAACAAAGCAGTCAAACTTATTATCAAGTGCCAGATGCTTTAAGAGTTCGCTTCAACTCAAAATTTTTTGTTGTCAAAAAGGCTTGACCAAGGAGGATTGGTAAATTGAGCTAGATTTTTCTCCCTTTTTCCTTAATTTAGGGAACCTCTTTACATTTCACTCAAAAGAGGGGTGTGCACAAAGGCCTCTGAAATGAATATATATGAAAACAGTAAATCTTACATATTCAATTCAGTGGCACAGAGTTTTGAAATAACTATTAATTTTCAGCTTAAGGTTAGGACCCAGTTTATTGTATATTAGATAAATTTTGGGGAAAAGGGTAATGATTAATAAAGGAAATTACTACTAAAATAGAGGAAAAGAGATATAGTATCGTTCCTACTTTTTCTAAATTATGTATTTGAGTTTTTTTAAAAATTGCTTTTGGATATGTGCAGGGTGAAAAACAGAGGAGCAGGCCATTAGAAAAGCAACCACGGTAGGATGTTAAGCCATGATGATTAAGGTGGACTAATAAGATTAATTTTCGAGAAACTATTCAAATTCGTTCCATTTACTGTCAGAAGAATGCTTGGGTGCATTGCCCTTACTTAAGACCTGAAAAGCATGCATTCCCACAGAGTAGTAAATGATTCTGGATCTGGCCACAGTGTGGAGATGTTGCGACACAGATTCACCTTGCCATGCTGGTGGAATGCTGCATTTTCACACTGGAACACGGGTTTCCGCTGCCTGCACTGCTTTTCCTTTCCATTCTATAACATCTTATCAAAGTACTAAACCAGTGCTTCCATTTTCTACTATAAGTTCATAAGTGTGTGTGGTACACTTTTTTGGGGAGAAGGAATATTAGAATTTCTATGCATCTGGTATCCCTAAACCTTCACATATAATATGCTTTTAACCGATCTTCCATATTACAACCAGGAATCCACGTATTGCTAAGTGAATCAATTTCAATATATAGTATTCTTGAAAGACCCACTAGAGTATATAAAATAACAGTGGATACCACCAGAGTTCATGGAATTCATCTAAGAATGAAATGGCATTGGTTGTAAAAAGCATTCATGAATTCACATGCAAATCAAGCTGTTTACTCATTCCACAAGCAGTCCCACTCTGTCCCAGGCACACTTCTTGGACACGGGGAGAGAGACGAAATAAAGATGATATCTCCCTACTGGAATAGAAATACATAATTACTATGTGAAATAAGTGTAACAAAGAGAAAATAAAGAATATAATGAAATATTATAAGTTGTTACAGATGAGATGAGAGGAAGGAGAGAAGTGATAAGTTAGCCAGGTGGAACATGTTCCAGGCAGAGGGAACGGAATCTGGGGAGGTCCTCAGGCGGGCAGGGGTTTGGCAAGGTCAACAGGCTGAAATGATGTTAGTAGGTTAATAGGGCTTGAACCTCTTGTGGGTGATGGGCTGAGAGTGGCAGGAGATGACCTGTCATGTCAGCAGAGGCCAGAAGATTAGGAACCTGAGTGAGATGACAATGATTGTAGGTTTTGTTCCAGATTCTGTGAGAAGCCATTGGAGGGTTTATGAGAGAGAGCGAGAGAGAGAGAGAGCGAGCGAGGTTAGCTTTACACTTCCGGCTGTACTATGTAAATTCCAACTCTAAACATTAAAAACTTTAAGGATTTTTTTTTTTTACTAGTTTTCTTTTTCTTCAATTTTATATTTCTTTTCCCAGAAAACACCTTGCACAGGAGATGCTTAAATTTTAAGGAATAGAGCTTTCTGAGTAAAAAAAAAAAAAAAAAAATCCCTTTGAAAATATGTTTGATGATGGTGATAATATTTCACTTTTTTATTGCAACATAATTCTCCATTCAGCCATGGGTTTGTATAATTTGATAGTTGAAAAGAATTTACCTTTATTTGAAAAAAAATTGGATCTTTAAACTACTAAACTATATTTTAGCAGTGTTCATTAAATTTATTATTCAGGGGAAAAAAGAATTTTAAAAAATCCCAACCACTGCATTCAATACATAATTTGCAGGAATGTAGATCCTTTAAACTGAGCTGAGTGTCTTTCGGCAGGCAGTGAGAAAGCCTTGGTTCTTCCCTATAGAATGAGTTTGCTATGTCATTCTACATGAACTATTTACAGTCTTTTGCACTCTGAGAATTTCAGCACCTACATTACCCCACAGTGCATCCTGGAAAGTGATTGTTATGTGCTGAAGTGACTGAAGGTGCATCAGAATTGGCTACATGTTTTTCTAAATAGTTAAATATCATCCACCTTTACCAGCTGCAAAGCTGCAACATAAAGGGAATAAGAAACAGAATGATAAATAGTGGATAATAATTACAGGGATGAAATTCAGACACGGAGTTCTCTCAAATTGACTCCACTTGCAACTAACCCTCAGGATAAAAAGAAAATTTATAGAAATAAATGCATGGGAAACTTGTTTCAAAAACATACAGGTTTGAAGGGATTAATTTGTTTAATTTTTTTAAATGACATTTTAAATAAATTGGAGATGAAAGTCTCTTGTATTTGCCCACATACCATTTTTGAGATGCTCTTCTTTCCTTTGTGTAGATTCAAGTTGTCATCTGGTAGGTATCATTTTTCTTCTGCCTGTTCTATTGCATGATCATTTTTCTGGTTCTGGACTGCTAACTGAATTCTTTCAGTGCTTTTTTTTTTTGGTAATTTCACTTTTGGATATTTACTCTGAGTGCAAGATTCTAAGTTGACTTTTTCTTTCCTTTCAGCATGTTAAAATGTAGCTTTGATGCAGGAAAAACGGATGTGGGGCACGAGGAGGGCCATGTTCCAGGCTTCAGTTGAGATCCTGGGATGTGCCCCGCCAAGTGTAGGTCCTTGGCTTCACTCAGGAAAGAATTTAAGAGTGAGCCACAGTTGAATAAAGATAGATTGATTCAGAGAGATACATTGTAAGGTAAGAGAAAAGCCACGAGGTGTGGGGTTTGGGTGCTCAGATTAAAAGTAGGTACACATTCCACAGAGTGTGGGCCATCTCTGTAGAGGGAGAGAGAGGGTGCGGCAGCAGCGAGGCACCGAGGCACCGTGCTGCCAGTTTTTATGGGCTCAGTGGCTTCATATGCTAAGAAGTGGAAGGATCAGTCTAACTAGTCTGGAGAAGGGGCTGGGATTCCGAGGAAGTTGGCCATTTCCCACTCTTTGACCTTCTGTGGCTAGCCTTGGGACTGCCATGGTGCCTGTGGGCATGTTATTCACCATGCTAATATATTACAATGGGCATATAATGAAGCTCAAGGTCTACTAAAAGTTAAATCTCCCACCATCTTGGGCCTCAAGGTCTACTGGGGTTTTAATCTTTCACCATTTTGATGTTAATTGCTGTAGCATTCCTTGAATGGCTGTGCCCTGCCACCTTCCTGTCTCAGCTTCATTCTTATTTTTGACAAGGAGAAGTCTGAAATCATTCTGATCTCTGCCTTCTATACATTATGAATTTTTCCTTCCCTCTGGCTGCTTTTAAGACTTTCTCTTTATCAGTTGTTTTTAGAATTTAGCTATGATGTTCTCAGTGTAGTTTCCTTGTCTTTTTATCTTGCTTAGGATTTGTTAAGCTTTGTGAATCTGTGCATTTACAGTTTTTTATCAGATTTAGAAAAAATTTTCTGCTGTCATTTCTTCAAATATTTTTTTTATTCTATCCTTTCCTTTCATATTTTTCCCCCACCCCTAGACACCATAAACACAGGTTAGGTTGCTTGATATTGTCCCACAGGACAGTGAGGCTCTGTTTATTTATTTATTTTTCCACTTAGTTTTCTGTGTTTTGGGGATAATTTCTATTGCAATGTCTTCCAGTTTACTTTTCTTTCCACCTCCCAAACTGTTCAACTTGCTGACAACCGCTTCCAATGAAATGTTCATGACAGACAGTATTTTTCATTTCTAGAAGTCTCATTGGGTGTTTTTTATATCTTCCAGTTCTTTCTTCATTATACTTATGTTCTCTTTTAAACCCTGAGCATATTGACAATATTTATTGTAGCTGCTTTAAAGTCTTTGCCCACTAATTCCATCATCTCTGTCATCCCTTGGACTGTTTCATTATTTTGCAGATTAAGAGTTATATTTTCCTATTTCTTGGTGCATTTAGTAATTTTTGATTGGATGCTAGACATGGCTAATTTCTCATTGTTGAGTGCTAGATTTTGTTGCATCCTTTAATATGTTCTATACATTTTGTTCTGGCAAGCAGTTACATTACCTGCAAACAACTGTGATCTGTTCAAGCCTTGCTTTTTTCAAGCCTCATTTTTGGGTAGGTAAGGGTAGCCATTCTCTTGGACTAGTTTATCCCCAACATAAAGGGTAGTCTTTTCCAGGGACTCCTATAGACACCCAGTATATTAGTCTGCTTGGGCTGTGATCACAGAACACCACAGACTGGGTAGCTTAAACAACAGAGATTAACTTTTCTGTTCTAGAGCCTAGAAGTCCAAGATCAAGGTGCTGGCAGGGTCGGTTTCTGGTGAGAGTTCTCTTCTTGGTTTGCAGATGGATACCTTCTCACTGTGTTCTCATATGGCCTTTTCTCTGTGCATGTTCTGAGAGAGATTGACTCTCTGGTGTCTCTTCCTCTTCTTATATATATAAGAGCACCGGCACTACTGGTTTACAGTCTCTCCCTTATGACCTCATTTAACCTTAATTATTTCCTAAAATGCCCTATCTCCACATACAGTCACATTGGGGGTTAGGGCTTCAACATATAAATATTGGTTGGGGGACACAATTCAGTCCATAAAACCAGTATATTCAATGAGGTTTCTCCACTTTGGCTGGTGTTTTACCCTATACATGTTCATATTAATTTTCATTCAAAGATGTCATTCATATCTCTATATGTAGAGTCTAGATATATCGAAAAGGCAAGATATATCTGTTTTGTTAATCTAGATATACTAGGTCAAACTGTGGTTCCACTAACAGCCCCTAAAACCTACAAATTAAGTTCAATTAAAATCTAACATGAAATCCTTACAAATAAAATTCAATCTCACAACAGTAAAAATGTTGTGAAATATATTGTGAAAAATTGCCTCCAGTTGATATAACCACCGCTGTAATGTATCCTGATTGACGAAACGTGAAAATAATGAAGCTCTTTGTTAGACAACTGAATTTCACTGATCTCATGAACATTCTACAGTAATGTCACTCAACCTTTTGTGCAAGTGAGAATTACACAGATATAAGTAACTGTAGGGAGTGGATCTGCGTTTAAAAAGTTGTACAGGTGACAATGATGCACAAATGTTGAGAATTACTATTCTAGAGTTCCAGCTTGAGTGTACATCAGAGTCATCTGGAGGCCTTGTTAAAACACAGATCGCCAAGGCTCACTCCCTAGACTCTGATTCACTAGGTTTGAGCAGGGCCTGTCTAACAATTTCCCAGGTGATGCAGCTGCTGCTAGTTCTGGAACCATCCCTTGAGAACCACTGTTTTACAGCATAGTTATTTGTGCTACTTAACTCTGGCAATAGTAAATTTTCGAACAAAAGATTTTATTAATAATATAAGTATGAAAGGACCATGTGTTATAATCAAAGAAGTATGGCAACTAGAATCAAAACAGAAACAAAACACTTTAGTTCAGATATTGTTCAACCCTAAACAAAAAGTAATTTTGTGTCTCTGAATCTGATTCATCATCTGTAGAAAGGAAGTTATCTTATATGATTAGCTACCTTAGTAACATTTTAATTAATTAATTTTCAGCAGTAAAGACTTTCACTCCACCTCTTCCCTCATACACACTTCACTGAAAAAAAAAAAACTATAGTGATAGTGTATGGACCCTTTTAACTAAAAAGGCTCTAAACAATTAAGGCAAAAGTCACTGGAGGACCCTTTATTGGGGTTTCCGGAGCATAGCAATCATTTGAATCTTCTTAGTCAATTCTGGAATAGTCCCTGAGAAGCACAGTAGGCCCTGAGTTCTTATTGGGTAGATTACATCTTAGAGCTCTTTAACCCATTCTTAGACACATACATTCTGGATTTACTTTAACATTAACCAAAACTTTGTAGATTCTAATAATTTGAGGAAGAATTAGGAATCTAGCCACCATGATTATTTCAGGCTGAACTGAAAACATTTATATCAACTTTATTGAACTTTCTGGCTTATTTTTCATCATTTATGAGAAATAAACACGACTCCACTTGAGAGTCTGTTTGAAAGCTCTGCCAGTAAGATGCATCAGTCATTAGAGGCTGTTTCTCAAGACAGACATGTTACACAATATTCTTTAGTACATTTTCCCCTGGAAGGATGTGTAATGTATGTTACCACTTCTGTCATTTAGGGTATGGATCATGCTTAGCATGACATTTGGTGGGATCCTAGTTGTGTGGTATATTTATAGGCATCTAACCGGATGAATAACATCTGATGAGTTCAAAGCACACACATTAATGGTGACATGGACATCTTTCTGAATAAACTACAAAAATAAATCCAAATTCTGTGGTAACGCTTCCATCTGTCTTGTGATAGTCATTACTGTAGAATATCATACAGTGGTATCACAAATGTTATGTCTCTGGAGCATCATGTAACCTTGCGATCTGAAGTATCCAAAGAACCAAAAAAGAGTAAAGGCTATAATTAAAAATAAGCCCCAAGAAATAGTTTCCATGTGGTTGCAAGAAGCCCTTGAGCACAGCTGGAAAATTTCAGGCTGAAGTATGTTGAAACAATGGTTTACAGAGGAAAGTAGCTGGGTTTGTGGTTACATTTGGAAGTGAAATTTCCTTGCTTGGTCAGAATAGCAAACTAGGTATAAAGTTGAGAAGAATATTCCCTAAAGAAGATTGTCACTCCCTGAATTACAAAGAGAAATATAATAGAAGGTGATTTCTTAAATGAGAGTATGGGCTTATACTCACGTTAAGCATAGCTTAAGAATAGTCTATCTTGTACAAATAAAAGTTTCAAGGTGTAAAGAAAAATACAGATTTATTGAATAATAAAGGGTTGAAGAATCCAAAATTTGGGAGAGGAGATTAGGATTTTAGTATAAAGTTGTAAAAGAAAGTTACATTTTAAAATTTTAGGGTACAAATCTTTCTTTTTAGTATTTGAATAAACACCCCAATGTGGCCAAAATCAACTCACTGCTTCCTTCCAGATTTGCTGCCTCTTGTGCATTTCCTTTTTTGTTGTTATTGTTACTGGCATCTTCTTCCTTCAAACCATTTACTTTTGAAATTTTGGTGTTAATTTTTACTTCTCCCTCTATTCATCTTTCATAGTAAATCAATTATTAATTTCTTTCAACTCGACTGCTAATAGGCATTCACAGCCATATCTATTTTAAAAATTGTTTTAAGATGTGGGATTATTGAAAATACTCTTAAAAGAAATGCCAGGCAAGCAGAAAAGTACTGTGAAGTTGTAAAGTTTTCAGGTGTGGATAATCACTTGGAAATGGGAGGGGGTCGGGATGGTTAATTTGTGGTTGATGAAATTTTTAAGAAATCAATG
Source organism: Camelus dromedarius (assembly GCF_036321535.1). NCBI lineage: Eukaryota > Metazoa > Chordata > Mammalia > Artiodactyla > Camelidae > Camelus > Camelus dromedarius. Next base: position 87,938,486 of record NC_087437.1, on the reverse strand, counting down.
CACTGAAAAGCTAGAGTGGAATCCAGGAGTTGGAAAAGAAACACTGAAAACAGATGTGTGGCAGGCACATGTGGGCAATCATGAATAATATTTTGGATGATAGGAGTGCATTTTAGAACAAGAATGTATACTGTTGCTGGCAAGCAGTATTCTCAAACTCTTAAAAAGAATTCCTAATATGGGTCTATCTGGGGTAAAAATGAAATCTCCCTTTCTAAGAAAGTAGCTTCAATCAATATTTTTTCAACCTTCAGACATATTAATAAATTGTTTAGTTGTCAGAACACAATGCTGGAGATTTTGTTCAATTTTTTTGAAGAATGATAAAATTTTTATTGCTGCTGAAAAGGAACTTAAAACCTGGAGCAATCTATAGTTACTTGTCTTGATGTGCATACTGGCTCAGTGGTTAGGATATTAATTTATGACAAAGTTAAGTACTTTGTTAGAGATCCAAATCATCATGTAAGTTCCGCGAGTCACTCGATGGGCATTAGGATTGTTCCTAGTTGTGTTAGTTTTCTATTGCTGTGGAACAAATTAGCACAAATTGAGCAGTTTAAAACAAAACTCATTCATTACTCACAGTTCTGTAAGTCCAAAATCTGGGATGGCACTGCTGGGTTTTCTGCCCAGGGTCCCACAAGGCTGAACACAGGGTATCAGCCGGCCTTGTTCTCATCTGGAGCGAGCATCTCCCCATAATTCCTGTTATTGGCAAAATTCACTTCCTTGTGGTTGTAGTAGAAAGGTCCCCATTTTCATGTTGGCCATCAGTGGGCAGCTGTCCTTATCTCCATGAGACCATCTGCATTCCTTCTTAAGTGCCTCCTTCCACCCTTATAATAGCAAGTCCTTCTCATGCCTCAGTTTACTCTGACTTCCTCTGCTGCCATCAGCTGGAGAAAGCTCTCTGCTTTAAAAGGTTCCTGTGATCAGATCAGGCCCACCTGGAAGATCTCCCCATCTTAAAGTCAACTGCACCACAGAGCATAACCTAATCACAGGAATGATACTGCCACCACATTCACAGGCTCTGTGGGTTACGGGTGTGTGTGTATGTGGCAGGGGTTGGGGTGGGGTGCATTTTAGAAATTTTGCCTGCCACACCTGTGTGATGTCAGCAATGGAATAGTGAGGGGTGGATCACAGTGTGATCCAGTAAGAGAGACAGGCAGGATGGGATTGTTCTTCCTCCTGGAGCTGCGGTACACTGTTGTCTCATTTTCAATTGATTTAAATTAAAAACCAAATGCATCAGAAAAGCGAAATACATTCTGTTTGCAAGACCAGAATGCCCTGATTAAACGAGAGTTAATAATGCAGGAATCAATCATCTTCAAAGAATTAGAGTACAGTTCATTAGGATGACATTTAACAAAATGAATAGGGAGATGTTTTTGATAAATTTGAAGACAATGAAGCTACCAAAATCTTATGCAACTATTCTCATGATTCCAGTAATCCATACATATTGGCCAAAGGATGGCAATGAGATAAAATAACTTACCATTCTTAGATATTTTCAGGGAGAAGCATAAGAATAAAAATCTTGGATTGCCATAATTTCCCATGGTTTAAGAGAAAAATAGTGAATTGGAAAATATTGCTTTCTTCTTTTTTTTTCTTTAATGGAGGTACCAGGGATTGAACCCAGGACCTCGTGCACGCTAAGTGCACATTCTATCACTGAGCTATACCCTCCCCCCATATAATACTGCTTTCTTAAGAAAGCTTTTCCTAATAAAATTAGTGGGCCTTTATAAGATTTCCTTACCAACATTTATATGTACTCCCTCACCTCCCTGCCCTACACATTGTGTTCTTATGAGTGCTATTTTAAAAGTCTCATAGGAAATTTTTTTTTGCAACAAAACTTGGGCAGATTATGGTAATTATATAAACGATTATAATTCGCAACAGAATTCCACATAGGACACATTCAAATGTACACACATGATTCAATCTCCTGAATATGGCCTTTGGAGATGTTAATTTAATTATAAAATAAAATGTGAAATTACTAAAAAAAGTAAATCTGACTAAAAAAAATGAGTAAATCTGTTTCTAGATTTAACCACAAATAGGTATCTTATTTTTTCTGCTTAGCAATGGATGAATAACTGATTTGAAAATTTTTAAGCTATTGAGCTGTAACTGAGTGAATTAAACCATTTCTATTTTATCATAGGAAATTCTGTGGTAACAGAAAAGGACAAAAGTTATTAAAAAGTTATAAGAGCTGGAAAATTACAGACTGAAGAGACTTATAGTGTGTGTCATGTATTTTGATGTAAAACTAATTTTAATGAGATTCAATTTATTATTTCTAAGGAATATTGTATAAGCATTGTTTTTTTTTTTAATTTAATATTGTTATCATACTGGCCCCTACAAATCTAGCCTGATTGTCATCTATGAATCTCTCCCTAGAGTATTAAAGCCAAATTATATTATAAATTGGTAACATTAATTATGCCATGGAAAAACAGAACCCTTTTCCTTCTTAAGTAGGAATATTTTTTAATTTTAATTTCACAGGTCAATTTTTGTTCTTATCATAATATATGATTCCATGAATATATTCTTATTCATGAGAAATTTTATTCAATTATCTCATTAAAAAATGCTATGTGAATCAAATTTAATGATTTATCAGCATATATAATTCACTTTTAGTTTAGAATAAACCATATGTACAGAAAAGCTCATTAATCAGAATGTCATTAATTCAAAATGTGTAAATATTCAACTTGTACTAATTGGAATTAACCTTTATATGATCTGTAAAGAGATAATTAAGACACATTTTAGTTTTATACAGAGCAGGCATTGAAGCAAGGGAAATGTGTAGCCTGATATAAAAATAAAAATTTTTCCTTAGTTCTTTTATATACTACTACCTTTCAAAATATTTAAGTAACTTTCAAAATGTGTAACTTTCATCATTCACTCATCCAATAATTAAATGCTGATTGAGCACCAACTATATTCCAGGCACAGTACCAGAGATAATAATGATAATAGAAATACCAATGGAAAATATTTATTTAGCAGCTGCTTTGTGCCAGACTTTTTGCTAATCTCTTTACATGTATAATTTCATTAAGTTCTTACCACAGCCCTATTAGACAGGTATTGTTATTATTGTCCACATTTTTTGTGATAAGGGGACTGGAGCATAAGAGATTAAATAACTTGCCCAAAGTCATAGCTGGTTCTACATCCAGAATATACACCAGGTCGTCTGACTCCAGAGCAAAAAATTATCACTAATATATCAGTGCTACTGATAGAAAAGCATAGTACTCCTGCCTTCATCACACTTACATCCTACTTACTGGAGATAATATTAAAGAAATAAAATAAGAAAATATATAATGACAATTAGTAATCTGTTCTATGAAAAAACATGATAAGGAACCGTGGGAAGACTTATTTAGGTAGAAAGATGAGGTTGTCTCTGAAGTGATGGTATTTAAGCTGAGACTTTGAGTAGGGTGAGTGGGAGTTGGCCAGAACACAAATAGGAGGGAGGGAGGATGGCATTTTCCATACGGAGAGATGAGTATGGAGAAAGATCCTATGGTGTTAAAAGCATGGTAGGTTGAGAAACTGAAAGTCAGCGAAGGAGAGAATGTTATGAAACAGGATGAGGCAGAACTTTGTAAGATTTTAAGTTTTAAGTCCATTGGAAAATAATCCAAAGGTTTTCAATTTTTAAATCATTGTTCAGAATGTAATTTGAAGATCAGATTAGAAGGGGGAAGAAGGCTTTGGGGGACACCAATTAGGATGCTACTTCAGGAAATTAGGTACAAGAGAGTTTTGGCTTTGACTAGATTAGTAGCAGTAGGACTAAAGATAAATACAGGGATTTGACTAGTCAAAACAGTACTAGTACTAGTTAAAACAGAGGTAACAACTGATGTGGGTTGTATGTGGGGATGGTGGTGGTGATGAGGAAGAGGGATGTGGGTGGAAAAAAGGGGAGGAAGTAAAAACACTGAGAAGAAACAGACAAACAGGAGGAAAACCAGATAGCATGGTGTCAAACAGCCCAGGGGAGAGAGTCTTTAAAGAAAGTGTTCAACTGTGTTTAAAAAACAAAACAAAACAACCCTTGGAAATCAAGAAAAATGATACTGAAAATTTTCCGTTATCTTTGCTAACATGGAGGTCATCAATGGCTTTTTCAAGACAAGTTTTAGTGCTATAATGGGAGCTAACACCAGATTAGATAGAGACAGTCAAGGAGTGAGTAGAGACAGCCTGGGTAAAAAATTCTTTTGAAAAGGTTGATCGTCATAGGCAGTAACTAGAAAAAGCTATAAAGTCAATGGTTTATCGACTGGAGATGGATTAAAGAACAAATTATTTGCTATTTCTCCCATTTCTAATTTTCCTCCCCTTGATTTTGCGTTGGCTTTAGTGGCTTACTAACCAACAGAATGTGGCAAAAGTGGTATTCTGGGGCTTCTGAGGTAAGTCATTAAAAGCTTTGCAGCTTCTAGAGGGGCTTCTTGGCATACTTGCTGTTGGAGCCATGAACCATATCATGAAAAGTCTAACAACTGAGAAGTCCATGTTCTAAGGAAGCCCAGGCTATTCACAAGGAGAGGCTACATGAAGAGAGAGAGACCTGGACAGCCCCATCTGTTCCAGCCATCCCAGGACAGGGAATAGGACTTGAGTAAAGAAGTCATCTTGAACTCTGCAGCCTTAACAAATGCTAAGATGTGGAGAAGAACTGAGAAACCCCGCAGCCCGCCAGAGATGCGATTCTAGACGTATGGCCTCAGTTGAGATTTTTAACCATCTCAGCCCAGCTGAGATAGTTATGGAGCAGAGACAAACCACTCCCACTGTGCTTTGCCCAGATTCCTGATCCACCACATAATGAGCATGATAAAATAGTTACCATGTTATGTTACTAAGTGCTGGGGAGGTGTTTTCCACAATAACAGATAATTGGAACAACCATACGCACAGTAGAAGTTGTTCAATAAATATTCATTTAATTGAATAGCACAATTCACAAAAATTCTGTGTATTTAAATTTTTACAGACACTCATGTCAAAACTGGACATATAATTATGTGCAAGTTAAAAATTTCTTAATATAATTCAGCATTTCAATCATTTAACTGCTCATTTGCCTTACTAGTCAAAATTACTGAAAACTTTTACATTCGTAAAGTATTTACACCCAAATTATTTAAACGTCATGTATATTTCAAGCAACTTTTTTTAATCCTCTAATTTTTAAAATGGTTCCTCACTGATTTGATATATACTTACTTTGTTCCAAGCATTATTCTAAGGGCTTAGGTGTATCAGATCATTTAAGCTAAGAACAACTATGCCAGGTAGGTATGACTTTTACCTGCATTTTCCAGAAGAGCAAACTGAAGCACAAAGAAATTAAATAATATTGTCAAGGTTATACAAAGAATAAGTGACCAAACAGAGAACTTGAATCCAGGCAGTCACAAGCTCCAGAGCTTGTGTTTTTACCTGCTCAAATATGACAAAAGGCTGCCCGATTACATTAAAGCAGGGATAGTCCTACCTCTCCCCTCGGCCCCTGTGTTGTTTGGGTCCTTTCTTCTCAACTTCCAGTTGAGAAAGAATATGGTAATTGGCATGCTTGACTATCAAGACAGGAGGAAAGTGAAGGAAAGTTCTGGAACTGAGAGCACTACCCAGACTTCATGTAACAGTGAGAGCTTTCAGGGAAGAAGGTGGTTGCTCAGAGGGATGAACCAAGGAAGCTTCTTCTTTCATATCTCAGCCTAGATCTGACCCTCACCTCTTCCTGCACTCAGGAGACTGAGGTGTTAAGCCTGATGCATTTAAGATCTCATATCTGTTCAAACATAAAATCTGTAAGCCCACTTTTACTTGGTTTCCTATACGTTTTAACTATGTGTTAAATGAGATCTGAATATTGTCACACAACCAAATAGTACTTAATTGTGAAGCTTTGAAGTCTTGCAAATACTCAACCTAACATTCAATATTTACGAATAAATATAAACCCCTTTTCTCTCAAAGTAGGCATAATTACTGAAATAATTGTGCTAAACTGTTCTTCAGGAAGGTTTTGGCAGCTTTCGAATATTCCTCAGCAATAATATCCCACATCAGCCTTCAAGGAAATGACACTGGCCTGCTGTCAAAGCTTTGTGATGTGTTACGCAGAAATATGACTCTCACTGGTGAATTCTTGTAACTTTCTCTAAATGGATTATTTCCATCATATGTTAGAGGTGACTACTGATTCAGCTGGCAGGAGAAAATTTTTTAGCAGGAAAAGCAACTTGAAATTTTTCTTTTTTGTAGGTTGACTTTATCCCATTGAAAGTGACAGTATATGAAGTTAAAATATCTTTTTAAAAATGAAATGATGTATAGAATACAATATCTGTAACCCCATACATTTACTTCTTTTTGTAGGTAAGAACACTATTCACCAAATAGTGTTTTCAATTATGTTTCAGATTAAGCAAATGCAATTTCTAGAATAATAACATTGTGACCAACAACATCCTAGCCATCAAGTATGCTTTTGGTAAAACTCCCTCTGAGTGGGGGACAGAAGGTATGGTTATAAACCTATGAGGTGGTCAATGTGAATAAGGAGGAAACAGGGCATGGAAGAGGAAGATGAGGGCACCCAAGACAGGCACCCAGATGACTGTACAAGAGAGCAAGTAATACAAGGAAAAGCCAGGGTCTGCAGAGGGCTAGGACGATAGTGGATGCGTAATGAAATAGTTTCTGGAGACTCCTGTAAGAGAGGATTAGAAAAAAAATTCTTTTTGATGGGTACTTGAAGTTTTCTCTCATTCTTTTATCATATCAAAGATAAACATCTTCCCTTCCTAGACTAAGGCTTCAGTTTCTAGACAGGGGTAATTTTCACATTATGAAAAACTTTTATAGAATCTTCTAACTCAACTACTTAAACATTCTGCTCTCTGGTTCTTCTTTCAGATGCCTTTTCTATTGTTATTATGTTTCAGAGACCATTTTCTTTTATTTTTTAGGAGAAAATAGCCTCTAGGTTTCTGCCATTCATTTCCTGACCATGACACAGAAGGCATTTTCAAGCCACTGAAACAGAAGACACAGGGTAGCACACACTGTTGGTTGTCTGCCCAAGTCCAATCTCCATCTTCTTCCTGAGGGCAGAGCCCTGACTGGCCTTGGGGGGGTCTTGTGTTCTGGAAAGGAAGCTCCTTTTCAGCTCTAGGAGGGCTAAATCTTGATTAGTCTAAGCCAAATATGGTGATTAATTCCATCCAGTTATTGGTTTAGGCACGTGCATGTCATGCACTTCTGGCCAGGGAGATACGAGGGGAAGTCATCTGGGGCCGTGTCAGTTCTGAATTTATTGCCTCTCAGCTCTGAACGCACCCTTGGACATATGCTCTATGATAAATAATGGAATTCCTGTAACTGTTTCCCCTTTAAAGTGAGTATAATGTCAAGCTTTTCCAGTAGAGGGCGCTGGAGAGATATTGTTGGAGGAAGAGGCTTCTACAATTTGCAACCTGAGCTGCGGGTTTGGGGACATTGGGTGAGACCTGCCCGGGCCACAGGCCCAGGACAGGATCTCTCTGTGACCTTGTAGCCTCAGGCTGGCCATAACCTATCTGATCTGCGTGCAGCTGCTACCTAGGACCCAAAGGGTGGGGCATGGGAGGGGGAGAATCCATGAAGAAAGCTCCCTCTGCAAGCATCTATCTCCCTGCCAACCCTGCCCTTCGAAGATTTTCATTACCTCCCTTTCCCCCACCCAATACAAGGGAGCCCAGACCCCTGCTGGACACCCACACCATGGGGGTCAGACCCCCTGCTCCCCAGCCTGCACTGGGCAGGGCTGCCTGTGATTTGATCAGCAACCCCAGATGGGCGCAGGTCTGACTAAACTAACCAACTTCCCTGCTCTCCTGTGGCTGAAGCATGCCTTCTTCAGCAAGGTCAACTCCTCGAGTACTCTCCCTTAGTCCTAACGTCTCATATAGAGGTTCCTTACATCTCACAGTTATTGTTTTATTGCAGTTAGTAATTCTTGTATTAACCTTCCTGTGTTTCACCTACTATGTGATTTCTATCTTTTGATTAAGTCCAGACTGCTGCAGGGGGTTTCTGGGACACCATGTCTTCACTCAAAAGAGCAATGAATTTATGCTTCATTTTTCTGCCTCTGAATGTTAACCCATGTCACCCCTGGAACTTCAGCAGTCATTTTTGGCCAATGGGAAAAGACAAATGAAAAGAACCTGGATTTTTGATGACATCATTGTGCTATTGATTTAACCAATCTTGGTATGGTGCTACCTGCAGAATTCTTATGTGAGGTGCAGTCAAAAAATCACCTCTTATTTAGGTTGAGATTCCAATTACTTGTAGCACAAAGCTGTGCACAGAGATATATAATATTCCCTTGTTTAGAGTCATCATTATTCTAAAGGTTTCTTTTTTTTTTTTTTTTTTGCCACATTGTCTCTTGGCAATCCTAGGTGATGACATCGACTGTTACCTTTTTGAGTCATTAGGTTGTACTACTCATCTTACTTAACAGATTCACTGTTACAACTCATAAGATGTTTAGTTTCCTTTTCACTGTTACACATACTCAAGTCCCTTATTTCATAAAATTATATAGGCATTTTAAAAAAAGGTTTAGTTTTCTTTTCTGATTATGCTGAGTTTCCATCAGTTTTTATGACCAAAAATCTGTTGACATGAAGGCCCAGTGTGTTATTTTTTGGAGGGCTAAAACACTTCTTAAATGTCAGTCCTGTCTCAGAAACCTAGAATAGTCTTCTCCTAGAAAGCAGACACTTCAGCAGGCTTGGAAGTTCTCTACAGGAAGGCAGCTGTGTATAATGCTTCGTTAGAAGTCCGTATTTAGAATTAATATAGACACATAAAAGAAAAGAAAAAAAAAAAAAGAAAGAAATACAGCACTCTGAAGTCTGTTGTCTCAAAGCGCCTGTGTCCCATAACAAGTACTTACAAATTTCACCCTTGATTAAAAGGAACTCTTTCCTGAGTCGGGTGGGCTGCAGGGAAGAAACTGGCCACATGGCTTTTGCAAATGTGTTCTGCTCATTGCCCTGTCCTCGCACAGCTACACTGCTCTTTATTTTCAATGTGTGGTTACTGGGGTTTCCTTTGCTTACTGTGACTTCTCTGAGGCTTCCTTCAGAAACATGTCCAGCACTTTAGGTATCACCAGTCCAGTCTAGTTGGAGCCAGTGATTACAACTCTTTCTGTGGAAGAACAAAGGTCTTAAAAAATTCATCCATCCCACTAGACCCAGTCCACTTACTCACCCTCCCTCCCATGCATAAGGTAATGCATTGGATTATCGCTCTCCTGTCTCTTAATGCTGATCTTCTCTATGAGCTGCTTCTTTTTTCCTCTTGTTTTTCTTCACAAAGTGGCTCACCCCACACTCCTTTAGAGTGCTGCTGCTTTTCTCAGCTTTGGGAGACCTAGCATCCCTGAATCCCTCTGCAGACAGATTTGGTGGCCTGCACGAATATATTTCCAATTTGCATACACCTTCTTGTGAATAATGATGTACATGGTTTTGCATGGAGCTACCGAGGTAGCCTGGCTACTACTAAAATTCATCACTGCCTTACTCACAGGAAAGGAGGCTCAGACTTTCAATGTGGACAATTAACCTTTTGGTGTTTGCTTCAAAAGAAACAGGACTCAGGATTTAGATAAAGTTTGAGGGGCAGGAGGAAAAACTGAACTTCCTTTTACTGCCCACCTTCAATGCTCCTCCCCTGCAATTGCTAAGGATAGCTGTTAGTCTAATAAAGTGAAGGTGAGACCCTGGATATCTAGTGGAGGAAGGTGAGAGAAGGAGCCCCTCAACATGGGCTGTAAACCCCAGAAACCAGAACCCCTCACCTGGCCACTTGTAGGTGGTGGTATCCTCTCCATTTCCGTCCCCAACGCTGCAATACAAAATGCTCGTAGCTGATGACCTTCTGATCAGAAAATGTCTTGATATTTGATATTTAAAAATCAGAAAAATAAATATCAGAGAAATAACTCTTTGAAAGTCATGGACATCTCCAAAGATGAAACACTAAACTCAGGAGCTGTATTTGAGAAGCTATTCATTTTTATAATGGGGAGCAAGGAGCCTGAAAATTAAAAATCAAGAGTGTAGTTCCCATTTGTGAATTTATTGAAAGGCCTGCCTTTATTCTTGCAGAGTTCTTGCTTCTGTTATCTTATATACTTTCTTCTTTGGAAGGAAATGAAGAACTCCTAAAATGATCCTGAAGATGGGTCTCTGTTGCCTCACTCTACTTGTCCTATCTCACTTCCAACCAGAACTGAATGGTGATGAGTTAAATGAGGACGGCTGCTCTTGCCCTGTATCAGTGCACGTCCCAAGTGGTCCTGACTCCTCACACCTCAGCACGCCTATCCTGAAGCTCCTCTGATCTACAGGACAAGAGACTTCCTCACATCCCACCTCCCTTTATACTAGGGATGACATAATTTTATCCCAATTGTGCCTCAGTTCCTTAATAAGGTATTTATTAACGCTTGATTTATCAACTGTCAACTCAAAATTTTACATAGCATTCCCAAATTATTTTTTATGTCTAGGAATTTAACCTAAAAGTTATGAATATATATAAAAATTTAGCTACAGGGTATTTACCATAAAATTAGAAAAGGCTATGTGTGTGTATATATACACACACACACACACACGTATACACTCATACATATGGAATATATCTGTATACAGCATATATGTTTACCAGTCCTTAATCCTGTTGCTTTTGAAAAACATTTACTAACCTAAGAAAATACTTATTTTTAAGTGTCAAATCAAGTTCAAAAGTGAGAACTGTATGCTCTGTCTGTATCTTCTTACATCATCTGTGTCTATACATGCCATATCTATATCCACATCTACACCAGCTACTTATTTATTAGCTTTATCACCTTCACCATCTGTCTCTTCTTCCCCCCACCATCTCCTCCACCACTCTTCCACCCTCCTTCCCTCTTCTACTCACTAAAATCTTAAGAATGTTACTATTTTGGAGTTAAGACTATGGCTAGTTTATATTTTCCTCTTCCTTTTTGCCTGTGTTTTACACTTTTTCTGTAAGAACTGTATATAATCTGGCTCGCTCTGTGACTCCTACATGACTTCCTGTAATGACTCATGTTTCTAACTTCAGAAGCCTCAGAAATATTCTTAGCTATAAAGATTACAATAAAAAAAGACCATTCTGCCTCAATTATTAGTGGTTTCATATGGTTTGACTGGTTCTCAGTTTGCACAGACTCTAAGAGCTGGAAAAACCTTAAAGGTTATCCAAACCTGTCCCTTATCTTACGGCAAGTAAACTGAAACCCAGAGAGGCTGACACTCAACCATGAAGTCACAGAGTTGATGGTGAATCCAAGACCTTCATTGTACAATGGCTTGAAAACAATATGAACTTGTTTGAAATTTCAGTGTTTTACTTTAGTGGCTGTTGGAAAACATACATACCTAATATGTACCTGCTTCATGATGTCAACAGGGTTGGCATCTCTAAGACAGAATATTTAAAATGGGAGAAAAAAATCTTAATTCCAAAGTAAGTGTGACAAATTTAGATGTGCTGTGCTCAAAACAGCTTCAAATTATGAGTTTACTATTATTTCATTTTGCAAGGGGAACTCATCAAACATGTCCATTATAAAAAGAAACACTTCCTGAAGAAACTATGCTAATGAAGCTCAAGCTGTAACTTTTACCCCTAAGAAATGAATATCAATATACCAATATATCCTTCCAGAAATTACTTTTTAGATCAAAATTTATTGTAAAAATCAAACAGAAGATTAAAATAATTCTTATGCTTCTCATATAGGTATGTGGGTGAAAATAACTATTGTCATAGTTAGACTATAGTAATAGCTTTATTTTGCTTGAGCTACATTTTTCATCTTTGAGCAGAGAACTTCTGTGCATCCTACCTTCCTCCTACCACCCAACACACACAAATTGACAATCTAGATGAGACAGTGCTCTATAAAATTGCACCGGAGAAATTTGCAACAACCTCCATTTAAGCTCCTGGTTCCCTGATTCCTCGTTATCTGATCTGGTTCAGTCTGGCATGTTGTTTGTGTTTATACAGCATAATAAGACATCTGCTGCCCACCAGAACCCATCATGATCTGTGGCACTTCCCAGCTGACTGCCATCCTATTTATATTAATTGAACACAGTGTATTCTGCATACACTGCTGATTACCCTCATTTATTTCAGTTCCTAAAGACCCAGGATTTCTCTTCATGCCCTTACAACATCGCTCTACTCATTTGGCTCCAATTAGCTTCAGCTAACAAAAATACATTACAACAAAGTTCTAGTTAGCCATTGCGATTTCTAATGACATAATTTGTGAGTTTTTAGCCCTTGAAAGTAAAGACATTGGGAATTAAGTTATAGTATCTTCCATGGGACTGAGAAATATTAATTGTAGGCATCTGGGCTCACTTCCTTAGAGAAGATTTGTGATTTCTATTTAACTAATAGATGTTGACATAATTGAAAAGCTATAAGCTCCATATGCTGGACTTTCTGAAGAATTTCTGATTATACCTTTGTTCAGTTAAGTAAGAAAATACTTCGGCATTAGCACTATATCATGGTTTATTTGCACTAATTATTTTATAATTATATTGAATGGTTAGAGAACTCATCCAAAGAGCTTCTTTAAGAATATATTAAAAGATGCAAATTTATCCCAACACTATAAAAAAGTATCATTAGTTTAGTGAATAGTCATATATTTTTAACTTCAGTTTTTCTTCTCAATGAACTGATTTTTCCATTCCAGTGTACTATTTTAGCTCCAGAGTCTGGGATCAGACTCTAATATTTTATGTTTTATAGTCTTTGCAGTGACTTTTTAAAATAATGATGATTACCTCAAAGAATCTTTTTAGATGTAAACTAGACACTTGAAAAAAATTAAGAGTGGATCACAATAGATTCTATAACAAATTAAATTCCTTACTCTGTATTAATAAGAAGGTTATAACCAAGAAGTTCAACAATTTTCCTGTCTCTTTGAGTAGGTGTTTGCATATTGCATAACTGTCCTTCACGGTATAAAATCTGGGTTTTGATCTGTTTTGAAATATAATCAATTATCATATACTAATTTGAGGAAATTTCACTGCTAAATTATAACCTCAAGGAAAAAGTCTTTCTACTTATCACTCCTTTGAAAGTTTTAGTTTTTAAATGGTGTTCTCATTGTATTTTATGTTTGTTTTCCCCTCCCACCCCAAACTTGAAAAGACAAAGCCAATCACAGTCAAATACCATAAAAGCTGTGCTCCCATGGTTTTTGTGTAAAGTTAATAAAATAAATAAGAGGCAGCTGTGCATTTCAGGAACTCACTCTGTTGAGGGATTCTGGGAATACTGTAACCACAAGTGTGAAGCTGGAGTCAACAGAAACCCTCAATGGAATTAGAGCTCAATAAATCAAAATTTGCTCCTTTTTTACCTTTACAGTATAACTGAATTCTCTGTAGTACCTACTGCTATCTTTTTAATTATCATGGAACTTCTTGTTTCCTATTCTGGCAGGTTTGGGTTTGGGGGAGATCTTTTGCTGTATGCTTGGTTGCAGTGGATCTCAGACACTTTGGGTCTAGGGACTGTGGCATGGTAATAAATCCCTCTCACCTGCCAAGACCAACTAAGAGAGAGAGTGAAGATGAAAAACTGTGAAGCATTCTGGTAACATTTCATGGAGGTCTACAATGAATACATCCATGCCAGATTGTTATATTGTACATGTTAAAGGGTCCATGGACTGGCACAGTCCACCTAGAAGACCCTGCACACTACTGAGCCTTGTAGTTGACTGATAGGCTGTGAGTTACCATTTTTGACAACTGCTGCAATACAGTTATCATTCTTCTCTTTAACTTATGTATTCCTTGACAAACCTGGTGCATTATTTTTCCCAGGACTTCTTGTTCTTGTATGTCTCCCCCACCTCCATTTTCTTTTAAAGTAATAGAAAAATTGTAGTTTCTTTAATCAAGAAAACACTATGCAGATTTCGTCTAGCTAGGCTGATCAAACACACAAAAAAATATACATCAATCTAAAGCCTGGGATCAAATTCTGGTCTTCATTATTTGTTAGCTCTATAACCATGGGCAAGTTACTTAGTCTTTATATGTCTCAACTTTTCCCTACATGGCAATAATATTAGTACCCATCTCCTAGGATCATGGTGGGGTTTAACAGTAAGCTTCTGCTGTGTAACCAACTACCCAAAACTTAGTGGCTAAATACAATAATCATTTATTATTTCTATAACTCTATGGATTGGCTAGGAGGTTCTTTGCATCTGGAGAGGCTTGACTGAAGAGGAATGGTTTAGATTGGTTTTATTTAAATGTTGGTGGTTGGCAGACTAATTGGTCTAAGGAGGTCTCACCTCATCAGATATCTGCCAGATGAGCAGTATGTCTCATTATCCTACAGGCCAACCCAGGCTTCTTCATATGTTGTTCTCAGGGCAGCAAAAGAGAACAAGTCCGTTTTTAAGCCTCTGCTTGCATCATGTTTGCTAATGCCTTTTGCCTAAAGCAAGTCACATGGTCAAGCCCAGATTAAAGGAGTGGAAAGACAGACTCCACCCCTTGACAAGAGGAGTGGAAATTCACATCACAGAGAACACATTCAGGAATGGGTGGAATTTGTGGTATTTCTGCAATTTTCCACAGAAGGATGAGATGGGTTAGTAGCGCTGAGAGTAAAGTGCTTAGAATCAGAGATGGCATATAGTAAGAATTAAAATGTTATCTACCATCTTCATCATGTTTGTAAATAGCACCACCTTCACACTTAGTTCTTGCTATTAGAGTAGGTTTTGTGTTATCTCTTTTATATGTAAATGAGAAATTATATCAATTTAGATGCTGTTGAAATTCTGATCTTCAATTTCTGAGTCCTTTGCAATATCCTGCCAGGTGGATTCTCTTTAAGAAAGTGATAACATGATCATTAAAAAAAAAAAGAAAATTATCTCTTCAGTTCATTCTTTGCTGCCTGAGTGAGGAATTTAAAAAAAAATCTGGGTTCCTCCTTTTTAATTCTAATTTTCTGGCCCTTTTCCACAATATTCTCAATCTGCCCCCAAATCCAACCCACAAGCCTTGAATTACTGCTTGAACGTGCTGGAATTTTTTGTAACTTCTGCTTGGAATGTTCTCCAGTCACACATAGAGACTTGCAACTTCATGAAAGGCCATGTGTTTTAGAAGACTGTCCCTCACATCTCCTGCAGAGATAAGGACTCCCTCTTCTGTGTTCTCATTGTATTCTGCACATGCCAGAAATGGAACCCATATTTCATTTGGCCAGAGAATGAAATATGTACTCCAGGTAGCTACTAATATTAAACTATTCAACACATGAACTTACAATCTAAAGGTGGATTCTGATTATCATGAACATCTCCTTTTTTTTTTTTGTATTTTTAAATTTGCTCTCTATTTTAACAGTTTCACAAGAACATAAACCAAAAGACTGTACAAAGTGAGGTAATGACACTTTAGTGGTAGGGAGAATTGCAATAAGTGCATAGTCAGGATAGCTCAATGAGATTAAGGGACTGTGGGGTTAATTCCAGCAGGATTGAGATGTCAGAAAAATAAACCCCACCTTTCAAAATAAACAGACAACTGCCACAGGAATATATATATTTCCCACTGTGTGAGTCCAGGATCTACCAAAGAAGTGCAGTGGTGGGTGGAGGTTAGCAAGAGAGATGCTGAAAGGAAACCAGACTAGAATAGCTCATTAGCTGATTATCAGCTCCTTGAAAGCAGTGACAATATCTGACAATTTTTCTGTTGTTTGTTGTTAGCACATTGTACAGTGCAGGGCACCTAAAAAAAAACACTGTGAACTCCTATATCTGTGTGATGAATGAAAAGATTCATAATGCAGTACCCAGCTTTAGCTCACATAATGAATGCACACTTTCTTGCCCATTGACACAAAAGTGTAAGAACAACTTCTGATCTGGGGAATAGCTTTCATCAGAAGAAATGAGTGCATGTATCTAGGTCAATGTTCTCTAACTACCCTGGAGGCGGGGTTCTCGAACTACATCATCTTCCTAGAGTCTGTTCAAACCATTAGAATCAGTGGCAGATGAAGTTGGACTTGGGAGGAGCCATCCAGATTAGACAGAGGTTGGAACCTCTTGGGAAATGTCTTCTCTAGAATTATTGCAGAATAACCTTTTATGTAGGACATTGTTCATGCAGATGATCTGAATTCTATGAAGTAATCTTAGTTTTTTCTTTAAACAGGGTTCTTCATTGTGGGTGCTTTTGACCCCTCAGGGACATCTGCTAATCTCTGGAGATGTTTCAAGTTGTTTTACTGGGCAGTGGGTGTTACTGGCATCCAATGAGCAGAGGCCAGCTGCTAATAATGTACAATGCACAAGATAGCCCCTCACAAGAAAGATGTTGATGCTGCTGCTGCTGGGAAACCTTGCTTTAGAGCATACCTAGTATTGGCCTAGCTCAGATTTTAGGTTTCCTTTTCTTTATAGGATTATGCCTAAATAGGGAAGTATAATCTGCCCCCTCCAGTTTTATTGAGATATAGTTCACATATAGCACTGTATAAGTTTAAAGTGTACAGCATATGACTTGACTTACATATATTGTGAAATGATTACCACAGGAAGTTTAGTTAACATCCATCATGTCATATAGATACAAAAAACAAAAAGAAAAAAAAAGTTTTTTCCTTCTGATGAGAATTCTTAGGACCTCTTAACAACTTTCAAATATGACATACAGCAGTGTTAACTATAATCATTATGTTTTACATTGCATCCCTAGTAATTATTTGTCTTATAACTGAAAGTTCATACTTTTAAAAAAAATTTATTGTATTTTTTTATTTTAAAAATTATTTTATTATTTTATTTATTTACTTTTTGGTAGGGGAGGTAATTAGGTTTATTTATTTTTTTCTTTAGAGGAGGTCCTGAGGATTGAACCCAGGACCTTGTGCATGCTAAGCATGCACTCCACCACTTGATATGCTTTTTGACTGCCTTCATCCAATTCCCTCTTCTGAAGTATTATTCTTTAATAATCAGCTTTAGAATAACAATAATTTTATCAACTATATTATTACCATTTTCTTTTCTTGAAAATAAAATCTTTAAAGATTTAAAGTTAAATGGTTTTGAAGAGATTTTATTTAAATGAAGCAGAAAATGATCAACCGGACTGAAAATGGCTTTGAAATAAAGTAAACCGACTTCTCTCAAACTGGAATCACTAACCAGTAATAACGGGTTCACAGCTACAAGCAGTACTCACAGCCTGGACCTTCAGAATATGAAATGGAGCCCTTGAGGCTGATACAGTGGATGAACTTGTATTGGTTTGGATTTCATTATGCTTAATAACTATGATAAATGCCAGTCATGGATTCTTGCAAATTCAATCCTGGGAAGGTTTCCATAAAGATGTGACTCAGGTAAAACAAATGTGTTTTAAGCATCTAATCTACAGTGAACAATTTGTCCTATCCCCAAGGAATGAAATAGTAATTTCAAACACATGTTTGGGTAACCGACAGTAAAGGCAATCTGAGGATTGCCATAGTAGCTTGTCTGAGAAAATGGTATTCATGTGTAGTCTCACCAGCAAGATTCTGCTCTAATAGTAAAAATGATCCTGTCCAGTGAGGAGAGGCATCAGTTAGCTCTCAAGGGTACCCTTCCCTCCTCCCACCCCAGATATATCACCACCAAACTGGGAACCAGCCGTGCTTTATGCATACCTCACAGAGCCCCAGAGGGACCTCCTGAGCTTTCTGATTCACAGGAGGAGCTGGCGCCCTTCCTCCCACCTCTCATCCTTTCTTTCCCCTAAAGTGTTTGTGGGGAGAACCTAGTGGCACTGACACTGAAGCCATGAAACTGTTTGCATGTTTGTTGACAACTGGTAGATGGAAAACAGCACAGCCTGACACAGTAATTGTAGGAAGATTGAAAAAAAATCTGCATCAATGCCAGGGGACATAAAACTATTTCTCTTCCAAATATCGTGATGCAGAACATTTCTCTTATATTTAGACTTAGAGTAACATCAGCTGAAAACTTCAGATTCTTTCTTTTGGGTTCAGAAGGCTTCTTTATATGCCATGGGAGAAGGAGGAAGCCTGATGACTAAAGGTGAATTTGGAGTGTGAGGGAAAAAACCCTGACCCTGGGCCCTGAGCCCCAACTTGGGGCACAGTCTGATGGCAAACACCCTGACCCTGGGCCCTAAGCACCAACTTGGGGCACAGTTTGGTGGTGCCATTACTGGTACCTTAATATGGTTGAATCTAAACTGGTAAGACAAAAGAAAGATTTTTTTTTCCCTCTTAAATGTAATAACAGGAAGCTCTTGGGAGCAGATGTTTTTAGTAACCACAGGTGACAGATGCTACTGGTATTAAATGAAATAACTACCTCAGTCCTTACAATAAGATTAGAACCAAGGGCAGGAACTTGGTGTAGGGGTGTGAATCCCAGCCAGGAGGAGAAATAAGTGGAGGCTTGTGCCACAAAAGGTTTGTCCTTAGGGAATAAGCCAACGTGCCAGGATCCCTCACTCATAACAGTTGTGGTAGAAGGGCTGGCCTTTAAGTACCCCCTTTCTACCTTCCTTGCCCTGGGGTCCTGTGTCTCACCCTTTCCCCTCCACCTTGTCCATCTCTCATGTACTATAGCTTTGCTGGACCAGAGAGTGAGAAATGGAATTGCCTCTGCCCTTCTACCAGGGGGGACTGGCTGGAGGTAAAATCTGGGGTTTGGCCTGGAGCTCACCACTCACCTACAGTCAAGAGGCCTGAGGAGGCCGGAGCTAAGACCTCTTCAACAGGGTTTCCTTGAGATGCCCCAGCTCCATTGTATCCTCTTCTCAGTTTTCAAGGGACAACTGGCTCTAGAAGAAGAGGAGCAGGACTTTGTCCTGAGAGTCTGAGAGCCAGGTCCTCTAGACTTGCTCAGGCATCTTTGCAGTTGAGCAGTTCCATTGGGCGAGCCCAGCCCCTCCCCAGCCTCTAATGGGCCTCCCCATAGAAGCCTCATTTCACTTTTATTTGATCTACCCCTTAGCAGATTAACAACAGAGACAAATTAGCAGTGGCAACTCCACTTGCTAAGGGTGGAGGGTTGTGTGGAGGGAATAATCTCTTTTTTCAAAGGAAAAAAAATTACCTTAAAATTTTGGATTACTTTCCAAGAATAAAAAAAGAGAGATTTTCCAGTGATCACTGGATTGCTTTAATTTCTCTTTTCTCTTTTTACCTCTGTAAGTAGGTTTCACTCATTGGCAATTTTCTTCACGTATTTAAGATAATGCAGTATTCTGACAGGTGCGGCTTTCTGCCTGTCCCTCGCTTGCCTCACACCAACCCCACTCCTGCTGTAAGTCCCACCTGTGCTTCTCACCCTTTCCCCTCCCAACCAGATGACTTCAGTCACCCCCACCGAGAACCAAGGCTTTATGTGTGCTGAGGGCTCTTAAGTCCAGTCATCACATTCCCTTTAGGGGTTGAAGGGCCACTTGTAACACTCCTGATACATCTCTCACTCAGGATAGTAAAAATATACATATATTTTAATGAGAATCAGGATGAGGGCTGGAGAGGGTACTCCTGCTTTAACTGGTTTTAAAAATAAGTGCTACATTATTCTATAATTGTGGCAACTTTGAAAACTGAATTTTACTGGAAAGCTGCCAGCCATCAGCACCCTGATTTTGATAGGACTGTTTCTCCCTTTTTAAAATCTGTTCTTTGTTTTGTCCTGGGAAGTTGGAGCAGCTGGCTCAGACTTTGAGTTTGTTCATTTGATTGATGAGCACTCCATTTTTCTTTCCCACGCAGGTTGTTTGAGCCACAAACCACTTCATTCCAGTGTTATAATTTCAAAATAAAAGAAAATTTATATTTAAAAAAGAAACTGGCTCAGTTAAGTTTTCTAATAATATAAACAAAGAGTAGATACTATCAAAAATGGTCATAATGGCTCTACGGATCTGATAAGAAATATACAGTAGAATGAGAAATGGAGAATTATAGTTGGATCTAGTTGCTTGGGAGACCACAGTTAGGGGAAATAGGATTTTTTATTCTCATATATAAAAATTCAGTTGTTCATTCATTCATGACAATCTTCCTATGCATCAGTTAATAAATATACACTAAACGTCTAAGATGAATAAGGTATCATATTAATCTTTACAAGGCACAATTTACAAACTATAATGCCAAAGGATCTGACAGTGAACAGGTTAGTGAAGTTGGCCAAGTGTTAGGCAATAGGAAATGATGGGGACTTGGTCAGTTGGAAAGCACATGTCCCACTTAAATGGGCAGCCACTACGCAGCTCCTGTTAAGTATAATATTTTTCAGGTCTTCTGGTTTTCCAAAAAAAAAAAAAAAAAAAATTTCAGTTTTTCTTTGTGTGTAAAATTTCTTGATTTTAAAATAGCACGTCACTTTATTCAACATTATATTGGTGGTTCTAGCCAGGGTAATTAGGCAGGGAAAAGAAAAGGCAGCCAATTTGGAAAAAAAGTAAAACTGTCTCTATTTCTAATGATATAATCTTTTATACAGAAAATTCTAAGGAATCCACTAAAGAATAAAACTATTAGGATTAATAAACGAGTCTCCAGCAAAGTTACAGAATGCCAGATCATATACACTTGGACAAGCTTTGGAAAAAATAAAGAAAATGATTCTATTTATAATACCATCAAAAAGAATACAATATGTAGAAATAGATTTAACAAAAGAAGTTCAAGACTTGTACATGCTAAATGAAAAAAAATCACTGAAAGAAATTAAAGATGCCCTGCCCTAAATAATGAAAATACATCACATGTTGATGGGAGACCTAATTTTCTTAAGATAGTAATACTCCTTAAAGTGATTTACAAAATTCCAGCTGACTTCTTTGCAAACTTGACAAGCTAAGCCTAAAACTTCAATGGAAATGCAAGATTTCCAGAATATCCCCAATCTTGAAAAAGGAAACAAAGTGTGAGGACTCACATTTCTGATTTTAAAACTTACTACAAAGCTACAGTACTCAAGACAGTGTGGTATGAGCATAAGAATGGACATCTAGATCATCAAGTAGAATTCAGAGTACAGAAATAAACCCTCACATTTTGGTCAACTGATATTTGACAAGGGTGCCAAGACAATTCAATGGGGGAAGGATAATTGTTCAGCAAGTGATGCTGGGACAACTAACTAGATATTTACATGCAAAAGAACAACATTAGACTCCTATCTCACATTATACATGAAAATTAACTTTAATTGGTCATAGACCTAAATAAAAGAGTTAAAACTTTTAAAACTTTTAGAGGAAAATATAGCAGTAAATCTTTCTGGCCTTGGGGTAGGCAATGTTTTCTTAATATTTTCAAAAGCATAAGTGACAAAAGGAAAAAATAGATACATTGGATCGTATTTTTAAAATGTGTTACAAATAATACCATCAAGAAAGTGAAAGGACAACCCACAGAATAAGAGAAAATACTTGCAAATCATGTATCTGGTACAAGACTCACCTCCAGAATATACTAAGAATTGTTAAAATTCAATATTGGAAAAACACAAACAATCCAATTAAAAATTGGACAAAGTACCTTACAGACATTTTCCCAAAGAAGATATATAATAGCCAATAAGCACATGAAAACATGCTTAACATTATTAATCATTAGGGAACTGAAAATTAAAATCACAGTGAGATACCACTTCACACACACTAAGTTAGAATAGAAAAAGTCAGACAATAACAAGAATTGGTGAGGATCTGGAGAAACTGAAACCCTTATATCCTGCTGGTGGGCATGTAAAATGGTGTAGCCACTTCGTAAAACTGGCAGTCTCTCTAAAGGTTAAACACAGAGTTACCACGTGATCTAGCTGTTTGCCTCCTAGGTATATACCCAAGAGAAATGAAAACATGTCCACACAAAAATCTATACACAGATATTCACAGGAGCATTATTGATAATAGCCTAAAAGTAGAAACAACCAAAATGTCCATTAATTGATAAATGGATAAATAAAACGTGGTCTGTCAATGAACAGAATATTATTTTGCAATATAAAGTGATAAGGTAATGATATGTGATATAATGTGGGTAGGTCTGAAAACATTATGCACAGTGAAAGAAGCCAGTAACAGATGAATCCATATGATAGGATTCTGTAATACGAAATAACCAGAATAGTCAAATCTATAGAGATTGAAAATAAATTAGTGGTTACCTAGGTTGTTGGGGGAGTGATGGGGAGTACCTGTTGGTGGCTGGGTGCAGGTTTCTTTTTGGTGTGATGAAATTGTTCAAAAATTAGATTGTGATGATGGTTACACAATGCCTTTAATATACTTGAAAACAACTGTATGGGAAACACACACACACACACACACGCATTATGCCAACCAAACCAAATGTTTTTGCAGACTGAATTTGCCATGGAGGTTGCTGATTCATGACTCCTGTTGGGGATGGAAAAACAGACAAAAGCAAATGTTCTTTCCATTTGACCACCTTCAGATTAAGAGGGAGATGAGAAGACAGACATAAGTAGTTATAACAAAAGAGAATTTGGAAAGGAGGAAAGGAGGAAGCTCTGACTGCATGAACAAGGGGAAGGTTTCATGAGTGTGGTAGCCTTAAAGAAATAATTTTGATTTAAGACATAGAGTAGATTATTTATAGCCACATAACTCACCAAAAAAATCTAGTTGAACTGTGTTGATATGATTTTAGAGGTGTACACTAAAATGCAATTTTTTGCCAAATGATCAATGATGGAGTGATAAGATCAACAATTTCCCAAAGCCAAGGCCAAATGCAAATACCACCTAATAGAATAAACTTGTGAAATATAAGAAAAAATCTGAAATTTTATTTAAAAATGTTTAATATTATGATTAATAAAATTCTGAGGAGTCAAATTTTAAAAGTTTGACATGGAACCAGAATAGTAATTTCCCTAACCTCTTAACTACTGGATGGCTCATTTAGTCACTCTGGTCACATGTTGGAAGTACTAAATGCATACTTGCTTTCCACTGGTGTACTTAGCAATACCATTCATCTTTTTTGTACCCAGCAGAATTCAAGAAAATGTTTTTTAATTACACTTTATAAAATGAACTTAAGACATTTATAGCCTTTATTGTTAATAAATATATAAAAATTACTTAAGTTAGTTTTTAATTTTTAACCCCATAGACTCAAATCTTAAAGCATTCTTACCAAATTATTATTTTGAAGTTAGATCAGTGAGAACAAAATATAATCTGAGACACCCACTTTTCTTTAACTCTTCATTTGTTTATATCTGTATTCTTTACTACATTTAGCTTGAAGATGATTTATTATAAAATGATTATTATATTGTTATAATCGATTATAATCGATTGTTATATACGATTCTGGATATTTTCCTCTGTGAAATGTTGATGTGGCAATTTTGATATTCTGATTTTAATTTACCCTCATAAGCTATGAAAATTCTTCAAGAGAATTTTTTCTTGAAAATTTTAAGGCTTCTATGGAATTAGTATAAATTGATGAATATAATTTTTAAAGATTATTTTCTTTCATGTAACTGCTCACACAAGAAGCAATTCTGCTACAATTAGAGGAGATAGTGCTGGGTTGTATGTTCTTAACCTAACACTGAGACCCTCCTACCTAAGGCTCACAACTAAGATTTTCAGGATCCTCTTTGCTGTACAATTCTGGTTAGAGTTTCCTGTTTCCTGTTGTTGTGTGGGATGTGAAAATGGAAGTGAACTGGAAGCCATGTTCCTGAGATATCGTGGTGTTAAGACATGGTGGTCTTGTAGACAGACTTGTGAACTCTCACTTCATGGTCATGGTCATGGTCATGGTCATGGTGGTAGTGGTATCTCAGACTTCCCCAAAAGTTGCAGCTTCTCCAAACTCAAGGGCTTTGAGGATATTATGAATAAGTATTCCTGATCTCCTGGCTTCATCCTTGCAGACCTTTACTCCCTAGCTCCTTCTTTAATCATGTAAGCCCTAATTCCTATATCACACTTGTTATTTTAATAATTCTTATAATGAACCTCTTCCTACAATCAAACTAAGATTAATACTTTATTCTAATCTCTATTAATAAGCTTTGTATTATTATTTATATTTTATAAGCATTTCCTATCTCCAAAAAGAAATGTTTTTCCTAAATTTATTTAATTAATGTAATTTCTCCTAATATTAATTTAGCTGTCAGTTTATATTCAACCATTGGAAATTTTTTTGTTAATTTTAGTATAGTTGATTTATATGTTGTGCTAGTTTCAGGTGTACAAAAAAGTGATTCAGTTATACAGATAGATAGCTAGATCGACAGATAGAAATATCTGTTCTTTTTCAGATTCTTTTCTATTATAGGTTATTACAAGATATTGGGTATAATTCCCTGTACTATACAGTGGGTCCCAGTTGTTTATTTTATATATAGTAGTGTGTATTGGCTAGTACCAAACTCCTAATTTATCCCTCCACCCATTCCCCCTTTGGTAACCATAAGATTATTTTCTATGTCTGTGAGTCTGTTTCTGTTTTGTAAATAAGTTTATTTGTATCATTTCTTTAGATTCCACATGTAAGTGATATCATATATTTGTTTTTCTGACTGACTTCACTTAGTATGATAATCTCTAGGTCCATCCATATTGCTGCAAATGGCATGATTTCATTCTTGTTTATGGCTGAGTAATACTCCACCCCCCCAACACTTTTATCCATTCGTCTGTCAATAGACATTTAGGTTGCTTCCATGTCTTGCTATAGTAAACAGTGCTGCTATGAACACTGGGGTGCTGGACATATGTATCTTTTTGAGTTAGTTTTCATCTTTTCTGGATATATATCCAGGAGTGGAAGTGTTGGATCATATGGTAACTCTATTTTTAGTTTTTTAAGGAAACTCCATACTGTTCTCCATAGTAGCTGCACCAATTTACATCCCCACCAAAAGTGTACAGGGGCTCCTTTTTCTCAACACCCTCTCCAGCATTTATTATTTGCAGACATTTTGATGATGGACATTCTGACAGAGGATTCCCCTGTATCCTCACCCATGATTGGAACCTGGTGACCGTAGGTTAACTTACTAAACTCTGTGTTTCAGTTCTCAGAGCTGCCTCTTTCCAGATCTCTGACCTTGAACAAGCACTCTAGTTTCTCTGTACCTCACTGTCCCCAACACCCACATTCCAGCCTACTCCCTCTCGAGCAGCATTTTTATAACTTTCAAAACTGAATACGTCATGTGTTTCTCTTCTGTCCAGCATCCTCCATGG
Organism: Camelus dromedarius; assembly: GCF_036321535.1. Taxonomy (NCBI): domain Eukaryota; kingdom Metazoa; phylum Chordata; class Mammalia; order Artiodactyla; family Camelidae; genus Camelus; species Camelus dromedarius. Next base: position 87,912,993 of record NC_087437.1, on the reverse strand, counting down.
TCTCCAGGTCCCTCAGAAAGAAGGAACAACGTCTCTGCCAGTCTAGGTGCCACTCGACCTCACCCCGTTTGCTGCAGACAGAGGATGGACGCGGGTTTCCCGAATCCTCCCGCCTCAGTCGCACCTCCCAACCTTTACACGAGCCAGTCCATCCGCCTGTACCCTCTCCCACCACAGGCCATCACACGGTTGGTCAGAAATAGGGCTCCACCCACGACCGCCTCACCCTCCTGGACACCCGGGCCTGCAGCAGGCGTCCGCGCTCGGGGCTTTAGCGTCTGGTGGGTGAGGGCGGTGCGGACCCTGAAGGACGAGCGTTTACCTGAGGGGGGTCCCTCAGCGAAGCTGCCGCCATCACTCAGTCTGTGGACCAGGCGGCCCAGAGCGGCGGGAGAGGAGCGGGGACCGGGCACGCACGTCCCTGTTCCCAGCCTGGTGCAGGGCACCCCGAGCCGCGTCGCCGAGCCTCAAACCCGCCTCTGCGACGCGGCTCCTGCTCCTCCTCTCGTGCTTTCTCATTCCCGTCAGCCGCCCGCACGGGCGCCCCCGGAGCCAGGAGAGACCCAGGGCAGTTAACATGGCCGCCGGGAGGCCGAGGCCGGAGTCCCGCCTGGGGAGATTTCATCCCGAAGGATGGTGAGTAGATTTCTTAACCCTTTAAAAGCAATTGGTCAGCTATTGTCATTGATTATTATTTTTGCAATTCATTTTGACAACGAATTGTACTTAAGCAGAGTGACAGAATTTCAACACAGAAAGCCTGTAAGATTTTTTGCTGTTGTGGTTCCGGTTATATCTAGAATGCTTTTATCAGTATTTGAATGTAAATTTTCAGAGCATGACAATAAATCTGAATGACACGTCTTATTTATATTACTGACATGGTTATACTGATTAGTGCTGTTGGTAACTTATCAAACACCTGTCGTTGATTAGACACAACTTCAGGAATGCTAACGGTTCTTTTTTTAAAGTTAATTTTTTTATTGAAGTATCGTTGATTTACAATATTGTGTTTGCTTCTAGTGTACAGTAAAGTGATCCAGTTATACATAGGTATACATATACATTTTTTTCCATTATAGTTTACTACAGGGTATTGAGTATAGTTCCCATGCTATATACAGTAGGACCTTGTTGTTTATCTATTTTATATGGATTAGTTTGTATCTGCTAATCCCAAACTCCTAATTTATCCCTCCCCAATCCTCTTTCTCCTTTGGTAACCATAAAGCTGTTTTCTATGTCTGCGAATCTGTTTCTGTTTCATAAACAAGTTCATACATGTCATATTTTAGGTTCCACATGTGAGTGATATTAGATGGTATTTGCCTTTCTCTTTCTGATTTACTTCATTTAGTATGATAATCTGTAGGTCTCCTCACGAATGCCAACAGTTCTTTAATTCTAAGATGGTCAAAATGTCAAGGCTGAAACTAAAGTCAGAGAGATGATTTTGGCAGAATTCTGGGAAGAAGCTGACCTTCCATGCATCATGAGAGTGCTGTGCACAGAGGGGAGCTCAAGAAATATTCACATTTTGAGTAGTAGAGGATATTATGATTAAAAAACAGGTGCAGTCTCAAAGATCTATAACATGTATCAGCAAGTACAAAAGTTAAAAATAGGCCGGCTTCCTTACCCCAGTTTTGTTTAGAGAAGGCTGCTTTGGTTTCCCTCTGAAGTTCATTGAAAGGGGCTGCTTGGAAACTTTTATAATTGATTCAGCATTTTGCAATTAGAATTCATAGAAGCACTTGTCATTTCATGTGAAAAAAAAAACAGACATTTGAAAAATCAGATGTCTTCTCATAAACATCTTTACAAGGTCACTCAATAGTAAAAATACATTTTTCACTTATAAGATGCCAGAAATGATTTGTTCTTATTTTCATTTTCTGAGTCAAATGTAACTGTACTGCAGGTTCCCAGAGAAATGAACTATAATCTTTTGGCAATACAAGTATTGTCTAGAGCACCCTTATGGTGTTGTTGTGGAATCTGAGAGACAAAAGTTTTTTTTTTTAATGTTTACCAGTTAATTATAAAAGGATATGATAAAGAATACAGATGAACATCCAGATGGAAGAGATGTGTATGACAAGGTACATGGGAAGGTGCACCACTCTCCCAGCACTTCTACATGTTGTTCACCAACCTGGAAGTTCTCTGAACCTCCTACTATTGGAATTTTATGGAGGCTTCATCCTGTAGGTATGATCGTTAACTCCATTTCCAAACCCTCTTCCCTCTCTGGAGAATGAGTATATGTCTGTGTGGGAAGGGGAGGCAATGATGAAAATTCCAAGCTTCTAATCATTGCCTGGTCTTTCTGGTGAACAAAAGACATTCCTGGAAATTCCAAGGGTTTAGGAGCTCATTGTCAGGAATCAGATTCAAAGACCAAACACTGTAACAAAAGGTGTTCCTGGCGTTCTGATCAATTAGGAAATACAAGGGTTTTAGGAACTATGTTCCAGGAACCAGGGAAGATATATATGTATATATATAATATATGTGTGTGTATATATATTTATAAAATGTATGCATATATTTTTCTATTATTTCACACCACCTATCTGAACTGAAGAGAGTTAATTAGGACCTACTTGGCAAAGGGACTATATACATTACTTATCTTGCTATCACAAAGGGCAGTCTAGACATCTGAGGTCCCAGTGGATTGAACGTTTCTCACGCAGTTGAAGGCATCTGGTAACTCCGTACATGACTGTCCACCTGCCACTAATATCTCTTCAGGAGGGCCAAGAATGCTCTACTTTCAAGTCACTCTGGGGCTGCATCTGCCCAAAGTACACAGCTGGACCTCCACACGTGTCTGGAGCTTGGCGGGGACACTGCAGCTCTGACAGAGGCTGCAGGGGAAATCGAGAGACAAAACTCTTAGAAGCGTATAATCGTGTGTAGAAACATATCAAAATTCTAATGGCTGTTTCCACATCTTAGGATAAAAATCTGTTAATCTGTTGCTTTCCAGAATGTATTCAAGATAACAAGAATAGCATCTTTTTACTTTGGTCTACTGCAAATTGGTTTAGTGAGTGACAACTGATGTGCTCAGTAATAGAACAGATAATCAACACAATTATTTATGGAAATGTTTGCCCGCAGGCATTCTGAGGACAGCAAGGTCCTACTGCCAAGATTGTTTTCCTCAAGGACCTAAGTACTAAAAAATAATTGGTGCAGACATATTAATCAAAATGAAAAGTTTTTAAAGAGTTTATTTTTGAGGTTTATTGTCACTGTTCTTAGTGAATTGATAATCTTAATTGGATATATTTGGAATTGATCCAGATTCTTATTTGGCAATTGAATTGTTTTAGTGATTAAACAAAGTAACTGAGGTCACCACCCTATTCAGTAAGATATTTTTTGGCATGTAATTAATTATAATCTCATTGCAAATCCTTTTGATTTAAAGATTAATGTTGATTCTTTGCTTCCATTATGTTATTCATTTGGTTTTTTAATTAAAATTAAGGCATGCAACAGATCACTGTAGAAATTCTTCAAGATGTTAATACTATTCATTTAAAAAGTCTTTTTTTTAAATCAAAAGCAATGGATTTGGCATAGCTATACTGATTCTGTTATATTGCAGAAGGAAGATGCATAAGGATTATGTATTTTGTAACAGTTCACAAATGTTCATTTTATTGTTTCAATTTTTTAAAAGGTCAGTTTCTTTAGGTTTTTCTCCAAAAATCTGTGAATCTTTTACTCATCTTCTTGACCATACTTTCTTCTCACACACACACACAGACACACACACACAGATACACAATTATAAATCTATGTTAACAAGAGTAATTGACTTCATTATTCCTCAGGCTCAGATTAAATACTCATGGCCAGCTTTTCCATGGTGTTTCCAATCAAATGAAATAAATGATTTTACATATTTTCTTACGTTCAGAGTTACTGTTCTATTTAATAGCTTACAAATCTTACTCAGTATAATTTTTTGTTTTAAATATCAAGAGGGATGATGCTAGAAATTAGAGTTACCAATTAGGACAGGACGTTGTTTTGCTATATATGAGTATTGTAGATTTTAATGTTTTGTGTATATCTACTAAATATACAAATCTTGTAAGTAATACATACTACTAATTTTAGATCTTTATGTATAAGAATGAATAAAAAATGACATTTAATTAAATTATTTATTCTTAGAAATAAAAACCACATAGGTAAAATGCAGAAGAGATTCTAGTTTTCTGAAACATATGATATTATATCACATAACAATAACTAATAATAACTTAATGTTATAATGCTAATAATAACTTTGAGGTTATTTCACTATCATGTGGTCGTAATATTTAGCCCCTTGGCTTGCTTCTTACCAATGGATGGAATGGAGAGCAACTTGTGCTCATGATGAAATTTAAGGTTGAAATTTAAAATTAAATTTGAATGTCCATAACAATCACTTGCCCTTTGTCCCTTGGAATGGCTGTTTGATTTTCACAATACAGTGATTGCTAGAGACAAAGTTAGGTCAGTAAACCAAGGAAGAAGAGGTGCCAAACCACTTAGTAGAAAGACAAAACCTAAAATCTGGCAATTACTTGAACTTTGGAGTCAATAGCACTAGCACTGAACTTTAGCAAGGTCTGGTCGGAAGGACTTTGACCTACGAAACTGGAGAAGCTTCTAACTCTGATCCTCTTATTCTTAACTAACATCTCCCCTGCCCCGGGAGGTCAAAGCAAAAAGGTAAGGATCTGCCTTGCCTCCACACCCTAGAGAGTTCTGCACTATTTTCTATTTCTCACAGGGGCCTGGGTCAAGTCTAAAGATGTAAATTAAGTTAATGAAGTGTAGATTATTACAGAGATAATAGCATTTGTTAGGTGATTCATGAAGGTGAATCTTAAATATGAAATAGCTTGTCAATGAGGAAGATACAATTTCAGGCCTATTGTAACCTGCTTAATAAGCAACCTATTGAAACTCTGGAAGTGGCCCCCTTTTAGGTGAGGCCTCAAAGTATTTTCCCCCTGATGAGGGTCTTTGGGGTCTTGTAGGCCTCCTCTGTAACCTGTCTGTCTAACTTAGGGCTCCTAAGGTCACACAAGTTCTACGAGTTTTCATTATGTAAAATAAATCCATGTTCCTAACACTGTGAGAGCTCCAAAGTCATCTAAATGGAATGTGAAATCCCCACATTGATCGTATCATGGTGTCTATTCCTTTTGCTTCACACACAAATTTTCCAAACTGGTGCCTTAAGTGGGAACTAGATCTCCAAACTGTTACTGATATTAGGGCTTAGAATTACTCTTATAGTTTACTCCCTTCAATATGAAATCTTCTGTTTCAATGGTATAGCCAACATAAGACTAAAGAAAAGTGTTTTACTATGTCCCTTTTACATTAGGTTAAATTCTGCAGCTGCTCCTATCCAGGCAAGGTACTGAAATCTTAAATAAGATATTAAAACTAATAGCTTGATGTCTTGTTTATAAACCAATTATCTGTGAATCTAGTGCTGTATTCTTTTTGATATAGATGAACGTTACCACAATATTCACCAGGGTCTCAGTTTTAATGAGACCTTAAGGAGAAAAGAGCGTTATACTCACCACACACGCATTTTCTCTGGCTCCCGATATCTGAAGTTACTGGAGGATATATGAGGTCCTGAACGTGGCCCAGAGAAATCTTGTTTGGCCAATTATCTAGTTATCTAACTGAAGTTTGATCCTCTAGTAAAAATGGAATTGCCTATATAATACATAGTCTCATGACGATTAAAATCAACCATCAGCCAGAATACACCAGTGATCTTCCTCATATGTGATCCTTCCTTCATCACAGAGACAGGATATTTTCTGCTGAAGGCATTCATGTAGGGAAACCACTTAATTCACCACAGGATGTTCTAAGGTACGGTTCATGTCTCTTGCTTAGACATTTGACTGATAATCAAGTAAAAGACTGTAATACAAGGTAAGGTGTAAGTAGGATCATGGACTATGACCTCAGCTAATCTTAACCTATATAAACCATTAAGTTGGGACATTAATTCTAAATTTACTTACGTCTAAACTTACATACGGAAAATACCATTTTGATTATTTTCTCCTAGCAGTCAAGAAGGTTTATTAATTATACTGCTGAAACATGATTTATCAAGTCCTTTTATCCTAGGTTTTTAAAAAGCATTTGTCAGGGATAGAGATAATTATTCTCATTATTTCATTATTCATCTATCCATCCATACGCACTTGCACACCTACATAATATAAGATATTTATTTATAGAGGGCCTACAATGTTACATGCTCTGTATCATGATCTGGAAATATGATAGTGAATTAGACATGTACCTGCTCTCAAGATACTTACAGTCCATATTTAGGAAATATTTGAGTAGCAGATATTATCTGATTGCCTCCCTAGCATCTAATTGTCTCCACACTTTTCTTAGTGCTGATTTGTAGACAGTGATGTTTGGGTGAAGCTGATGTTAAGTTAATGATTGCATTCCATCTTTCTGCTTTAGTTGTGGGCATGGGACCTAAGTTGGTACAATCAGAATAAATCTCTGGATTTTCATTTGGAGGTAAATTAATGGTGCTATCTCTTTCATTACATTCCTTCATGATAGATAGTCTTATGGGGTAGAAAAATTGAACACAAGTGACATTTGGCAATAAATGGGCCAGATATCCTAGTATACTTGGTCATAAAATGGACGTTAGACATTCTGGAACTTACTTAAAAAAATTTTTTTTAAAACACAAAGAGATGGAGATCAATTTGCCTTCTTTAATGGATTTGAAAAGAGCTGTTAATTTAAAAAAATAACATAAAAGCAGTTAATGCATTGTTGTTAAAAATCCAGGGTAACAATTGGATGTAAAATCACTGATTAAAGAAGGACAGAAATTTATATCTTTAATAATTACCAGAAAGGTATATTCATTTATTTGACAAATAAAATTGTAATATATTTAAGGTGTATAATGTGATGATTTGATATACATGTATATTGTGAAAGGATTTCCATAATCAAGTTAATGAACACATCCATCACCTCACATATTTACCTTTTTTTTTTTTAGTGAGAGCATTTAAGTTTCACTCTTTTAGCAAATTCAGTTATATAGCACAGTATTATCAACTATAGTCACCATGTTATATATTAGATCCTCAGACCTTATTCCTGTTATAACTGAAAGTTTGTATCAGTTTACCACCTTCTTCTTATTTCCCCCACCCCACAGCTCCTGGCAACCACCATTCTACTGGATGAGTATGATTTTCTTCTTTAGATTCCACATATAAGTGATACTATGTAGTATTTGTCTGTTTCTCTGGCTTATTTCACTTAGCATAATGTCTTCCAGTTTCCTCCAGGTTGTTGCAAATTGCAAGATTTATTTCCTTTTTAAGGCTAAGCAATATTCCATTGTATACAAATATCACATTTTCTTTATCCATTCATTTCTCAACACACACTTAGGTTGTTTCCATACCTTGACTTGTAAATAATGCTGCAATGAATGTGGGAGTTCAGATATTTTTCCAAGATAGTGATTTTGTTTTTTTTGAATGGAAGTGTGATGGTTGGATCATATGGCAGTTCTATTTTTAATTTTTTGAGGAAACTTTATACTGTTTTCCATAGTGGCTGTAACAGTTTACATTCCCACCAACAGTGTACAGGTGACCCCTTTATTCCACATTCTTGCCAGCATTTGTTATCTCTTATCTTTTTGATAACAGACATTCTAACAAGTGTGAGGTGATACCTCATTGGGGTTTTGGTTTGCATTTCCCTGATGATTAGTGATGTTAAGTACCTTTTCACGTGCCTGTTGGCCACTTGGGTGTCTTTTTTGCAAAAATGTCTATTAAGGTACTTCGCCAATTTTTAAAATTGGATTATTTGGTGTTTTGCAGTTGACTTGTATAGTGTGGGTATTAACTTCTTATTGGATATGTGGTTTGCAAATATTTTCCCCCATTCCACAATTGACTTTCATATTGTTAATAGCTTCCTTTGCTGTGCAGAAGCTTTTTTAGTTTGATGTAGTCCCACTTGTTAATTTTTGCTTTTATTGCCTTTACTTTTGATGTCAAATCAAAAAAAAATCATTGGCAAGACTGATATCAGGAACTTACTGCCTATGTTTTCTTCTAGGAGTTTTATGGTTCACTTACATTCAGGTCTTTAATCCATTTTGGGTGATTTGTGTATGATGTAAGATAGGGGAAAGTTTCATTCTTTTGCATGTGAATATCCAGTTTTCCCGGCACTATTTATGTAAGCGACTATTTTTTTTCACTGTATATTCTCAGCAGCTTTGCCAAAACACTGACCAAATAAACATGGCAAAGCTGCTAATTCGAAGTCCTGTCTTCAGGTGGCAGCTGGGGAAGTCAGAACATTACATGTATAGTCTAGCTCCTATAAGGGAGAAATTGGAGCTGGGTGTTTTTGTTAACGTTCTTTGTGCTGAGATAGAGGGACTAGTTGCTGGGAGAGCTTGTGCACCCAAATAGAACTGCCTCTTTGCTTTTTGTAATTCCAGGGAATTCATGAATGCCGAGTTCCGTTAGCTCCCAGAGCTCGGTCATTTTAAAGCCAGTCCTTCAGGTGGACAGGGGAGTTGTAAGAGTTGGGGTGCTAAATGTGTGGACAAGCTCTTCCCAGGAAGAAGCCTGATACTTGGTTTTACTGTTGGAGTTAGTGAGGAGGAGCAGACAGAGGCTGCTGTGCCTACCAGCTCTGTCCTGGGAGGATCCTTGTCAGCTTCCTCACCAGGCTAGTTGGAAGCCAGAACCTCAGGCAGCAGCTGGGAATGTATGCAGTCAGATCCCTTCCCCCTTCCACAGAGAGAGTGGGCGATGGGCACTTTGTCTGCTTCCTCTGCATTGAGCTCAGGGGGGTACCTGTAGGAAGTACGTGAGTGCCCATGTGAAAACTGCTTGTTGTGTTTAATATGGTCCTGTGGGACTTAGGAGTACTGAGCCTTGTTGGCTGTCAGAGCTAAGGAATTTGAGGGCTTATCCCTTGGGTGGTAGCAGCAAAAGGGGCCAGGGAGGAGCAGGTGACCGGGCTTTATTGTCGGAGCGAGCAGAGGGAGGAAGCGGGGCGTGCCCCCTGGCCTGCAAGCAGCAGCTGGGAGAGCACGCAGTCAGACCCCCTGGGGGGGGGAGAACTGGGAGCTGGTTGTTTTTGCCTGCTCTCTTGTTGCTTAGTCCAGGGGAAATAGCTGTGGGGAGGGTTCATGAGTCCATTTGACAACTGCTTCTTAGTTTGCTCTAGTTCCATGGAACTTAAGAATGCAAGCCCTTTTGACTGTCAGAGCTGGGCGACTTGGGGACCCATCCCTTGGGTGCTGACTATAAAAGTTGGGGCATTAGATGTGTGGACAAACTCCTTCCTTCTAGAATGAAGCTGGAGGCTTGATTTTTTCATCAGAGCGGGCCAGAGGGAAAGGTGGGGGAAGCACCCACCTGCTCTTTTGGGCTCTGGGGAGGATTTCAGTTAGTACTTTGTTGCCGGCTAATTAGAAACTAGACCCTCAGGCAACATCTGGAGAAATATGTAGTCAAACCCCTTCAGGTTAAAAACTGGGAGAGGGAGATTTGTCTACTGCCTCTGCACGGAGCCTGGTGGGGATAGCCAGGTGGAGAGTTCTCCTGCCTCCTGCCTGTAACAACTGCTTCTTTGTTTCCTATGGTCCTGTGGGACTTGTGATGCTGGCTGATTTGGGGGCTAGTCCCCTGGCGGCAGACTTAAAAGTTGGAACACTAGATATGGGGTCCAAACCTTTTGCTCCCCAGTGAGAATCTGGGAGTTGATTGCCCATGGCTTATTCTCTAGAGCCTTCAGGCGGGGACCTCCAGGCACTGTGCCAGAGGTGGGTTTATGGTGAGAGCGTATCTCAGCCTTCGTGAATGAATTTTCTCATTCACCCGATGTGTAGGAACCACCCAAGTAGTTTTCCGATTTCTCTGCAGGGAATTAATTCTTGTGTAGCTGTATATTTGGTGCATCCGTGGAGGGGAATTTAGGAGCCTCCTATGTTGTCATCTTGGTGATATCCCCAGAAAGATTTAATAAAAGCAAAAATTCTCTTTAATCCAATTGAGAGGTTTAACTACTGGGCAGTAAAGCCAGAAAAGGGGGAAGTAAAGGCAAGAGAACCTAGCAGTATGATGTAGGTAGTTGAGTGGGTACATGAGAATAAATAAGACTCAGCAGTCATTTAGAATGAAAAAAATTTTTTTAATTTTTTTCTTTTTAAGAATAGATTGTCTAATGCTATTATTTGTGATGATGACTATTGCTTTTCAGGCTAGAGTTACAGATTCATTCCACTGAATTGTCCCTACTGGGAGTATATAGAACTTGGAATTTAATACCATTCCTCTTGGTGGGAAATGACACAATTTACTACATGTTGGTAAGCTCTTCTGCAGTGGTGGGGGGCAGTCTGATCAACACTGATCACCCCTTCTGAGATGGGCTATCTGTGAGAGGCCAGGACTGGACTCCTGTAATATACAGCACCTAATAAGACACTAGGAAAGTATCTGTGGGAGACACCGGGCCATATGAGACTGCACTCACCTACAGAAGAAATCATCCTGGAGAGGTTCATCAGTAGATTGAACAAATGCTAATGCTAGTTGGGTAGACACAAAGCCAGACTTTACATGTTTGGTGTGTTGGCAGAGTTAAAAAGTGTGCTAGAACAGAGCTTCTCAAATTATCGACGGTGAAATCCAGGTCTTTGCTTTTTTATTTTTTATGTCTATATGTCCATTCTGTCTTGGACTGATACTTTTGTAAAGTACAATACAAATTAATTACTAGAAAATTTAAATACAATCTCCCATTTAAAAACTTGCTATAATAGGTTCTAAATGTCAGCAGTCTCTCTCTCTATATATATATAATTACATATATTATGTATCTAATCTTCAAGTGTAAATTAAATGCTTTTGTTAACAAGATGAAATAATTCCATGTGGTAGTACTACCAGGGAGAACCTCAAAGACATCCCTTTTTTTGCACCTCAGTTCTGAGACCACATACCTGCTCAGGAGAATTGGAATACTACATGGAGAAAATTCACTTAAGACCTTGTTGGAGGCAATACGCAGGTGGAGAATATCTCTTTGATGGAGGAGGTCATCCAGAGGACATGGCTGCCGGTTGACCTGTGAGCTGGACCTCACACCCCTCCCCTGTCCTTAAAATGAAAGTTCTGCCCACAGTTCCCACAGTGGGAATTGTTTTGAAGGATGCAGCCTTGAGAGAGCAATGTGTAGTTGAGATCATCTGGATGGTACATGTGACTGAACCCAGTTAAGGCCTCTAAGTAAACTTTTAAGAATCTGGTGGGCAGATGTGGGAATCTACTTGTCCTACAGCCACCCAAGACAAGCCTCATATGTAAGTTCTCTTGCTTATTAAATTATTATACCACCTACCATTCTGGAGTGGCTGTCTCTTTCTTCAGTCTCTCCTTGCCCTCTTGTGTACAGGGCCAGTTTCAGATTTTACCAGGAAACTCCTCCAGTTGTGAACCAACATTCTTAGTCTACCTCTTTTAAGATGATGTAAGAGGAAGTGATAACTTCACTTTTGACTTTTGAAATAATGTAAGAAAAAAAATTACTAAATAAGTAGACCGAGAAAGCAGTCATTTAAAACCTATTACTTAACAGAAACAGACTCGCAGACATAGTAAACAATCTTATGGTTTCCGCAGGAAAATAGTGGGAAGGGATAAATTTGGGTGTTTGAGATTTGCAAATGTTAACCACTATATATAAAAATAGATCAAATCAAATTTCTTCTGTATAGCACTGGAAAATATATTCACTATCTTGTAATAACCTTTAATGAAAAAGAATATGAAAACAAATATATGTGTGTGTGTATATATACATATATATATATATATATATACACACACACACACACACATATATATATACACACATGACTGGGACATTATGCTGCATACCAGAAACTGACACATTGTAACTGACTATACTTCAATGAAAAAACTAAACTAAACTAAACTAAACCAAAAAAAACCCTATTACTTAAGGCTATCTTGTATATAAAATAAAGGGCTTGGTTGGCAAAAGTTTTACCAACATACTTATTTAAATTTTTGCTTATAAATAGGATCATTTATTTATTTTAGAGTCTGAAAGGATAAAGGAGTCATTCCTGATCTTTGGCCACAGGTTTCTCTATAATGGTAGATCAAGAATAGAAATGGATAGTAATAAATGTTGAGACTGAAGATGTGGTGGCAAAGTTATAGGGGAGTTTCTCTCCATATTGAAGAACTTGGACTTGATTCTGTGGAAAATAGAGAACAATTCAAGACTTTTAAATAGAATTTCATGTTCTGACTGCATTGCTTATTTGTTCTTTTAGCTTTTGATTTTTTTGAAAAATCGCCTTTGCTGTTGACTGGGGAATGGATGGGAGATGGGATGGGGAAAGTGCATTAAGTATAGAGGCAAGAAGGCCAAGTGCAATGAAGACAGTGAAGACCTGAACTAAGACAGTAACTGTGGGATTACAGAAAGAGGACAGATTTGGGCTCTTGAAGTAGTGTAACCAGCATTTATTGGTGACTGATTGAGTGATTGAGTATGGTGGTAAGGGAAAGGCAGAATTCAGGGCAGTTTTTAGTTTTCTTCCTTGGTCAAATGTAAGTGGTGGTGCATTTCATAACATGGGAACACTGGAAAGGAGTAAGGATGAGGAGGGAGGAGACTGATTTAATTTTGGCCATGTTAGATTTGAGATGACTGTGGATCCTGGAACTAATTATGAGTAATTGATGAAGGGATGCTTCTTTCGATTTTGGGGGTGTGGTACCTAGGAAATCATAATTGTATTAACAGTTTTTAGCAAACTTCTTTGAGGCATTTGGTCCACAAAAATTTAAAACAGACTCAATGTTTTTCTACAAAGCCTCTTTATGAAATAGACGTTTCAAAATCAGAAAGAATTAGGAGGCTGGCTGGGATAGTATTGGAAAGAAACAAACATTAATTCTATCAAACAATTTTCTCTGAAGTTTCTGTATTGAACTTAAAGAACACATATAATCATTATTTATTAACTGTAATGTGTTTTGATTATTTAAAATTTGCACCCTGTGTTTAAAGAGGAATGTGAAAAGTGAACATTCCTAAACAAATAACAAAAGTGAATATGGAGAGGTAGGTATGGGATCTCTAATGACTTCTGAAGAAGTTAGGATTATCTATCTATCTATCTATCTATCTATCCATCCATCTATCTTTAAGAATATTTATGTATATTGCCTATAGGTTCTTTTTCTCTGGAGAAGCTTGACTGATACAGATTGTTTAATAGAAATGCTAAGGTTGGCCCTAAAAGTTCTGTGTTTTTGGAAAAAAATGAGGAAAGCAAGTTAGACCTTGAAAAACCCACGCCTAGATTAAGCAGGGATTGATAATGGTTGACATTTAAGAAGATCAATTTACCATTCTAAATAGAAGGGGTTCCATTTCATTTAAACAAATTCATGGTTAGTATTTAAATGTTTGTGCCACTATTAAAGTTTCACATTTTCAAATAAAAAAATTAATTAAAGTGTTGTAGAAATATGTATCACCAGTGTTTCAATGGAAGTAGTAGTAGTATAGAAGCCTACTGTCTGATCAGTACTTCACAGGCGGTTGATCTAGCCTTGGGGTCTAAAAAACATTCTTCAGTATGGGGAAAAGGATGAGGGAGGTGTACATTTTAAAATCAGTGTGCAGAGGTGACTGATCAGATAATTTCACTTGGAGAAATAAACCTCTGCCTACTCTATTTTAGGACAGGAATTTATCAAGTAAGAATTTTCATCTACTTTCCAAATAAGCTAAGAAAATATCTGCAATATTTATGCAAAGATGTTAATTGAAGTAAGGACAGATTGAAAAATTATATAGCTATAAAACATGATAGGTTGAATGACTAATTGTGAAATATGCAGTCATTAAAAACGATGCTGTTGATCTCTTATTATGACATGCCTGATAAACTTACCTGTATATGAAACCAGCATGTACTAATAACACACCCACACCAATTGTCTTGTTTAGCAAGGAACTGTCTTTGTGAGAACACTCAGGGTGGAAAGTAAGAACTGGGACATGAATGGAGAGAACTGAAGGATCAGAAGAGCTATTTCATCTGCTCTGCATGACCATGTGGGAGCAAGAGAGAGTGAAGGGAGTGAGGGGACTGAATTTCCACTGAGAAGTTGTGAGAAAGGGATTGCTTACAATTAAAGGCCAGTGCAGATTCCCCAGTAGTGGGTTTACCAAAGATCCATTTGGGAACTTGGATTTTAATATTTGATTCAAATGTTGTTGTTGCTGCGATGTAAACTTGTTTTTTTCTTTTTAAAATCTTCCTAATAAATCCTCAGTAAAGTCTAATCTAGTCCCAGATGCATGTGTAAAATGGGCCTTATTGTGGAACTCAAAGAAGGGTCTGAGTTTGATATCAGACAAGGAAGAAAATGTAAAGGCTGGAGCCTGGAGGCAGAGTTGCTCAGAAGAACGACTAGGAACTTGGGGGTAGGGCTCTACATAAGGGTTAGCAACAGGGTGTGGATTGAAGGTTTGAGGCAATATTATTTAGACCTTATGGGGCAAGGAGGAATTTGCTGACACTGCCTGACATGGGGTATAAAGTAATGAGCTGAACACCATGCATGCACAGGTTGCCATTCCCAGGGGAAGACTCCAGCTATATGGAAGATAGCAAAGCGCATCACAATGCCAACCATCAGGAACAGAAGTTCAAGTACTTCTGCCCATGGCATCCTGGTATTGGGCTCTCCAAGGAAAATACAATGCAGTCAAGCACTGGATGGAGCAATGGCTTTACTTACAGAGAGAAGAGGCAGAGCAAGATCAGCTTTAGAGTCAGAGCAAGATCCCCCAAGGCCAATAGGTCTCTCCAGGCAGCCCCTGCAGGGCAGTTTACCTATAAGCACCCTTCCCGAGCTCCAGTGGAAGAGCTTGTCCCCTCCCTATGGAGGACAGGTGTAGTAATGGGGTTGGCCAGGTACAATAAGATGCAACACTTAAGCAGAACAAAGGAGTACACAGTGAACTTACAATAGGGAAAGCTAGTTCCACAAAAGGTGATCCACCCTGTGAGGCTGTCGTCTCTTGGTAAGGAAGTGTTCCAAGCCCAAGGTCCGTTCTTATGCAGCCCAGTGGGGTCAAAGACAGCACACAGGAGACAGCCTTTTCCAACATCTAGATTACTCAAGTAGTACCTTTTTTTTGTACAAGTTTGAGGCTGTAATCAGGCAGGAACATACATTCACACGTACACTGCAAATATTAAAACATTGTGCACCGATATGTAAATGGTGTTTGTTTTGAGGAGATTGGATCTCATTTTCTTCTCTATATTTTCCTGTGTTGTGTGAATATTTCTATAATGAATGTTTCTTGTTTCTCAAATCAGAAATCAAAGATATTTCTGTTTGAAAAACAAAAAGGAATTTTGTCTTGCTTCTAGAACAAAATGTAATCATGCAGAAGCTGAGCTTGGCAGATTTTTTCCAAGAATGGAGGCATTTCATGAAATCACCTTACAGATTCTTTGTAAATCCTGCATAATATTTGATAGGTGTTGGAAGTGTTAAGGGCATAATCAGTCTTCTCTCCTTTTCTTTTGCTGCTTTGCTTCAGACAGGTAAATCACTGCTTTGGAAGGTTTTATGGGACAGATGATATCCTGCTCTTTCAAGTTGTGCTCTCACTTAACTCTTCTGTCTGCTTTTCCTACGATGTCCTCCTTCCCCATCTTTCCGAATATTCTTTGAACATCACTTCCTTCTTGGTAAAGCCTTATCCAGCTCTAGCGGTACCTAACTGCTTTGTCTCTGCCCCCATGGTGCCTTATATATACCTGAAACAAGGACCTTAACACATTATTGTGGGCTTTTTCCTACCTACAGCTGTTTTCCCACTAGACAATTCCGCAAATTGCCATTTCATTCTGTGTGGAAAGACCATTGCTGTGCCCAAGATGTCTCTGAATTCCCAAGTTCACTTCCTGCCCCAGTTTCCTGCCTGTGCTGAATTGGATGAGAGATCACCTTGCCCTCTGGCATGTTCTCTCTTGAATTACACAGGGTGCAGAGCAAAAAGAGTTTATCGTGTATTTATATTCCTTCCACTTAGCACAGCGCCTGTTTTTCAATTTTTGTTGTATTGGTAATAAGCACTGGGGTCAGGTGCTTCGAGTACGGAGCTGTTAATTCAGTCATAGCTATACGGTGTTTCATCACATGAACCCACAAAACGGAGTTAGAATAGGCTTCTAAGTGTAAGTAGTATATAGGCACATTACCAGGAATATTTTAATAGTTACATGATTGATGCTTTAAATAATTCATACTTATTAAGAATGAGTGTATGTGTTATACCATCCCCCTCAACACTGATATTTCTTAAAATGTTTCGTGATACTTTCTCTTATGTCTCTAGTGTGATATTTACTTTGCAACACATTTATGATTGTCCCATCTGTATTAAGTTTAACTTCAAAAATATCTGGTATCTGTTCTGTATCCAACTTCAGGAGAAAACTGTTTTGTCTTACTACCATCCATTATTATTATTATGTTTTCTGCAATGCATTATACCATGTGTAACTAATATTTTAGAATTATAGAGAAGCATCTGCTTCTGTTTTAATGTCTTGATAAAAGCACTGTAAATATTGTAGCTGTATAAGATTCTTTCCTTTAAAGAATCTGTTTCATTTCACCTGGAAACTATCTTAATTCTTAAATCCTGCACCCAGATGTTGCATCTAGTAGACGAAATACATAACTTTTAATCAACTTCTTTGTTAATTAGTTATGGAAAATATGCAGCTTTTACATTTTCAAGAAGTGGTGTTAGAATTCTAAGTTAAACAAAGAGCCAGTGATACAACATTTACTCCTGCACCATATAATTAACCTTTTAGAACACAGCTTTCATATTCATTTAATCACTCAAGGCACGAAAATTATACTTACAAGGCAGAAATAACTGGTTAGGGCCAGCAGAGTGTACTGTTCACATAGCTGAGTGACTTTATTCCGGGAGCCCTGCCTTTTGGAGAGTTACCTCCTGATTGTGATTGCCTCCTGATACCCCTTTCACTCAGTGATAATCACTTTAAACAAGCTTACGGGGACAGCTGGAGAGTTGCCCTTTCTCCATTAAGACATAGATCCCAGTGGGAACAGGGAGCAGTTAAGGATGTAGCAATAAACTCAAGTTGGGTTATACTCAGTTTGTTGCTTTTAGGTTGGGGCTGGGGGCTAGGGGTTAATTTACTGTGCTTTTTCCTGGAAAACCTCAGTTTCACGGAATGGAAGAGCTAAAAGTGGACCTAGATATCTAGTTTAATAATCTTAATTTTGTGGGTCAAAGAAAGTTTCATGAATGTTAACCATGTAACTCTGGGGAAAAATAGTGTCATCCTGGGCTTTACGACCTACATACGACGAATACAAGCTGTCATTTCCCTCTTTGTAGGAGGACCACTGGTGTGCCTGAGGTTTTCGTAAATTATCAAATTTACTTCGGATCCAACTTCCTGCCCATACTAACTTTGATGAGAAGTCTCCTTGCCCTCTCACACATGCACTTCTGATTTATGTGGGACTTAAGTATTTTTCTTAATTTTTCCACAAAACAGTAGTTTCTCCAATCTCCTGCCATTTGGTTCAGCCCTGCTCTTTCCTTTGTCCCCCAATTCCTATTTTATTTTCTTTCTTTTTTTTTTCTTGATGGAGGTACTGGGGATTGAATCCAGGATCTCGTGCATGCTAAGCATACACTCTGGTTACCACTGAGCTATACCCCAGCCCCTGACCTTATTTTCAAGCTGAGCACTTTAATTCTACTTGTACTTGCCTTCTTCCTCACATGGAGTATTATTTTTATTTTTTTATGTTTTGTATAGACAGAGTTCCCTCGTACACTAGAAGATCTCACGTGCTGACTTAATAGTGTTAATAAAAGCCAATAAATAAACATAAAAATAGAATTACAATTGATTTTAATTACTGTTTCACTTTTAAGTGAATTTATGCATAATGTTAGAGCGCTCCCTTTTCATTTAAAGGACACTTTTCTTACATATGGACTATTGACTCCTGTCTCCATCTGTGGTACTTGTCTGGTAAAACCAACATTCTGGTTAAATCTGACTGGCTCTCTGTGCCCTCTCTTGAACAACTGAAGATAGCTGGAAGAATGTAGACAAACAGGCTGAATGATTTCTCAGTAACGCATGACAATGGGGACCCTTGGCACCGCCTGCAGTCAGTTTCCTCGTCATTGGCTCTTCCATCCTCAGATGTCTGTTTCATGCTCTCCTCTCTCCTAAACCTTCAATGCTTCTCCCTCTCTTCCTTCTTTCAGCTGATGAATCTGCCTCCTACTTTACTGAGGAAACAAGCAAGTTGAAGAGCTGTTCCTCGTCTCTACACCACCCAGTCAACTAGCCTACATGCATCTGTCCCCAGAAACTCTTCTGCCCCTCTTACTAATTTGGGTGACCTTGTGCTCGGATGCAAGGTCAGACCTTGCCCTTCTGCACTAGTCCTTAGTGCTATGCTTGGTGCATAATGGGTGTGCAATAAATGCTTATAAATGAGTGAATGAATGCCTCTCTTTCCTTGGCTGACATGGATTCAAGGGCAGTCCAATAAGTTAAAGCTTAAACTTGAAGAGTGTTGTTTCATGACATCTGTATCAGTGCCCTGAGGCTTTCATGCTTTCTATCTGGGTTCAGTTTGGATGTGCCTGCCATATACCTGAGTTCTCTGTGATTGCAACAAAAGTTCCAAGGACTGTGTTAGGGGATGAGGATAGAGCAGGTAGCCTGACAATATCTCTGTTGTCAAAACATTAGTAGGTCTTATTCTATTTAAAATTTACTTGACAGGTTTAGAGATATTTTGTCTTCCCCTAAGTTCGTTAATTAATTAAAATATCAAATTAAACAAATATAGATGGCTATTTTCTCTTTCTACTTCTCTGATTGCCTTTTCTTACAGCTTATTTATTTGACTTGATGAGTATTGTTTTTCTTTACAATGTCTTTATTGCTCTTTTACCTGAATTCCAACCATTGCAGCTGCTTTCCCACTGTACTTTACCCCATGATGTGTAATTAAGCTGCCCATTTTCCTGTAATTAAAAAGGTTAAAGAATTGATTGTAATCATCACTCTGAGGAAAATCAGCAGGAGTAAAATTACAGATGATAGTTAAAAAAATGTTTAATATATGTTTCTTTCAAGTAGATTTCAGGATTTACAGAACAGACCTTCTTACCCATCCCCAGGCTTTTAGACAGAACAGGAAACTATCTTATTCAGAGAGTTATTTTCTTCAGTAATTTAAAAAGAGGAACATCTTTGTCCCTTTCTCTCTTGGTTTTATCTTTTATAAATTTACCTCTTCATAAATTTTGTCTTATGTCTTACCTGGCTCCTTTCTGCAGAAATTGAAGCTCAAGTTTTCATCAAATATAACACTAACCTTACTTATTTCATCCATTTGACTTCTTTAGTCTAAATGATTTCATTTCTCTGAAACTTTCCTTTTGGGCCTTTTCTTACAACTTTCTCATTATTATTCTATAAACGTAACAATCAAATAGCAAGATATATATTACCAAAAAAATTTTTATTTGGGCCAAATAAAGCAGATAAATTATCCCTCCCCAATTTTTTTTTAAAGTAAAAGTTTACTTAAATGGCCTAGGAAAGGTATTTTAATGTCTAGAATATTCTGACTATATTAAACGGTTTACCATTATGTTAAGAAATACAGATTTAAACACATAAATACAATCAAGAGAATGGACTTTAGAATCAATCTCTTGCTAAATTGCTGGTTCTTCTCTTAAACTCACAGTTTAGTGAAAACAGAATATATGTACATAAAAATTATAGATTATTGGTATTTGATTGTGTGCTGAATTCTATGCTATGGTGTATTAGAAGTCTTCACAGGAAGAAAGGATTGGGGTGGGCTTGAGTAATTGGGAAAGTAATCATGTCACACGTAGGAGACTGGACTTAAAAGAGGGAGTGGGATTTGCCTAGGGAAAAGAGAGAGGATATTAAAGATGAGGGAAACTCCTGAGAGATAAGGGGTTTTAGGATTAATAAGTCATATGAGGATATTTGGAATATTGGCTAATATTTTCTAAGAAGGGCAAGGTTATTCCTTATGTTACCAGGAAAAGGAAAATAAGAATTACCTCAGTTCTTAGTCACCTGAAAAAAAGATTTTTGACAAGAGACAGAAAGCGTGATATAAGCAAGATTTTTATTAGTGAAATAAAAAAAGTAAAAAATAGTACATTGCTGAGAATTGGGAGTGGGCTGATCCAAGAGAGGAAAAATGGCGCCATTCCTTTGTTTTTCCTGTTTTCATATCCTGGTTTTGCGATTGATTGATTGACAGCTTAGGTTGCCTGTGCTCTGGCATGCCCATTCCCTTTTTGGGCAGGTCCAGCTGCAGCGTTTTGATTTTAACTGGCTTCTTTTACTGGCCCTCATTTAGAGAAAGTAGAAATTTCTGGATTTTTCCTTTCCCCTTCCTCTCCCCCTGCCCAGCGCTCATTTCTATCTAAACTACCTAACACTTACATTGTTATTCAGGGTTCTCCAGAGAAACAGAACCAATAGGATTGATTGATCTATCTACCTACCTATCTATCTGTCTGTCTGTCTGTCTGTCTGTCTATCTATCTATCTATCTATCTATCTATCTATCTATCTATCTATCTATCTATCTACTTACCTATGAAGAGATTTATTGAAGGAATTGTTTCATGCCATTATAGAGGTCAAGAAGTGTGACTGTGCCACCTGCAAATTGAAGGACCAGGAAAACCAGTGGTGTAATTCAGTCTGGAACTGAAATGCCTGAGAAGCTACCTGGGGGCCAATTATGTAAGTACTGATCCCAATCTGAAGGCCTAAGAGCCAGGAGTGCTGATACCCAAGGGCAGGAAAAGATGGATATCCCAGCTCAGATAGAGCAAATTCCGCCTTCCTCTACTTTTCTGTTCTGTTGGCTCCCCATGAGTGGGATGTTCACATGCGATTAGAGAAGATGATCTTTACTTAGTTCACCAATTTAAATGCCAGTCTCTTCTTGGAACACCCTCACAGACACACCCAGAAATAATGTTTCACCAACTCCTTTGGCACCTTTTAGCCCAGTGAAGTTGAGACACATGATTAACCATTACACAGTTAGGAAAAGAAATGTCGAGTCGATTCCTCCCAAAACAGTATCTTTTCTGATTATACCAGAAAATAATTGATGGGGGGCGGGGAGTTGAAGAGCAGAACACTTGACTAATTGTTTTTGCCTACTTAGTTCACTCAGGGCTCCTTTTTAGCAACATCTGTCCACACCTAATCTTAAACAGATGTATTTTAATATGTATTTTCTCTGGATATTGTAATAGTTGGAATAAAAAAGATAATAGCTTCAAGGACTTACTGTGTGCTAGCAACTGTTTGAAATGCTTTATAGTGTTAACTCAGTCTCTTGGAAAAACTTTACAACATAAATACTGCTATTATCCCCATTCTACACCTGAGGCAAGTGAGGCACAGAGGATACATGAGAAGTTGTGCCACATTATGGATCTATAATGAGCGAAGCCAGGGTCTGAACCCTGGTTGTCTGGTCCCAGGGACTGTGCTCTTAATCTGAGTCAGAGCCTGTGCCCCAGACCTAATTGCTCGGGCACTTTTCTTGAGCATCTTGTAAGTGCTGGACATTGAGGGGCTAAACAAATTTGAGATCTGGCTCTCCCCATAAAGATCTAACAGCTTGTTACTAAATTGTGAGGGATGGATTCCCAGGCTTTAGCTGTTGGAAGAAAGATAATTAGGAGATCAGGGAGAGTCAGTGAGGTCTGCACTGAGGTTCAGAGAAGAGTTGGATGAATTCACTGGGATAAAAAGGGAGTGAGCATTTAGGCAGGAGACTGCAATAGGGATGAACAAGTCTGACTCCATTCGGATCTGTTTCTTTTACTGTATTCTATTGTTTTTGCTACAAGTTAATCACTAAAGGGATGTTGCCTAAAAGCTTAAATTACACTTAACAGCCCATCTCTGGGAACCCTGGCTCCCAGGTAATGAGCGTTAAGCTAAAATACATTTGTTTAGCTCACAGGAAACATGCTGACCAGGCCCACCTGTGGATGACTGTAGGCTGGAAGAAATTAACATACCCCCCACTCCCACCCCTACCCCGACTCTGTCAAAGGCTGACCAGAGCTAGGAAATGCTCGACTTTACTCCCTCCGCTTTTAGTAGGAAAGAAGCCAGAATCCGAACTCAGGTAAGAAGTTTCTTCGGGACACTAGTGTACCATCTTCTCCGTCTGCTGGCTTTTTTAGTAAAGTCACTATTCCTTGCCCCCACTACTTGTCCCTTGATTTATTGAGCTGTCATGCGACGAACAGTACAAGCCTGGACTCAGTAACAACAGCAAGAGGGGTGGACGTGCAGACGTAGTGTCTTAGTTTTCTAGGGCTGCCGTGACAAAATACCACAAACTTGGTGGCTTAAGACAACAGAAATGTATTCTTTCACAGTTGAGGAGGCTAAAAGTGTGAAACTAAGGAGTAGGCAGGGCCATGCGCCCTCTGAAGCCTCTGGGGAAAAGTCCTTCTTTGCCTCTTTCTAGCTTCTAGTGGCTCCTGGCGTTCCTTGATGTTCCTAGGCTTATAGTCACATTATTCTAATCTCTGCCTTTACATGATCTTCTTTCCTGTGCCTCTGTGGGTCCCTTCCTCTTCTTACAAGGAGATTAGTCATTGGATTTAGGGCCCATGCCAATCCAGTATGGCCTCATCTTAACTAATTACATCTGCAAAGACCCTGTTTCCAATAAGGTCACACTCTTGAAGTGAACATGAATTTGGGGGGGACACTATTCACTTCACTGTAAGTGGTAACAGCACAGGGAGTGGTGTCGTTTCCATGCTCTTTGATGGGGAGAAAACGTGAGCTGTACTTTAAACAACATGAGTTTAAAGTGACATTTTTGGATATGTTTCAATGACAATATGAAACAGCTTTATTTCCTTGGAAGTGTCACCCATTTCTAGGTCCTGTAAGGACCTGGTTATTGCCATGCAAAAAATTAAGTAGGTCATGCTTTTGTTGAAATGTTCTTCTCGTTCCATTTGTAAGTTTATAGCCTGCAGTTGTTTCCATGCTCTTCCACATCCTCCTCCTCCTCTGCCTCATAATTAGCATTGTCATGGAATGGCAAACATTCATTGAGTGCCTACTGCATGCCCAGTACTGTTCTAAGGCTTTACACTTAATCTTTACAAGAATTTTTAATTTTCATTAAAACTGCCCTAGACCCTTTTATAGGGGAAAAAAACTGAGAAGATTTTTATTTCAATGCTACATTTTAATGAAAATTAAATATTCTTGGGATAATTTCCTCATAATTAGTAATGCAAATTTTTAGTTAAAATTCAACCACATGTTGTGCTATACAAGACAATAAGCAGATGCTTCTGGGTGTATACTCGTTAAGTTCTTAGAGGCTAAGGAAATACCCTGCCTGGAAATGTGAAGGTTTCTTTGATCAAAAGACAAAGTACAGAAAATGCTGGCGCTTTAAAACATATGTTGTAGAATCAAGGATATTTGATATATCTGGTTTATCAATTCATAAATTATACTATGCATTTCTTTTGGTGAGATAAAGTTACTGGGAACTTGAACTGCTAGTTGTCACACGTATATATTCAGAAAGTGTTACCTTCCAAACAGCTATTTTAGGTTTCTATTTCTCAGAGTCTTATGTGAGGGATTCTAGAAGGGTGACTAAGAACCTCAATGTTGGAATCAACCTCTTACCTTCCCACTGGCTTGCTATATGAATGTGGGAAAGTTGCCTAAACTCTCTGAACCTCAATAACCTCATGGAGATAAGCATAATTAACATTTGGGACTATTTAAAAAATTCTATAAAATTATATGTATTTGACTGTAACAAAGTAAGTGCTAAACTTTAAAACTAAAATTTAGTAATGAATAGAGAACACACATTTACTTCATTATTTATGAGATTATCCTTAATGGCTCTTTTTTAATGCTTGGATTTGTTGTTTTTATATGATTAGTTGATAGATGTATTTTAGCTTACATTTTTTCAAGTCATAAAATTAAATGCAAAATTCTTTCAAGTTTCAAATGTAGACACTCAAGTGTAAGGAAACATGAAAGATTTGACTTATGTGACTGGTAAATTGTTTGTTATATATGCACAATTTTTTTTTTTTATTGCTAGTTAGGCCTTTAAATTGTGTAGTGCACATTAGAGTTTGATGCAATCAAGTGTTTTGGCATTTCTAAAAGTCTTTGAAATGATGTCAATATTGCTGTTAGACTACTAGAATAATCTCCAGTTTAGACAGCTCTTTAAACTCTAGTTGAATTATTAGTTGATAATGATCCAATAATTTCCCAAGTCCCAAGATAATTTATTATCTTTTGATGCATGTAATACTCATTTATAATTTTCAAAAATAAGATGTAGACATTTTTATAAATAGTAATTTTGCATATAAATGGATTTTATCTGTTGCAGATTATCAAACTCATTATGTAAGTTTGCATCCTTTTCTAATTCCAAAATTTCTGTCCGCCACATATACGACTATTTTAAATAAAATGATATTATTCATACTTCCTGTGTCTTTACAGAAAAGTGACTAATTCACAATTGGATGCCTTACATACCACTTACCCAAGAAGACTTATTTGGTAACCATAAGTTTGTTTTCTACAAATTATTTATTTTTAATACTTATTTAGATTTTTTTTTAAGTGACACAATTACTAACTTACACTTTAGACCAATACTTGGTTTACGTGAACATAACTCTAAACTGCAAACAGTTAGATTTCAGGCTGTTTAAATATTTGATCCATTTATAAAAGAAAAATTCATTAAAAATAAACCTGTCAAGGTTTCTAAGGATCGTATTATAAGTCATACCACTATACTTTTCCTTTATTTCAGCAAATATGCATAGGACGTGAAAGAGTAAGCGCTCATTAATATAACTTTGGATTTGCAAAACGTATGGCTTTGCTGAGTTTCAGTACTGGGGCTGGCGATAGCTGGATTACTCTGTAAGAAGATAGGAGAATTTTTTTTTTCTTTCTAAAGGATGGGCAAAGAGCAGAGAGGGGAAGGGCAGAGAGCAGACAGCAGAGAGGAGGGTAGAGTCACATAATAGGGCCATGAAAGGCACTTAGAAGTAAGGATCTAACATTGCATTTTAACTTCTTGATTCTTCAAAATTTCTCTCTCTCTCCAAACTTTCATCAAAGTCTGCAGCACTAAAGGTCTTTTGCGTGTGTGTGTAAGTCAAGGAGAGGTGCTGGCGGGGAAGTCATAGTTCTTATTTGAATTTAAATGAATCCCCTCAGTCTTTTTAATTAATTAGAATTAAAGTATTTTCTCTCTTACATTTTGAAATAATCATCAATTGGACAGTATTCTCAAATAGAACGTTGTGATCTTATGTCACTTTCAGGTGACACAACCATCACTTTTAAGGTCTCCAAGGAATGCATGGCAATGGCAATATAGTAGATCTATGCGAAGCATTTGCGTAGCTGGTCATCGGCACCCTGAGTGGTGGCACGTGTCAAAGTCCAGAGTGGTGTTAACAGCCCTGAGTGCATATTTACTTAGTATCATAATGATGGGAAAGTATGATCCACTGGCAATTCAGGCACTGAGTTTATGTCATTAAGGAGTCACTGGCTGATTTATAGTGTGCATTATTATCTGGTGTCATAGAGTTTAGGAGTCAGGCATCCATATGCGCATAGGGGCTATGCAACCATTTGATACGCCATCAAGTATTTAAAAAGAAAAGAGGATTTCAAGTGATATTAATGGTATTAGTGGTAATATTAGGTTGCACAAATTATTCTTTTATTTGGTTTTTAATGTATTAAGCAACAATCATAAAATCTCTTGAAGCTGCGGCTTAGTTGTGGCGAGGTCAACACGTGACCTTCATATAATGTGGTACAAAGTTCATCTCAATCGCTACAGTGTAGTGAAGTTATAATGGGATTACTCCTCCTGGTGCAGAATCCAAGGATTTCTACTCCTTTTCAAAATGCATATCTCAGGAGATTACAGTTAAAGACTATGTTATTGACCTAATTTCTCTGATGGTTTAAATTCATTCATGTTTTCAACTAAGGAATTTTATGCTTGTAGTTGTCAGCTCATGCCATGTGCCCTATATTCTAGTTTATGGCAACTTTGCTTCACAAATCCCATTAGATGACCTGATGGGCTGTTTGAATATTTAGAGCATTGGTTATATGAACGCCTATATATACATGTATGGACTCATATTTAAAACTGAATAAACAAAATAACAACTTTAATTTACATTCAATGGAATAACTTCATTACAGATTAGTTTTCTACTATTAGTAGAATATGCCATGTCATATCATGGTTTAAGATAAGTGAGTATATTTTTAGGATTTTTGTAGGAAGAGAGGACATACAGAAATACTTTAGAATACAAAACTTAAGCTTACCATAACATGTAGTATCTGTACCATTGGACAGAGGAATTCAAACTATCCACAGTATAAGTTATTAGCTAATTTGCTTCCATTTCTTGTTACTCAAATTCCAACGTTAATTATGTCAAAGCTATATATTCTTCATTTTTCTGAAGCTAAAGATCTTTTTCCTTTTTATTAAGGTAGCTATGGAATTTTGTTGATATTAAGATGGTATTATTTTAGATCTATTTTTTGCTATTTGGGAAAGAGATGACTGGGAAGAAATATAAACTATTAAGAGAAATACATATTTAGATTGTGATGTATTAAAATGAACATTGACATTAGCTCAATAGGAATTTGAACAAATAGTGTTATATTTGATGTTCAGTATGTACACATATTCATGGAAGGCTCACCATGGAAAGATCGGGGGGGAAAGTGAGGTTGAAACTCTTATCTTCTGAGAACCACTGTTCTCCCCAGATGCTTCGTTCCTGATGCTCCTTTACTCTCTCTCCTGGCAAATGGTGTGAGTGAGCTAGACACATATTGTTCTGAAAGGAAAATATTTATTATTTAGTTAAATATTATATAAATATTACAAAAATGAAACAGCATGTTTCTGTGATTCCCAGTGTTGACAAAAAAATTAGTCGATCTAAGAAAGAAAGGGAAAATTTTATTCGAGCCAAATTTGAGGCTTATAATCTGGTAAGAGCATCTCAGAAAGCTCTGAGAACTTTTCCTCCAGTTAGAAATCAAGGCACAGTTATACAAGTTTTTTGGGAGAGAGGGCTGTACATCAAATGATGTATTATTGACAGTTTATATAATCCAGATCTAAGCGTCATCCTGATGGGTCATGTGACCCCTTACAAGATCACGGAGGAATGTTATCTTTCAAGGAAGTGTCTCGTTGATGCCGGGAGAAGGTTGCTCTTCATGGTTGAGCAGGTATTCCGGCCGATGGGGGAGGCTTGGTGGATGCCTGATACAGGTACGCAGTGCACAGTGGGGGCCACCGAGAGAAGGCCGAAGGGCAGAGAAGAGTGTTTCATGTTTAAATTTTTCTTGTCTTGCTATCAAATATGAATTTTATTTCACACTAGAATTTCTCTTTGCTTAAAATATATTCTTTTTTGTTTTTTTTTTTTTTAAATCAATACCTATGGCTGACCAAGCTGCTTAGCAAATAGAGTTCTGCTTCCCATCCCCTTCTCCTTATACTGCCACTGGAAACTGGAAAAACCTAATTTCTCACTTTCCCAGCACCTCTTGTGATGAAGGGTCACTTTGGGACACAGTTCACAGACGTAAATAGAGGTTTTTCTGGGAAGGATTTTACTGGTAGTGGCTCCTCCCTGTTCTTGCTTTCAATAGTGATACAATACCTGGTATGGTAACTATTTCATGAACTTGAGGTGTTAAATATGAGGGAAAAGCCCTGTGAACTACTAGGAATCTAGCCCCAGCAGCCACTTTCCTGACCTGTGGTCCAATACGATAGTCACTTAGCATCTGGCTAAGAGCACTTACACTGTGGCTAGTCTGAACTAAGATATACTGTTAGCATAAAATGCACACTGGATTTCAAAGGCTTATGAAAAAATAAGAAAGAAAGTTATGTCAATATTTTTAATATTGATTGCATGTTAAAATGATAGTATGTTGGTTATACTGGGTTAAGTAAAATATATTATTAAAATTAGCTTTACCTGTTTCATTTTACCTTTTTAATATGGCTACAAGAAACTTTGCTGTTACATAAGTGACCTGAATTTCTCACGTTGTATTTCTGTCGAACAACACTGCCCTAGACTTTCTTGTACATGAGAAAGAAGTGTTAGGACAATAAAAGTCAGGCTGACCGAAACTTAAGTTTTGGTAGCACTTATCCTCAGTGTTACCAAATGCCATTTCCAGTCAAGGAATATGGAGATCATGGAAGTCATTAGCTGAGTCTTTCCTACACACATGTAGATGTTATAGTTTTGATCAAACCATACTACCAGCTCTGTCACTTTTGTGCTCATCCAGTACTATACCCTGGTTATTATTCCTTTTAAACAAATACACATTTTAAATAGTGAGACAGTACTGGGTGTTCATCTAGACGCAACTCTTTATTGTCTGTGGACATTGTGCAAATTATTTCCCTAATTTTAACAAACAAGGTTATTTCTGACTTGTAAGACTGTGTAAGGATTAAGTGATGAAATTTATGTGACGTGGGTAACTCAGTGCCTGGGACTAGTTGTTGCTTAAAGTATGGTAGCTCTTAGGATAAAAGGTAAATTTCAGTCTCAGAAGTGGTTGGATCAGTAAAGGAGTGAGTGGAGAGAGAGAGTTGTTAAGAAAAAGTGTGTGTTGGTCGCTGTATGCAGTGATAAAAGCCCGATATAGAGACCCGGGAAGGCGCTGTACCGAAGCTGAGGCTCGAGCATCCACGGGAGGTCCTGCTGGAAGCCCTTCCCCCAGCCTCTATTGCCACTGTTTCCACTTTCTCTTCTCAAGGCCAATGAGCATTGAGAGTTGACTGAGAGTACAGCAAAGTGCTAGTAAGGAAGGGAAAAGCCATGCGATTATGAATTTACAGAAAATGAGCCTGTTTGACTGATAGAATCTGCACAGTTTGACTTGCTTTTTGCTTGTTTTTCTAGAGTTTGTGCTGGCAAAAGTGTCTAGGAAGACAATTTTGCTATTTTCTCAAATGTTTTAAAAGGGAAAGATCAGAGCAGTGAGAGCTGTACAGGAGTATTGATAACTGATATGGGGCAGGTGCTCTTGGAACCAAAAGGGAATCCACAGAAAGACACTCATAATCATATAAATGCATTCTCTTCACCCGCCACACGTTCTATACGGGGCCCAAAAAACATCTAAATGGGTAGCAGTAACACTGCTGAGAGCCATGATTTAATAAGAGAGTCAATGCAATTGCAGTCACTATTTCAAAAGTGACACAGTTAGGGGAGAGAAGGGTTTAAAATGGATTAAAATTTAAACAATTCCCAATCAAATGAAAATGTTCTGGGAACAGTGCCAGAGAGTATTGTCAAATTGGTTTTAATATAAGCATTCTAAATTTAACAAGCTGGAATTACTTGCTTTTTTTTTTTTGAAATTACATGGGCAGATATACTGTATGGATATTTAAAATACAGTATTTATTCTTTAAAAAAAATCAAATCGCCTTGTTCTTGGTGGCTGAAGTGTCAGAGTATATATTCTATTTAGAATATAGAGTCATTGAATTTTAAGACGGGACAGAATCTTAGAGGTCTGTGAGAACAATTCTGTTGGGTACAATTCTGGGAATACAGTTTCTTGTTGATAGGGAAATGCATCTGGGGAAACTGAGGCTTGTCATCAGCAAATGAGTAGCAAAGACGGGCCTGGAACCCCGCCTGTTCATGACCCAGCCAGGACACCTGGCTTCCTCTTCACGAACACTGACAGGCCGCTACGGGCCTGCTTTCTGGACAAACACGTGGGCTCTTCTAACCTCCTGGGCGACAGATGTGCATTTTAACAAGGGCCTACAGGTAAAAGCTTAATCTAAAGTAGTGACAAAGATGGAAAACATCAAAAACCTTGCCAGAGGCTGGACAGGTCCCATGATGTTACCTACAATGGGAGGTGGGGATTTGGGTGGGTGTCTGGAAGTCGATTGAAGGCTGTATGACATGTCAGGTTCACTTCATGCGCTGTCTTGGTAAGTAACTGAATGACCAAGGTTGAAAAAATAAAACTAGTCCAGTGCCCAGCATCTTTAGCATTGTCTTCCTATCACAGCTGTATAATAAGATGATGATAATAGTAGTAGTAGTAGAAGTATTAATAATAATAATAATAATAATAATGCCTCTTTCTCTCCTCTCCTTTTATATAAATAAAAACTGGATTGTAAAGAAAGAGACACAGTTTGACAAGAACCACAAATTTTGTTAGCTCTAAGGATAAAGCATTCTACGTGGCTGGCTGGCATGCGTAGGTTCTCAAACTTTCTTCTTCAGGTCCTGTTTCACAGTCGGCCCTAATTCCAGCTGGCGCTCATCCTCCAGATTGCAGCCAGAAAAGGAAACCAGAGTCAGCTGCGTGCTGACACCGTAGTGCACGCACTGGCTCACCCTACAGAGAAGCTGTGAGGTCCGTCCTCGGAGGTGCTGGGAGCGGCATCTCCCGCGCTCACCGAAGGCTAACGGCTTTGAGTTGCTGCAGCAGGGCGGGCGGGGTGGCAGGGGGAGGCTTGTTGTTGGCGGGACAGTGAGCAGTGCCCAGAACAGGGCAGAACTGGTTTTGTTGGCTACTGAAAAGCTAGCAGTGGGAGCAATGGAAATGGGGAAAATGGCGCACTGTTACAGGGGCAGGGGTACAAGACAGTTAGAGGGCGCCATCGGCTAATCTGAGTATCAAGTAGATTTTGGAAGTCTAGCAAAATACAGGAGGAGA
Source organism: Camelus dromedarius (assembly GCF_036321535.1). Lineage (NCBI taxonomy): Eukaryota > Metazoa > Chordata > Mammalia > Artiodactyla > Camelidae > Camelus > Camelus dromedarius. Next base: position 87,881,858 of record NC_087437.1, on the reverse strand, counting down.
TAAGAAATAAGAGTATAAATTATAGACCTCATTTCTAATCTCAGGTGGCCAGAGCCTCTTCTCTGAAAAACTAAGAAACTAAGCCTTCTCCCCTGACTACTGAAATGGGGTGCTTACGAGGACCCAAGCAGTCTGTGCGTGTGTCTCTGTGAATGTGGCTGTAACACGTGAGTGTGTGAAAATGTGTGTACAATTTTTGTGTGCATGCTTATGGGTATTAGTGTGAGTATGTGTGAGAGTGTATGTGTGTACCAGTGAAGAGGACTCAGAAAAAAAAAAAAATAGCTGGCTGTCCTCGCCCAGTGCATGTGGTGAATACATAGGCTGAGACACTTCTAAGTGGCTCTTGTTTAAAAACAAAGAAATCCGGATAGGAACCAAGATAAGAGGGAAATGTAGTGGCTGATGTCCCATGATTATTATTGTGATGAGAGTTTCACTTATTTATTTATTTTTTACCTTTGAAGATAGGGAAGGCCTTTAGCTTATTTCTGTGTATCTGATGGTACCTAACGTGATGCCTTGTGTTATAGATATTTGGTCAAATACATAAATTTATTCTTCCCATCACCATGTTCTTTTATTCCCAAAGTCCTCAATTGTAACATCTGGTGTTGGCTTTTTGTTTCATCCACTGATTTGGTCACTAGGTGGGCCCTTTCAATTTCAAACTCCAATCCCTGAGTTCTGAGAAATTTTTTTAATCATTTTTTTAAAATCTCATTTTCTACAGCTTTTGACTTTTTTCTTTCTGGAGCTCTTACTGTTTGTTGAATCCCCTGTATTGATATTGTATTATTTGTAGCTCCTTTTCCTTATTTCCATAATTTTCCCCCTGCATTTCCTGAGAGATTCCTTAAACTCTATCTTTATGCGTATTTTAAAAATATTTTATTTCTCACATCCTACTTTTGAATGAGAGTTTTTTAAAATGTAGCGTTTTTTTTTTTCTCTGAAGTGCTTTCTCAATTCAAAGATCTCTTCAATTTCTGAGGATATTCAGTATAGTTTATTTACATTTTCTCTGCTTTCTACTTTATTTCCAATTTCTTCTTTTCTTTTATTAGAGGCTTTTCTCGAAATGTCAGGTGATCTTTGGCTGTCTGTTCATATTTGAGAGTAAGGCAGTAAAAAGCTGATTGGAAGCCATGTGTGTGTATATGTGTGTTGTGCCAAAGAGATCGTTTATTGAGTGACAGTATTTAATATATTGGGCTCAGCATGGACTCTTTCATTAAACTATTGGACAATTTCATTGTCAAAAGTTTTTCTGTTTTTTGTTTTTCTTTTGATATAATCTGTTTCCTCAGAGAAGAATCCTCCAGCGTAATGTCGGAATTACGTAAGCCTGCTTTTCGTTGTTCTCAGTGCCAAGTGGGAGAAAGGGGTTTACAGGTCACCTCTTCATTTGCAGATCTTCACTTAATCACCTCATTTTCAGTGTGATATTCTGCCCTATCTTAGTTCAGGTTTCTATATCAAAAATACCACTGACTGGGTGGCTTAAACAACAAATACTTTTTGTCACAGTTCTGGAGGCTGGGAAGTCCAAGATCAAGGTCATGGCAGATCTGATGTCTGGTGAGGACCCACTTTCTGGCTTCTAGATAGCTGCCTTCTCTCCGTATCCTCCCATGGTGGGGAGTGACAGAGAGGGAGAGAGAAAGAGAGAGAGAAATAATTTCTCTCAGTGTCTTCTTAGAAGGGCACTAATCCCATTTGTGAGGGCTCCACCCTCAGGACCTATTACCTCCCAAAGGCCCTCCCTCCAAGTGCAATCATCTTGGGGATTAGACTTCAATATATGAATTTGCAGAAGGCACGTCTAGTCTGCAGCACACCCCCAGCTGTGCTTAGCGTTCTGCAGTGTCTGCTTCAGCTCCTCCGTAGAATACTTTTATGGTGGAAGAAGGTGGAAAAGGTTAGTCACCCAGCTGCAGGCAGAGGACACAGGGAAAGAATCAGGGGTTCTGATGGGTGCCGCACATCTCTTCTTTGTGAGCTACCTGGCACCTCCCATTCCTGGGGCTCCCTGGGTTCTGTACAGCCAATCAGCTGGCATCTAAGACCACCTCCACACAGGCCTTGGTTTCTCTTTTCCTTCTCTGGTGTGCTGAATCAATCACAACTCATCTGTTTCCATATTTCAAAATTTTGTGAGTTGTCTTTTGTTCAATTTTCTTTTCCTTGGGATCACTACCATCTGCTGTGCTCTTCAAATTTCATAACTGTCCTTTCAGTAAACTGTGGTTAAAGAATAGAGTAAATATGTCTTTGATCAGCTGTGTTTTACTGGAATAGGTCCCAAAAATATGAAGTCTGGGGCAAATGCATGAAATATTTTAAGCTGTTGATACAAACTGGCATTTAAATTTTTAAAAAATTATTTTTAACAGCTTTGTTGAAGTGTAATTGATGTATAATAAACTGCACATGTTTAAAGTGTACAGTTTCATTAGTTGTATCATATGTATATACTTGTGAAGCCATCATTACAATAAAATATTAAAGATATCCAACATCCCCCAAAGTTTTCTTGTATCCTTAGTGTGTTGTATCCATAGATTACTTTGGGAAGAATTGATATCTTAACAATATTGAGTCATTTGTTGACCAAGGTATAGCTCTCCATTTATTTTGGTCCTTTAAAATTTCAGCAATGTTTTGAAGTTTGTAGTTTAAAAAGATCTTGCACCTTTTTTGTCAGATTTATTCCTAAATATATCATATTCACTTATTATAAGTGGTGTTTAAAAGAAAGTCAGTTTCTTACTGTTAATTTCTAGTATATAGAAATATAATTGATTTTCAGTTTTGATGTTGTATTTGTATCCTGCAGCATTGCTAAACTCACTTATGATTCTTATGACTCTTTTGTAGATTCCATCAGATTTTCTGTATAAAAGATTATGTTGTCTGTGAAAAAAAAAAAAAACAGATTTACTTTATTTCCCCCAATCTGGATACCTGGTTTTTTTTTTTTTTCTCCTAATTATGTTGGTCAGAACCTCCAGCCCCACACTGAATGGAGGTGGTGAGAGAAGAATTCTTGTCTTCTTCCTGATATGAGGAAGGAAATGTTCAGTCTTTCACCACTAAGTATGATGTTAGCTACAGGCTTTCCACAGATGCAGGTTATCAAATTGAAAACATTTTCTTTAAATCTGAGTTTTGTAAGAGTTTTAAAAGTTTTTAAATCAAGAATGAATGTTGAACTTAGTCAAATGCTTTTTTTTTTTTTTTTGGCAATAGAGTTAATCATATGGTTTTCTTTTTTAATTTGTTGATATGGCAAATTCAGTTGACTTCCAAAATTTAAAAAACTGCCTTGCATTATTGGATAAATCCTACTTGGATATAATGTATTATCTTTTTAATATGTTCTATTTGCTAAAATTTTGTTTAGAAAGTTTGTGTTTATGTTCATGAGGGGTATTTATCTGTTACTTTCTTTTCTTGTAATGTGTTTATCTTGATTTGATGTCTGAGTAATACTAGCCTCATAGCATGGATTAGGAAGCATTCCTTTCTTTTCAATTTTCTGGAAAAATTTGTGTAGAATTGGGATTATTTCTTAAATGTTTGGTGACTATCACCAGTAAATTCATTGGTGGCTATTTCTTGTTGAATGAGCATTTGCACTTTTTGTCTGAAAGAAATTGTTCATTTAAATTGTTGAATTTATAGGCATAAATCTTTTCATATGTATGTTTATAATATTGATATATTCCCCTATTATCTATTTAATATGGAATCTGTAGTGATATTATGTTTCATTTTGAAAGTGGTAATTTGTGTCTTCTTTTTTTTCTCCCAATAAGTCTAGCTAGAGTTTTGTCCATTTTATTGATTGCCTCAAAGAATCAGATGTTTTAAAAGACATTTTTTAGGGCAGTTTTAGATTTACAACAAATTGAGAGGAAAGTACAGAGATTTCCTATATACCCTGCCTCCACGCATGCATAGCCTCCCTCATTATAAGCACCACTCACCAGAATGGTGCTTTTTTTTTTTTTTAACCAAGGATGAACCTACATGGACACATCACGTCAAAATCACCCAAAGTTTATAGCTGACCTTAGGGTTCATTCTTGGTGCCACATATTCTATGGATTTGGATCAAGGTATAACGATAGATATCTACCATTATATCATACAGAATATTTTTACTGCCCTAAAAATACTCTGTGCTTTGTCTGTTCCTCCTGCCACCCAGTCCCTGACAACCAATGATCTTTTTATTGTCTTTATAATTTTGCCTTTTCCAGAATGTCATTTATTTGGAATCATACAGTATGTAACCTTTTCAGATTGTCTTCTTTCACTTAGTAAAATGTATTTAAATTTCCTCCATGTATTTTCATGGTTGATAAGCTCATTTCTTTTTTAGTGCTGAGTAATACTCCATTGTAACAAAGTCTGTTTATCCATTCATCTTCTGAAGGACATCTTGGTTGCTTCCAAATTTTGATAATTAAGAATAAAGCTGCTATAAACATCCATGTGCAGGTTCTGTGTGGCCATAAGTTTTCAACTCCTTTGAATAAACACCAAGAAGTTCAATTGCTGGAACTTAAGGTAAAAGTATGTTTCATTTTGTAAGAAACTGCCAAACTGTTTTCCAAAGAGGCTGCACCATTTTCATTCCCAGAAGCAATGAATGAGAATTCTGTTGTTCTACATCCTTATCAGCATTTGGTTTTGTCAGTTTCTGAATGTTGGCCATTTTAATAGGTGTGTAGTTGTATCTCATTGTTGTTTTAATTTTCATTTCTTTGATGACTTATGATGTAGATCTTCTCTTTAAGAACTGGCTTTTGATTCTATTAATTTTCTCTCTTGACTTTCCATTTTTAAATTTTATTGATTTCTGCTGTGATCTTTATTATTTCCTTTCTTCTTACTTTGGATTTTATTTGTTGTTCTTTTTCTAGGTTCTTAAGATGGAGGCTGTTTACTGATTCAGGATTATGCTTCTTTTCTAATTCAGGCATTTAATGCTGACAGTTTCCTCTGAAGAATTTCTTTGGTGACATCTCACAAAGTCTAATTTTGATTTCTCACTTCACTACTTTTAAACATTCAAATTCCTTAGACATTTTAAAGCACAAAAATATCTTGAATTTGTCTAGCACTTTACACTTTCCAGGATTAAAAAAAATTTTTTTTTACCTCATTTTACTCCCAGACTAAGTTAAAACAAGCCCTTACTGTATCCCCAAATGAGCAGTCAGCCATTTAGCAAGTATAGTGAATGCCATATTTTGTACTAGGTACTAGGGACATGGTAGCAATGAAACATCATCCCCTTTGTCAAAGAGTTTATCTTATTTCAGTGGAATAGGAATTTTAAAGATTAGATGTAGAAACACAGTGAAGTTAAGTGACTCCCTGAAGATCACATAGTTATATGTCTTAACCCCTAATCTTTCAACCATAATGTCAAGGTCTCTTTCTTATATCATAACACCTTAGATTTTTAAAAAGTTAAGTATAAAATATAAGTGTTTTAATAAGACATATGCACATTATTAAAGCAGAGTCATATAAAGAACGCTCAATAAAGCTATAGACTATTGATTGCTCATGCCAATGTGAAATTAACTGTCTCTCATTATAGATTCAATGAGAAGAGATGTATTACAGTGTTAATACTACCTGATTGGAAAGAGGAAACTATTCTACCGACACATATCCATAGTTTTACTTTCTGGTTTTCAGTTTCCACACTAAAAAAAAAAATGAGGTTAGGTCAACTGAGTTTTCACGTCTCTTCTAACTTTTAGATACTCAGAATTTAAGTTTTAAATATTTATTAAGTATTCATTACAGTGCTCTATTACAGATTCCAAATAAAGTAAGCCACAATACTTGTACTAAATCATCTACCTTAGGAAGCAAGAAATAGATATATGAAATATTTTAAAATGCCAACAGGAGTGATACAGACAATAATTATCTGGAATAACTGGGGATAATTTTGCCTCCCATCAGGGACATTTGACAATGTCTGGAGACAATTTTGCTTGTCACTACTAGGGTGCTGACTACTATGGGTAGAGTTACTGATAGAGTAGAAGCCAGGAAAGCTGCTAAACATCCTGCAGTGCCCAGGTCAGCCTCCCCTACAAAAATTACCGGACCAAAACATCAGTAGTGTTGAGGTTGATTAACTGCTCAAGAAATTAAGAGGAAAAACCATGATGGAAGGAAAGATCAGGAAAGTTTCATCGAGGAGCTGTGTTTTTCCATGAACTGCTAACATGATTTCATCTGAAGAAACACAGCATAAACAAGGTTATGGAGAAGGGACTCAGCACTGTTTGTTTGGGGAGCTGTGAGAAACCCAGTGCAGTTGGAGTGGAGGGCTCACATGTCAGTGAGTGAGTGAGATCGATGCTGTGTTGTGGAGAACCTCAAATGCCAGGATGAAGATTTCTTACTTTATTTATTAGACAATGGGGAGCCATCCAATGGGAATACTTTAGCGTAAGCATTGTTTTAGCTAGATGAGTCTGGCAGTGGTCTGAGGTCTGTGGAAGTGGAGAGCCTGGAAGACAATCCAGAAGTTATAACAGTTCAGGCTTGAGGTATTGAGTATTAATTCAAGCAGAACTTGCCTTAACCATGATGCTTGTACCAGATATCTTTGACTAAATGCAATTATAGATTAGGGTAGAGCATTCAGCCGTGGTAGTACTGAATTTTTACACAAGTGCATACACGTAAAGTTTTAGTTTATAAGTGATGTGGGTTTTTTACACTGCAATTTTGCTCATGTGTTTATTTCAAGTATGTTTGGTATGTTTAAAAAATTGTTATTTTGCTTCATAGGCTGAAGCAATAGAAAATTCTTATTTGAGAACATTAGCTTCTATCACTTTAATTTTGGGAACTATATGTCCCTGGTCCCTCTGTCCCCTCTAGAGTAATGTTCCTTAAAAACTGGGTTCCATGACTTTCTGTACAAATACATTGATTTGTAAGTTTGCACCATGTTTATTTCCACTTGCCAAGGCAAAAATAAACAACCACCAAAAAGTTTACCCTCAGACTTTCAGTGGGAAGTGAGGTGAAAATATTAGGACATTTTTTCAATGCTTATAAGTTTTGTTATTGACTTTATATCAATAAGATCAGTGCAAGCAACCATTTTTCCTCCATTCTCTTGTTCCCCAGTGCTCTGATGGAACAACTAACCCTAGTTATATCACTGTAATTAATGCATTCAAACTTACATTTGGACAATAGAATTGATCTTATGAAGCCTGGAAGAAGCAGTTTTGAGACCATCACTGCGAAAGTAAGTTGTTCTACTCAGTTTTCATAATCTCTTTGTTATACTCTGTTTGTAGCAGGACCTCAGTAAATATCAAAGACGTGAATGAAGAAGTGAATCAATCAAAGGTACCCAATATAGCATGGCAAAGATCCTGGAACTGAGTTCTGGCTTTGTCAACCATTAGCTTTTAGGAAAAAAAAAAAAGAATTTTTGAAAATGGAAGAAAAAAGTAAATATTCTTCCTTCTTTACTTTTTCTCTTTCTCTTAGAAGACTTTCTAGGAAATTTTAATTTTAGTCAGTTGCTTTCAAACACTGGCTATTTTAATAATATTCATGATTGATTTAGATATATGTTTAAATCAGAGAAAAACTTGATAGTGAGTGATTTAATCTTTTAAATTGAATTTTTTTTTCATGGTAAATGTACCTTTTGGAAAGTTAGATAAACTATGAATTAACTTTTTATGAAGAAAATTATTGAAATGATTTATACAACTGAACTGCATGTACTGGATCTGTAAACTAGTTCAAGTAAAATTGCCACCCAGTGAACAATTTACTAATAACAAAATCCAATCAAGGAGATCATTCTGTTGATGAGAACATAGTCTTACTCTGTGCTATGCATTGTACCAAGGGCTGAGAAGACAACCTTTCTACCAATAACCTGAGGAGAGGGAAGGAAGAAGACACATGTGTCAATGCATATGTACATTGAAACATCACCATTTTGGTTTCCATGTGCATAGAATGCTCTAAATTACTTTGTAAAAGAGATAAACTGAGTGGACAGATAATTTCCTTTGCAAAAAAACATACTGGAGGTGGAAACACTCCAGTGCACTTGTCTGTGATCACTCAGAACAGCATTACAGTTGTCTGGGAGTTGGCTGCCTAGCATCGATGCAGATATTTTCTTTGATTTTTGCTGCAGGTAACTAGGAAGGCCCGGAGCTGCCCTTAGGCATGAGAATACCGTCGCCTTTGATCACACTGAACCATTTTTCAGGGCAACTTCTTGGTAGAGACTGCCAGCTTCCCATCCAGCAATGTCCTTCATGTCAGGAGCTGGCTTCCCAGGGACAGCTAGTGTAGCCTGGCTCACACCAATCACTGTCTACTAGTCTGCTTCTGTAGGGCTTGGCTCACGGGGATGCAACCTCAAAATTTCTAAAAGGAAGGAAAATTTTAAATCAAAATAATGGTTTTTAAAATGACCTAAAGCATCCATTTTGAACTATGGTCCCCATGCAGGACCTGGTTTAGGAGGCACAGTTGTATCTAGACCACCTGGAAAGGCTTCAGGATGGTTTGATGACTCCCGGGCTGGAACTCAAGGCACGGATAAAGGTACTTCCACTTCAAAATCCCCCTCAGATGACTTCTGTTAGACACACAGATGCTCAGCATTTTCACATTTGGAAAAACAGTTGCTATTAAAAAAAAGAAATGAGTTCTGCTTTTCCTATATCTCAGGGCTATGTAACTTTTTTGTTTAATTACTTTCATTTACAGGACTTTTGGTTCTATAAAAATAGGCCTTAGAAATTAGTCTTTTTAAAAATTAATTAATTAATTAATTTTTGGCAGTGGGAGATGATTAGGTTTATTTATTTTTAGAGGAAATACTGGGAATTGAACCCAAGATGTTGTGCTTGCTAAGCACATGCTCTACTGCTTGAGCTATATCCTCCCCCTCTTAGAACTTAGTCTTGATTGGAGAATAAAATAAGTGTGAGATAAATTATGCTGCATAATTAAGTAGGAGGAAGTTGGGGGTTCTAATATGGCATCTGGAAGGGGTGAGAGGTTGAAGGGGCCTAGAAGTGGGTGGCAGAGAGGAGATAGGTATTGGGATGGAAGATGACAGCAGGACCCAGGACATTTTACTAGACAAAGGCCAAAAAAGACTAGTGACTGCTGAGATATTCCCTATGGTGGTGATAACAAGGGGACTTTGAAAGAAAAAAATGTCTAAGTATTTTGAAGTCATTTTAAATATGATCCTATGCCATTTTCTTCCTTAATTATCCCCATACCTTTAGTAAAAATACATACATATCCTTGAGTTAATGGTGCTCTGAGAAATGCAGGAAAAGAACCTCTATGTTCATTTGGAACCATTTGGGACAGCAGCTGTAGTGCACATGACAGTGGGGTGGGAGATTGAGACCAAAGTCCAGCCTAAAATTTTGGAGCTAGAGTCAACAGTCTAAGGAATATTACAGAGATGCTGGATTTCCCACTGTAGTGTGCTCATGGGACATCTTGTTGCTTTTTTTTTTAATTTATTTTTTAAAAGAAATTTTCAGAGCAATTTTAAGTTTATAAAGAAAACTGAGCGGAAGGCACAGAAATGTCTCATAGACTCTCTGTCCCTACACATGCATAGCCTCCCCCATTATCAGTATCATTCGCCAGAGTGCTCTTTTTTTTTTTTAACACCAAGGATGAACCTACATCGACACATCAAAATCACCCAAAGTTTATAGTTGACCTTAGGGTTTCACTCTGTGCAAATATGGTGTGCATATTCAATGCTTTTGGAAAAAGGTGTAATGACATATATTCATCATTATAATATCCTACAGAGTATTTTCATGGCCCTCAAAATCCTCTGTGTTCTGCCTATTCATCTCTCCCCCTCCACCCCCAGGCTGTTGTTATTTACAGATATTAAAGGGAAGAAGACTCTTGAAGACTGGAAGATTTGGGGGAAATTGCTTTTATTAGAAATAAGCCCAAGAGGAGAGAGGAAAAGGGAAAGGTGGGGAAATAGAGCCCCCAAATCATAACATTCTAGTCTTTTATCTCCTCAGATATTTCATACAGGTTAAATCAAGTCAAAATGAAGTCAGCACAGCCTTGAAGAAAGAAATGTGAAAAAGCAGCAAGGAAGCAGCAAGCATTCTGAGGATAATGTGATGTGAATTAAAAAGGGGCTGAAGCGGGGAGGGTGTAGCTCAGTGGTAGAGTGTGTGCTTAGCATGCACAAGGTCCTGGATTCAATCCCCAGTACTCCATTAAAAGAAAAAAAAGTCTTGTTAACCAAAATACTCCATTCTCTGAACATTAGCATCACTCAAGATTTAGCTTTAATACAGGATACAGTATTAAAAAAAAATGCACTGAGTCTATGCACTTGATCCCATTCAAAGGGGTTGTGTAACACCAGGCTTTTATTTAGCACCATCTGGCAAAGCCACAGTCTTCTCCCTCAAGGCCTGGGACCTTTCTCAATCTTCTAGTTTTACTGTCCTCTAAGGACGTCTCTGAATGGAATACACCCTGACAGAAATGACGCTTGACATTCTTCTGAAAATAGAGGAGAAAGCTTAGAGATGCAATCACACACAATGGTTCATTAGCCAGTGGCCCAGAGGGAGGGGGCATCCTTATAGGAGTAGAAAGAGTAGAAGATAATCTGGAAAATGCCCTTAGTATTCTCAAAAGGAGTTTGAACACTAGGGTGAGATTGGAGAGGACAACTGAAATGAGCATGTTCCATTTAAGCACCTCTATTAAGGTGTCAGTTAATGAGACCCAGTCTTCAGGAAGACAGCTGACAATACAACCCTCAACCTTTAGAAGAAACAGTTTATTCTGGAAGGAAAAAATGTGAAGCTTTATGTGTAACCTGAAAAATTTAACCCCCTGGGTTTTAGTTTCCTTATCTGTGAAATAAAGAGATTGGAATCAAAGATTTTCTAATGCTTCTAGTTCAAAGATTTTATGATTTGATAACATTAAACAAACAGAATTTATTAACACTGAGTCATCCAAAGCCCTCTGACAAATTCCAGTGCTATAGGCGTTTAAGACAGATCTTTGTCCTCAAGTATCATAGAAGTAATTGGAAAAACAGGATATAGAAATAAATTGAAAAGTGTAAATAACTAGCATTGTAAATCGACTACACTTCAATTAAAAAAACTAAGAATAAGAAAGTGTAACTCCCATTCCATAAACTCAACTGTACAAAAAGTCAGGCAGCTTTTTATTATCTAAAAAGTAACTTAATTAGTATGAAAGATTTGATCTCAGTTACTTTGGGGATTCCCTGTCCTTCTTCCGAGTTATGACACACACAGCTCTAGGGGCTGGAAGACACCAGGCTGAGCTGGTCTCTGATATTCGGCCAAGTAAGTCAATGTTAAGCGATCAGGGTCCCACTCTGCATGGCATCCTTAGACCCTGTGGTGGTCTGTTGCTTCCTCATCGTGTCTGGGACGTGGGGAGCGTCTTCAAGGCTGGCTGTTCCCAGCTGTGGCGTCTGCCACACGGAAAACACTCTCTGGGCTTGTGAGGTTTTGCTGGTGCTTCAGGGACCTGTGTGCTCGGAAGAGCTGAATGTGTTGCCTGTCTCTCTTTGCCCAGGATGTACCCTTAGTCGGGGATGTGTCATTTTCCCTTCATGTCTTCAGAGATCCTTTGTATATGTTTGTGAGCTCTCTACATTCTCCGTTGGGTTTCGGCTTTTTAAATTTCCAAAATTAAAAAGGCTTTTGAGCTACTTCTTGGTCAGCCTCCCCTGAAGCGATGAGTCACAGATGCCACTGTCTTCTTTAAATGGAGGGAAGAGAAAGGTGACATATATGGAGAAAAAAATAATACCTCAAGTAACTTAATTTGATTAATGATTAAAAAATCATAATGTAATAGCATGCTCTTTTCTTCCTGGCTATGTATTTTTTTATAAGTGCATTTTAACACTACCTTGTCGTAATGGGTAGATTTTGCAAGGCTTCTCGGAGGATCTGAAAAAAGAGGAAGAATTGTCAGCCTCTTTTAGAAGGGCCGGATGTCAATCTTTTCTGCTTTACAAATTAACAGAAAATTAAGAGCATTCTTTCCAGAAAGGGACTCGATGAGACTGCCAGATGAGGGGGGGTGGGCCACGAAATCTGCTGCTGTTGCTGTTGGCTGAAGAACAGAGGGTGCAGTGGGGAGAAGCAACAGAGGGAAATAACAGAGAATAACAGAAGGAAAGAACCTTTGGGAAGCGATGCTCCCTGCTTGAAGCCAGGAGGTCACTAGACTCTAAAATACGTGTTTTGAACATGAGCTTCACGGGGTGAATGCCTGGAGAGAACTTGCAATATTCTTTGTGTAAGTACTTGGTTTTCCGGAGAATCTAATAAGTAAATATATCCTAATTTTGGGAGGGAGGTGGGTGATATAGTGACTTGCCAAAGGGTCAAATAGTTTTTCCTCAAGACACACAAAGTCAGAACTTGGGTATTTATGCTGGGGTAGTTGTCCAGATAAAAGACAGGGAAGTCTACACCAGAGGAAGCACTGAGATGGCCCAGGTCCAGAGAAATGACTAGCACAGAGCCTCCAGCATGAATATTCTTCAAACCGGGCTTATGGAATGTGGCTTAGACACAGCTGGTGAGGACAAGAGCTGAGGACCTACATGCCCAGAAATTAAGCCAGCCCAGCCAGCCTGTGGTTAGGCCAAATTTCTGTGATGGTTAAAAAAATGTGTATCATAAATAGAACTATTTGTGTGACTTTGTTACTATGTTTTGTTTTGTTTTTCAGTTTTGCTTTTCCTTTAGCATTTTGGGAAAGCCTTTTTGGAAAATTCGAGGTTATCTCAACTAAGCCGTGGGATGAAAAAATGTCTCCCTCTTCTCTCCACCCAAATTTGGAGAACAAAAGGGTCGGTGTGAGGGTAGGAAAAAGCGGTGGAACTAAGCACACACTGAGTCAGGAGGTGTTCTGAACTAAAGATAGGGCATGCCAAGTGCTGACCGTGTAGTTCTTAAGCTGAACACCATTGAACGTCCCAGGAGGGAGAAGTCACTGTGGTTGGGTTTGCTGGGAAATAGTTCATGAAACAGTTTTCATTTGAAATAGACCTTTAAATACGGGTAAGTATTCAGAGAAATGTACTTGGGTATAAGCCGGCGTTATCCGTACACAGGGCATACCTCATTTTAGTGTGATTTGCTTTATTGCTACTACAGATACAAATTGAAGCTTTGTAGCAACCCTGTGTCAAGTAAGTCTTTTGGTGTCATTTTTCCAACATTTGATCATTTCATGTCTATGTGACACAGTTTGGTGATTCTCACAATATTTCAAACTTTTAATCATTATTATATTTGTTATGGTGATCTGTGTGTGATCTTTGATGTTACTATTAGGACTCACTAAAGGCTCAGTTGATGGTTAGCAGTTTTTAGCATAAACTACTTTTTAATTAAGGTATGTACAATGTTTTTTTTTAGACATAATACTATTGCACACTTAATAGACTACAGTATAGTGTAAATACAGATTTTATATGCACTGGGAAACCAAAAAATTTGTGTGACTTTCTTTACTGAAGTGATATGGAGCGGAACCAGCAATATCTCCAAGGTATGCCTGTGTTAGTTTTTACACTCAATTTGTTATAGAGTCCAAATTTGTACTGCTCACCACACAACAGACCAGTAAATCGAGGAACAAGTTGCTGAGGCAAGGAAAAATGGCTTTATTTAGAAAGCCAGCATACGAAGAAGATGGTAGACTAGTGTCCCAAAGAACCATCTTACCTGAGTTAGAATTCTGGTTTCTTTTCTACTAAAAGAGGAGGGCGTAAAGTCAAACATATCCTGGTTCCAGTCAGCCCTTGAGGGGGGTATGTTAATTTCTTTCTTCTTACAGTCATTCACAGGTGGGTCTGATCAGGATGTTTCCTGTGAGCTGAACAAAGATATTTTAGCTTAACGCTTATTACCTGGAAGGCAGAGTTCCCAGAGATGGGCTTTGATGTATAATTTAAGCTGATAGGCAACATGTCTTCAGTGATTAACGTGTAGCAGAAGCAATAGAATACAAAGGTTAAAGCAAAAGAAACAGCTCCACTGTAGAGTCAGATTTTTTCTTCTCCATTAAAAATTCACTAAACACAGCCTGTTGAAGGAGCAGTCTTCCCAAGTCATGTTTTTCACAATCTGGAATCTCTCACTTGGCTGTGTGTGAATAAGGAAGTGGGCAAGTTACTTTCCAAGTTACCACTGTGAAGTAAATTGATGGTGGATTAAATAAAGATATATGGAATGTAGTACAGAAAGTAGTTTTTAGGAAATCTGGAAACCTGGGTGAAGCATGGTTTTAATATCTTCTTATATGAATTATGAGATGAGTGATAAATATTAGCAGGCAGTGAATTACTATGCTTTAGCCTTTGCTTAAGAGAACTCTGACCTTGTCTCTTATAGCTTTGTGTGCAGTAGCAAGGTAAGAAAATCATTTGATTAGTTTCTTACCCATATGTATATTTCTACAGGATTTCAACTGGGAAGTTGATCATTGAAGTACAGATACAATAACTTTTAGATGATTTGTTTTGGGAGGAAGGCTTTCACTTTAGGAAGACTGCCTTCTAGATCTTGTTATATTCCTAACTAGCACTGTGACCTTGGGGAAGATACTTAATCTCTTTTTGTTTTTGCTCATTTTGGAAGTTAGATTATGTCAGAGGTCCCTGATCTTTCTCTGAGTGGGATCTACTTAATTTCTCTCTCTCTGAAAGCTAGTGGTCTGATAAAAAATTTTTTTACGTGTTATTTTGATTCTGAAGAAGGCTAACAAAGAACTGTTGTTATTAACTTGAGTTCATAATTTAATGTATCTTGCAGTATAAAACTCTAACCCTCCCATCTATGTCAAAGTCTGGGGTTAGAAGAATTTGAGAATAATGAAATTGAGAGAGTGTAGAAGTGATTAATATTAAAATTCTTGAGCACAATTAAGAGGGGAAGGGCACAACGGACTTCTTCTTTACTAGGAATCCAAGAAAATTATAGGAAATGGGCATTTATTGTCAAAAAAATCTTATGGACCTTCAACCATTTACATCCCAACCATGTTTACTTTGCAGACCTGAAGCCTATTTATTCTGTCCCAAGGACTTCAGCTTACTTCTCCATCTTCTTAAAAGATTCCATAATTGACTCAAATCTGGAGAAGAAATAGGTTATAGTCCCCTAAGATCTTTATGTCCTGCTTTACTGAAACTGAAACCCTTATTTTAGGGATTTTACAATAGCTACTTGGGGAAAGGACCAGGATAACAGTCTCAGATCACTGTAGGCGTGGCTTGTGTTGTCTGTAGGGCTTGTCTTCTTGGCTAAATGTCCGCTGTTCCTTCTTTAGACAGTTGTGGATCATAGCTGTGGGATAATGAGGCTAATGCCAGAATATTTTCCGTGCTGTCTCTCTCCCTAATATGGATTCTAACTTTGGTCTCTGGGTAAGAAGCACTTTTGGTCTGTTCAGTACTGAGATACACACACACACACACACACACACACACACACACATCATATATATATATATAAAAATATAAATATCATATATATATATAAAACTAAAAATTGGCATTTGCCACCTGCCTCTACAAGGATTAAATTACAAGCCACTGCAGACACTGACCTTCAACACACCCTGGGAGGAATTCAGTGTGGAGATCAGGAATGAGGCACTCTGTGCTCTGGGGAAAAAAACTGTCAGAATAGGCCTTCAGATATTTTCAGGAGAAGATTTTGAGACCCAATTCTTGCATCTCCTCATATCACTAAAATCAGTAATGCGGCCATTTGCTCCTCGTGACTAACAGTAACTTTTGCAAAAAAATGTATTTGATTGAATGTACCCCTCCCCACTACCAAAATCACAGATATACTGACCTTCCCCACTACCTCTTCATAGCAGTTACATAGCAGTAGTAGTAGAGAATAACCTTTGTTTTGTTAGAGGTTTACTGGGACACCATGACCTAGCCCCCGGGGACGGCTGCAAGAACAAAGAATGCCTGCAGCAAGAAGGTTACAACAAACAACCACACCCCTCCCTTGTTTTTTGTATAAAAGGAGCCTGTATTCTGACTAGAGCAGGACAGTTCTCCAAGACATTAGTCTGCCATCCTCTCGGTCTGCAGGCTTTCCAAATAAAGTCGCTATTCCTTGTTCCAACACCTTGTCTCCCGATTTATTGGCCTGTCGTGCGGTGAGCAGAACGAGTTTGGACTTGGCAACACTCAGTTATCCAAAATACTGTTCCCTGGGCTATAGCCCTCATTTTGTCCCCAGTTAAACTTAACTCACAACTCTCGTGCGATTCTGTTTCAGTCAACCATAATATTTCCTTGGTTCCAGTCCCCAGAGCTTCTATAGTCACTCTTGAGATTTAGCAAAGTGGGTAATGCTCATGCTCTCTTATGAGGTGACTGGCTTCTCTTTGACTCAAACTCATCACTCCTTTTCTGAAGTTCATACTGCATGATTTCAGGCAAGTGCTCCCAGAAGCGGTTTTTGCCCTATCTTTTGTCTCTGCTAGAGAATGAGGTTTCTGTTGGTTCAAAAAATCCCGATTTCTTGTGGGAATTTTGACTGTTACTGTCTTTTGTATGTAATTTATTGGTAGAGCCCAGTGACAGACACAATGTGTGGCAATGAATTTAGCCTTGCCCAGAGAGGTCTGGCTTTTGTTCCTGTCTATGAGTAACTTCTAAATCCTGGGAGGTTCCTGAGTGGCAGGCCTGTCTTTGTTATTCACAGAGGGCACCTTGGACCACCTCTGATAGTTTATGCTAATGAGGTGACTTAAGGCGGTGCCAGTCACACCTCATAGTCTTAGCCACACTGGAAAGATCAACAATATGATTTAGGGTGGGAGCTTTGTGTCATGCAGTATTAGTCAACCTAGAGACTCAGTTCAGCTACTGGACAATCAATCAATCAATTACGCCTATGTAACGAGACCTCAATAAAAAGCTCTGGATACTGAAGCTCAAGTAAGCTTCTGGGGTTGACAATACTCTGTGTATATTGCCACAGATGAGTGCTGAGAAGGTAACATGCCATTGAAGACAATGGAAACCTCATATCTGGAACCCTCTCTGACTTGGCCCTATGCATCTCTTCTTTTGGCTAGTTTTGATTTGTATCCTTTCCTTGTAATAAAAGTAAATTTGTCATTCTAAGTGAAGTAAGCCAGAAAGAGAAAGAAAAATACCATATGATATCACTTATATGTGGAGTCTATTGAACAGAGGAGGGGTTTGTGGGAAGCTCTGATGGATAGGAGGTTAGTCATTGTACAGGTCACAACTTGGGACTTGTGATTGGCATCTGAAGTGGGGGCAGTTGTGTGGGACCGAGCCCCTTAACCTGTGGGGTCTGTGCTAACTCCAGAGAGTTAGTGTCAGAATTGAATTAAACTGTAGGACACCTAGTTGGTGTTCAAAAAGGAGTGGAGTATTGCTTAGTGTGGAAAACCCACATATTTGGTGTCAGAATCTGTCTTAGTCTGTTCATGCTGCTATGACAAAATACCCAGACTGGCTAACTTATAAACAACAGAAATTTATTTCTTACAGTTCTTAAGGCTGGAAGTCTGAGGTCCTGACACTGACAGATTTGGTGTTTGATGAAGGCCCTCGTCCAGGCTGCAGATGCTGTGTTCTCCTCACGTGACGGAAGAGAGCTAGGGATCTCTTTGGAGCCTATTCTCTGTGGACACTAATCCCATCCATGAGGGCTCTTCCCTTATGACCTCATAGACTCCCAAAGACCCAACTTCCTGATACCATAACATTGGGAGTTAGAATTAAACATATGCATTTTAAGGGGACACAAACATTCAGACCATAGCAGAAGTGTTTGTATAGAAAAACAATGTTGTTTTGTTTTGTTTTATTTTTAACTTCCCTAACCCAGCTTTGACTTTGTGGCCCCTGGGAAATGCCCCTTTGTTAATATTCCTAAGTTTATATCAGTGAAAAAAGAGGGTCTTTCTTGTTACATCATTTCTCTTCCTATTAGTCTTATCACACTGAACTGGCAGGTGGCATTCTGGGAAGAGACGGGAACTGGGAGTCCATGTCTGGAAAGGAGGCTTACTACCTACTCCCAATCTGCTGATCTAGGCTAGTCAATATCCAAGTTCTCTTCTAGCATTAAAATATTAAAACTCAATCTGAAAGTTAGAAATATTAATGCCCCTCATTTTAAACAATTAATAGCTAAATTTCTGAGCTAGAATGGGAACACAAAGTGATATAGCAAGGGGAACAGGATATAACTCTTCTTATGAGAAGAGCTGAGGTTCTCTTTCCTTGATGATGCTAAACATCAATGACTCATTTCTATACATGAGTTTTCTTAACAGCAAAAAGCTCTGCATGTGTCCCAGCATTTGTGGAAGGGGTAGGGGTTCTCACTCTGTATCCATCCTACATTTTTCCTTCAAAGATGTTGCAAGCACCCCTATAAAATATACTGACTCTTCTCTGGGCATGATGCTTGCTGGCATAGGAATTTGATGTTTTCCTTGTGCATAAGGAATTTGGTGGGCAAGTTTTAAATGCTGTTTAATAACGAAGTTCTGGAGTTTTACATGAGGCAGGATCTTATGACTTTTGCCTATGTTTTGCTTCAGGAGCACTTCTCTCTCCACTAATTTAAAAAAATTAGGTGTAGATAGGAACATAAACCTAACTAACATCATCTGAAGTTTTTAATGAAAATGACGTTTTGTCACCTTCTTATATTTTTCTATCTTACATTAAAAAGCATGTAAATTAGCTCTGAGGGAAGGATGCATAGAAATTACTACCTTTGCCACGTGGGACCTCAAGCCTCTGAAATTATTGATTTCTTAATAGAATGGGGATTCATAGCATTGATTATATTTGTAGCAATTGAAGTCACATGGTTATTCTAGAATTATTACATATTTATAGTATACAGATTATATGATATTTATAGTTCTCATTTAATAGCAAACACACAGTTTCCATGCAGCAAATGGCTATTAAAATCACAGGAATCATGGAAATTAGATTTATTTGGGCTTCTGTGGCTGCCTGAATTCCACAAGATAAATGCCAGATTTCTTTTTTATTGCCAGACTCCATACTTAAGAAAACCATGAAGAACTTGGAATTTCCTAAATAACTGTCACAGAGATACAGTTCAATTTAGACTCTAAAAAATGCATTATTATGCAGTTTCCTTGTCCCCGCCCCCAAACACTGCTATGTCTTCAACCTTCAATCCTCAGTACTCCTGCCATCTGCTCAGATTTTACTGGCTTCATAGTTGACATAAAATTCTGAAAAGAATTTGACTATAGATTACTAACTTTATTACTAAATCAAAAGTCAGAGCTAAATTTTATCATCTTAATTGTCTTTTGTTGTTTGGGCTAGATTCTTTTCTTTTTTTTCCTGGCATCCAAAATCTTTTTAATAACAAGTTATCCCCTGGCTTGCTCGAACTTCTGGCCCTTGGAGAGTACATAGGGTTTGTTGTGGCTGTATGGGCTTCCTGGGGCCTTGCCAAAATGCCTGTACACCTCTCGGCCCTTGCAAGGACCGGAGAGCAAGGCAGTGCCGCAGCCCTTTCGCAATTCCAGGGCCAGCTGGTCGAAGGTGAAGATCTTGCCCCCCGCCTTGAGGATGCAGCTCCAGGCACGGATGCTCGCTTGCAGGGCACGCACCTTCAGCTTGGGCACCTCCTGGACACGCACGTCATTGGTTATGGTCCCCACAACCATAACTGTTTTGCCTTTCCAATCAGGAAGCTTCATCTTCGGATCATTCAAGAAATGGACAGAGGTGGCCGGTTGGTGCGACTCATAAACAATCTCTTCAGCACAACTTGATTGAAGGTGGAGTTGGTTCGTCTGGCCAGAAACCTGTACAGCTCGACCAACAGCCTTAGAAAGAGATCCTGGCTCTTGGGCTTCTTGCACCGAATCTTTCGGTCCTTGTTGTGGCGGATGTCAACTCGCTTCCTCCTTAGCCAGATCTGGAAAGAGAGAGCTTGGGCTAGATTCTTAAGGAGAAATTTCAAGCTGTGTCTTTCAGTAAATATTTATAAATCACTTTTGTAAGTTCAGAACTGCCCTTAGATTGGTAGGCATGCAATAAATTCTCATGCTTTATTTCTACCTTCTAAGGGCTGATAGTGGCAGGCGTGATGAACAATTTAGAAGAAAGACTGAAGTTAAAAACAACCATTAGGAGACTACTGTGGATAAATGAGCTTTGGGTAATAGTGCTTCCTATTAGTTTAGTACATTGACAAGAGGCTTATAGACCAAGGAATCAGAGATACACTGATGGCTACTAGTGAGCTGTGGAAGTCAAAGGAGACAGATGGCTCTGGGATTAAGAGTTCATGGTATAGACATACATTTATCTGAATAGTGATTTTATAAGTAGATTTTGGATATCACTGATCGATCGATCTATCTATCTATCTATCTATCTATCTATCTATCTATCTATCTATCTTCAATCATCACCTATCTATCCACACACATAAATAGGGAAATACACATATATAGACACCCCATTAAATAGGTGTGTTAGAGCAGGCAGATACCTAGATATGAGCAGGGAAAGGGGGACACAGACCAAATGGCAAGAATTGGGCAGAAAGGAGGGGTACAAGCCAAATGCAGGAAAACATACATCACATAAGAACCAGGGGTCCCTGGGCAGAGAAAGAAAAGCAGGAATCTTTGGGCTGATAAGGGGCCACACCTTTTGGCCTGGAGACCAACAAAGAAAGGTCAGAAAAGGCAGTAGTTTCCAGTGTCCGAATGTAACCTTTTGCTCATTATGCCCTCATTTCCATAAAATTAGCCTTGCAGATCAGAAGTACTCATCAAGTACTGACACCATGACACTTCTGATCCAGACTGAATAAGGGCAAAAATCCCTCCTCCCTTTGGGAAGGTGGAGTTGAGATGATAATCAGAAAATACAACCCTAAGCCCTTCCCTCCTCAGTGAATATTCTGCCCATTCATTTTTACACCCTATGTAGCTAACTTGGCAAAGAAACTCAGGGCAGCCGCTCACCTGAGCCTGCCCACTCTCCCCTTGAGAGTGTACTATCCATCCTTTAATAAATCCTCACTTTACTTTTTTTAACCTCTAAATCTTGTCTCTGAATTCTTTCTGAGATGGGACAAGAACCTGGAACGCCGGTTGGATCCACCGGCAACAGTTGTACTAACCCTAAACCAAAGTTTAAAAATATCTGGGGATGTTTCTGAAGCAATATATCTATTAATTGTCCATTTTTCAGACTGCTGTCCATATAGAGTGGATCCTTTTCCCTGAAGATTTTCATTCTTTATTAATGTTATTTATTCCTATGGAATGCACTAAGCATGTCAGCTTCATTTAGACAGTCCATACATCATCAGTAAGAAGTCACAGTCCATATTCACTCTTCCTTTTTATAAGCTCTAACTTTCTGACTTATTTTTGACACTGTTGTATTTTTCAGAGTATTTCTTCAGAGAATCTCAGATTTAAATCCATCAACATGTGGTAGAATCAAGTCTCTGCCTTTTCCCTCATAGCTATATTATTTCCAAACAATAAGATTTTAGGACATATAAACATTAATTTCTGGTTTACCACTTTTCCAAGGTCATATTATTTTGCTTCAATTAATATTATATTTGAATATTTGCATATCCCATAGTGTCTTTGGATTAAATAGAAAACATATGATTAATTCCATTGCTAGCCACATGACTGCTGTAGATACCTTATTAACATATAAATGATTCAGTTGAAAATGGAAAGTATTCCCACTGCATTTAGTCAGAATATGGTAAAAGCTACCTTGCTAGTGATATTTCCCATGCATCCCTCTCATGCCCACCTGAGATCCCTACCCTCCTTTTTCGATGCCCTATTCTTTCAGGTTCGTCACTGATAAATGTTAGCTTCTACTCTGTGCTCAGAATTATATCTTTTACATATTTTTCATTAAGTTTTACAATAAAATAGATAAAAGTTTATATAAACATTAGCCTGGCTTTTTGTTTAAAGAAAACAAATCTAATCCTAAGTAAATAGTCATTAACATGTATTTCAGGAAAGGTCTTAATTTTGATTGGTTGTGCTGGCTATGAAATGAAGAAACTGCACAGAAAGTCAAGATAGCAATGCAGTCTTAATGCTGGTGATGCTATGTACTCTGGCCTGGACTTGGGGTGGGGCATCTGAAAGGTTTCTCAGAGGAATAACTTCTAAAGTGACGTGAAGAACCAAAGTTAGCCAAAGAGAATGGGAGTTAGGAGAATGATAATAAAGACAGAAATGAATATAGAGAGAAATCAAGTGACAATAGTTATGTCAGGGTGGCATGACAAAGTGCTTCAGTGATGGGCATAGACACAGAAGTCAGCCTGGACATGTAAGCAGAAACCAGCGTCCAAGGGACTGTCAATTAGCCAATAGAATTGGATTGTATGGCAAAAGCTATCAAAGTAACACAACCCGTCAACATACTTATGTGTTGTTGAATGAATTAAACTAGGAGGCCATTATACTCAGGAGGCCATGGTGGCCAACATAAGCAAACCAAAATCTAAGCCTGTGAAGGCTTCATGGTGATGAAATCAAAACGCTAAGGACAACCAATCACAGTCAGCTAGGCTTTAAGCTATAGCCAATCCAGCAATCTCCTTTCTTTGCTTCTGCGCTTTCTCTGTTTAAGTCCTTCCCCTGGCTCCTGTTGGCAGAATGTGCCTAACCGCTTCCGATTTGGGACTTCTCAATTCCAATTGACTTTTGCTCAAATAAACTCTTACAGTTTTTTAATATGCCTCAGTTTATCTTAACAGTTCCTAAGTAAGAATGCCACTTTGGTCTTAATAATATGAGTGTAGTACTGTATTTTTTTTTTTAATGGCAAAGATTGTCTTTAACAGCATTCTGAAAGTTGAAGCAATAAGTTAATCAGCCAGCAACAATCAATGAAATATAATTTCTTTAAGGCAAAAACTACCTCTAAGGAAATGATCTTATTTTGGCATTTCTTAAAATCTCTAACATGGCTTTGGATCATTTCCCTGCATCATTAAGCTCCATGTAGTTTTAAGTCTGAGAATGGACTGATATGTAATAAATTCTTGTTAACTTAAATGATATTTCTGAATTAGTTATGCCTTCCCCCTACCCCAGTCTTTTAGGAGTAACATTCTTCTGATACAAACTATATATTTAAAGGAAAGGAATTTTCCATAAGTATTTTTATATTTTGATATGGAATGTCACTATCATGGAAACATTTATGAAAAAACAAAAGAGGGAACTTAATTATCCAGGGAAAAACTTGGGAAAGACTTTAAAACCCTTGGAGGAAAGCACACATTTACAGTATTATAAAAAAATAAGAAGTTAGTCACTGTAGACAGAGCCTCTCAGGTGCTGGCACACTCAACAGTCTTAAATAATAAAAAAAAATGAGAAATAATTTGAAATTAAGGCTACTGAGCATGAACATCAACAAAAATTGCCGGAAAAGTTAGCAATGCAAAAGTTACAGGAAAAAAAATAACCAGCATTCACATATCCGGTGCTAGCTTCCAAAATCAGTTTTTAACAGATTACAGTGAAGACATAAAACTTTTAAGTCATACAAAGGAAGGTAAGAAAGAAAAAAAAATAATGTGGTAGAAGAAGGGAAAAAAGTGACAGACAAGAGAAATGGCAGCTGAACTCAGAAGCAATGATAGGTACTGTGAAAAACAGCAAAGGATGACAAAGCTGCCTGTGGGTGAAAGAAGGAAGAAGCACTGACCAGAAAAACAGTGAGCGCTAGGGACAGGCAGCAAAAGAGAAAAATCATACTTACTTCAATAATTCTGAGCACGTTTCTTTGTCACATTTAAATGCTGCAGCAGTATTTGATCAGTCTAGGGACACATTTAAAAATTTTCTTAGTACTTGAAAATATCATCCATAAAATAATCTTATTAAGGAAAATCAGCATGCTTCATTTTTTAAAATAATAATAAGGAATAGTGTAACATATTTTAGAAATGTGTTCATAAAAGGATGAAAATGAAATTTCCAGAACTTGAAGTATCAAATCTCCATTTGTCTGAAACTTAATTTATCCAAATAACCCTTTTCTAAGCTCTAGCCACTCCACTATCGTATTTGTCTCAATATCAGTAAATTAAAACTTATTTGTCTGAATTATCCAGCTAATTTTATTGTTGCATTTCAGCCATCTCCTCATTTCATCTGGGTAGAAACAGGCTGATTTCAATTCTTATTACTAAATTACTTCTTTTCTGCTGGATATAATCACTGGCTTTCTCAACCGTTAAAAATTAGAAATCAAGGTTTCAATAATACATTATGTGTTCAATGGGAATCTAGAGCATTCCACGTTAATGAAAATTATAATAGTAATCCCCCTGTGTTAATATACTGCCTGAAGAATAAAATGAAACAAAACGCAAATGTTGAGACTTTTCTACAGTCAAAGAGTTTGGACAGTTTCCATTTTTATCTGCTCAAGCCACACAGCCAAGGGCTGCCTGAATTTCCTTATCTTTAGTTTCATACCTGAATTGGATGCAGTTAGTTGTTTTTTTTCCCCCCTTTTAAATGTGTGATTCAATTTTGAGAACTTCTTAAACATAGTCTAGGGATTGTAAAAATCCTTGGAGTGGGGCCAGATTTTCCTGAATTAATATGCACTCTTCTCTGCCTGTGTTACACATGACTGCCGTTGACATTTCTCATGTCCCCTTTCATTCCCATTGCTAAAGTGCCACGCCACGCTGTTGCACTTCTGCAAACACTTCTCCAAATTAGCTTGAAGCAAGTAGCCCTCTCTTTTGCTAATATGTCATGATCTTAATAGGAATGTGTGGTCAGAGTCCAGTATAATAAACAGATAATGTGCAAAATGAAATTTTAAAAGGTCGGCTGCTCCTTGTTGCCACACACATCTTTGCATTGCTAGTGTTTAAAACTGGCATGTGTATTAGCAGGAATTTTCTGTCTCATTTTTAATTTCTCCATTTTTAACATAGAAGAAAAATTTACTTTGGGGACTTAATTTTACCTTCAGTGTTCTCTGACACCCTATACTATTCATTAAAAAATAATTGGCATAGTTGTTTATTAAAATGCACTAATTCTGAAAAGGTACTGAAATATGGTAGATCACTTCCATTTGTTTAGTTTGTCTATCTGTGTGGGGGTGGGTGTGTATAAATGTTGTATGAATACTAATAAGTGTCTATTCATAATCATGTTTTCATAGGTGACAAACCTGTAAAATGTTTCTATCCTGAGATAAATGCCTGGAATATGATGATATACCATTTATTTAGTTCCATGTGCCCGGGAAAGATTATAAAACCTCAGACAGACTTAGCCTTAGGAGGCCTTTAACATGTTCTGTGACCAATCATTTGTTGACTCCCATGTATGGTGAAGTTAGTGAGGACCAAATATCAGATACAAAACATTAGGATTCCCCTGCCCCAATAAAAAGGAGTAATTTATGGTAAGCATAAAGAATAAATGTTCTAAAGAAATATTTATAGTATCTGCTGGGGACTTGGTGTGCTTTCTAATTGTATTAATGTGCAGTTAGCATTAGATGTTGAAACACAGTTTTCCACAAGACTCTTCTCCTGTTCAGTTTGTTTAGAAATTTTCTTTGGAAGAACTACTGTACCAGCCCTACAATGTAACTGTGCTACAGCTCACTAAAGTCCTTGGTGTGGCTTTGCAAAGTTAATGGTTACATACATTTCAGGTAATGAAAAGCATCCAAATATGTCAGGTTAAGAAGCCATTTCCTCAAAGTGTGGAGCTATGGATTCACTGGAACAGGAGAGAAATCAGATAGGAAACTGAAACATATCTGTAGATAACCTGCTTTTGAAAGAGAGATTGTGCTGGTGTGTATGTTGTTTGTAGAAGCTGGTGGTGTTTGACCCAGATTGCTCTCAGGTGCAAGGACCCGTGGTTCTGCTGCAGTAAAGTGTTGGCTACGAGAGGCTCACAGTTATTTCCCTTTATAGAGAGTTGATCTCCCTGGGCTGACATTAGCTGCTGGCCTGGAGATGCAGATGCTTCCCTGCATTAATGCTTTCCAACCCTTGGCAGAGTGCAACCAACAGCTAACAAAGAGGTCCAAAAAGCCAGGCCCGTGGGTTCAGAGGGATACATCCCAGTAAGCCATTCATGCTCCAGAGTTTCCAATGGGCTCAGGCTGAACCGAAGACTCAACTAAAACCACATCTTTGCTTAACTTCTTTCCATGTCCTGTTTCCTTGCTGCCCTATTGGTTTCTCCTGAGAGCACTTCCCCAGTGAATCTCTTGTCTGGAACTCCAATTCCAGGCTCTGCTTCAAGGCAACTGGACCTAAGGCAACACTGACTTCACTCCTTCAATTTTAGGACCCTATTTAACAGACAACTACTGCAGTCCTCGCACATTTACAGACAAAACCACACAGGAAATAATTCCTGATCTTGAGGCATTCACGGTGTGGTGAGGGGGAGGACACATGATGGGTCATTACAACGTGAAATGTGTTATGACAGAGGAAAGAGCATGAAGTTTGGCATGAGTGGGGTCAGGAGGCTTCAAAGAAGAGGTAACAATTGAACTGCATATTTATTAGTAGGGAGAAGAGAAAGAGGAAAAAAAATCTTTTTTCCAAGACACAAAAACATTATGTCTTTGGGAAAACATCATAAGCTCAATATGTTTAGAAGATGCCCACGGGAGAGAAATGAAGGATGAGATTGACTTAGGCAGGAGGGCAGACTGCCGGGCACCAGTGCAAAGAGATTAGACCTTATCCTGCAGGATATGGACTTCTGAAGAATGTTAAACATCAGAGTGATACGA
This sequence comes from Camelus dromedarius, assembly GCF_036321535.1. Taxonomy (NCBI): domain Eukaryota; kingdom Metazoa; phylum Chordata; class Mammalia; order Artiodactyla; family Camelidae; genus Camelus; species Camelus dromedarius. The sequence goes on along the minus strand of NC_087437.1, from coordinate 87,854,872 downwards.
TCTTATTTAAAATAAAAAAATACTGAAGATATAAATTTAGAGAAAGAAGGAGGTGCAGCGATGAAAAAAGAGGTAAGTGAAAAATATTGATAATGTAGGCAACGGCAGAGGGAATTCTTTAAGGATGTGGGATATGAGAGATAGAATGAAGCTACTTAAAAATTTGATGATTTATAAAATGTAGGGGGTGATGAGAGTCTAGGATGAATTCTGAGGATCTGGCCTCAATAACTTGGTATCTGATGGTTTCAAGAGGAATACAAAGGGAAGATCTTTTGATTCTACCACCAAACGTTTGTTTTTCACTTATATTGTCTTAAAAATTTCTAGTGCTTCCTTAGTAGGCAAATTTACTGGTAGCTGGTAAACACAGGAGAAAAGATCTGATGATTTTTACCTTTAAATAATCTTTATTAATGTCCCTCTTTCAAGTTGTTAAGGCTGCCCTAGTTGGCAAGTTTAACTTTTTTCCCCCTATCCTATCCAACTCAAACTTTCCTGTCAGTTGAAAAGTTTTATAAATCCCTGTCCTCTGGAAAACCTTGTCCCCCTATTTATTTTTAAATGTATTAGGTAGTTCTTAAAAACTACAAATTATGTTTCTACTTCCTTTGCCAATATTGCTCTGTTTAGAAGTCTTTTTGTAAAAATAATATCCTTTCATAGCTTTCAACATACTGTTATTTCAAATGGTTTTGATTGAAGATGCTAAAGCAGTGGTTTCCACTAGAATTTTCCCAGGGTTTCTTCAAGGGAATGTAATGGAAGATTCATGTGCGTGTTTCTGTGGAGTCTGTATGGTACTTGTAACCAATGGGGGCAGCTAGAACTGAGATACCACAAAAATCCCAAGGGATTGGCCATAGCAGAAGCTTGTGTTGAGACATCATGGACACAGAAAGCAAACAGAGCTCATATGGAAAATTTCAAGGAAAGATGTTCTGAATTGCAGATACTGATTTGCAAATGAACTGCTTCTCAAATAGGGAACTCTAATATAGCCACGGTGATTTAGCAGCTGCACCTGAGATTTATTTATTTAACAATTCTCCCAAGGAATACTAGAGAGACCTGTTGGTCTGTAAAATAAAATATGTAATTAAATTGAAAATGATATAAGAATATGTGTGTAATCACTTTTGTCAGAATAAAGTAAGGAGGACTTCTGACTATTTCTAGATTGTTGGGTTAGGAAGTCTATTTTTAGAATATGTTCTACAATAACCTTTGATTGTTAACTATAAATTTCCATCAGGATCTGAAAAAAACCCAAATGTTCAAATGATTGTAGGCCAAAATTGTCTACTTCTCTGTCATATTTTTATTTCTAATATGTCCTGAATTTATAACTTATCCATTTCACATGGACAATGAGATTTCTATTTCTCTTCATATTCCTGAAATAAATGCAAGTATTCCTGAAAATAGATAATATCAGTGTGACTTTGATTGATTGCTTACTTTGTTTTCCCTCTGCACATTGTCATACAATATCTCTGTGAATAAATATTTATCGAGTATGTGCCAGGTTTATTGTTTGTATAATAGTTACATCATACGAGGTAAGGTGCATTTCCTTAAGATGTAACATAAAGCTGGTTTTTAACAATGCCATTTTGGTACTTCAGTTAGTAAGCTTTCTATTTAAACCAGTGTGGACTCTTATGCCAACCCCAAACAGATTTTAGTATTTTACTACTTGGTAGAACATAAGTATTCTCTCTGGGAATAATTCCATCTCAATATTGGTTGATGTAAAAAATCATCCTCAGGTCCATAAAGGCATTTAGAATATATAATTTAAAATTCTGAGACTATATAATAAATCAATGTTTACTGACTTTGTAAAGAAATAGAATGTGGGAAAGCAATCAAAGGATTCAAATACTGTTTGACTTGATGGATTTAGTTACCATGTGCTATTGGTATTTGGTGAGGAACTGGTATCCCAGAGGAAATCATTTTTAAACCAAAATATAAAATAAATGAACCTTTTTTTTTTTGCTTCCATGTTATTTTATAAAAGACATTTCTGTTTTACCACAATCAATTTTGCCAACCTGCTAATGCCTTCGACCCTAATCTGAGAACCTTTTACTTGAACTTGGCCTCCCAAATAAGATAAATCTATTCCTGGTTGTGGTTTGTGGAGGGCAGAGGGACAGCCAGCTTGGGCTTACCCAACCGATACTAAGTGCGATATTATGGTGTAGAAAAGGGAACATGCCAACTCAAAGATGAAAGAATTTCCTGTGCTTCACTTCTTAAAGCATTGAGAATTATTGAGTTGGCCACTGATGTACAGAAAAATATTCTAAACTGGAAAGTAATTTGTTTGAAAGGATTTTCTCCCATGGTGAAAACCCATGAAAATAACTTCTATGTATTATATTATATAAGGTGAAAGTTGATATCCTATATGTCTAAGTAATATTTTCCTACATGAGCAAAGTCTCTGGAGTCTTGATAATTAAAACTACCTTATAATATGGGCAAAGTGGATGGAGGTTGAGATTTTCCACCACATAAGTATCGGCTAAGTTTTATTGCCTGAAAAAAAATGTGTTTTTTCATTAGTGAGTTTTTCTATATTACTGTGTGCCAGTTGTAACATTTATTTTTGTTTTACACAAGTTTTGATTTTTCCTCATTTAATTAAATTCAGATTTTTATTGGCTGGAGTTGGTTTCTTGGAAATGTTTGTCTTCAAAATGATGTCAGCAAATAACCTCCAAGTGGTTTTGTTTTTGAGTTGAAGAAAGGTACGATTTAGATGGAGAGATAAGAGGAGAAGTGAATACTGCTGACAAACAAACGTCACTTTCATCATACTTTTACCAGAATTAAGAGCCTAATGTGTCTTAAAGCCTATTTCAAAAAGTACTAACTCATTTATTTGGCATTGGAGTTCTTTCTTCAACAGCTCTCTATGACCCTATTTTTCTGCTGTTGTCAGTAATCTAGCTTCCTCCCAATACTTACTCAATTTTATCTGTATTCCCCTTCTGAATCTTTTCACGCAATCCTCCTCCTGTCTAGAAAGCCTTTTCTGCTGCTTTCCGCTCATTCAAGCATCACATGCTCTTTAAGGCCTTGCTGAAACACAGGTTTTGGGTGAGGCTTTCATAGGTAAACTGGCGAAGAAGGCTCTTTGTGTACCTCTGTCACTTTAAATGCCTTTTAATCACATACATGTGATTATGTACCTACGTCTTGGAGATAAATGCCTATATTTTGGAGTCTATCTGCCTGAATTAGAATCTTAAATTTTTGTCTCTTGCAATGTACAAGCCTAGGTTGCAACATCCACTCAGAAAATTTATGCACAAATTCAAGTTGAGGAGATGGGTTATTTCATTCTTAGACAGCCCTCAGACTTTAAATTCAACATTTTTCTTGGGAGTGTCTTCACAGAAATGAGGTTTGAGCTAATTGAGCTTAAGTACAGTTCGATACCTACCTGAAGAAAAGAGAGGGTATTCTAAGGAAGAGAGTAACATGAGAAAAATTCTAGAGGTAAGAAGGAACAAGGTGTGTTTGCACAAACAATAGTAGACTGAATATAAAATAATAATCTATAAGATTGAAAGCATTCAGCCTGCTGGTAACTTACAGCCTTTATTCCATGTGTGCACCCTTTGTTTATATGCTTTGGTTTTGTGGAATAATCAAAATATAGCAGAGATAATATTCCTGGCACAGTACATTTCACCCAGACTATTTGAAAAATGTGACCAAGCAGATCATTTTAGCTCAAAGAATCTGAATATGTCCATGAATCTTCTGGTTCAGTGTATCAAATATCTTTTTAATTTAGTAATTATTTGATATTTTATTGTCCTGTGCTTAATAGATTACCCAATTTTATACCTATATACTTTAAGCCTACCCTAAGAGTTGTTATGTGTTTAACAGGAGCAAAAAGGACCTTAGTCTTTCTTTTATCATGAACCCTGGAGAGACATCATAAGGGATCAATGTTCTAAAAGTTTCACTTTAGGCAGATGATGAGGCATCTATCAAAACATGTGATTGACACAAGGAACTCTACTAACCCCATACATCTTAACTGCTCTTTTTGTTTCAGGTTAATATCTTCCTTCCAACTTCACGGAGTCAACAACTGATTCAAGAGGATCAAGTGTCGATGTAAGGGAATCCTCACTATTTATCATTCTTTCATTCAGCAAATCTTTGTTGAGTCCCACTATGTGAGATTGGCATTGAATTAAACACTTGTGATATATCAGGGTCCTAAATAGATATATAAGTCTGCCCTGTGGAGCTAACATTCTTGTGGTTATACATGACGAAGGAGACTATATTATAATGATTTAAAGCTTGAGCTCAGAAGTTGGACAGAATTGGGGTCAAATTTCAGCTCTAACTTCTATTAGCTTGAGTGAGTTTCTTTTCCTCTAGTTTCCCCACGTGTAAGTTAGGGATAATTATGATACCTTCAGATTAGATGTATTGCAGGGATTAAATGAGATAACACTTTTCAAGAGGATAATACTGATAATACTCTTGAATTTATTAAGTGCAGTTTAGGTACTTAAAATATTACGGTATTATTGATATCATCTCTTTCAAAAACACTATTTTATTAAAATGAGAATGGCTAGGGAGGCTTCATTGTATGGGCCAACCAGCCACACAAGTTCATTTGGTATTTTTCGTACTTTTGCAAAAGATAATCCTCTTCTCTTATAAATCTGCAAAACTGGAAAAGTAGCTTCTTGCCGATTACTGCCATGGTTCTAAAAGGAAGTTTTAACTCTCCAGGGGTTAACTGCTCTCTGATTATAAAAGAGTCAAAAGTTGCATGACTTTTTCACATGATATTACGTAGTAAATAACTAGTTCAATGTACTGGCCTGAAAAAAAACTTTCCAAATGACCTAATATGTACCTAGAGGAAATAATTATTTGACTAAAAACTGACTCTGTCATTCACTCTACTTGCGTTTCATTTCTATTTTCATATCAGTTGTGTCTTAAATCAAAGGATAACATTTATCTAAACAACTGTTCATCTGAATTTATGGAAGTAAATGAATTTGGTTCATTTATTATTCATTCATTCTTTTACTCATACATTTGCTCATTCATTCATTAGATTTTATGTTACTATATTAAAATCTATCAAAGAAAGAAAAGATTGAAAGAGAAGTTGACTTGAGGAGATGTAATACATTAAACACCTAGAGAATAACACTGTGATACTGGCACAATGTAGCGAGAGTGAATGACTTGTGGGGGCCACAGAAGTCTCCATAAAGCCAAAGTTTGAGAGAAATGAACAGTATGCATTGGCTAAGAAGCAGTTACTTATTAGAGGTAGGGTACATAATTAAGCTTTTATGTTGGGATGTTTTGTAGTAAGGCTTGTTTATGTCCCTTTTGGACAAAACATCCCTCAGTTAGGTAATGGGATTTAAAGTGCAAAAAGCAGAGGGGAGGGTAATAGCTCAGTGGTAGAATGCATGGTTATTAGCATGCTTGAGGTCCTGGGTTCCATCCCCATTACCTCCATTAAAAATAAATAAATAAACTTCCAAACAAACAAAACCAAAAAATTAACAAAAAAACAAACCCAAAAACTAAAAATGATAATAATAATAAATAATAATTAAAAAAAAACCCAAAGTGCAAAAAACCAAAATAAAGCTTACTCTTTAAACATTCTACCTAGAGTTTGAAGCTGATGGAAAGTTTTCTTTATGCATTGAAATTTGCAGTAGTTAAACTTTTTCTTTCCCTTGACTTTTCTTCTTTCTATCTTTTTTTTTTTTGTTGTTGTTGTTTTTTTTTTTCACTTTTACCGATAGGAAAATATGTCAAGGGTAAAACACATTCACATACACACTGAAAACCACTTTAGCAGGATGCACAATTTTCCCCCAACCCATGTGGCCTTGGAAATGAGCATGTGAAGGAAGAAACGGGTCTGTATAAAAGTGTCTCTGATTCTTGGGTGGCTTATGGTTAGTGCTATTGTTTTTAAAAACCACTCTTGGCTTCTGTGGTACATTGACCTGTGTATGGAATCTCAAAGTAAATGTTTTCCACTCTGGGACACTGGGTCAAAGATGAAAGGTTTTGCTCCTTTTCCAGTAACAATTTTTTTTCTCTGCATTCACATGATGATTTAAAGCCCTCCTCTTTATCTGAGGCAAACCATCTTTCTTAGAACAAGCATTGCATCACTTGGGAAGCCAACTTCCAAGGCCTGAAGTTGATTGTAAAGCACGATGAAGCAATCTTCCATTTGGTCTAATTTTGAGAGTAAGAGGGCTTGCTTTCCACTCAAGAACTGCTGTTCCCAGCATCTGCCCCGAACACTTTGGTTAGGTCAGGTTTCTCCAGGATGCCTCTAGTGATACTCTCTCTGATTTAAGCCATTGTCAGCTTGAACACAGATTAGTTTATTAAACTCTGTAGAAAGGCTGTGAAGGGATGGACAGTAGATTAGTACATTTTTATAGGGGAGAGAAAAGGCAACTCAGGAGTTTGGTGCATTTTACCCAGTTGAATGATGGCAAATAATGAGATAATTCATTGGAGACAGCTGAAAAGATGTCTTTTGAAGGTGGAAAAGACTGCAAGTGAGAAAAGAAGGATGGTGAGAGAGGAAGACCCCCCCCTCAAACTGCCCATATAACAAATTTGTCTGAGGTTCTCTCTGATTAGAGTGAGACCCTGTCTGGGGCTTCTGTAGCTAGAGTGAGAGGCCTGTCTGACTCAACAAGACATCTGGACTACGAGAAAGCTACTCCAGGGATTCTAAGAGTTTACATGTAGCATGAGGGCTACATCATGCAAAGCTGGAGTAACCTAAATGATTCAAGACCATAATATTTCCATAAACAAAAATTAGGAACGCACTTTAGAATTTTAGAAGGGCTGGGTCTTCTTTGAAGTATGAGCCTTTCAGATGCAGCCTGGCTAGTGGTACATTACCAGGGCTTTGCCACTTCGTTCTTCCTGATGGAGTTTTCCCAACTCCTCATGTCTCTTATCTATCTAGAAGAGCTAATTGCAAAAAGTTCACAGATGTAATTGCATTGAAACATCAGAATAAGCAATTCTTTTGAAGTAAAACTGAATAACTATAGTTATTAGCTCCAAAGTATATCCGACCCAATGGCATATATCTCATCACTATATTGTGTAAAAGGCTTGACTCCAATTCAGGAGTTTAAACTTTGCTCACTGTACGTTTACTTTTCAGTAATGTTAATTAGCTAATTTGTGAGACACAAATAAGCTATAATTAGTATGGTGCTTTGATATTTTATTTCTAACAACAGGAAGATGATTACCTTCAAAAATAATAAAAGATTTAAATCTAAGTAAGGATCTAAATTACAGTCATTGAGTTGTGAAGAAAAGTGAATTTAGTTAATCCCCATTTGCGTGTGCCAATTAGTTAAGTATTAATCAATTTCCTATATAAATGGAAATGAGGATACTACGATTCTTTGGTAAGATAATGTTTCTCATTAACACAAACACAACCTCCTGACATTTCGTGAGAAAAAAAAAATCTTCCCCTTTCCATTTTTCCTCTTCAAAATATCTACTGATTTATTTTTTATAGTTACGGAATCTATGCACCCTAACACATTTATAGAAAAATTTTTCAGAATTTCTCTTAGAATCTAATAATAAAAATAGCAATTGATCAGAACTTAGAATATGCATTAATTATTTTCTTTATTAACAGATTCAAATCTCAAACTCAATTTGATATTTTAGGACGTAGGAATGCAAAGTAAGAAGATGCTAGAAAATTCTGGGTGAGATACGCTCTAATGAATTTCTCTCTCTCCCCTAGATATGTAGGATGCACAAGCACACATGTTTAAAATATGTGTATTTAAAACAAATATTGAAGTTTGAAAAATCAATTGGGCCTGATTTTTAAAAAAGTATCTGATATTTGAAAAATCAAAGGAACAGAAATTTCAATGTGACTATTAAACAAATAAACCATTTAAAATATTTTTACAAAACTTTTAGTTTTGGAGCTCAACTTTGCACAATTCAGGCTGACGTAAACATAAAATTCACAGAAGCAAGAAAATGTCAACATTATCTGCCTTTTAGCGTTAGTCCTCTGGGATACTTTCTCCATGGCAACTTGGCACTGTATCATCATATTGACATACCCCTAAAATTCAATTAAAAAATTGTTACTGTGGGAAGTAAGAAAATAAAATAAAACCAGAATGGGTCTTTGAATTGTGGGAAAATCTAATAGTGCCCTATTTTTAAAATCTTATTACAAATTTTAGTTTTAGGTGCTTCTAAGTATCAGCTAGCCTATAGATTTGCAAATTATACTTTCTTGATTAACCATCACTTTTTCTTTTCTACCATTTATAAAAGGCAATATTATTCAGTGTGATTATCTGAAATTTTTTTGACCAAATAATAAACTTATAAAGATAGTGATATAGACTACAGGAATATCTGATTGTTCTAAAGTGTTTTCCTTTTTAAAAAATTTATTTAAAACACAAAACAGAAGTCATCCACAATCCTGACTTAAAACGACTTAAAGTAGTAAGAAAATAACGTCTTCTGCCCATCTTGTTCTAAAATCCCAATCCCCAGAGGCAACTACAGTAAACATTGTAGTGCCTATCTTTAAAATTGGTTCTTAATGGTATTTAAAATTATCTATACATTTTTGTTTTTGTTATATTTTATATTTTTTACTTTGCATATCACATAACTAATCATTGTGTATATTGATGATTTTACTGCTTTTGTCTTTTAACCTTCACACTATCTACATAGTTGTTTGAAACACTAACTTTACTATGTTTGCCTTTACCAGTGAGACATTTTCTGTCATAATTTTCGTCTAGTTATGATCTTTTCTATTTAAAGAAGCCCCTTTAACATTTCTTATAAGGTCAGTTTAGTGATGATTAACTCCTTCAGTTTTTGATCGTCTGGGAAAATCTTTATCTTTTCTTCAATTCTGAATACTAACCTACTAGATAGAATATACATGACTGCAAGTTTTTCCTTTCAGCATTTTGAATGTCATGCTACTCTCTTCTGTCCCATAAAGTTTCTACTGAAAAGTCAGCTGATAATGGTATGGGGGCTCCCCTGTAGGTAACTAGTTGTTTTTCTCTTGATGATTTTAAGATTCACTATTAACTTTTTCTCATAGTATGGATCTCTTTGGTTCATCTTGTTTGGCACCGTCTATGCTTCTTGAATTTGGTTGTCTGTTTTCTTTGCTAGGTTAGGGAAATTTTCATTCATTATTTCTTCAAATAGGTTTTCTGTCCCATGTCTCTTCTTCTCCTGGGAGCCCTATAATGTGAATGTTAATATGCCTGATGTTGCCTCAGAGGTCCCTTAAATGATCCTCTTTTTTTTTTTTTGCTATTCTGATTGGGTGATTTCCACTACTCTGTCTTCCAGATTGGTGATTCATTCTTCTGCATTTTCAAATCTGCTGTTAGTTCCCTCTAGTGTATTTTTCATTTTAGTTATTGTAGTCTTCATTTCTGAATGGGTTCTTTTTTGTATTTTCTCTTTGTTGAAGTTCTCACTGTGTTCCTCCATTCTTCTCCTGAGTTTGGGGAGCCTATCTATGACTCTATTATACTGAGCTCTTTGTCTGGTAGTGTAGTTAGCTTATCTCTGTTTTGTTTAGTTCTTTTTTTTTTTTTTAATGTTTTGTCTTATTTTTCCATTTGGAACATATTCCTTTGTCTCCTTATTTTACCTAACTCTCTGTGTTTTGTTTCTATATATTAAGCAGATTAGCTACATCTCCTGGTCTTGAAGGAGTGGCTTTATGTAGAAGGTGACCTGTGGAGCCCAAAGCCTGGTCCTTTTGGTTTCCAGAGCCAAGTGATTTAGGAGTGTCTCCTGTGTGGGCTGCACATGTCCTCCTGTTGTGGCTGGGCTGTGATTGCAGTGGGCATGCTAGTGTGTGGGGCTGGCCTCTTCTGTGGCTGGCTGTAAGGCCTAGCTACAACTCTTGCAGGTTCTCTGTTGTGTGGGGCTCACCTAGGGACAGGAACTGCTTTATGGGGATGACAATCCAAGCTGAGGGCACCTCGGTGTATTGGTAGGTCACTTTGGAGGAGTATTGGCTAGAGTGGGTCTATTTTTGAACTTGGGGTGGGGTGAGCAGTGCCAGTAAGGTAGATGGAGAGAGTTAGAATGGCAGTTTCCAGTGCCAGGCCAGCTTGGTAAAAGGTGAGCAAGAAAACCTGGCACCTGCCAGCACCTCTGTACTTAGAGAAAGTTCCCACAGATCCCTGCCCCTTGAGCACATAGACTAAAATTATTTAATGAATCTCTGTTATGTATGACCCATGCACTTTGCAAATTGCTACCTCTGTGCTGGGACTTGGAGCAAGTGAGTTAGTGCATGCTCTTTAACCGTCTCATTTTCCTACAGCCCTCCAGCTCTCCCAGATGTAAGCTCTACTGTTTTCCAAAGCTGGACATTACAGGTAGCTGTCTTCCTGGTGCAGGTCCCCTGGGCCGGGGAACCCAGGGCATGGTTTGGACACTTCATTTTTCAAGGACCTCTGTGGCTGTGATAGTCTTCCCACCTGTGGGTTGCCATGCTGGGGGTATGGGTGCCAGGTAGATGGCATCTCTGACCTTCCTACCCATTTCAGTTTGGCTTTTTCTTTTTATCCTTAATCATGGAAAATCTTTTCTGCTAATTTTCAGGTCATTCTCAGAGATGTTGCTTTATATGTAGTTGTAGTTTTATTTTGTCTGTGGAAGGAGGCAAGTCCAAGATCTTCCTACTCACATTTTGGCCTATGGTAGGCTGAAAATTCCCCCCTAAAAGACATCCATGTAAAATTTCTGAACCTTGTGAATGTTACCTTATGTAGAAAAACAGTCTTTTCAGATGTAATTATGGTAAGGATCTTAAGATGAGATCACGCTGGATTATTCAAGTGGGCCTAAATACAATGAGTATCCTTAGACACACAGAAGAAACAGGCACACAGATGAGAGATCCATGTGAAGTTGAGGCTGAAATTGGAGTGTTATAGGCACAAGCCAAAAAAACTAAGGAAAACCAACAGCTGTTAAAACCTGGAAGGAGCAAGGAGAGCTCCCCACTCAGGGCCTCCACAGGAATTGATGCTCTGTCACTTTGATTTCAAACTTCTGGCTTCCAGAACTACGAGAGAATACATTTTGTTGTTTTAAGCCAACCAGTTTGTGAGAGTTTGTCATGGCAGCCCAAGGAAACCAATGCATGAGTTGAATGATCTCTTTCCTAACTATTCATCTCTTGTAAAATCAGCCATTGTTAATACCAAACTAATGTGCACACTTACGTTCCAGTAAAATTTTATTTTCAAGAGTTTGGGGAGATTGTGGAGCAAGGGAATTGTCATACCCTACTGGTATTGCAAGAAGAATTTTGAAAAATTGTTTGGCATGCTCTATAATCCAAAAATTCTGTTCCTAGGTTTAAATAACAAATCTACACATATGTGCACCAAAACATACATACAAAAATGCTCGTAGTAGCACTATATGTAATAGTTCTAAACTGGAACAAAAGTCCATCAACAGTGGAATCAATCAAGTAAGTAAACTTGATTGTGTATAGACGTACAGTCATACAAGCATAGGTATTAATGGTACACGCTACGGCAATGAAAATGAATAAATACTGCTGCCTGGAACAACATGGATGATTCTTGTAAAAAACACAGAGAGAAGACAGTAATAAAATAGTAAAAAATAGGACATACTACGTAATTATGTTTTTGTAAAATTCAAAACCAAACGAAATATTGGTAGTGATAGGAGTCGTAGCAGAGATATGTGTGTGAGGCAGGGACTAGGAGCTGGGATACGGGCAATGTCTGGAGTTCTATTCCTTGATCTATCAGGTGGTTTCCCAGTTGGGCTTACTATGTAAAATTTGTTAAATTGTATGATTTACATTGCTTTCTGAATCTATATTATACTTCAACCAAATTTTTGTATACTTTTGGGGTCTGTATAGAATGAATTTCATTATAAGTCAGATCAATACTACTGTATCATGTGACAAATACAAATTTTCAGTAAAGTTGAAATAATGACACTTTCTGGATAACATTTCTTTGAGAATCTGTAGAGCTTTTGTTGATAGTCTCTTTTGAAATCAATATTAAAAAATTATTCTGACTGGAAATAACTTAAACTTCTTAGTTAACGTTGTTTTTTTAAAATAATTTTTGAACATTTCCAGTAGTTGATATTTTTTCTCAAACATGATTCATGATGCCAAATGGAAAATTCCTGAACAATTGTCTTTTTAAATTCATAAGAGTTTTTAATTATGAAAAAAATGTATTTTAAAAATGGAAAATAGTAGGCAAAATTAATTGTATCATTGCTCTTTGGGAATAGCAAAGGTTAGGAAGGAAACATGGATTGTTGAGAATGGTCATTCATCCTTCTAAGTGCCATAGTTGAAAAGTGGTAGGGTTGTAATATGATATTCAACTTGAACTGCTTTCTTTATATCATATGCACACAGCCAATTCCCTGCTCTAGTCATTTAGTTGAAACTTTCCTGAGGTATTGATAGTTAGACTTTCTAAAGTCTTTCACTGCCATAAGCCACTTTATTTAATTTCTTCATCTCTGAAATGGGAATTCTACCACCTTCCTGACATCACAGTGACACGATGATGAATTAGTTAATGTTTGTAAAGTGCTTTGAGGATGTAAAGTGCTAAATAAGTGTTAGGCACTGTTAAGCATTGCAATCAATCAACATAATGCTTTATTGCACATGTGTTACTTCAAAGGCAGGATACTAATTTAGTTAATGTGAGTGTTCTTATGAAATTAGAATTATATTGCAAAATTGGCAGAAATTTTATGAATGATAAAGATGTAGCAGGGATCAGAGACTTACACTGATTTACTTATTTAGTGTTTTAATTTATATCCATTATTAATTTTCATTTGTAATAGAAAAGAAGTAAAATTTCTCATCTCAACTTTCCATTTTGAATTTATATATTAAAATACTTACAAAATAATCTATGCTGGGGTCTTCCTAGCCATCTTCACTTCTGAATATATATCCTTGTACCTTCATAAAATCTAACAAATGGCTTTGCATCAATAAAACATAAATGGCAGAAAAAATGGCAAGAATTTTGTCATATGGCTTTTATGTAATATAAGACAACTTTTCTATCTAATGGGGATAGTATAAGAGATTCTTAAAGACTCTTGACATAGTCCAGATATATTGACTCTAAGCCCAGCTGTACAAAGAAATGAAAGTAAGAAACATAAATTCCTTTTCATTTCTTTAAATTCCAGAAGACATTCATGTTCTTTGTGTAGGAATGAAGAGTTAAATCAAGTTTATCTAACCATATTTATCATAGAAATGAGCAAATAACTTGAAAATAATTTCATCTTATTAAAAAGAGCTAATAAACTATTCTTAAAAAAAATACCTGAAACAGATAATGTAAATACATGAAAGTCTGTTGCACTCTGTGTTGCAGCACTTAATTTCACCCTTTCTGGGGAAGTTTAATGTATACGATGAATGAAACGGAAGAGCAAACATGGAGGTTATGTCCTCTAGGGAGCTTTCCCGGGCTTCTGTAGACCTAAGGGAGTTCCTTCTCTGGTCAACGTCAGCACTGGCGGGAGACTGATCTGAGTACAGTAAAGGATTTAATTAGATAACTGACTTTGCAAAAACAAACCACACTTTAAAAAACACAGATCCCAGCATCCCCAGCCATTCTGGGAAATGATTTTCCTGGATTCCTAAAGATCTTCTAATGTCATCTTATGGGTGAGAACACTCAGCTTAAACCCGTTCCCTGGACTTGCCTGGGGTACAGGGCTGTGCTCAGTCAAGGACTCTCACCCTGGCCACCTCGCCACTGTCCTTGTGGGTGAGGGACTGCGCACAGGTTTTGGAACTGGGCAGACTAGGCTGGAGCCACATCTGGCTTTGTCAATCTGTGTGTGTGACTTTGAGAACATCACTTCTCTGAATATCAGTTTCAGTGTCGTATAAACTACAGAAGTGGTGCTGCTCTTCAGGGCTGCTGTAAAGATCCCAGATCCTGTACCCTAAGTACCCAATAAAGAGCCCGACATATAGTCAGAAGCTCAATAATTGAGGGCCAGATAATGCAACCAGCCCATAGTCCCTTCGTACATACTATCTCCATTAGAAACTCTTGATTGTTATAATAATTATACTAATACAGTGTCTTACATAATATAGTATCTTACACTCAGAAACTCTCTACATTTATTCACTTAATTTTAAAACAACTGTCAGCTTGGCTTTTATTTCTGTTTCACAAACGAGGAAGTTGAGACGTAGAGAAATGGATATGCGTGATACAATCAAGAGTCGTGGAAATTAAGTCACCAAGACGAAGAAGGCCACGCTGCTTGTTCCCAGGATGCTGGGGCTCTATCAAGTCAGCCCAGCTTCCCTTTCACACCCTGTAAGATAGCTGCCCACCTAGATAATTACTAATTTTACCCTGTAGCAATGAGTCTAAATAGAAGTGTGTGGAATCCCCCTAAGAGAGGACACAGGAAAAATGAGGGCAGAAAAAAGAGAAAGGAATAGATAAGGATAGAAAAATTCAAAATGAGGTATAGTTGAATTACCAATGTCATTGATAGATTATTTTATATGAATTACAGGATTTATAAAAACCCACTCTTTTGTTACTCTGGTGTCAAGTTAATTTCATAAGAATTTAAACTTTTTTCTTAGTCTTAGTGTACTATCAATTAGATGAGATCAGTTTACATAATGTCCTCTCTTTGCCACCAATTTTACTGACTCAAGTAAACTCAGTGTAGTATCTGTTACTAACAGAGCACTCATTTGTCACTGGTGAATGCACATTATGTCCTCCAGCGTGGCAATGACTTTATCCACGGTTCCCAGGGGAACCAGAGTATATCACTCATGGTGCTTGGTGAGCTCATAAAGCTATTTATAATGTGTAACACAACCATTAATATTTTAAATATTTATAACCATCTTTAATAGCTATATATCACCGATACAACAACAAAAATACATATGGAAAGAAAACGGTTTCTTTTTCAAAGGTGAAACTGATATCTTTGCCTTTAAATGCACTTGGGAGAAAAACTAGAGTAGCATGTGCACAAAACTGGTCCCTCAGGAGAAATGTGTCCTAGCACACAATAGCCTTTCAGCATCATTACCTACCTGAACACTGTATTTGCTTGTTTGTTGGATTTTCTTACTTTCTTGTGTCCAGTTAGTTCAGATTGGGTTAACTTATCTAATAGACATCTCAAAGTTAACCCATATAAAACCGAGCACTTGACCCCTGCCCTCCCAGCTCCACTCGAAATCCCCAGCTCCACCAGAAATCATCCCTTCCCAGTCAGTCGCATGTTCCATTCTCTGTTGCTCAGTCCAGAATCCTCCAAGTCATCCTTTACTCTTGTCTTTCTCTCCTCTCGCTTCTCTCTCAATCCTCTAATTAGAAACATGTTCATTGACATACAATATCTTACAGTGTCAGAAGGTTCACAGCTGTCATGAAGCCTTGAAACTTTATGGACTTTAGATTAAGAACTCCTATCCAATGCCCCTTCCTGGTTTATAATCACACTGTGCTTTTAAATGAAAGTTTTTATTGTAAGATGAGACAAATTTGAAATATGATTTACTTTCCAAACAAATAAATGATACATTAATAGTTCTTTTAATCACTAGAAAAATCTTAATTGGGACTTCCCATTTTTCTCTTTAAGTATTGGTAGTAAGAAAGTCTTAATGTGGAAAATCCATCATGAAGGAGCTTAAGGATCAGACAAAGGACCTCAAATCTGCCTTACCAGATTCTAGAGAACTTACATATTCATGGTATTGTTTAGTAGTTAGATAAGTGGGGGCACTGGGCAGATAAGGTGGAGGCAGAGATAGTGCAGAAGATGGTGTTATGTCCGCGTCCAGCATAAAGGGAATCTACTTCTTCTAAATGAGTGCCAGCAAGAAACTGGTTAGAACTGGACAGCTGCAACTGTGCAGTAGTGAAAGGGCCTAACTGGACATGACCCAGTGCTCATTATAATACAATAAGCTTTGCAGTTTTGGCCCACCCACCATGGGTTTTCCTGTGTGCATCATGAGTAAGGACATGTGCAAAAGTGGGTAAGCATGACTAAGCACTCCAGGGGCAAGAGCTGTCAATCAGTCAAGAGACCACCTCTAAGCAAGGGTTTAATTTAAGAGAAGGGGCAAACAAAGGCCATTGCTCTCCACCCTTGGATCAGCCCACCTCCCATTCTTGGAGGTGTACTTTCCCTTTGCTAAATAAAACCTTTAAAATCTTTCCCTGTACAACACTCCCTTCTGAATTCTTCTCTTTTGGGTAAGACAAGAACTGAGGTCTTTTCCCTTCTTCTTTTGGGTAACAATATGATCAAAAACATGGTTTTTGTGACTTAAAAGTCTTTAAACATTAATTTGAAATTGCAATGTGAAAAGACTGCCACCTACCATGTATGCAAGAGACTTGGATTTCTTTTGAAAACTCACTGGGAACGTTACTCTTTTGTAAGTTAATTAAGAGCAATCAAGTAAATTTTCATTATACAATTAGAAATTGCAATATTATCATACAAACTTTGTTGAGTGTGAAAAAACCCTGCCTGAAATTCTAAGAAGTTCTTGATCTTAGAATTATGACAGTCTATTTATTGCCCTAGATTTTTGCTTATCATTTTAAGTTACAAGCGATAATAAAGAACATGGTTTTTACTTCGTTATATCTTTTTACTATTCTTGTCATAATACTCTTTTTTCTAACAAAATTGTATTTTTATTTTAAGCCTGTAATCTTTAATCATTTAAGTAGAAAATCAGCTTTTAAATTAATGCTCCTAAACTTAAAGCAATAAGTGAAACATTTCAACTGAAGTATTGGCTATTAACACTCTAAGATAACGGGGGTAAAATTTTCTTGCTATGAACAGAACAAATTAAGCGTAGACTCTCTAGATACACTCATGAGTTCGTATAGCAAGGTTGGGAAGTTCTAAAGAAACTGTAGTAATAATTAGCATTTTGGAATATAGCTAAGGTACTTGGAATTCTAATTTTTAGAAGGGTTTATGGCTAAGGAACTAATAGATTTTTTTAAGGGTTTTCAAAGGGTTTTTTTGTTGTTGAATTATAGTCAATTTATGTGTTAATTTCTGGTGTATAGCATAGTGGAGTGACTCATTTATACATATATTATATATATGTGTGTGTGTATGTGTATGTGTGTATATATATATATATGCCTTTTCATATTCTGTTTCATTTTAGACCATTACAAGATATTGAATATAATTTCCAGTGCTATACAGTAGGACCTTGTTGTTTATCTCACTAATATATTTTTTAAAAGTTCTAGTGATTTAGGGATTTTTAAGAACTAAAAAAAAATGTGTTTGCAAAACTATTGTGAAACAAATATAAGCAGCAAAGTCAGAATTTGAGAGTTCATAAAATTCGAAACAAAATACAATAATAATCATCTTACTGTTAAAAATGAAGGAAATGTTTTTACTTGCTCAAAATAACCTTAGTATAAGTGGCTGTCACAGAATCACAAACTTTTGGTAATAGAAGGGACTTTAGAATTTATTTCATTATAATTTGGTAAAATGAAGAATTTTTAGGAGTGCTCAGTATTGTGATAAAAAATCCAAAAATACTTTTCATCATTAAAGGTGCTAGGCTCTCTGAAGTGTAATAGAAATACATGGTACCATTTTATTGCTCTCTTTATCTCACAACAAACAGCATGATAAATAAATATTATGTCCCTACTCCTCTCTCCCCCACCACTAGCAGTCACTACTTGCTGAAAACTGCATATACTTGCTAAGATCTGGGAGTGGCCTCGAAATGCTTTTCAACACCTTCCCTAAAATAGTCACTTCCTATTCATCTGAGTAGATGAAACTTACTGACCATCCTCTCCTCACAGTACAACAGCCTTCAGATAGCTTCTGATCTTATCCAGTCACACACATTTTCCTCCAGAATTGTTCAGTATACTGCTACTGAATATTCCAGGTTCTCCTTAAACTGGCTTATGTCTTTTGAACAAACCCAAGAATATATCTTTCACATTTGTTAGCAAACAGATGGTATAACATATCTAATAATTTTTAGGAATCCTTGATAAATTATTACCAATCCTAAAATTCTGAGTATAAGTAACCTAGTTTAGGAAACAATGCTGAATAACATTATTTAAAAATATTAAAAGAGTACGGCACATTTAGGTATACCTTTGGTACCCAGTGTAGCAGTCTATCCGTGCTTAATAAAGACATATTTTTTTCCTTATTTTCCAACTTACTAAAGTAATTTGAAAGTCCTTCTAAAAGATCAATATGCTGCTAAAAAAATCCAAGAATAAACAGCATACATATCTTCATTGTAATATTCTTTGCCTTCCTTAACTTGAAGCATAAAAGCCTTTCAGTAACGAATGTTAAATTCTTAAAATAGACTACATTATCTTCAACTATGTTATCTCTTCCCATATGTCATAAAATGACAAAGTTTCCACAAGAATACCCGGAAATATACAAAAGGAGTCAGTAAGTGGTATTGTTTCCCTAATGCCTTCTGGGAGAGATACTAAATTTGATTCTGATGTTTTCATGTAATATAATAAAATAGGGGAGAAAAAATATTTTTTCACTGTTAAAATGATCATGTTAGGATATACTATAGTTAAATTTTCTCTGATTTCAAGCACCATATAAATGTGTGAAAAGACAGATTATGTATTTGGACTAATATTCATTGAACAAATATTTTGAGTGCTTTCTAGATGTTAGTTGTTCTAAGTTAAAGTGATAAAAATCAAAACAAAGCAAACTCTTGCTGTGTTAGGCAGCCTCTAAAGTGACCCCCAGTGATCTCAGCCTCCTGGTAGTCACAATCTTGTGTAGCCACCTTCCCCAAGGGTTTGCTGGACTTAGTGATTCATTTCTAATGAATATAATATGGCAAAAGTAGTGGGATGCCATTCTGAGATTAGGTTACAAGGAAGACTATGATTTCTGTCTTGTTTGGACTCTCTCCTGCTCTTCAGGAGACTTACTCTGGAAAAAACAATCTGCCATGTTGTGAGCTGCACTATGGAGAGGACCATGTGGCCAGGAACTGACATCTCTGACCAACAGCCAGTGATGAGCCGGGGCATGCCAACAGCCATCTGAGTGAACCTGGAAGTGTACCTTCTGAGACTTCCCATATAGACTGAACTTGAAAGTGGATCCTTCCTCAGTTGAGTCTTGAGTTGACCATAGCCCTTGCCAATACTTTTGACTGACTGCAGCCTTGTAAGACACCTTGAGTCAAGGGCACCCAGCGAAGCTGTGCATGAATTCCTAACCCACGGAAACTTTGAGATAATGAATGTTTATTGTTTTGAACTGCTAAGTTTTGGGGGTAATTAGAAACAGCAATAGGTAACTAATACACTTGATCTCATTGTTTATTCTCAAATGTATATATATTTCTCCTTAGAGAAAACACTTTAAGAAATAGTAGATATAACAACTAATGTGAACAGTATGGCAGTTCCTCAAAAAATTAAACATAGAATTACCATGTGACCCAACAGTTTCCTTCTGGATCTATACCCAAAATATTGAAAACAGAGACTCAAACAGATATGTGTACACCTATCTTCATAGCAGCATTATTCACAATAACCAAAAGGTAGAAACCACAAAAGTTCCCACTGACAGATGAGTGAACAAACAAATTGGGATGTATACATACAATGGATTATTATTCAGCCTTAAAAAGGAAGAAAATTTTGCCATATGCTATAATATAGATGAAACTTGAAGACATTATGCTAAGTGAAATAATCATACAAATACTGTATAATGCTATTTACATGAGATTCTGAAAGTAGTCAAATTCATAGAGGCAGAAAGTAGAGGGCTGGGAGGGAGGAGAGAATGGGGAGTCATTGTTTAATAGGTATGGAGTTTCAGTTTGAGAAGATGGAAAGAACTCTGGAGGTGGATTGTAGGGATGATTGCACAACAATGCTAATGTATTTAATGTCACTGAACTGTACACTTGAAAATAATTAAAGTGGTGAATTTTATGTTATGTATGTTTTTTAACACAGTAAAAAAACAAAGCAAGAACAAACAAAAAGAAATGGAAAAAGATGGAAAAAGACTAATGTAAAGGAAAACCATCATTTCAAGCCCGCACTTTCCCTAAGCTCAGACAACTGAGGATGACTGTTGGAGTCAATTTCAAAGTGAGTGTGTTACAAGGGTTCTCAAAGTGGAATGTGCATGATCTTGGTGGTGATGGGAGACACTGACCATGCTTTCCACCATCAAGAAGGGTGAGAGTTGCTTGAATGCACAAGAAAATGATGAAGTAACATTCAATAGAACAAGATAGTAAATATCTAGAAAGCACAGGTAACAGAGCTTCCAAGCCAGTGTGGACATTGTGGAGATCAGATGGGCAAGTTAATAGAGAGCTATGGAGTGTGTTGTCTGGGAAACGTGCCTATGCCTTGATGGTCACTAATGCAGTGGGGCAGTTGAAGCTCAGAGGTTATTCAAACTGTTTAAATTCCCCTGGACCACACTCTCAAGGAACTTATAAGAGTGGGGTGTTCAGGGCTAGGCTGTCATGGCACTTCACATAAAACTGAATCTGTTGTATCACAAAGCCAGTAGACACAAAATGGGTGGTAAGGATATGAAGCCAGAGAAAGGGAGAGAGAGAGAGAGAGAGAGAGAGAGAGAGAGAGAGAGAGAGAGAGAGAGAGAGAGAGAGAGAGAGAGAGAGAGAATGTATTCAGTCAGAGCACATGTGGTTCCATATGTATCTGAGTATAGTATAAGGCCTTTGCTTTTACCTGCAGGTAAGATTTAGAAGGCAAAGGTAACCAGCAGGGTATCAGGCTGTCAGATAGAAAACCTCTTCCTTGTCCTTCTCCTCCCTGGGGACTGCCTGGTCAGAACACACAATAGGCAAGCTCAGGGATAGTATGTACCTCTCTAAGTCTAAGAATGAAAGTCTTCAAGTCTTGGTACCACTTTCTCTGATTCTAAGCTTTTTGGTTTCTTAAACATCTGAATAAAGGGTGAAAATGACAATAAAATTGAAAGGTTATATCATGATATATTTCTGTGGGTCTTTTGGGCTGGGTGATGTCTCAGTGGTAAATTCAGAGCTATGTGGTGACTGAGTGTAGGAAGAGCCTTTAAGCAGAGTGCTCACTGACAGAGTGGGGCTCAGGGGCACTTGCAAACAGTGTTACACTATTCTGAAGGGACAGGAAGAGAGCTAGGTGGGAGATTACAGTGGAGATCAGAATAAAGGGCAAAGGAAACATTTCACCCTCTCTACCAATGACCTACCTCTTTTTATCGTTTGTACTTCACACTTGAGTGTTATTTGTATCGCCAGTACTGACATTTTGATAATTAATAAATGTTTGATTTAGACCATATCAGTAGACTTGTGAAGTGAGGTGGATCATAAATTTGTTCTTCATCCATTTATACTGTTAGGTGTTTACAAGACACTGCAAGTGATCACAAGGACACACAGATGATTAAAAGTAAAGCATTTTTCCTTCTACAGCTTGAAATAAAATGGGAGGAAATAAATATTTGCCTTGTAATGTGATCAGTAGGATACAAAGGTGTGGAAAGGCAGAGAAGTGCTTGTGGGGTGAGGGAAGCCTTGCTGGAAAAGGTAGGTGTTTGCTAAAGAACAAAATTCAACTGAGTACATTTTAAACATATTGTTAGTTTTCTTCAGAAATTCATGAAGTGGACAGCATCCATTCTAGCAAACAGAATGGAGGTCTGAAGAGCTGTCCATGGTGAGAGATTTTTACAGAACAAAGTGAGCAGGAAGCAGGAAGTTACACTGGGCAATTGCTGATTGGTTAAAGCAGGGTTCCTTTCCTTATACAGAGCAAAGGGAAATATTGGAGACTAGTTAGGTAACGCAGACTGAGCAGGCAAATGCTGATTGGTTGACTTAGGTCTTCCTTTTCTGGGATTGCTGAGCATGGAACTTAGTTAAATTTTTTTCTTTTTTTTTCTTGCTGACAAACCTCATTGTGAGGTTTAGCATGAGTGACTCCATCTTGGTCCTGACCTGGTTACTTTAACATACGAAACAGTCTTGAATAGGTTCTAGCTCATGGAGAAGCCGGGGGATATGAGAGAGCATGAAGCAAGCAGGCATATATTTTAACACTTCTCTAGCCCTGGATATGGATGGGAGAGGATCTTGAGATATGTCAAGAGAGGCAGGTAGACGCCAGACCCTGCTGGGCCCCGTGTGCCTGGCCGTGTATCCTTGCAGACAATGGAGGCTCTAGTGATGGGAGTGAGCTAATCAGATTTATATTTTTTGTTGACTACTATAAAGAAGAATTGTTCAACTATAAGTGGTAATAATTCCATGAATTATATGGACCTCCTCCCTCCACTTTCTCCTTCTCTACCTTCATACTTTTTAAGGTCAGCTGTGATTACTCAGATGTAGATAGTTTTCACTGCACCTCACTCCCTGTCCACCCTTCCACCCACCTGGGAAGATGTAGAGGATTATGATTAAATTAGAGGTAAAAAGGATACATAAAATAGCTGATTTATTTGTAAAAAGTTATTTAATAATAATAGGATTTTTTAAAAAAATTGATCTTTGGAGACAAAAATGATCTTCAGGGTTCCTATATTTTCAAACCAGAAGGAAGTAGAAAATGCATTTTTTCTTTCTTTTCTTCAATTTTAAGTTCTCCATCTTTTCTTCTATTATCTTCTTTCCTCCTCCTGAATATCTTACACATTATTATTTTTGTTTTCAACTATTTTTGAAATGTTATCAAATTAATGGTGATAGTGTGAAAGTTTTATTTATGGAACGGGTAACCACAAAAAGGTTTAATATTTCATAGATACTGGGAAAAATTACATTTGTCTCCTTAGATTACTTAAGTGTATCTTTAGACAAGCCAGTTTGGTTCCATTAATTGCATGCTAGTTATTGAATTATTGTAAAAACAAGATATTTGTATTATAAAATGGAACATAAAATACAGCAATTTCCCTACCATGAAAATTCCCTACTATTAAAAGTAACATAATCACCAAGGTAAAAGTAGCTTGAAATTTTATAATATGAAGATTTATTTCAGGATGAGCCTGAGAAAGATTAGTTACAGCTGAATATTTTGAATTATTTGATAGAATTTGTTCTTCTTAGTTTGGAATTGATTCCCAGGAATAGTGTGGGTGGAAAATCAGTTTGAAGAGAATATTCCAAAAATCTTTCCCAAGATCCAGGGAAGAAATATATTGCAAAATCCAGTAGCAATAGTAAAGCAACAAAGAAAACCGAAATAACAAAACTAAAATCCTAGGCATATCTGAATTAGTTTCAGGCTGAAGACGAAGTCTTTGTTTTTCAAGAGCATATATCTTCCTTGCTGGAAACTGTGATTTAGGCAGAACTACTGCTTTCCGTGCACTTCTATTTTTCATTTATTAGGTAATGGGCTTGGGGATAAGTTCTACATGCTAGTCACTATACACAGGTGCCCTTATAGAGCTAAAAGTTGAATGGAGGACACAGACCAGAAGAACTAGAAATGAGAACTGAGAAGTTTCCATTGGATACAGCAACGAGGAAGTAGAATTGGTCGGAACTGCTTCTTTAGAGTGTTTATCATTGTGTGGTTTGAAGAAAGATGGGTGGAGAGATTTTGGAGACCAACTGTAGACATTTTCATCAAGTTTGGGTCTGAAGGTTGAAGAGGGAGGGGAAATGAAGGTTTATAAGTAGACGGAAGGCTTCTGTGTTTCAAGATTTAAGAGAGTTAAGCTTGTTCAAATGCTAACCAGAGGGAATCAGAGGAGAGAAGGTTGAAGATGCTGGAGAGAGAGTCACAATATATAACTTGTGTTTGTGAATAAACAATAAAACTCATGGGTTAGTAAGGCTAGAGGTTATACATCACTTCTGAAGTAGAGAACAGATTGAGTATCCTTTGGGATTCTATTTTTAAGCAAGACTACTTGAGTTAGATGGTAGGCCTTTCCTACCACACCCCTCCTTACTTTTCTACCCAGATTTCTATAATGTGAAAGTTGGGGAGGTAAAAATCACTGGAAAAAGGGCCATTTTTTGCCATAGACTCTACCACCCTCTGTTTCCCCTGTAAAGTCTATCATGACTGGACCTAAAATAATTACTTAAAAAAACAGAAGCAACATATCTGGATTAGGGGAGTATGATTTTCTGAAGACCCTTTATGTATTTCAAATGATTTCAGTGGGGGAAAAAAAGTGAAATTATGCCCTTTTGGAATGATAACATTTCAGGATGTGAATCTATAGTTTTCCTCTTGTATTCTGTTTTCCTATTCCTTTTGTCCATTTAAGGAAGTATTTATCTATTGTGGACATCAAACCAGGCATGAGGAGGTTGGAAAGGAGATGACTAGCCTGTCAGGGCTTCACTTTCTAAAAGCCTAAGTCTTTAAAAGGATTTGGAGGGATGACGGAGGAGTTAAAAGGGGATTCATGGATACAGACATGACTTGAACACTTACTGGAAACTGGTGTTCCTTCCAGACTGGGAAGATTTCTCCATGCTTTAGAAGTTCAGGGAAGATGCTGAGGAGGAAACCTCTGGGTCTTGAAATTAAAAATCACCATTCCCTTATCTCACAGCACTGCAGGTGAGACTGCAAGATCTAAGGGTAGAATGACTCACTGGGGGCTTGGCAGGTGGGATCACGGGCAGCTTCAACAAAATGCCCCCTGTGACCGCTGAGCTTGGCTTAGAAGCAGCAGAGCCACGAGGGCTGGCTAGGTCATGCAGCAGGAGCAAAGGGTAGCTCGGCAGAATTTGTGATGACTGAAGTCCAAAGATGCCCACAGAGCCTCAAATGCCTTAGTACTGGTTTATTTCAAAGTCGTTAGAAGAATTCTGCTTGGCATGATCTTACTGTTCAGAAGAGACATCTGTTCTCAATCTGGTGAATTTTGCAGGACAAGAAGGACAAGCCCCACAGAGAGACATAAAGAAATAAAGAATCAAAACCTTAGAGGTGCGACTCTTCCCCAAACTGTAACCACCATATTCATACTGAAGTTTTCACTTTGGACTCACTTTTAAATATAGACTTATGATTCACTAGCATAGAGAGTAACTTACACTCTAGGTATATGACCAAATTTCTGGGTTCCTGCTCCTGAACAAATAAGTCATATAGTTTCTTTAAAAGAATGTTAAAACTGGGAATGTATATATATAGTAACCTTCAGTAAAAAAGGAATCAGCATTAAATTACCATTTATTTCAGTTGTAAGGTAAAAGAACCCAGTGTACAATAAATGTTTTATGTACAGTCACATCATTCTCACAGCAATCATATGAAAAAAAAGGATGCTCAAAAGTTAAGTAATTTTCTGAGATTAAGCAACTAGCAGGCTGCAGAGTTGGTTTTTGAATGCAAGTTTTTCTTCTTATCTCTACTTCTTTGTCTTCCTCTTTTGCCCTTCTTTCCACTAGTGTTTCTGTTTTCTTTCCAGAGTTGTGACATTTATTTTTGATAAATATACATAATTTCTAGATTCAAGCTAGTATCTTTTGTCTCAAAACTATAAACTTTGTACAAATATTCCAATAGTATTGCTTTTTATACAACAAATTTAGGAAGCCTTTCTGCATTTGCCTCCAAAATCAGTTTATGAGCCATTGAGTAAAAAGTTGTATTTCATGTCTTGTCATATCATTCTTGTCTAAAATTGACACTGGGTTGGTCACTGACAATTATTATGTAGTTTGGTACTGGACAACTGGTGAATAACTTAAAAAATTCTTATTAGATAAAAGATATGATATCCACATTGACTTTAGAAAAAAATGTGTTATGAGTTCTTGAGGCAATTAAAAAAAGGCTTATAGTATGAGCTCATAGCATTTTAGGACTGAAATAGATCTTTGCTCAACTTTCTTACTCAGCTCTAAGTTACTTTTAAGTGGCTTAATTGTGGTTTAAAGATAACACAGATTATCACATTAGAAACACAAAGTTGTTCAAGAAAATGTTCACCAGAAAGATTCGTTTTCTGTCTTTACACATTCTTAAGACATTTAATTCCAAGAAGGAAATTTAATGTCTACCACTAGAGCTAATGGAACAGAGAAGACAGATTTCTACTTAATCCCCTGAACCAAAGGAAGCTAATTTTTAAGGCTTCATATAACAATGAAGATTAAGAATTTCATGAAATCCAGGTGGGTAAACAATATCTATATTATATCCTTAAAATTGTATATGTTTCTTAAATGTGTTTTAATTTCACTTTAGAATACTCTGGATTTTAATCATTATTCATTACTATTATTTTTATGATGCAAAAATATTTCATGTATTATGTTTCCCTATAGCTGAGTTAAATACTTGCTTGTACTCTTTAATAACTTTATAATGGATAGTCACTTCTAAAATTTTGAGAGTTGTTCATAGTGGAATTTCAATTTTTTTGCAATAGAGGACTTTTTACTGAAATTATATTAGGAAAAAAATCTCCACATTATGCAGTTGTCCTATTTATTAACGGGAAAGTAAATAGCATGTACTTTTATTTAGAGAAGCCAACTAAGTAATTTTTAAATGATCATTGTAATATTTTTATATCTGTAGTATTCATGTAATATTAATAGTTGCTTAACAGATTACATATGGTCTAAGATCAGCATTTTAGAAAAGATGTTTGTAAAGGGCTTTTAAACATCTTCAATTCATTTTCTGGAGCATGTAATCATTAAAACTAATGAATCCGCATGTAAAAATGTATGCTGTTGTGGGAGTAGCAATATCAATTTGCTGGGTAGAACACATTATAACCCAAAACTGTTTGTGGTCTCCAAAACAGCCAAAAGTGTACAGAAATGTAAATATACTTCTCCATAAAAATAGACTAATTCAAATGTTTAGACCATCAAAATCCCTATTAGAATTTGGAATGAGATAAAATATTTTCAAATATCCTTATAATATTTACTATTGCTTGGAATTTTATATATACACACACACACACACACACACACACACATATATATATATATATATATATATACACACACACATACATGTATATAAAATACTCTGTTAAATAGTATATCTAATTTATCTAATGAAGGAAATATTCTTCAATAAGCCCTTTATATAGCCCTTGACACAACATGTGATTTTTTTAGCTTTTAATACATTTTCACCCAAATGTGCCAACTTTCTGAGGTAATGTTATTTTAAAAATATATTGATTATAATGTTATTTGAGTATATTGCAGCTTTCTGAAGTCAGAAAATGTGTCTTATTCATGCTAGTGTTCTCAGAATATAGAAAAATTCCTAGGACTTGGCCTGTTTATTCACTCTATTGAATGAATGGATAAATAAGTTTTTATTATAAAGCATCTTTAGGATATCTACCTCTTCTTTTATATATTATATTTTTATTCTTCAGTGGAAGCATATCTTTTGATTTTCCTAACGTAGCTCCAACCATTTAAAAATGTATTAACCCTATGCTATACATCAGAAATTAACACATTATAAATCAACTATATTTCAATTAAAAAAGCCAAAAAAAATTAACTGAGATAAATCAACTAGTTATTTCCCAAGAACCCATATGTAGATGAAATACAAGTGACAGTATCTAAAAATTTTGTTTACTTCAGGAGATACTGAATTAGTAAAGATACACTTGGCTAAATTATGAAGCCTTTGAAACTGAGGTATGGAATTTAAGCTTAGTGAGGTAGGAAATAAAATCCATGTTAGGCCTTAATCAAGGGTTTAAGTATGATAAACTCAGGATTTAGAATAAATAAGCCTCACTACATTATAAGAAATCCTAAAAGAATGGTAATGTTGAAGATGGGGAGATCAGTTGAGAGGTAATTGCTGTAATTCAGGTATGTTCTGAGTGGTGGAAATGTGACTAGAGAGAGATAAAATAGAAGATATTTGGCAGGAAATGTTGATAAGAAGGGATACAGGCCAAGGATAAGTTGAACTAGAAATTTCAGCTTTGTATTACTTACAAAAGTACTTTGAACAATTAAATCATGAGGGAAAATTTGATTACTGATGACTGATTTTAGGCTCATTAAATTTGAAATGACAGTAGGGAGTCAAAAACTTCCACATGGAAATATATGTATATACATACACATTTCTTAAATGTGTTTTAATTTCACTTTAGAATACTCTGAATTTTAATCATTTTCATTGCTATTATTTTTATGATGGAAAAATGTTGCATGTATTATGTTTCCCTATAGCTGAATTAAATGTCTACTTGTACTGTTTAATAGCTTTATAATGGACAGTCACTTTAAAATTTTGTGTGTGTATATATATATATAAATATATATTATATATATATAAATTTTTTTCAGTATAATCAGTAATGATTAATAGTTGAAATTAAACTAAGAGAACATGCTGTGGGATTATGTAGAGACAGAAGAACAGAGTTACATGGAATCCTATAAATTGAAAATGAGAATAGGAGAAGGAGCTACCTGAGAATAAATAAAGGAAGGTCAAAGAAGACAGAAGAGAACCTGATTGAAACGGGAGATGCAGAGGGTAGAGAGAATTTCAAGGAAGGAGATACAACTGTGATGTGCAGAAGCCTATTTCTGTGAGCTCAGGAGACAGATTGTTAAATTTTCAGTAATTTGGTGAGTCAATTTTTAAACACAGCCATTAAAAAAATTAAATTACATAAACTACATCAATAAAATATGTTAAAAAGAAAGTTAATAAATACAACTCATGACTTTCTAATTATTTTAATACCTGTTGCTGTTATTCATACTCTTTACTTATATATATTCTATCTGTAATATACTAGATGTGCTATAGAGTGGTTTCTATCCTCCTGTTCATCTCTTCCTAACTCAGCATGCAGTAATGTCACATTGGTAGCTTGAAATCAGCAGTATGGAAGTCTTTACCCGTAAAAATGGCAAGTACTAAAATTTGGGTCAGATTTAGAGTTCTGTTTATTATCTAGGCAAAGGGTTGTCAAACTACATCTTTTGGCCCAAATCTAGCCCATTGCTTGCTTTTGTACAGAGTTGTACTATTTGTACATAGTTGTAATGTTGGAAATAGTTCAAGTTTTATTGGAACACAGACACACCTACTTTTTTATACACTGTCTATGGCCCCTTTTGTATTATAATGGCAAAGAGGAGTAATTATAGCAGAGACTATATGGGCATTATAGTCTAAAATATTTACTATTTGACTCTTTATAGAGAAAGTTTTTCTACTTCTGGTCTACACATAAGAAAGTAATGGAAAACAACATATGAATGATGCAGATTAAACTTAAAATATGTTGTGGATACAGATGTTACATTGTGAGGACCACAAGAATTTGAGAAAATATTCTTCCAGTGTTTGAAAGCTATTAGTCTGGCTAAGGAAAAAGTTTCTCGCACTGTTAACAAATGTGTGAAGTGCTGACATGTGTGTCTGTTTTGTCATTTTTATTGTACTCAAAACATAAACAAAAATGTCAACCAACATCCACATTGGAATTACACTCATTTTTGAGTTTCAAATATAGATTGCCTATGGATACAAGAGTTTGGCAAAAATTATCAAAAGCATTCTGTGAGAATGAATTGGCTATATGGGAGTTTTCAATAAAGAATAGTGTATATTTTATTATTATTTGTAAATTATATGCTGTACATCATTTATGTCAGTAAAATTTACAAAAAACTCATGGACATATATACATACATTCCTTTTCATTCAGAGAGCAGGTTGTTTGACATGTACCAGCATAGCATTCTACAGTTTTGGAAGCGATAGAGTCTTGGAAGAAGATTAAAAAAAAAAAATCATTACATTTAAGAAGTATTAGTATATTTGTCATTCAAAAAACCATGAGTCACTTAAAAAATTCTCTGAGCAATTAACTGCATATTTTATTTCTTTTGTCTGTTACTCATTTAACAAACATTTAATTGATTACCTGCTCTGTACTAAGCATCACGCTGAATGATGGATATACTTGGACCAACTAAGTAAAGCCACAGCTTGTTTCGTGGAGTTTATAATCTATGGCGTAGGAAGCAGATGATAAAGGAATAAATACATAAACAATCATATAATTTACAAAATTATATAAACAGGCTTTAGAGTTAATGAATAATAGAAATGACCTGGATGTGACCTTCTTGAGCAGAGCATCCAGGAAGTCTCTCTCCTATTTCAGCTGAGGCAGAACCTGGGCTGGGGAGATTGTGCCCAGGGAAGGGAAAAGTCTATACAAATATCCTGAGAATTTAACTTAAAAAAAAAATTTTACTCACTTGCAATAAAAAGGTAATCACTTTCAATTGCTTCATTAATTACACAAGAAACTAAATTTTAAATAATATTACTCAGGATATAGGCAGTTACTTTCCTCTAAAAACCTCAAAGTTAATCATGTGTGGAAGTTAATTTCCCAAGTTTCCTTTTAAAGCTAGTGTGGAATTCTCTGTATGTTTACATATGACCTTCATTAAGGCAAAGAATTTCTTCATTTAGATTCTGGCTTTATTTGATGCTAATATGTTAAGTCAGGTTGTTTCTCAATACTTTATGTCAAAGGAGGATAATTCTTTTTCTTTCTTCACTTTGTGTTCCTGAATCTCTAAACCATACTTAGGCTCAGCCAGGAAGGCTTGCACACTTTTATCTAATTTGATATTTTCTCAATTCATCAGACCTCAGAGCTAATATATGTTCTTTAGTTTCAAGAAAATACTGGGTAAGTTCAACATTACTATGGAAACCTATCTTGTGAGAAAAGATTAACTGCATTTTCTCATCTTTTATTCTTTTTGCTACATGATTATTTTTTAACAAAAGGCTAACTCATGTATAATAAGGTCTTCTAGTGATAAAGATTAGAGCTAATATTTGTGACTATTTTGAAGTGTTGACTGAAATATCCTCCAGACCTTCACTTCCTCCCTTTTCTGCCTGACTTCCTTCCCCCACATTTAAACTTCTTTGATTTTCTTTTCTTGGACTTTGAGACCCTTCATTCCAGTGCCAGGCATCCAGGAATTAGTCATCAGATGTTATCATTGGAGGATTTGGAGGAAAAAAGTCAGCAAATCCTTGGCTTTTAAACTCAAGAGCTTTACTTCCTATGCAAGAAGGAAATATTTAGGAAGAATATTTGTTATCCAGTTCCAAATTTCCCCCACTCCTGCCATAAGCTCCTTTGAACTGTAGAGGGCAGTAGAAAAGGAGAGAAAGCAATATAAACTTACTTGGGGCTGGGCCCATGCTCTGCTTCTATTGCCTACCCAGGGTTATTTTAAAACAGAGGGAAGAATACTGATAAAACCCTCAAGCTAAGTTTGGATATCCAAAAGTAGAGGGCGCTAGTTCTGGGATGTCAGTAGGCTCTACTCTTGAAGATATTTCCCTTATTGATAAAGGTGTGAGTTCTTACGGTTTTTTTTTTGTTTTTTTTTTTTGTGATATCTAAGTCTTGATAAAGATTTAGGGTTTTGGTGACTCCAGAGATGCACAGGAAAATAAGATTTTTTTTCCAACTGCCTTCAAAGAGGGTGCAAAATTGGCTGAAAGAAAGAATTAGCCACCTAAAGTGACTTCTCTGTTTTGGTTGTTTAATGCCACTGCAGACCATGGACTAATGACTTACTCTCAGAAGAGCAATGGGGATGGAGGCAGGAGCAGAGACCAGGAGAGGCAGAGGCCATCTCAGCAGATCACAGTTGTATTACAGAGGGCAGCCACAGGCCAGATGTACCCTCTTGGCCTCCTTCTCCTCCACATAAGTCCCCTGAAAATTAGGTACTGAGTTGAGGAGAAAGAAGAAGAAAGGAAATTTTGAATGAACTATGCTTAAGCCTGAAATGACCAAGGATAACAGGAAATGACTAAGATTCTGTTTTCTAAAATTAGACAAGACTGGGCTTAACATTTATTTATTCAACACACATTTATTGAACAACTACTATGTGTCAGCTACTGTTTTAGGTACTTGAGATATCCGGGGGACAGAGATCTACGCCTTCAGTGAACTTCATTCTTGCAGGGTGACACAGACAAAAATGATTGGAAGAGTGGGATGAGTGAGATAGTTGCAGTATTAAATAGGATGGTCAAAGTGGTCTCATTCTGAAGGTAAGATTTGAGCAGACACTTGATAGAGGTGAGGAGGTTAACTAACCTGATATTCTGAGGAAGAGTGTTCCAGAGAAAGGCAACAACTAGAGCAAAAGTCTTAGAAAAAGCAAACGTGTAGGCAGGCAGTAGGAGCAGAGGCTAGAGAGGTAGCAGAAGGTGGATTATGGGGGCTTACAGCACATTTTACAGAATTTGGCTTTCACCTTGAGTGAAACAGGGCTCCATTACAGTGTTGAAATGAGGAGTGAAATGATCCGATTTGCCTTTTTAGAGGCTTACTCTCCCTACTGTGGTAAATAGAGACCAAAGGGGCAAGGTAGTTATGAGAGCGGTTAGGTTATTGCTGTAATCCAGGCAAGGGATGATAGTGGCCATTGTGAAGGTGAGCACAAGTGATTCAATGAAGAACATATTTTAAAGGTATAGCTAACAGGATTTCCTACTGTACTAGATGAAGGATTATGAGATAAAGGGAGGAGTCAAGTGAACTATAACTTTTCTGTCCTTAGTTACTGGAAGGATGCAGTTGAGACAGGGAAGGCTGTCTGACAAGTTTGGGATTGGAGGAAAGATCAAGAGATTTACCTTGGAAATATTAGGTTTTAGATATCTATCTCACAGCCAACTGGAACACTGAGCATGCAGTTAGATACCTGAGTCTGGAAGATCTTGGTTGGAGATATTTAATTAAGGAGTTTCAGGCATACAGGTAATATTTAAATCATGGGGCTGAACTGAGGGCTGATTCTCTATTTGTATGTTTGAGTAGTCTAACAGCCCTCTATCTTGCAATTAACAACAATAAATTCTAAACAAAATCCTAAAAGAACTACTCAAAGGCACTGAGAAGTTAACAAAACAGGCAGGTTATGGAGGAAAATTGAAACATGTATGAAGTAATTGACCTTAAATGAGTTTTCCATTTTCTGCAACTTTTCGCTTGAGTGCCATCTTTTATCTAGTTTCTGCAAAGAATGTTTTAAACTCCAATAGAAAAGCTTATTTTTTTCTGACCTGAAGAATCAGTAGATAAAGTCTGAGGGCAATCACAGAGAGTACAAAGTAATAGGGCAACAAAGAGCTGGAGTGTAAATGCCCTACTCTCTGTATATCAACTCTATCAACACTCTGGCTGATGCTTGAACCATAGATAATTGAGAAAGATTTCAGTTAAGGACAAAAGAAGTGAACTGCTATTTAAACTGCCTCTGGTGAGAGTGTTTGTAGTTTGAGTCCAGTTAAATTGACCATCTGGTTAAACAAATATTTTACTCTTTGGAAGAATAAAATAGAATATGGAGACCCTACCACATATAATTTTCAGTGCTATGACTATAACCTGAAATTACTCAATGTATAAAGAATCAGGAAAATGTGATCATTCTAGAAAGAAATAACAATTAATGGAGGCCAACTCTGAGATAATGTGGATGTTGAAATTAGCAGACAAAGATTTTAAAGTAGCTAGTTTAACTGTACCCAATAAGGTAAATGTAGTTATAATAAATGAAAATATAGAAAATTTCATCAGAAAAACAGGAAACATAAAAAAAGAATCTATTGAAAATTCTAGAACTAAAAAACACAATATCTGTATTAAAGAATTTCCTGGATAAGCTTAACAGCAGAATGAAAATGACAAGGGAAAGAGTCAGTGAACTTGAAGACATATCTGTATAAATTATCCATTCTGAAAAAACAAAATATAAAGATTCAGAAATTTGAACATAGATTTAGGATCTGTGGGCAACATCAAAAATTCTAACACAGCTGTAATTGACGTCCAGAAGAGAAGAAAGAGAATGAACCAGAAAAAGTATTTGAAGGAAAAAAAAACAGACTGAAAATTTCTCTGATTTGATGAAATATACAATACTACAGATTGAAGAAGCTAAGCAAACCCAGAGGAAGGTAAATATAACTCAAACTATGCCTGGTCAAATCATTGTCAAACTTCTGAAAACCAAAGAATATCTTGAACATAGCAAGAGAAAAAGGAATCTTTACTTACAGGAGAGTGATGATCCAGAAACCATAAACTTCCAGTCGGAAATCATAGCACAAGATGATGGAACAGTGCCTTTAAAGTACTAACTTGAAGTCCTGGAACTACAGAAGGTCACTAAGGAAGTGGACTGAGAGGAATAACCAAGTAATTAGGTGAAGTGTTAAGAGATAGAACAAAAACTGAGTGGCAGGTATCCTGGAAAATCCATCAAGAAGGAGGGACTGATCATCTGTGCCAAATGCTGCCATCATGCCAAGCAAGGGCAGGAAACTGACCATTGGCTTGGACAACAGGGACATCAGTAGTAGTATTGACAGGAATAGGTTTGGTAGAAAGGTGGACTTAAGATTTGATTGGAGTGGGCTGAAGAGAGAATGAGAGGAAAGGAATTAGAAATTATAAGTAGAGCAACTCTTTCATACAGTTTTGCTGCATAGGGAGGAAAGAAATTGAATAGTAGTTAAGTGTGGGGTCAAGAGAAATTTTGCTCTGTTGTACAAGCATGCTAATTATCATAATCTAGTAAAAAGCAAAATGAATGTGATATTTTGGATAAAAAGGGAGATATTTGTCCAGTGTTACTAAGTCTGCATAAAATAAAAACAAAAATATACAGTCAGTTGAATTAGAATAAAAAATTAACACATGAATATATGACTTGAATTCTCATACCTCCTTTATACTGGACAAAGCTCTCTGCTTCCTAGAATTTGCTATTTACAGTTTGATCATTTGTCATTGCAAAATATTTTAAAAGTATGTTCACTAAAATTATGTAAAATTCTATGATTTTACAGAACTCTAACTTTGATTTCATCCTTTGTATTCTTAATTTATTGACATTTCCCAAATAATGGACAGTATATTTTCAAAAAATGATTTTTCAGTTATTTTAAAACTCCAAATGTATTTTTCTAATAATATTGATGTTATATGAGGTAGTTTATCGTGGCCAGGCCACAAAGTCATATAAAGCAGCTGAATTACAGTACTAATTATCTGGGAAGTTTTAGTTATGCAGACTTTTATTTCTATGGGAAAACTTATTCTAATTTCCAACCCAAGATTCTGGAACACATCTCCCATTATGAAGTGAGCCTGAAGGTAGGAGTGGAAAGAGCCTCCTGTTCACAACCCCCACCCTCGTCTTCCAGCAGTGAGGGTAAGACATCAAAGTTTTCATGGCATCAAGGATTCAAGCAATGGGCTAATGGAGATCCTGGACATTTATTTCCTCACCAGTGAAAATTAAATGGAGACCCAGGATTCACTACAACTACAGTGATGAAAAGGAAGTTTCGGCAGCCAGAGTGTGTTGGTGAGTGCTTGGCTACATGGCTGCTTCTGTCTTTAAGGGCATGTTAGTCTTTTTGTGCTGTAAAAAATTGTGTGTTTATGTGTGTCTGCATGTGTGTGCGCACACGCTTGTGCTATTATTTCTGTATATACTGAAGCCTTGTTGATCTGTAAACCCAACCTCTAAAAAATGTCGATGAATGTATTTTGCTTCAGATCTTTGGTTTCATGATCAAGAGATAAATGTCCAATTAGTAAATTAAAAGCAGATTTATTCCCATACATATTTTAAAGTATGTATAGGAAAACCCCATTTCCTCTGTATTCTGCACCTACAAGATTGCACAGTAATAATGATGTATGTGTTTAATGATGGTGCTC
The DNA here is from genome assembly GCF_036321535.1 of Camelus dromedarius. NCBI lineage: Eukaryota > Metazoa > Chordata > Mammalia > Artiodactyla > Camelidae > Camelus > Camelus dromedarius. The sequence continues at coordinate 87,818,857 of NC_087437.1, read as the reverse complement.
AGGACAGGGAAAACATGCTGAAAGAAATTCTGAATCATCCATAGTTAAATTATTTTCAGCATCAATTCAGTACTCTTTGTAAATCTTAGAACATTGATGAACCGTATAATTTTGGGGTAAAAGTAATGTTAATCAGAACAGCTCCCATTTACGGGGGTGAGAACTTATGGTTGTTTCCTTAAGTGGAGAGACACTTTATTTAGGTATACTGAAATAAATTAAAAAAAAAAAACTTTTCTTCTTGATCTTTTGGGTCATCATTATTAATACCTCCTTTCTGCCTATCTTGAAATGTAAAGCTGGCATTTTTAGATACACGCTGGACTTTAAGAATTGGAGGTGCATTTGCCTATTTGTGAGGACATTGAATGATTTAAAACTCACTGAATGGAATTTTTTTTTTAAAATCTCAAATGCACTAGGGAAGCATTTGAGTTCAAAAGTTTTAGAGTCATTGTAATTACTGTTCACTGAGAGTAGGAATTACAGCTAAGTAATTTTCTTTTCTTGTCTCAAAAGAAATGGGTACACAGATGTATATTCTGAATACTTACAGAGTCTTAATTGCCTGCCATGAGGTAGCATTTAGGAGCATGATTAAATGGGTTAAGACATCTATAGAAAGGAAACCTCTAAGTAAGAGGGAATGTACTTTTTGACATTGCTTCTGAGACTGAATTTAAGATTTATAGCATCCATCAATTTTTTTTTGAAAGCTGCATGGGGTTTAATGTACATGTTGTTGGAAACTAACTGAATTGTTCACAAATAGTATTTTATGCTGATTCATTGGCATTGTTTCTCAATTAATAGTTGCTATTTAAAATCTTCTTAGTTTTAAAAACCTGCACAGACATTCTTAAATACCAAGATCTCTTCTCTATAATCTGGTTCTAAGATACCACTGGTTCTGTGATCAGGAGCTATTTGTTCAATCATGACCTGTTTGGCTTTCTTAACCTCTTACTGAAACTTAAGTGTCAGTCACCAAGCTGGATATAATTACATTCTGGTGAATTCTTTGAGCTTTGAAGGCTAATTGATAGCCTCAAGTATTTAAATAACTGCTTGAACTTTCTTAATTGGTACAAACTGTCTGTAATAATTCCACTTTGTCTAGTATGCCAGCTGAACGGCTTTGTCTTAGGTTTATGTACTTAATGATACTGTTCGATGGTACAGGATATTTATATGAGCCCTTGTCTTATTGAACTGTATGTGGGATAATCATTCTAAGTTATATTTGAAAGCTATAAACCAACTTTATAAACTAATACATTGGAATTACTGTTTATAAATTTAATACTTTACATCAAATTTTGCTAGTCTTTTAAAACCATACTAAAATTTACACAGCCACATTTTTCCTATTGCAAATTTATATGGATACATATTTACTTTTCCATTAAAATTAAAGTATCTGTGTTACATTTATAAAAATTATACCGATCTAATTTTATATTTTATGATTTTTTTAAAGGAAAATAAGCTATGATCTGGATCATAATAAATATAAGCTGTTATAACTGTAGTTGTGGAAGTAAAAAGAATTATTAATAAATAATGTTAGGAATTTCTTATTGAGAATTAACCTTAGCATCCCAGGTTTGCACTAGCTAGATATAGCTGGGTCTGAAGCCTTTTTCTGCAATATGCCTGCCATGTTATATTAAGCAAGTTATGAAACTTCTATGAACAGCTATTTCCCATCTGTGAGATGGGGAAGTAATTATATAGACTAGAATATGTATATTAAGTACTCAGCACCTCTTGATATTTCATGGACATTGAATAAATGCTACTTTATAATTATTATTATTCCTGTAGTATAATTTTTTAGTTTCACTTTGATTATAATCAGAAATTATGAACAAGATTTGGCTTTAGATGACCTTAAATTATTTTCAGAAACAAAAAATGTACCCAAAGTATTAAGATCTGACACCACTAATGTTATCTATAAGAATGTATCAGAGAATGTAAAGGCAATTCATTTTTCTGAAAAGTAACTCTGAGTAACATTTATTTGAACATATACATTTTAGTGTGCTTGAAAACTATGCTGATGCTCTATAATTTTTCATATATTAACATTTCAATTTATTATGTTCTTTTTTCTTGATAAATAGAGGGTTATGTAAAATCATATAAGTCATTAACCAGGTGTTATTAAATCTAAGCCACTAGAATTTAGATCATGCTTGGATTGCTTGCCTATATACTAATATAAGTATTATTTTTGGTCTTAGTTTCTGTTTGATAGTTTTTATCTGAAAAGAGGTTTGTGGTGTGTTCATGTATGTGTGTGTCTTTTTTTTGGTGAATATTAGCAACTAATATCCCATAGCAAACAGTCTTTGAAATAAATCTTTGCTGCAATATCATATGGGTATATGATTTGTGGGTTCTGCATGACCACTAAGACATACTTTAGTATTCAGGAGCATATGTATATTCAGAACTTTCGTATTAAAAAGAAAGCAGTCATTTGCACATGTCTTACTCCATTGTCAGGGAAAAAAGGGTAAGAACCATGGTTAAAAAGAACCAAAACTATATAAATGACTCTGCTACAGACTGTTATTGGAAACAGGTTGATAATTTTCCACGATGATCATTTTGGTGTGTTATCTTCCCAGGTTCCAAAAACTAATGGATACAGAATAGTCATTTATGAAGAATTTTCTTTTTTATGGGTAGCCACTCGCCACACGGGGCTGTGAGCACTTGAAATTTGGCTTGTATGATTGAGAAATAGAATTTTAAATTTTATTTACTATTAATTTATTTGTATTTAAATAGCCATATGTGACTAGGGGATGTCTAATCAGACAGCACAGTTCCAGAGTTATGAACAATTTTCATACATGGTTACGTTTATGCCTTGGCTTGTTGCAGACAATGCCCAGGGGACAAGTGCCTTGGGGTGGCATATCCTTAATTCAATCCCCTCATCTTGTAGACACGGCCCATGAAGTAGATTACAATGCAACATAATGGCAGAGATGAGACTCAGATTTCCAGATATTGGGTCCCCATCTCAGCATCCTTAGCAGAACTTAATTTCTAATTTCCTTATGACAAGTGATAAACTTGGTAGATGGTGATAATGATATTCACAACCCAAATAATTAAACTTGATGTCCCTTTCTGTGGTATGCTGATAAGAAATGAGAAAAAGGAGACAGAATAAAGGGAACATTTTTTTGTGACTGCTCTCTGCTTCTTATCTCTCCAGTGAGTTTGTTGACAGAAATGGCCATATTCTTAATAAGCATTATCAACAGGCCTGATTAAAATCATTGGTTGAATTTGTTATGTGAAATCCATTAATTTGAATAACACAATCCCATTTGATAAAGAATAACATTGATATATAAATCCAATAAGGAAACTTCTCAGAATTATTTTCTGGTAATAAAATATAGACTATTTTAATAATAGTAAACTCAGCCTAGAATAAAGTACACGGGGTCAGGGTTCAAAGGGCCATTGTACATAAATTACTAAACAGATACCAAAAACCATCTAGAGACTGAGACCAGAATCTTTGTATCTTGTCTTCAGTTATTTACTAGCTGTTTGATATTTTGGCCTTTTGTTAGAACAGAATATCAAACAGCTAGTGTGTAAGAAGCAAGTAAGTGCAATGCACCCTTCAAAGTTACCGTAACGATGACAGAACACAAGAAGAAAGAAGAAATTACCACATAGCTGCTGTCATTTTCCCAGTCCAGAATCCACAAAGGATGTCTCAGATCAACCGGTCTTTCCTATGTTTAAGACTTAGTTATAGGAGGGCACATAATAAAAAATTCTGATCCATGGCATTTTAGTAATAATAATTTCGGCAATGTTTTTTGCAAGATTAACTTTTTAAGATTTCATGACTTCTAATTCCGAGTACTGGAGACATTGTGGTAGAATTTTGTAGATAGTACTAACATTTCTGCTAGAAATTATAACCAGGCTCAAGTTCTATTTAACATTTGTTCTCAATTAATAGTACTAGGCTGTTAACTATCTATAAGAGCTAATCTTATGTTAAAAATTGTTTATAATTTTTTGGTGATGCATATGAAATAATTGCTGTCACCAACAAAATTTTGTTTGTGGAAAGGGCAAGTGCCCTGAGCTTTAAATATGTGTATATTTTGAACTTGCCACAAATGCGTGTGCTTTTTATTCCCTTGAGACATTGTTTTTAAATCCTCTGTTTAAATTGTTGTTCTTTGCGCTTTAGTAATAATTATAGATTCATATTGAGTAGTTCATCAAATCTTGGGCAGAAAACAACAGAAATAATAGCAAGAGAGAGTCTGAAGGATGGAGCCCTAAGCTGAGGTCAGAGTTAATCACACTTGTTTTGAGTCTATATGATCCACTTTGGATATCTACCACGATTTGATACGTTTGTTTCTTTCTTGACATGCAGCTTCTTTTTTATCTTTGTAGGTAACCTATGAATCTAAAATTGACATTTAAACTTGCTATCTCCTACTGAATTGGAAAAATCTCTGTTTAAAACTGCAGGAAATAAGGGCAAGCATATGCATTTCTTATGATAAATTAATAATGAAGAGAGAGCTATCATTACTACCCTGTAAATTATACAGTACGTCTTAGGTGATTTATTTAGTACCTTAAACACCTAGGAAATTTCACTAGTTGGCAGCAGTTGGAAATGCATGTTAATTGTGGACTCCATCCCACATCTGAAATAAAAGGAAAACGTCAGGAACAGACCAATTCTAGTTTCCTTTTGAATATCATATTTTAACTTCTTTTTTGTTTCTTTAATCTTTTCAGCAGTTCTTAAGGATTTGGAAGATGTTGATTAAAGCATTTCCTCTGATTAATTATATTTTGGCTTTCAACTGTTTTATTTTATTTTAAAATGAAGGGCACACACATTGTCTGGATTATAGGAGCATCTGCTCTTCCCAGTCTCTGCAAATATTTATATAAATCTTACTGCCACCCAGTTCCCTCCAAGTTCTCACTGCTTAGCTAATCCTGATTGCATCTCCTCATTAAGCCATCCTCAGGATATGGAAACATAAATAAAACAGACTAACAGCCCACATTTCAGGGATATTTGTGTGCATGGCTTGCCGTTTAACTTACGTTATGAAATTCTCAGGATTCATTCTGGGATCATAGGTTTCCTTTATCTCTGCTTTTTTTTTGCATATACATCTGAATACTGTTAACCTAAAAATGATTTTGGATATGGTATCTTGGCCTTTATCAAAGGATATGCTATTTTTAAGTAAGGTCTATGAAATTATTATGACTGCAAACTTAGAATTTCGCAGGAAGTTTAAAGTTTAACACACAAATGTTGACTATCTTCTATATTTGTTTTTCTTCCAACTATCCTTAGTATTTGTTCCCTCCGTTTTTATGTGTCTATGGGCTAAGGGAATATATAAAGATAGTACCTCTCCACAGGGATGGAATGCTAGTACTTTCTATAAAAATTGTCCTTCACCTGGGTTTCCTTAACTAATTGTGGCTTTCAAATGGAGACAGTACTTTAATCTGCGATCTTAGCTTTATTTCATGCTTTGATATAGAGTGAGAGACATCTATTTGACTTCATTTTACAAATTGTCCTTTGACCATGTAGTTTCTGTAGACAGAATGATTTTTTTTATAGTAAATTTCTAAGACTGAGAATTTCTGTTCTTGCAGCTTTATGCGATTATGTTCAAAGGGATTTGAATTAAAATGGAACAGATGTGTCCATCTTTAATTATGGTGTAACAAATTGTGTTACTCTAAGTTTTTATTAAGTGAAACGCTCATCTTTATGTAATAATGGGTCAGACAGTTTCAAAATGATATCGGTGAACACAGTGTATTGCCTACTCCAATTAGACTTCAAAAGAATTGTTAAAACTCAGAGGTTATGCACATAGAGCCAGAAGAAACTATAGAAAATACATATACATATTTGGTTTTTTATTCCAAATTAAGTGAAAACAATCCTCAGTAATGTATGATGAACCTTAATGTCATCTAAATAAGACAAAGAAAGTAATATTTGACTTGACAGATCTACCTAACAGGGAGTAGGAATATATAACTGTGTTGGAAAATACCATTTTAGGGTTTCCTGAAAACCATTTTGTATTCCTTTGTGTAAACACTCTCTTATAAATCTTAAAAAGACCACTCATTTTTTTTCACGACTTCTAAGTCAGTACAACAAAATCCTTTCTAGGAGTAGCTAGTAGCTACTTAGAGAACCAAAAATTGTCAAGAATATGAACTGGCACAAATTCTGTGATGTGAGTCCCATCCCACTGCTTACTGTCTGTCATTCGTACAAAAATTCCTTTATGCTTTCAAGCATCTTCAACTCCACGTGTTTTTTCCCTTCCCATAAACTGATCTGTTACCCACTATTATTTTCATTCCTAAGATTTTTTTTTTTTCTTGACACACTCTCTGCTTCATTATCACTCCCACCCTAATCCAGGCTCCATTACCCTATACCCAGGTTAGTGCAACAGTTTTCTAATGAGTTTTCTCCACCCTTGTCTCCTCTTTCTATTCTGTTCTTCAATTCATTACCAACCCAATGTAAAAATAATACTTTTACTATGACACATTGTTTTTTAAAAATACTGTAAATAGATTCAGTCAAACCTCGAAGACATTGTGGATTCAGTTTCAGATGACCACAATAAAGTGAATGTCATAATAAAGAGAGTCACACAAACGTATTGGTTTCTCGGTGCATGTAAAAGTTATGTTTACACTGTACCATAGACTACTAAGTGTGCAATAGCAGTGTATGTTAAAAAAACAACATACATACCTTAATTAAAAACACTTTATTGCTAAAAACTGCTAACCATCATGTGAGCCTTCAGCGACTCATAATCTTCTTGCAGTAGTAACATCAAAGATCACTGATCACCATCACAGATATAATAATAATGAAAAAGTTTGAAATATTGTGAGAATTAATATGACATAGAGACATTAGGTGAGCAAAGGCTGTTGGAAAAACGACACCAATAGACTGGCTTGACACAGGGTTGCCACAAACCTTCAGTTTGTAAAAAATTCAGTATCTGCAAAGCACAATCAGACAAAGTATACTGATACAAGTTGTCTGTTATATGAAGCCTTATTTTTCAGTCTGATCTTCAGGATCATCTATAATCTGTAAGCACCTTCTTCTCTATTCCTCAATAAAGCTAGTGAGATGTTCTTCATTTCAAAAAGTGCCTTTGTTTTCAGTAATAAAAACAGCTTCCTCCAGGGAGGTTTGTTCATTGCATCTCAACATCCATGCCTTTCTCCTCACTTCCGTGCACTTCCATGCTCTTTCTCCAACCTAGGACATCCTGATAGCTTTCTCAATAAACATAGCTCCTGTCTTAGAAGACCCGATTCTCCTTGATGCTTTTTCTCTTTTTTCACTTTTCCCTGACTCTGAGATATCAATTCAGTTTTGATTCATTCAGTAATTGTTTTCTGAACTGGTTTTGAGTTCTCATAAAGATTGTCATCTCCTTGTGAATTCAGAGTATCTTAACCAGAAGTATAAACTGGTTGATTGATTGACATGCCTTCTTTAAGGGATTGATTGCTGAGACTGTCTTTGTGTTTACTGGGATGGACAGGGGGCAGAAACATGAGATGGGTAAAAGAGAAAATTTGGGAAATAAATATTTTATTTTATTGCAGTGTCCATAAAATTGTTGGTCTTAAGGGAACAAATACGCTAAATTCAAAGATGAGAAAAAAAAGAGTAAACTTCACAGAGCTCTAGTAAACATCAGATGTTGAAGAGAATCTTACCAACTAGCCTTCCTCAGCTTTCATCTCTGGGAGACCAGTTACAACAATGAACCAAAATAAACATTGAGAAACCACAGAGGGCATTAAGTGACAATGTGGAGCTATAAATTTCAAAACAGAAGACAAACCCATGGGTCTATTATCAGTGTGCCCCTTCACTGTCCAGGGCTGCTGCTCCAGGTCCTGCTTTTACAAGGATCTGCTAGCCTCTGTCTTTTGCTTTCTTCTCTCTTCCCCCAAGAGACTAGAACACTCACATCTTCAGGATCCATGGAACAGAACAAAGCTTGATTTTCTGATTCCTTCAGGGTAGCAGGATAGCTGATCTATAGTTTGATACTTTCTCCTGCTAATCCTCAACACAGAACTCTACATTCTTATCTAGGGATTAAGAACAGTTTTAACTCTAAGGAATTAGAGCTAAGACAAGAGCTATGATTGAGTTATTTATCTAACATTAAAAAATGAAGAAATGTTGATCATTTGGATTCACTTGATTCATAAGTATATTATTATGACTTGACCATATACAGCAGTATAGGATTTGTCTTATTCTTTAATAATAAATTTAAAGTAACATAAATCTCATTTACATTAAAAAGTATAGAGATAGGAATTAAAATTAATATACCAGATTGGGATGCTACAAATGGTTGACATCTTATTAGATAAATAGATTTGTATTGTAGATCACATAATGAGGGGCATAGTGGATGTGGCTTCAAAGAAGATGTTGATTTCTTGTCTTTATTTTTCGAATGTCAAAATTATTATGTTTATTGTAGAAAACTTGGATAGAAAGAAATATTTGAAACAAAAAAGTTACCTTTAATCTCATTCTACCATCTAGTTATAAGCATAGTCAATATGTTGTCAACATCTTATCAGAGGTAGATAGACGTTTTCCTATTACAAAAATGATATCACATTATACTCTGTTTAATAAAATCTTTTTCAGTTAATAGTATATAGTCATTTCCCACATCAAATAATATAATATGCTAAACATATGCCTTCTCTGAAGCTCCACTAAATGTAAGATAGCTCCCATTTGCCTTATTAGTAGGCCAGTTTATTTAGTTACAAAAACTTATTTAAAATCACATATGTTAGCAAATCTTAAATTTATTTTAAAATGCTAATTTAAAAAATCTCACATTTCATGAGGCATCATTAATTTTTCATCATTGGAGACATTCTTTTTTGTTGTTTGTTTAAATTGAAGTGTAGTTAGTTTACAGTGTGTCAATTTCTGGTGTATAGCGTAATGTGTCAGTCACACATATACACACGTATATTTGTTTTCATATTCTTTTCATCATAGGTTACTACAAGATATTGAATTCAGTTCCTTGTGCTTGTTGTTTATCTATACATAGTAGTATCTACAAATCTCAAACTCCCAATTTATCCCTTCCCACCCTGGAGACATTCTTTTCTGTCGCTACCTTTTTTTTTTAAGCTTTTTTTTTTTTTTGGTGGGGGGAGTAATTAAGTTTGTTTATTTGTCTATTTAATGGAGGTACTGGGGATTGAATCCCAGACCTTGTGCATGTTAAGCATGCGCTCTATCACTGAGCTATAGCCTCCTGCAACTGTCATGACTTTTTTAGAGTCCATGATCTGTGTATCTGTTTGTGATAGATACTATTACTGGAAATCCTATCCCAAGATGAGTATTCATTTACATAACATTAAGACTTTTAGTATTTCTGTTAATCTCCACTATATAACCATTTATCTTATTGCTTTTAAAAGTGATCTTGTTTACCACAATACTTGGAATTGTGTGCTCAGACTCCAGGAATAACTATTAAATATGTGTTAAATTTCTCTAATTCCATTTTTAAACTGTTCTAGCCATATTATCTATCTATATATCATCTATCTTTCTTCTATCTAAATATACCCATACATAAGACTAACATTGATAAAGGCAATTTTAGGCTATGACTTCTTCCAGTCCTTGTAATGTCATTCAAGACAAAGGAATTGAAAAAACACCCTTTGAATGGATTGATTTCAAGTTAACTCATTCTTTTTTGAGGGATCACTTTGTGAAAAAGAAATTTATCTTATATTTGAGCATGTAGGTTATAGGAAAAGGGATGGTAGGGGTCTTGTGAAATATGTATTTGAGTTTTCTTGTATAACACTTAATATAATCTTTTTATACTCCACAATTAGACAATCAGAACTTTTTCAGAAAACATTGACTCTGAAAGTGATTTTATAGATTATCTGACCTAATCCTTCCTTTTTATAAAGAAGAAATAGTGGGGCTAAGAAAGTAAATGACCCTTTCAAGTTCCATGGACATTTATAGGGAGACTTCAAACTAGGCGGGTCTCCTGCCAGATAGGTTATTGCTCTTTACTCAACACCGTGTTGAGATGTGAGGTTTTGAATAAAACAAATTCATCCTAAACTTGTTCCAGCATTTATGGACAAATGCAAAGAACCAATTCCAATCAATTCTACCAGCTTGGTAAACTCTTTGTCTCTGGTTCTTTATATTTTCTAACTGTTTGTTAAAAACTAACTCCTCGCTGTGTTCATCCACTCTTCTCCTGAGTACTTTGATCATCTTTACAATCACTACCCTGAACTCTTTCTTGGGTAAATTGTCTGACTCCACTTTTATCTTGTTCCTCTGTTTGGAACATGTTCCTCTGTCCCCCCATTTTGCTGTTTTTATTTCCATGTATCAGGTAGTTTGGTTACATTTCCTGACCTTGGAGGAGTGGCCTTCTGTAGGAGATGTCCTGTGCACCCCAGCAGCACATTCCCCTCTGGTCAGTAGAGCTACATGCTCTAGGGGTGCCCCCTATGTGGGCTGCTTGGGTCCTCCTATTGTGGTGGGCTGACTGCTGTGAGTGGTCTGGTAGGCTTGGCTGGGCCCTGGTCCAGTTGGTTGCCAGGCTCTGCCTTGTGCAGAGGCTACTGGCAGCTGCTGCAAGGTGGGTCTGGATTACAGGGTGGCTCGTTGCAGAACCCTGGGTTTTGGGACGGGTCCCAGGGCTGATGCCTTCCCACAGATGGGTGAAGACTGTTCCTGGGGCTAGTACTTACCTGCTGGCAGGCAGAGCTCAGTTCTGGGGTCTGGCTGCAAGGCCCAGGGTTCCCAGAGTTGGTGTAGGACTGCAGGTGGGTGAGGCTGGTTCCTGACAGAACACCTGGGCTGTGGAGTCCAGGGTGTCTCCAAGCTTGCAGTGGCCTGCTGGTGGGCAGGGCTGGGGCCCAACAGGTCCCAGGGCTATCCTGCTGGTGGATGGGCTGGGCCTCCAGGCTGCACTCTGGTTGTTCTGAGACTGGTGTCTGTCCACTGGTGTGTGAGGCTGGTCCCAAGGTTGGAGTAAGCTCGCTGATGGATGGAGCTGGGGATCCTAAGGCTGGTGTTTGCCTGCTATTGGAGTCTCGGAGTCTCTGGCTGCAGGGCCCTGGGGGTCCCGGGTCTAGTGCCTGTGCACTGGTGTATGTGGCCTCGTCCTGGGCTCTGTAGTGGGAAGGGCCATGTCCAGGGGTGGTTGTGGATTCGGGGGGTCTTAAGGTCTGTCTGTTGGCTGGTGGGTAGGGCTATGTCCACACCCAGTTAGCTGCTTGTCCTGAGGGGTCCTTGTGGCTGGTGGGCATGGGCAGGGCTGGGTCCTGAGGCAAATAAGCTAGAGGCAGAACAAGCACCCCAAAAGGCTGCTGCCAGTGTCTGTGCCCTCAAGGATGAGCTCCAATTGCTTCCTGCCTCTTTGGGAGACTCTCCGAGATCAGCAGGTAGGTCTGACCCAGGCTCCTTTCAGATGACTGCTTCTGCCCCAGGTCCTGGAGATGTGAGATTTTGTGTGTTCCCTTTAAGAGTGGAGTCTCTGTTTCCCACAGCCCTCTGGCTCTCCCAAAAGTAAGCCCCACTGACCTTTAAAGCTAAATATTTTAGGGGACTCATCTTCCTAGGCTGGGGAGCCCAATGTGGGGCTCAGACCCCCCATTCCTTGGGGAGAATATCTGCAGTTGTAATTATTCTCCTGTTTGTGGGTCACCCACCTAGGGGTGTGGGTCTTCACTATATAGCATCTCCATCCCTCCTACCCATCTCACTGTGGTTCTTTCTTTATATCTTTAGTTTTAGAAGATCTATCCTGGTAGGTTTGGTCTTTTTTCATCAATAGGTGTTCTAGAAATAGTCATAATTTTGGTGTACTTGTGAGAGGAGGTGAGTTCAGGGTCTTTCTACACTATCATCTTGATCAATCTACCAGCTTCAAGATAATTTCCCCTCAATTGTGTCTTAAGAAATTCTGCATTACTTGTTTCTAAGACAATGAAGATACACTTCTCTTTTTTCTTGAGAAACTCTGCCCTTTGTTATCTGCATGGACACTTCTTCCTTTCTTGTATTTCCTTATTTAGGAAAAATTACTTAGATGAACTGAGCTTAAACTTTTTTCATAGTCTTCAGCCCCACATTATCTCTGGCATTCATTTATTTATTTGTTCAACAAACCTAGACCTGTTGAGTGATCTGTAATTTTGCACTGAAACAAATGTAAAAAGATAAAATTTGTGATAGTCACTAGGGCTATTCTCAGTATTCCAATATTTCTCTTTCTAGATGTATGGTATGATGAAATTGCATTTCTTCACCTCCTTGCTGTTAGATATGACTTTATTACTTGCTTGTCACAATTATCTATGCTTGATTATGCTAATCGTGTTTTTCTGCCATGGATGCACTGTCAAGAGGGAACCTCTGTCGACCTGGGTCCCTGAGTGACTACCACAAACAGAACTGTTCTCCTAGACAATGTTGGACAAGGGAGTGAGGCTATTTAACTGCTGAGAACTTAGGGCTTGTTTCCACAGCTTAATTTAGCCTATTCTGATGGATAGAAGCCCTTGCTTTCAAAATCCTCTTAATTTAGTGGAGGAGAGACAATAAAATATTTCAACTACACTCTAATTAGATTTATTATTAAAACATGCTTCTATATGATAGAAGGACTAAGGAAAGAATTTTGTGAGACGTGAAGCTGGAAAAGCAGGCAAGAACAAAAGGAAGAAAGACTTACCTACCATGTCTAGAAGGAAGTGATTACCCTGACGGAAGTGAAAAGCATTAAATGTTTTAAGATCAACTCAACATTTTAGAAAGACCATTAAAGTAGTAGAATGAAAGAGGGATTAGAAGAAAACATGAGATTGGAAACAGAAAGGTATGTAAAGATATGACTGAAGACTTCCAGGAAGAAATGTGAGGGTAGAGTATACTAACCATATTTGCAACCATGGATGCATATGACTTCATAAAGAGAAATCTCTTCATGGCAGGGCTCAGAATAGAAGCCCAGATATTTCTAACATTCCAAGGGCTACATGAAACAAAGTGTTCTTGGGGAGAATAAGAAGGACAGGGAGGAAAAGACAGATAGGAAGCAGGAATCTTGGATACCATGGATGCCAAAGTAGGGGACACTGTGAGCAGGGGATGATCAACACTATGAAACATGACAGAAATGCAAAGTAAGACACTGTCTTAAGACTGTAGTGTGTGAGAATTAGGAAGTCATGATTGATTTGTGTGGAAGAATTTTGGTAGATTGCTAGAAGTCAAAGCTGGATTGCAAGAAATGAATGAGGGAGGGTGGTGGTAGTGTGGAAGTAGAGTGACAGAGTAATTTCAAGAAATTTGGCTGTAAATAGTGGAAAAGTTGTGGGGGTGTAAACAAATTTTTTTTTTCTTTTGGAATGGGAGAGACTTTAACATATGTATGCTCTGGAGTGTCCCTCTTAGACCCAAGCAAACGTTCCTTTTACCCTGGGTCTATACTTTAAAAGGATGTCTTTGTCCTGTTGGTCACATTTTTCTCTAAGGCAATGAAACTGCAGCCCAAAAGGACACATCCTACTGAAGAGAATGCTGGGCTCAAATGTGTCTGATCACACTTTCAAAATCTACATAGCCTTTTCTCCTGAGCCTGCCCTCCTGAGGTTATGGGCTGCTAGGATGTTCACCTCTGGGCTTAGGCAGGGGCCATGCAATAGCTGTTGTGAAGGTGGAGAGGTGGGTGGGTGGGTGTGAAATCCAAGGAATCTAGGAATTCTAAATTCAAACCTGGCCTTCCAGGTCATCATAGGGCAGTAGTTGTCAAGGTAAGATAATAAAATATATTCTAGTGATTTGTTAGGTGGGTTGATTTATCTTCTAAAAGCTTTGAGGTATAGTTGACATACAATAATCTGCACATATTCAAATTGTACAGTTTGGTGTTTTGACATATGTATAGACCCCATGACACATTACCAAAATCCAGATAGTGAACACATCTATCCATCCTCTGCAAAAGTTTCTCTGTGCCCCTTGTAATGCTTTCCTGCTTGCCATGCTCCCAGCTAACCACTTACCTGCTTCCCAGTCACTCTGGATTAGTTCTCATTTTCTAGAGTTTTGTATAAGTGGAATCATATACCATGTATTCTTTTGTTGTTGTTGTTGTTGTTGTTGTTGTTTGCTTTTGGTCTGGCTACTTTCATTAAGCATAGTTATTTTAAAATTCATTCATGTTGTTGCATTTTCAATAGTTCATTCCTTTTGATTTCTGATTATTCCATTATATGGGTGTACTACAATTCGGTTAACCATTAACCTATAGGTGGATACTTATTTCCAGTTTTTGCCTGTGAAAGAGAAAGCTTCTATGAACTTTCTTGAACAAGTTTTTATATGGATATATGTTTTCTTTTCTCTTAGGTAAATACTGACAAGGGCTGGATTATATGGTAGATGCGTGTTTAACTTTTGAAGAAACTGCCAAACTGTTTTCCAAAGTGGTTGTATCATTTGACTTCCTGACCAGTAGTGTGTGAGAATTCCAGTTTATCCACATGCTCAACAACATTCGGCATGATCAGTCATTAATTTTAGGCATAATAGGTATGTAGCAATATCTCACTATAGTTTTAATTTGCATTTTCCTAATGACTATTGATATGGGCATTTTTAATGCACTTATTTTTCATACATATATCATCTTTGGTAAATTATCTATTCAGATCTTTTGTCCATATTTTAATTGGGTTGCATTTTTTTTTTTTTACTGAGTTTTGCGAGTTCTTTATATATATTGTAGATAGAAGTCTTTTATTAGGTATATGCTATACAAGTATCTTCTCCCAGTCTGTGACTTGTCTTCCCATTTTCTTGGTAGTGTCATTTGGAGAGAAGAAGGTTTTTGTTTTGATGAAGTCTAAATTTTTTTTTATAAATTATGATTTTTATGTCATATCTAAGAAGTGTTGGCCTAACCTAAGGTCACAGGTAGGTTTTCTCATAAATTTTCTTCTAAAACTTTTATAGTTTTAGGCATAACATTTTGGCTTATAATCCACTGTAAGAAATAGATCAAATTTTTGTTACTATTTGTTGAAGAGACAATCCTTTTCCATTGAATTGCTGTTGCACCTTTCTCAAAAAACTAATTTTCTATGTTTGTAGGAATCTATTCTGTTTCATTGATCTGTCTGGCTATCTTGAGGCCAGTACCACACTATCTTGACTACCAGAGCTTTATACATCTTGAAATCAGAAAGTGTTAGCTCTCCAAATTCATTTTTCTTTTTCAAAGTTGTTTTGGCTGTTCTAGGTCAGTTGTATTTCCATATAAATTTTAGGATTGACTTGTCAATTTCTCCTAAAATGCTTGCTGAAATTTTGGTTGTGATTACATTGAATCTGTAGATCAACTTGGGAAGAATTGACATCTCAACAATATTGAATCTTTTGACACATGAATAAATTATATTTCTCCATTTCTTCAGATATTTTAATAATTTGCTCAGCATCACGTTTCTGTTTCATTGTACATTTCACATCATTCATCAGATTTATCCTTAAGAATTTTATCTGATGCTGTTGAAGATGGTTTACATTTTTTTGTTTTGTTTTCTGTCTTTCATTGCTAGTATTTAGAAATACAATTAATTTTTATATATTGATCTTGTTTCTGGCAATTTTTATAAATAAATTAATTTATTATGCTTAGCAACTTTTTGGTAAATTTCATCAGACTATAGACAATAACATTTACTGCAAATAGACAGATTTTTTCTTTATTATATGAATGCCTTTTTCATATGTATGATTACAGTAGCTTGAACCCTCAATACAATGTTGAATAGACATGGTAAGAATGGACATGGTTTTTTTTTTTTTTTAAGGAATGACATGAATATTAGATTTTGTCAAAAGTTTTTTTTTTTACCACCATTGAGATTATTCATTTTTCCCTTTTACTTTGCTAATATGTTGAATTACATTAATTTTCAAACATTAAACCAACCCTGCTTTTTTAGTTTTTTAGGATTAATTCCTATTTTTTCATTTTATATATGGAGAGAGAGAAAGAGAGAGAGGAGGGAGAGAGGGAGAGGTTGAGGGAGAGAGATTGAGAGAGAGCTGAATTCTATTTACTAAAAATTTATTTATAATTTTTTCATCTATGTTCATGTTTTGATTTTGGGGGGTTTTATTTATTTTTCTTTTTCTAGTTTCTTGAGGTAGAACCTGAGAACATTGATTTAACCTCTTCCGATATAGGCATTTAGTACTATAATTTCTCCATTAATACTGCTTTTTGATATTTAATTTTTGTTCAGCTTAAAATATTTTCTAATTTCCTTTATTTTTTCTTTGATCCATTGATTATTTAGAAGTGTGTTATTATTTTTTAAATATAGGATGATTTCCAGAGACTGTTACTGATTTCTAATTTAATTCTATTGTGGTCAGAGAACATTTTTATGACTCAAATGCTTTTGAATTTATTGAGACTTGTTTTATGGCCTAAATTGTGGTCTCTTTTGGCAAATCGGCTGTTTGCTCTTGAAAAGAATGTGTATTATGATGTTGGGTGGAGTGTTTTATAAATATTCTTTAAGTCTGATATTAAGTTGCTTGAAGTTGTCCCACAGCTAACTGATGCTCCTTAATTTTTAAAATATTATTTCTTTCTCTCTGTGTTTCATTTTTAATAGTTTCTGTTACATTCTCAAGTTTACCAATCTTTTGCAATGCCTAATCTACCTTTAATCCTATTCAATTTATTTTTATCTCAGTCGCTGTAGTTTTTATCTATAGAAGTTAGATACAGTTCTGTTTTATCTTTTATGTATCAACATTACAACATATTGAAGACTGTTATCATAAACATTTTGTTGTCTTTCTTTACTAATTATAACACCTGTGTTAGTTCTGGGTCAATTTCATTTTACTGATTATTCTCATTATGGGTGATGTTTTTTGGCATATTTTACAAGTTTGGTTATCTGTGACTGGATATTGTACACTGTGATTTACCTTTTTGAGTACTAGATCTTTTGTATTCCTACAATTATTCTTGAACTTCATTCCAGGATACAGTTATTTGGAAAAAGTTTGATCCTTTCTGGTTTTTCCACTGTGACTTGCTTCCTGGGCCTAGTTTTGTGATCAGCCTGGGGTTAATTTTTCCTTACCCTGAGACAAGATCTCTGTGAGTAGCTCAACTAATTACCTGTGAATGATGAATTTTCTTAGTCTGGTTGATGGGAAAGGCACTCTTCCTAACCTTGTGTTAGTACCAAGCATTGTTTCTGTTCCTATTGATTTTCCTGTGCTTTGGGTAGTTTCTTCACATGCACGCACTATAGTTTCTGTGCTGAATACTTGAGGTAATCCTCTGCAGACATTCAGCATTAAGTTTCTGCACAATTCTCTCCTCTCTTGTCCTCAGTCCAGTAACCTCCAGCAGCCATATTCTCCCTGTACTCTCAACTTTGTCTCCTCAATTCTGGGAGTCCATTGAGGTCCTCCCACATTCTTCCTCCCCTGTTGGGGCCTAAGAACTCTCTCAAGACAGTAAATTAAAGAAATCGTAGGGCTCACTTCATTTCTTCTCCATTTCTCAGAAATCACTGTCATTTGTTGACTATTGACCAAACTCTCAAAAAACATTGTTCTGTATGGCTGGTCTGTGTTTTTGAAGGGATGGATTTGTTTCAGGTGGGATCATAAATCTGACTGCTATTACTCCATCTTGGGTAGACTCAGAAGGTTCTGTTAGTTTGATTAATAATTTGTAAGTGTAAAATTTTGTATGTGGGCCTCCATTTGTGCTGTTTAAAAAATTGTATGTGGGCCTCCAATTGTACTGTTGCCCTGGACTCAGCAAATGCTGTGATAGATCTAGGAAAAAGTGAGAAAGAAATATGAAAATATATGGAAAAAAAGGTGGGATAATTGATATAATTACATAGTTTCAAAGGGAAGGAATTATTATTCTTAAAATTTTTGAGAAAGGAGATAATATAGGATATTTGAGGAATATACTCTGTAATATATGCTGCCAATAGTTAGAGAGATTGTTGTTTGTTGACCTGTGAACCATAGTAACGGCGCAATTGCTTTTGAAGGTCTTACTTTTTTGATAGTTAATACTCAGTTGTGCATTTTCCCATTGGTGTTTTGCAGTGTTGGTGTGAATCAGAGTAGCTAGTTGGATAATTTGACTGTCTTAGGTGGAGAAAAGAAAATAATGAAGCATAGATTTTAGGCTGGATATGGAAGAAATTAGGAGAAAATTGACAAATTTAAGAATAAGTAAATGGGTAAAAAATAACTAACATTTACATAGCACCTACTATCTTCATACCTACACCATACTAAATGTTCTACATTGTCTCATTTTATCTTCATAACAACTGTATTAAAGGGGTATGAGTATCTGTTAGATTAAACATAATTCCATTTTCTTTAGATGAGGAAATTGAGGCCTTGTCTAAATTTCCACAGCTAGGAAGCAACTGATCCAGGATGTAGATCCAAGCAGACTGAGTTAAGAGCCCACACATTTAACCACTGACTATATTGCCAATGAGGGTAAAGTGGAAATGGATTAAAATACACACAAGAGGACTGGAATAACTGACAGTTGTGGTCAGGAAACAGGATATTAATGTTAAAGATGTCAGATACAGAGCTGCTTTGGGTGATGTTGGATCTAAGGTGGGGGCTGAAGTTAATGTAATTAGAGCTAAGGCAATTTAAGAACCTTTAGGCAGAGTTTTCAGTAATTCATGTTCATGGATGTTAAAATCACCCGTGATACTGGCTGAATTTGAGGTGGAGAGTAAGACCAATGAAATTTTATATTTCTATTTGTCATACTGGTTGGCTTTCTCTAAACCTTTAGAAAAATTCTAGAAGTTGAAGAACTCTAATATTGGGTACCTTATTTAATCAGTCAGGAAAGATTCCAGGTTCTCAGCCTACCAATAGACAATCTAGTAAATGGATATAGTTGCTTTTCTTGTGTCCACTACTTGTCATCACTCCTGAAGTTACCTGGATCTCAGTCATGTATCCCTTCCCCAAAGAGAGGTCTTGACATCACTGTTTGAGACTTACTACTATGCAGGGTCCTTTTGGCCTCTTTGGTTTGATACTTCATCTGTGCCAGAGAGGAACTCCAACACTTAGGAATAGGGTCCACTGAGGGTTCCTGCTACAATAAGGAAATTCACCAGTATGAGTATGTATTGAAGGGCCAATTTTGTAGAATCCTTGAGTTTCTTGGCTGTTGATTTAATATTTGTCAGGTAATCTCCTGGACTATCAATTCTCCAATGTCATCTTAACTCATAGTATTGTGTTATATTAATATAACATGTTATTATTAATTTAACAACAAACTCTTTTAAAAGGCTTGTTATTTATATACATTCTCTGATGGGGATTAAAGGAAAAGATGGTGCCAATTTCAGCCTAAGAAAGAAGACCATCATGGATTCTATACTGGACCCAATGGCATCCTATGGTAAAAATTAGTCCAAAAGTAACTGCATTTTGGCAATATTCTCTTTCCTCTAACTTTGTTTAGTGTGGGTTTTCTGTCCTGTAGCATTTGGTTCTCAGCAGAGGTTTTTAAACTCTAGCACTTTGAAGTCCCATAGACTCACAGACCAGTGCCAGGCCCTGGATTTCCATTTGTGGCCAGTCCTGTGATTAAAAAGCTTCAGAGCATGTCGGTGACAAGGCAGTGTGAGCATTCCAGGGCAGTCAGTTTGTGTAATGGTTAAGCCGCAGTGGTATGTGGGTATCATGTTGTCATCATGTTCTAGAGTGAGTTGACCAAAAACCAAAAGAGGCAGGGAAGGCATAAAATCAACCTATAATGCAAATTATGAAAGAGAAATTTGTTTTCCTAAAAGAGATTGGAAGTTTTCATGTCAGCAAATCTTAAAGTTTGGTTTGTAAATGAGTCTTGAATTTGAAAGCAAAATACTTTATTTCCTCAAGCAATAGTTCTGCATCCCTCACCACATTTATACTTTAATAGAGAATGGGTATATAAAGGGTGACTTTAAGTGGAGTATTGGAGTGATCAATTTCCTAGGATTAAAAAAAAAGAGAGATACGTAGTAGATATATTGAAGGAGGAGAATGAGGGGCAAAGTAACTGTGAAATATATAACTGGAGCTAATGCAAGAAACAAGAGAAAATTTTATAAACAGAAGCGTAATTAATTCTGTAAGTTAAAGTATTTTATTTTGTTTTGTTTTATTTATTTATTTTTTCAGAAAGTTAGCTTATACCTCAGCCTGCCCCCTTATTACCCTCAAGAGAAGCTTTCTAATTCACAGGAAGAAATAGAAAAGGAAACTAAGGTGAAAAAGAAGTCAAATAGTTGCTGGGTACATTGAGGCTTCATTTGTGGAAGTTGTGCTTGGAGTGAGTTTTAATTAAGGATGGGGCGCTAGATGTTTAAGGCTGAGGCAGAGAAAGTGTCATATAGGGACAGTGGCAGGGAATGGAGAAAGGATGACTTGAAGATAGTGCTTGAATGTAGTAGCTTAGTACATGCTGAGTTTTATTTTTCATGCATTATTACCCTGTAGTATTTGTAACTAAGATAAAAAAAAAGAATTCCAAAGCTTTTTAGAGTAAAAACAAAAGAATTTCTAAGGGGACCCCACATGTCAAACTTACATTTCCTTAACATTTAGAAATCTATGCTTTCAAAACTGGCCTTTAGTTTTGTTGCAGACAGTGCTTTGGAAAACAGAGCCCTAAGTCTGAAAAGGTCAACACAAGCCCTTCTCACCAATAAAATGAACACTTTCCTTTCATCACTGGGGAATAGTCCTGATGCTGTTGAATATTAAAGTAATGAAGAATTTCTGTTATCTAAAGTATTTGTTTTGTTCTCTAGACATATGAGCTAGTGCTAATTTGCAAAGACTGGTCGAAAAAATCTCATTTGGATAGGATTTAATAAAAATGCAAGTCCTTTGACTAATGGTAAGTTGATAGTATTTGGTTTTTCTTCCAAGTAAACAGATTTGTTTCCAGGAATTTTGAGTGATAGAAAAATGACCTTTAAACCTATTTTTCAAGTGGAAGAGACTGTTCTGTTGTGAAAATTCATATACAAATATTTTGGAGAGTAAAAATCTCCAATGAATTAATGGGAAACAAAAAGCTATGTACTAAACAATATGAACTTCAGATGATATTATTGACATTTTTCTCCTATAACATAAATTTGGAAGTTTTTAGTCTAATAAAGAACAAGTTTCATCATTAAAACTGTTTTTGGCCAAGTTGATACATAGATGCTATTTTTTAAGTTAATAACCATTTGTTGAGAGTCTATTAGCTGCCGAGTCCTCTTCTAGGCACTGAAGATACAACAATGAATAAGACAGTATTTGCCTTCAAAGAATTGGAATTCTTACTGGGAAAGACAGGTAATAAAAAGGAAAAATATGAATAATAGAATATCAAATAGTAATAACTTGAAAGGGGAAAATAAATTAGGGACAATAAATTACTTCAGCCAGACTGGTTGGGGAAAGACTCTCTAAAAAGACTGTACTTGACTTGGGATTTAAATGATGAAAAGGAGGCAGACAAATGAAGATCTAAGGGGAAGAGGCCTTAAAAAGAAGTAACAATAACTGAAAAGGCCTGAAGTCAGAGACAAGCTTGGTATTTTTGTGAACTAGAAAGAAGGCCAGTAAGCTTTCTTTCACAAGAAAGAGAAAAAAAATTCCAATAGTTTAAAATGATTAGGACATATTTTGGCTCACATAACTAGAAGTGCAAAGGTTGGGTAATTTGCAGGGTTGTTTGATCCTGTTGAACAAGTGGCATCTATTGCTCATTTTATCCATAGTAGAAGTTCAAAACTCCTTTTTCCCACTGCATCTTGGTATTGGAGTCATCAAGGAAAGCACAGTGCAGAGAAGCACTGGATTGGATGTAAGGGAGGTACAGAGCAAGATCAGCTTCTGCAGTGGGTATTGGTCCCCCATGGCCAGCAGGTCCCTTCTGATAGCTGATGCATGCATGCTTTTTGTGCTGCAGTAGAAGGAGCCTGTCCCCTCCTGGAATGGTGGAGATCGCAGTGGAGTTGGCCAGATGCCATATATTGCACATGCTTAAGCAGAACAGTGGAGAACACATTGAATCTGAGGGAAAGATATTCCCATGCATGGTGACCAGCCCAGCAAAGACCATGAGGACTCTTGACCTCTTGGTAAGGTTGTGTTCCAGGCCCAAAGCCTGTTCTTAAGCAGCCAACATGGGGTGGAAAGATTGCAAGCACAAGACCTCCTTTCCCAACAGATTCCATCATCAAGAACCCAGATTTTATTTCCTTCTTTCCATTTTCTTCCCCAGTATATTTGCATTAACCTTTGATCTTTAATCCTTTAAGGTATGTTCACTTTGTGGTTATAGAATGGATGCTAGTATCCCTCAGAGTTCCCTCATTCAAGAGATGTCATTCAGATGTCTCTTGGAAGAGTGACAAGGAACTTTCTCAGAAGCTCTGTTGACCTCTTCTCACATGCTACCCAAATCTTTTAAATAACCAATCCTGAACTAATCACTGGCGAGGGGAATATAATTATTCTTATTCTTTTATCAGGCCCACCTCTGGATATGTCTGAGGAGGCAGGAAACCTGTACTTCCCACATGCCTGAGCTATGTATCTGTACAAGAAAATCCAAGAACATGAAAAAATTTAGAATTCTTTTTAGAGGAATAAGATGGGGCAAACTGTTGGTTAGGCAACTTATTGATAATCTGACATAGCTATTATGGCTATAGTATAGTGAATAAAGAAGAAAACAGAAAGAATTGAGGCCAGATATTTAGACAATGGAGAGATTATGCAGAGTCTTGTAGGATATTGAGTTTGCAACTTACTTTTGTTGAAGGGAAAAGCAATTTTTGGATTTTTAAGCCATGTGTGTGTTTGTATGTGGTATGATCTGATATATGTGTAAAACTGATCACTGATGATAAGCAGTGTGACAAGTTCAGGCAATTCTTCCTGCAGAAAACAATTACAGAAACTGGAAAAAAATCAAAAACAATAATTTGAAGATACTGGAAAATGACCAAAGGCAGGCAGAGACTTGAGAAGAATTCACTAATGAAAGATGGTTATTATGTCAGGTAGAAAGTACAGTTTTGTGGCTTTTTGAAAAATACTCAATCTAAGTGACTCAATTTCAGGGTAGGAAAATCACTGGATTTTTAGGGGAAATTTTTAAAAGCAGGAGTACCACAAAAGGGTTGAAATCCAAAAACCTGAATATAAGCTTTGTCCAAATGCTGGGATGACCAGTAGAGTACACATGTATGCAGGTGACCCCAGGAAATCTGATGCAAAGACAGGGATAAAGTAGAGATGTGTCTCTTAAAAGACAGAATTGCTTCTGGTGAAATATTGGAATTTGTTATGCCTTTGATTGCATGCATTTCCTAATCCACAGAGAGCTGGGGTGGCAGAAAACAGTAGCCTTATTAGATTAATTTCTTTGAGGGAAGGATTCTAGGATGGAAAAGCAATTGGAAATTTATAAGTGGGCCTGGAGGCAAAAAACCACCAAAAGGATGAGCCTAAAAATCTGCATCAACTTAGCTAAATTCCTTGGCAGACATCTAAACTAAACAGGTACAGAAGAGACCAACATGGGAGCTAAGCTAAAAAAGCAGCAACTTGAAGCCAAGAAAACTTGGCAGAGGTAACATCTTTTCCACACCATGAGGCAAATTTTAGAGTCTTGGCAAGTTCATGGCTTACTGAAACCAAACACCAATAATCCTAAGAAGAAGAAAAGAGATTTCAGAGTCACTGTAACATATTATCTTGTTATGGACTGTATATTTCCTGCCCTCCTGCCTCCATTCATATGTTGAAGACCTATCCCCCAAAGTAACTATATTTGGAGATGGGGCCTTTGAGGAAGTAATTAAGATTAAATGAATATGTAAGAGTGGGTCATGGCCCAGTAGGTTTAGTGTCCTCATAAGAAGAGACACCAGAGCACTCATTGTCTCCCTCTGTGCACATATTGAGGAAAGGTCATGTGAGGACATAGTGGGAAGGCAGTGGTCTGCAAACCAGAAAGATAATTCTCATCAGAAACTTAATTGGCCAGAACCTCCAGAACTTTGAGAATTGTTAAGAACTGGAAATTAATTTCTCTTGTTGAAGCCACCCACGATATTTTGTTAGGGCAGCCTGAGCTAACTAAGACATTGTCTATCGTGACAAGTTTGCAACTAAAAATTATTAGCCATGGAAATAAACTAAAAAGAATGACACATATGCAAAAAAAACAAAACAAACAAAAAAAAAAAACTGTCAGTACTAACTGATTGCAAGTGGGTAAGGATGCTAAATTAACATAAACTTCAGAGCAGCTATTACAAATATTCAATGAACTAGAGGAAAACATGTTCAAAGATCGAAGAAAATGTGTTATTGCTAAGTGAAAAGATAGGGCATTTTAACAGAGAAATGGAGACTAAAAAATAAATGGAAATTCTAAAGCCAAAAATTACAATAACTAAAAAAAAATTTCCTAGATGAGTCCAAAAGCAGACTGGTGACAGCATAAGAAAGAATCAATTAACTTGAAGATACTTCAATAGGAACCATACAACTGAAAGAGCAGAAATAAAAATAGATTTAAAAAATGAGCATAGCTTCTTCAGAGACCAGTGGAGAGTATCACAATTTCCAACATATGTGTAATTGGAATCAAGAGGGAAAGAGAAAGAGAAAAGGACAGAAAAATATTTTCAGAAATGGTAGCAAAAGGATTATGAAATTTGAGGATAAACATTAACTTAACAGATACAGGAGGCTCAATGACCCGAAATTAAAAAATAAAGAAAAGCTACACTTACACACATTATAGTTAAAAATGTTGAAAATCAAAGATAAAAGAGAAAACTCTAAAGGCAGCATGGTATCATTATATATATATCAGGTGACTATGATAAAATTATATGTTGATATTTTATCAAAAATAATGAAGGCCAGGAAACATTAAAATGATATATTTCAAAGGGCTGAAAAAACAAACAAAAAAGGCCAATCAAGATTTTTATATTCAACCAAGCTATTTTTTTTTTAAATAAAAGAGATTTTCCAATCGGCAAGCACTAAAGGAATTTGTTGTACCACTGAAGGAAAACCAACACCAGAAAAGGAAGGCCTTCAAGTTGGAAAGAAATCATCTATACAGAACTGAATAAAGAGGATTCAAAGATAAATTATTGGAAGTATATAAATATATATTTATAGTTTTCCTTTACTTCCTAATTTCTCTAAAAGACTTATGACTGTAAAGCAAATTTATAACACTGTATTGTTAGGTCTATAACATGTATTGATGCATTATGTGTGACAATGATAACACAAAGGAATGAGGGGTGTGTGTAAATGAAACAATATTGGTGCAAGACCAGCCAAGAATGTCAATGTTTAAGTAGACTGAAATAACTTAAAGTTTAATGCTTTAGTTCTTAGAGCAACCATTTAAAAATATAAAGAATTGTTGCCTAACATCAAAGAAAATCAATTTTATGATTAAAAATTATTGGCTTAACAGGAAAGAAGGTGGGAAGGAGAAACAGAGTAATAAAATGCAAGTGAGACAAACAAAAAATGAATAGCAAAATGTCAGAAATAGGTCCAAATGTATTGATAACTACATCAATAAACAGACTTCATTCAGTAGATATCACAGTGGATTAAAAAAGCAGGACCCTCATCTATTTAAACCATAAGAGATAGATTTTAAATATAAATATGTTGAAAGCAAAATAATAGCAAAAGTGTAAAATACAAATAGTAAGCATATGTAAACTGAAGGGGCTGTATTAATACAAGGTTAAATAGACTTAACACAAAGATTATTACTAGAAGCCAAAGTAGAGGCTTCATAACAATAAAAGTCTGAGTACAACAGGAATATATTATAATTATAAATGTGACTGCATCTAATAACAGAACTCCAAAATACTTGAAGAAAAGCTCTATAGATCTGAAAGGAATAATAGACAAATTGACAATGATAGTTATTACCACTCAGTAATTAATAGAACAAGTTGACAGAAATTCAGTAAAGATATAGAAAGATTAAACAATACTCTTAACTGATTTGACCTAATTGTTATTTGTAAAATACTCTACCCAACCATAGAAGAATACATTATTTTCAATTGTATATGAAATATTTAGCAATGTATATCATATTCTGGGCTATAAAACACAGTATCCTTCAAAAGGACATGTAAAAGAACATTTAAAATTCATAGAAAGTATGTTCTCTGACCATAATGGACTAAATAAGAAATCATTATCAAAACAATCTGGAAAATCTACATATATTTAAAAATTAAATAATGCTCTTTTATAGAACTCATGGATTAAAGAAGAAATAAAAGGAAATGAGAAAATGTTTTGAACTAAATAAAATTTAAGGCACAACACATCAAAATTTGTGGGATGCAGCTAAAGTGATATGCAGGGGAAAATGTAACAATAAATTCTTACAAAAAAGAAAAGGTGAGAATCAATTATCTGAGTTTCCACTTTAAGAGGCTCAAAAAAGAACAAATTATATCTAATGAAAGTAAAAAGAAAGAAATGATGAATATGAGTGGAAATTACTGAAATAAAAATAGAAAAAATGAACAAAATAGAAAAACTCAATGAAACCAAAAGTTAACTCTTTAAAAAGATAAGAAAATGATAAATATCTAGCTCAACTAATGAAACAAACAGTAGAAAACACAAATGACCAAGCTCAAGAATGAAAGATCAGACTTCAGTATAGATATTATATATCTATATAGATAGGAGACTTCTATGAACAACTGTATGCCAATAAATTTCACAAATTTAATGAAATGAACAAAATTCTCGAAAGACAATAATTATAAAAAAGGATTCAAGATAAAATAGAAAACCTGAATAGCCCTATCCCAACAAAAATAGATTATTAACATTTATGATTTAAAATCTTTCCACCAAGGACTACTAGGCCCATATGGCCTCTCTGGCAAATTCTATCAAATATTTAAGAAATACTTAATACCAATTCTATATAGATTCTTCTAGAAAAAAATTACTTAAATTGCTTTATGGAGAATGGATGGTAGAGGAACAAGAGTTGAAGCAGGGGGACAGATCAGGAGTTTGTTAGAATAATGCAAATTAAATTGATGAAGCAAAATATTAGAGTTGTAACAGTGGACTTGGTGAGAGTGGTGTAACGGGATATATTTTATAGGTAAAGATAATAGCACTTACTGGATTTTGACAGATGTGGGACATGAAGAAGAACAATCCATGTGCCTCCTTAGTCTTTGGCCTAAGCAATTAAGTAGATGAGAGCTATTAACTATAAAAGGGGAGACAAGAGCACTGTATTTGAGGGTGAGAGAGTGCTGAATTCCCGTTTGCATGCCTTGAACTAAAGATACTTCTGAGATATCCAAGTGAAGTTGCCAAGTGGCCAACAGATGGAATGGTGCTGTATTCAGTAGACGTCCTGGGTGAAGACCTAGATTTGGGAGTCTCATCAGCACATAGAAAAATTTTTCAAAGAAACTGGATGAAATCATCCTAGGCCATGAGTACACATGATGGAGTAAAGCCAGCCTGCAGAGGTCCACTAGCCTTTTGTGAGCAAGAGAAGATAGAACGTGATGTGACTCTATATCTATTCAATATTTTTCATTTCTCTGTATCTCTTCCAAAATTCTTCTATTTCACAGACACTCAAAACTCACTTCTGACACCATGTTTACTCAAGACACCAGGCTTTCTTCTTCACTTTGACTATGGAATGGCCGCTCTTTCCTTTTCCTACCCCTCCAGGCTAAAATCATTCCCATTTTGGATCTTTAAACTCGCTATCACTTCTTCCTGGAGCATTCCTCCCACTGGTCTCCCCATGGTATACTTGACCACATTCAGATTTCGGCTCATATTATCCAGACTCAGAGAGGCCTCCCTGCTTTCCCTTGCTGACCAAAACTTACTAGCTCAGTCATTCTCTATCACATTGTCTGGTTTAATTTTCTCCAAAGCCACTTAATGATTTATCATTGTTTTGATTATTAACTGCCACTTCATATCCTCTTTTTTCTTTTTCCCCCTATTTCTAAATATTGGTGCTCTCCACTATCTGATTTCAGCCTTCTTTTATTTGCATTTGTATGTCTCCTCACTCTAGAATGTTTTAACTCAGTAAGTTCAGGTTCCTGCCTTTCTTGTTCATTTCTGCATCACCAGTTTCTAGAACAGAGTCTCTCTGGCATATTGTGGATGCCCAGCAAATGTTTTTTGAATAAGTTAATGACTATTGAGGACTTTTGATCTTAGTTACCTAAAATGACTAATTTCAGTCTAATTTCTATAGATCTTTACTTACCTTCATCTTTTCTTCGCAAAGAGAAAATTCTCCAATATTTTCTTGATTCACTCCTATTTCGCTAGCTTCAGGATCTAACTCTTTGAATTATATTCTTTGTTTTAGTTTCAGTCACCCTTTATATTCACTATTTTTTCAATCTATGAATGTACTCAAAACAAAAACAAGCAAGAACTTTCCCTGATTCCTGCCACTTCCTCAAGCATGTAAAAACAAGCAAGAACTTTCCCTGATTCCTGCCACTTCCTCAAGCAAACATACTTACCCTCTTCCTTTTTGTGAAGAGAACCAGCATCTGACCTTCGAGTCAAGCTTTAACACTGGTTCTGGCCTATCCCAAGCTTTTTATTCTAAAATTACCAATAATTCCTGGTTATTAAATAAGTGACTTCTCTCAATTCCCACCCCTCTCAACCACTCTGCAACCATTGTTTAGCTTTTTCTTTTTGTAACTCTTCTATATTTTGTTTCCATTCACATTTCTGAATTCTCCATGTCAATTTTAATTGCTGCCTCAGGTTACCTAAAAAAGAAGAAGTTCTTTAGAAATCTTCATTCTCTTTCTAATGGCAACCTCATCTGGTATCATGGTTTTAATACTTAACAATATGCTGATGATCACAAACCTGTAGTCTGACTTTTTTTTGCAGAGCTCCAGATCCCGATTTCCACTGTTATTCTGAATACCTCAACCTGAAGTTCTTGCCAAAACCTCAAAGGGAATACTTCTAACATGAAACCCATCATCGTTCCTCCCAAACATCTGCTTCTCACTATGTATGGCTATCCCTCTACCTAGACTTGGGAACTTTAGTGTTTCCTTTGACTTCTCTCTTTCTTTCATCTCTCTATTAAATTATTTATCAAGTCCTATTTATTCTAGCTGTGCTGTATCTAGATGTTTGTCCCTTTCACAACATTCCTAGCACTACTACTTTGTTCAGGTACTTTGACTTTGAATGACTGAGTCTGTATTCCCCCTGATTTTCCCAGATTGCCTCAACTCCTTCTTTCATCCGTGTTACATTCTGCTGCTGGATTAACTTTCTTACAGCACAGATCTAATAATGTTGCAAATTTCAATATTAAGAGAACAATAGCAAAACTTAAGTGCTTATTATATACTAGGCTCTCCTTTAAGTGCTTTACCATTAGCCCTTACACAAATGCTGTAACATAGATACTCTTTATATCTTCACTCTTTATATCTTTTTCCAGGAGAGGAAATTGAAGCACAGAAAAAGGTAATATGCCCATGATCACATAGTTTGAAAGTGTTAAAGCTGCTATTTGATGATTTTAGCCAACACACTATGTACTGCCTTAGTTATCAAACCTGAGGACTCTTCATTGTCTACACAGTGATCATCTGTGAATTTGATTCAATTGACTCTATTTTAATGAAAAAATAGTCTTGAATTTGCAAATGTTAGCCACTATACATAAAAATGGATTAAAAAACAAATTTCTTCTATATAGCACAGGGAACTATATTCAGTATCTTGTAATAACTTGTAATTAAAATGAATATGAAAATGGATATATGTATGTATATTCATGACTGGGACATTGTACTGTACATCTTGACACATTGTAACTGACTGTACTTCAATAAAAAAATAGACTTATCTTAAGCAATGATATCAATAATATAAAAGATTTTACATTTTCTCACATATCCATAAAATACATATAAAGCTGTTAAAATAGAAAAATGCTGTCAATATACCACTTAAAATCATATCACATACTATACTTCAGAATATGTCTGCAAAACAAACAAAATCGTTATGGTGTTATATACATTTTTTTGCTGTTCAGATTTATTAATGATTCAGATTATTAAGTCCACACATTATATATTTATTCTTAAATATATAACTTCATTTCTTACTTCTATGCTTTATTCTCTCATCAGTAAAAAAATTAATGAATAAATTCAGCCCCTCTTCTCTATATATAGTGCACTCTTTTTGGTTTCTTGACTTTTGTTCTTGCTTTCTAAAAAATATTTAAAACTCTATTAAATAAACTCTTGAATATATCAAAGTTTTATCAATTTTTTTTCCCACTCATGAAGATTCAACTAAGTGGGTCTAATAAGCTCTTGCATCTTGATAGGATATTTCTGTGTTCTAAGCCAGTGCTTTCCAATGAGCCTCTTCACAGTAATGGAAAGGCACCATTGTCTGTCTAATGCAGTAACCATTAACTACATATGACTAGTGAGAACTTGAAATATGGCTGGTGAGGCTGAGGGATTAGATTTTTAGTTTTATTAAATTTAAATTTAAATAGCTGCATATGGCTGATGTCTCCTGTACTGGAGAATACAGCTCTAAACAATCAATTCAGTACATTGATAGTGCTGAATGACCAATATATTTTAAACATTTATATTACAGCAGCATACAAATATATCACTTTATTGTTTATAGTTTCCTAGAAGGATGGATTTGCATTTTATAATTTTTGTGTGTATTCTCACCCATCTAGCACATTTCATGTGCCAAAGTACACAATAAATATTTGCTATTTGACTAAATGAATGGATGTCCATCTGTTAACTTTGTTTAATTGTATTAGTATTAGTGATATAAATAGCTGTTCTATAATTTCATTTTTTCAAGATAACAAAGGTAAAATAGATGTTTGTAATAAACAACATGCCTTCATCTTTGCAACTGCCCATGTGATTCTTTAAGGAAAAGTGCTTTCATTTCATCAGTTCATCCTTATTTTGCCTGGCATTGCTAGAAATGAAAACATCTATTTTGTTAACAATCTCAATTCCAAGGTCAACCAAACTGCATAGTCCCAGTTCAGTCAACAACCTGGAACTTGTTTGCCTAAATTCACCCTGGTTCTAATCAGCGTTTTGCACATGGAAAGTGCCCCATGTGGCTCAGACCCCTGTGACACTCATCTCTTTCTAACGCAACTGCCTGCTTCTCCCTCTGCTGGTTTCAGAATAAACTCCTTGTCAAAAAAAGAATTAGATTTTGACAACTTTTTTCCTATGGTTAATTGAGGTGGAGGTGATAGATATACTTGACATTTATCTAAGTGCAGAATAGAAGATTAAGACATATTTTTTACGTACATTCTCTGTTTTAGAGGAGGTCATTTTCTGGGGTCTTTTTAATATGCCTGTGCAATTAATAGTAGTGATAATTCTGCTCATATCACAATATCTTTAAAGTTCTTCCTTCAAATCGACAGATAAGCTTTTCTTTTTGTAGGGTTTGAATTATTTGAGCCTTCTTCAAGTTCACCCTCTAGGTCTTCCCTCCTTCAGTCTTGTAAATTAATAGTAGTTGAAAAATACAAAAGCTAGTATGCAAACCCACTTAGTTCAAAGAGAATAAGGAGAGGGTTGTAGTTGAGAATACTTTAATTATTGTCCTTAAATTTGTGAAGGCAGTCCCTGGCATTGTTAGGCCGACAGTAATAACATTTAAAAGATTTTTTTTTGTGCGTATTAAAAGTTCTTTAGGCTTTTGTTGTATTTGTTGTTGTTAATCGAAATACAGACTATCATTTTTTTTTTAAAAAAATCTAGATTTGTTTTATTTTTAACTTCTTTTTAACATGCCAAGATTATCTTGTGTAGTTAATAATGTCTTCAGTAGTGATTCACATCATCCAATTTAATGTTAGATATTCATTTATGATAGCTACTATATTAAACATTGTATTATGTCTGTAGTATTTCATTTCAGTCTGTAAAACATTAAAAAAGCCAAGATATAATAGTATATTTTGCATATTAATTTGTGAAGGAGATTATGCAAACATAAATGCTTTTGAAACTGTTAATGAAATTCTTCATTGTTATAAATATGGTAGGTGATATTAATATTTATTGAGATAGTTAATACAAATAAGTGGAAGATTAGAAAATGTAATTACAAAGGAAAGTAAAAATAATTTTCAACTTAGAAAATGAAAACCATTCTATTTAGGCTGAACTCTGAGCACAGAGAGTAGGTGAAAGCAACAAAAGTGGTAAAGTTAAAAAAACAAACAAATAAATGTTTGCAATGAAAGAGACAAGAGAATTAGCCAAAAAAGAATATTATATTATGTCAATAAATACTAGTGGCTTACAAAAAGAATCTGGCAGCAAGGGCTTCAAACTGAATGTTAACTCTTTTTAAGGATTATATTTGACTTTTATATCACTTATTAAGTTCATTAAGGGCAATAGCACTATTTAGAAAATGATTTAAATAGCTCTATTAAAAACCATAAAACTATTTTAGAAAATTATCAACTATTTCTAAATAGCACTATTTAAAAAATAAGGCTGTTGAGTTAGGTTTTTGTTGACTGGCAATGCTGGTATAAAAGGGAGTAAAGTAGGTTAATGTTTCTAAAATACATTCAGAATTAAGGCAAGAAAGGAACATAATAACTATAAGAAATAGAAGAAAAGTAAATAAGAGCTTTGTGCCAGGAAAAGAAAATGAATGGGAGAGACTCACTATTTAAGTTTTTGGGAGGCAAAGGATTCATAGATTTATTTTTATTCCTTTCACATGTTGAACTATTAAGAATTGATGTCTTCCTGCCAGTGTTTAATTTATTCCTGCCAAGGAGCTTAGATAGTAGAAAGTTTGGCTTAAAGTATCTCCTTTATAAATGTGAAAACAGAGTATCAGTCAAAGTAGAGATTAAATAGGCTCTTCATGGAAGAAGTTACTTAAAATGCCAGGCTCTTGTTTGTTTCAGGTGGAGGCAAAAAGCCCCTAAAACAGGGAGAGAACAACTTAAAGGCCCTGCACATGTGCTAAGATAGGACTGGGATCCAGCCATTGTCTGAGATGAAGGTGTGTCAGAAGCTTTGTTCATTGAAGTTACGGCTCTCAAATGTCACTGATCAGGAAATGTGTTCCTTGAGAGAAATGTATCTGTAAATGAAAATCTGGGACTTTCTCAAAAGGAAGAGGTCAATAAATACCCTAAATATACATCTTTGGAACTCCTAGTACAAGAGACCAGGTAGAATGACTCTGAATGGCCCAGGCCAAGGCCTTATGGCACGGAGGGGCAATGAGATCCCTGAAATGAAATTTCCTACATGAACGGAGTAGTATGGACTGGTTCTTTAGATAGTATACAAGTGATCAGTTTTTATTGTTGCTGTGGAAGGTGTGAGGTCTTGGTGGTTATGATACAGTATGGGGCTGGAGCAGGAAGGTCCTTGCACACATAACTTTGTTCCTATTATGTGAGGAACAGTTACTGGAATATGTGCACAGATTTCAAGAGAGATGTATCTTCAGACTCCAGCATGAAGACCCACTGGTGCTATCTTGACAGATAAACATCTGTGAGGTGGGCAAATGTAAGTTTCAGCAGTAGCACAATTTTAAGAGTGAGAAACAGTGGCAGTAACGGGAGGAACAAATATGAGATCCTTGTAAGGATCTTCTGATTTCAGAAGAGGGTTAGCTTTTATTCCTTGTTTTAAGCCCTTAATGTCATTCTTGAGCGCTGAGGAGAAAGGGGGTTGTAGCTGGAGGAGACAGACTTCCTTCTGAGAAGGTATACAGGAGCTCAAACAATGAGGTAGAAAAGAAAAAAAGAGAGAGAATTATACATGGTACTTAGTAGCAGTTCAGATATAATGATAGAAATAACTATTATTCAATTAATTAAACTTAAAAGATAGCTGTACTGGTCAAAGATAAACCGTGGATGCTGGCTTCACCCATCTGAGAAAAGTGCTCACAGGCCAGTCCTGTACTCTGGGCCTCCTCTTTGTTTCTCTCCTCACCTGCTTCTGTACTCAATTGTCAAAGGAGGACTTTCTCTGTAGCCTTCTCATTCAAACACCCTATGAAAGAGGGTCTATCTTGTTCAGTCAGTCGCTATTCAGTTTAGAATGTGTCTATTGAAAATAGTTCTTGGGTTAAGCCACCTCAGAGTTAGCTTCTTACACAAAAGATGGTGGTCTTTGAGATAGGAACTGACCCTTGGGACAGTCCTCTGTAGTCAGGGTATCAGTACAGAGAAACCGAAGGGTAACCTGGTCTCCACAAATCTTTGATCAAGGGATTCAAAGGGTGATACACCCCTACCAAATTGCGATGATTGGGCAGAAGGTGTCAATGGATGGGGTTTCATTAACTTCTGGAGACCCTGTGCATTGAGAATATGATGATACTTCTGAATATGTAACCAAAATACAGTAATCTTCATACTACATTTTACAAAAGTCCAAAACAGGTCTGATTTTTTCCATCAAGCATTTTTCCCCCAATTTTTTGCTGCTGTTGT
This sequence comes from Camelus dromedarius, assembly GCF_036321535.1. Classification (NCBI taxonomy): domain Eukaryota; kingdom Metazoa; phylum Chordata; class Mammalia; order Artiodactyla; family Camelidae; genus Camelus; species Camelus dromedarius. The sequence continues at coordinate 87,783,977 of NC_087437.1, read as the reverse complement.
TTCTGCTGCTGTGGTCTTTATCTTGCAAGAACCCTTGGCAGCTTCTTCCTTTATTGACAAAATACTTCTGAACAAATCTGAGCCTGAGGTTGGGTAGGAGAGGGGCATTGGGCCCAGCTGTGAAGACCTGAAGATGGAAAATTCAGAAGAAGTAAATCATGGACTCATCAATGCTCTGAGCAACTTTGTCCCTGGGATTAAAGCATTTCTGTTCTTTGAAAATTCATTTCCATGAAGCCTAATAGCAATCTGATTTTTTTTAAATTAATGGATTCTGTTAGTAAATGATTCACTAATGGCTTACTAATGGTTTACTTATGCCCATGCAAACTTAACCTTTCATTTTTACACTATTATTTAGCTATATGTTTCCCATTTATTTTAAGGAGTTATTTGGATGAGAGCACTGGATTAGAAGTGAATTTGTACTCTCACACTTCTCATTAACCTAACCCAGTGACACTGCCTGACAGCTTACCTTTGTGGACCAAAAATTAGCCTGAAGTATTTCTTCCTTCTCTTCCTTTTCCCTCCTTCTCCTCTTTCGTTTTGAGATGTCCCTTAGGAGATGAAAAATTAGACTCCTATAGGTCTCTCCCGGGCCTACACTTTAATTCTCAGATTCAAAGCGTGCTACTTTAAACTTGTTGAAACAGAAAACAAAAGGTGACGGGATATGTAGTATAGAAAGCTTTGGAGCTGGGCAGTTGTAATCTCTAATATAAGATCCATTATCCACCATTTATGAAATCTTAAACCAGTTCTTATCTTTCTGAGGTCAGAATTTTTATCTGTAAAATGATGATGACAATACATACTTCAGAATGCTGTCCTAAAGGAGACAATATAGATTAAATACCCAGCGCAATGTTTGGTGCACAGGCCGTTCTCCATTACGTTTAGCTCCCTTTCCAGATGGACACTCAGGGAGCCACTTTACTGTATATTCATCAGCATGTGACCTAAGTGCTTGGTTAGTCATAGGCTAGATCCTGGGAGTTATTCATCATTTTGAACAGTTCCTGGAAGCCTGATTCTTCTCATGCTGTAGCTTTGTTTTTGACACTGCAGATATTTGTGTAGAAATTGAAAATAATAACTTTCTCAAATTCACTTTTATGTAATAGTTTACATTCATTTATTATTTCATTCCACTCAGGAATATTTATTAGAATGGTTATTTTATGTCAGGCTACCTTGGTGACTAAGACAAAGTCCCTATCCTTATGAAAATTACATTCGAGTAGCCTGAGAAAAATAACAAACCAGGAAGCAAATACATAAAACAAGTAATTAGAGACTGAAAAATGGTAAGAAGGAAATAGTACATTCAATTAAAGTAACTGGAGGCAGAAAGGGTCCATTTTTTTTAACATTTTTTATTGATTTATAATCATTTTACAATGTTGTGTCAAATTCCAGTGTAGAGCACAATTTTTCAGTTATACATGAACATATATATATTTATTGTCACATTCTTTTCTCTGTGCGCTACCATAAGATCTTGTGTATATTTCCCTGTGCTATACAGTATAATCTTGTTTATCTATTCTACAATTTTGAAATCCCATCTATCCCTTCCCACCCTCCACCCCCTTGGCAACCACAAGTTTGTATTCTATGTCTATGAGTCTGTTTCTGTTTTGTATTTATGCTTTGTTTGTTTAGATTCCACATATGAGCAATCTCATAAATGTATTTTTCTTTCTCTTTCTGGCTTACTTCACTTAGAATGACATTCTCCAGGAGCATCCATGTTGCTGCAAATGGCATTATGTTGTCAGTTTTTATGGCTAAGTAGTATTCCATTGTATAAATATACATCCACTGATGGACATTTAGGTTGTTTCCATGTCTTGGCTATTGTAAATAGTGCTGCTATGAACATTGGGGTGCAGGTGTCTTTTTGAAGTAGGGTTCCTTCTGGATATATGCCCAGGAGTGGGATTCCTGGGTCATATGGTAAGTCTATTCCTAGTCTTTTGAGGAATCTCCATACTGTTTTCCACAGTGGCTGCACCAAACTGCATTCCCACCAGCAGTGTAGGAGGGTTCCCCAGAAAGGGTTCATTTTTGATTGGGTGGTTAAAGAGTCTCTTTCCTGCCTTTTCTTCCTTCATTCCTTCCATTTACTGAGACCTGAAGTTTTTAAAAAAAATTTTTTTTTTTTTAAGCTAGCTATGTTAAGAGGCAGAGGAAGAGAACTGCAAGCCATGGGAATAGCAAGTAAAAGGCTCTGAGGCTGGAAAGAACTTGATGGGAATAAAGGGAGTAAAAGAAGCCAGTGTGGTCTTGCAGATTGAAACGTGATAGAGGGATAGAATGATGTATTATAAGATAAAAACAATTTGACAGGAGCCCCATTTTTTTCCCCAAAGAGCAATAGGAACTCCTGAAATCATTTCATACAAAAATGACGTGATTCAGCTTATATTTTAAAAGTGAATCATTTTTGCAGCTATGGAAGATGGCCAATAGTTAGATAAAAATGCAAGCAGGGAGATCAGAGCAAGATTTGCAGTTGTTCAGGTTGGAGATGCTGATGGCTTAAGTAGGATGGAGACACTAGAAATGGTAGGTTGAGATATAATTAGGACATAGAATTGAAAAAATATGGTAATTAATTGGATAAAAGGAGTGAGGAAACTAGAAGAATAAAGCCAGGCTTATAAGTAAATAAAAGATGGTTGGTCAATTTCTGAGATGCTAAAAATTGGAGAAAAGTATTGGGGAAAGAGGGAGCAAAAGTTCTTTTTGAGGTGAAATGTATTAGAGAAATTTACCTTAAACCATCTAAGTTGGAGACCTGAAATGGGTAGTTAGATATATGAATTTAAAATTTAAGCAGTTAGGAATAAGAATTTGGAACTGGGGAAAGGTGTTAGATGAAGATGCAGATTTAGAAATAGTTAGCATAAATATATTTCATAGTATAAGATCATCTTGAGACAAAGTATAAAACCAAGAGAAAAAGTGATTCCCGATAGTTTCCTGATGCAATCCAGCAATTTCACAGGAGGAATAGCTAGCAAAAAAGACTGAAAAAGAGGGACTGGTGAAGCAGGAGGAAAACCTGGAGTGTGTAGTGATATAGAAGTTAAGAGAAGAGAGGTATTCAAGAAGGAGGGGTGAGAAGCTATCTTTAATATCACTGAGCCATCGTGTAAGAATAGAATAGAGAGATTCAATTGAATTTTGAGAATGTATAGCTCTTTGATGACCTTGAAAGGAAGAATAGCAATCATTTTGGGTAGCTAGAAAACACAGTGAAGGAAATTGAATTGGAATACAAGAAACTGAGGATGGCAGCTGTAAACAACTCATTAAATAAGTTTAAATTTTCTTATTTTCTTATTTAAAAAAATGAACTGAAAATGAAGTAGTACCTGGAAGAGGATGTGGGGTCAAGAAAGTTTGATTTTTGAAATGCATGATACTAGAACATATTTGTAAGCTGATTAGGAATAATTAAAAAGAGAAATTGGTATAACAGGCAAAGGGAGAGCTCTTGAGAAGATGAGAGTAGTTGGAACTGAAGCTCAAGCTGATGGACGTGGTCGTGCCACCTATTCCATTGTAACAGGAAGAATAAAAGGTACAGAAGATGGGTGTAGAAGAAGGTGATTTTGTAGATTTGAAGGTGGGAGAATGAAGGAGTTATCTTTCATGGCTTCTATTTTCTCAATAAAGTATGAGATCATTTACAAAAATGGAAGAGGAGAGTATAAGGGTTTGTTGAGGACATTGGAAAGGATGTGCAGTAAGACTGGAGAGTAGGAAAATAGATTTACCTGAGAAATGTAGTAAGGTTGAGACTAATACGGAGAATTCAATTTGGGTTGAAATTTATGGATGGAAAGTGAAATATGGTGGTCCATTTGTGAATTTTTTTTTCAGCAATATTCAATTTCTTATACAAAAAGTAAAGAGAAAACAAATAATTTGGTTAAGGCAGGTTTGAAGTTTGGCAAAGCAAAGATGACAGAGAGAGAGATCCAAAGACTGGAGGCCACTTTCAGGGAGTGATTATAATGACCAAACACGTATTCTAAACTGGATTGAGAAGGTGTGAAGATGTGAAGTCGGGAAGAATAAAATAACAGAATCAAGAAAAATTGGTGGGGTTATTAGTCATATAGAGGTTAGATGCTGCAGTGGGGGTACAATTTTAGGTGAAATGGAAGAAGAGCATGTGGCGGTCAGTGAATGGAATGCTACAATGGAGATTTTTAGTGTGAAATAGTTATTGATGTTGAAAGGTCGAGGGAGTGACCGTGAGTAGATGGCTGAGGTGGGAAAAATAAAATGATGGTGAAAGGTGAAGAAGTCAAGGAACTGGGACACGAGGAACACAAGGAACATGGGACACACATGGATGCTGATGTCACCCTTGATAAAGCCAGGCACTGAGATGGAAGGAACACCTAGGATAGAAATACAGTCAAACAGAAGCTAAAATCTTCAACCAGTGAACAGTGGGGTAAGAAGTTACTGGAAATGAAAGTGAGCGAGAAACTTGAAAACTTCCTTCTCAGTCTAGTCGTTTTATAATTCTGGTTTTGATTTCAGTATTGCAATAGCACTATCCTTTAAATATAATTGGCTGCAAACACATGCTTTTACTGAACTATCCCCGTGATATTTATGTGCTTATGTGTTTGTGTAGAGACTAGATGTAGCTGCCACGATTCCCATTGTCTTTTAAATTGATTTTTTTTCCATGGGAGTGCATCGCAATTTTGTGTGTGGGTCATCATTGCTACACTTAATGTATAGGGTGATATTGGTATGTGAATTTTATCTGTTTTCATTTTCTCCCACCTGTAGCACCGCCTCGAGGTAATCTATAAGCCTTATCATGATCTTCCTTTCCCATTGTGTTCTTCCACATTTGGCTTCTTTCTTGCTTATTACAGCACAATACTCACCTTTTTTTCTGAAGTCAGTTATATTATTCGACTTTGTCTTTCACTACTCCTATTTTAGGTTCCAACAATTCCCATTCCTTCTTCACTGGTTACTTTATTCCCATACAAATTCCTAATTGAATCACACACACACAAACACACATAAACTATTCGTGACTTAGATGAAACAGTGGTCTATTTAATATCTGTGTATTTTAAAATGTAACTCTTCTCATCATTTTTGGTGTTAGGCCAATTATGTTAATTAGAGTATACTGAGCAAAGTACATATTTCCAGTCTCTGCACATATATTATTCAATTTGATGAAGCTTCAATATATAAAAGCTTTTTGCAAAATGTGGTGTCAGACTGTTACAGTCTTTGGTCAGAATCTTGGCAGATGAAGTCAATTAAAAAGGTCAAAATAATGGTCCTTTATTTTACAGGAAGTGTAAATGTACAGAATTTATTATCTAATTAAATGAAAGTCTGTAAGTCACTATTAGGATAGAGAATATAAATGCATCCAAATCAGGAAGTGGAAAAAGTTGATTTCTTAATAGAAATCAGAAAAAAAGAGTGGCTGTTGGTTGCCCAGTTTGTTGTCATCTTACTTATTCTCCTTTGTTGTTCTGGAAAACCTTCTTGTCCTTGTATAGACATAAACATTCTCTGGTTAGTCAAGTTGCCTTCATCACTAATTTCTGGCTGGTTAAATAGCTGCTGAATTAAGACTGTCTTGTTTCGTCATGGAAGGAGTCTTCCACAGAGGATATATACACTTTCTTTATAGGATTATTTCTTCCCTCTGCCCAGTTCAAAACCAAATAATAGTATTGGTTGATTCATTCATTTAACAAATATTTATAAATTATCTACGGCCTCTCTTGGACTGTTCTAGGAACTGAACGGGTATCAGGGAACCAAATAAACAAAAGCAAACTAAAAAACCATGCCCTCCTCGGGTTACAGTCTACTGGGGGCAGATAGGTAATAAAATAAATAAGTTGTATGAGTGTATTAGATGGTAATTAGTGTTTCACAGAGAGAAAAAAAAAAAAGAAAGCAACAGATGGGAATTGGGAGTAGTAGGGTCAGATACAATTTAAAACAGGGTGCTCAGGAAGGCCTCACTGAGAAGGAAACATTTTATTAAAAACTACAGAGACATGGAAAAATGAGGACTATATTTATTGGGAGGAAGATTGTTCCAGGGAGCTCTAATAGCAAGTGTAAAGGTCTTAAGCTGGAGCCTGTGTGACTTATGGAACCACTGGAAAGCCAGTGTGGCTGGAGTGGAGTCATGGAGGATGAAAGGGGGAAGCAACGCCAGACTGTGGAGGGACTCACCAGGCACTGTCAGAACTTTGGCTTTTCCTCTGATTGAGACTGGGAATTAGTGAGCAGAGAAATGAGATCATCTGACATAAGTTTTAAAGCAGTTACTCTGTGTTGAGAATAGACTGTAGGGAGAGAGTGTGGGTAAAAACAGGGAGAATGGTTAGCATATATTGAAACAATCTAGGCAGGAGATTATAGTGATTTATAATGGGTTGTTGGGGGCAAAGGTGGTGGGGAGTCGTTGCATTCGGATGCATTTTAAAGACAGAACCAATGGTAGAGCTCTATTACAAAAGTATGTATTGGAGTACATGACAGTGAAAGGAAATGGAATAATCTGTATTATTTTTTTCTTTTATTAAGCTGAGGAAGCCTTATTTTTTCTAAGCTGGGGAAGTGTTCTATAACAGTATTAACTGATTTTTATCCATTATAAAGAAACTATGCTTGTATAAATCCTTTTCCTGAAAAAAATCACTAGAATAGCTTCTGTCAATATGCAATATATAAGTTTATATGTATAAAATAATGTATACAATATATATATAAAATATAAAATATAAAATAAGTATTTCTGCCGATGTTCTGGGAAAGAATGTAAAAATAATCTGTGTGGATCAGAGAGTAGGCTCATCTCTGAAGGAGGATAGGACTTTAAAGTCTCTCCCTCTCCTATAGATAAAAGAAACAAAAAAGAGCTTAAATTTGTCGGGGTGGGGTGGGGAAGGGCAGGGAGGACATCTGTGTGCAGTAAAGAGTGAGTGGAACATTTGGATAAAGATAAGTTCAAACTTTCCACAACAGATCTGATGCATTTGCTGAGCCAAATGAGTCTGGCAGATAGGAATGAAAAAAAGGGACTCTCTTAACAGTAAACCTACTTTATATGTAGCATATTTGGACCAATGAAGAGGACTAAACATCGGGACATGAGATTTTGAAGGTAAAAGTTTTATCCAAGCCCAGGAAGTGGCTAGCCCTTTCCTGGTTCAGTGGCACTAACTTGGCACTGTGGCATGTATTGGAAGAAAATGATTACATGAACAAGGAATAAAAGAGCTGGTCATGAATCACTTTAATACTTCATTAAACTGTTGACAAGATGTCTCATCCAATGAGGGGTCTTCCCAGAGGGACATACCAGCAACGAAGATTTGATGAAATAAAAATATAGCAAAAGAATGAATTAAAGTAAGGAGATGTTTTTTAACATCACTTTACTTCTCTGGTTAAAGTTGCATATTTTAAAGGTACATTAATTATATTAGGAAGTGGAAGTGCTACTTATTTCATGAAGTATTAAGGAGTTCTTGAGCAACCGGAAACAATTAGTGCAACAATATAAATGTCTATTTTTTTAACCATAGATTATTTTACATTCTAGGAAAATCTAGGTTTCTGCCTCTGTTATTGATAGATTTGCACATGATAGTATATAGAGAAAAATCTGACTATTAATGCATTAAAATTAGCATTATTAACATTATTTTGTTATTTTATAGCCTCTTCCTAAAATGAAAGACTTAAAGAAAACTCAATCAGTTCTTATTTAAGAGAAAGTCTTGCATAATGATTGAGAGTTTGGGTCCTGGAATCAGACTGCTCTGTGTTTATTCCCAGCTATCATTTTCTAGCTTTGTGATTGGGGCAAATTACTTAAATTTTGTATGCCCAGTTTTCTCATAAGCAAAATGAGTATAATAATACTTAGTAGGCATCTGCAAGGACCTATTTATCTACCTAATCTGTCTAGATCTATATACAGATACAGAGATAAGGTAAAGATATAAGACCATCCTAATATTAGTGCCTACTGCATAATAGGAACTAAAAAAAAAACTTAGCTAGTATTTTTCTTGGAAATAATTTTTCCAATTATGATTTTTAGATTTTGGCACTGTTGAATTATACTATTCACTCACTTATGCATGCAGCAAATATTGAGAACTTACTATGTGCCTCACAGTGTACTAGCCACTGGGGATATAACTGTGATCAAGTGGACATAATACTTGAACTTAAAGATGTTACAGTTAAAGGGGAGCAGAATATGTGACCCCAAAATGTGTCACTTTGGCATGTGTATTGCTTTGAGCTGAATGCAATCAAGGTCCAAAAAACCCAGGAAGAGATTTTTACTTTCCCCTTAACTGCCTTAAAGAATTTGGATTTGGATAGAAGGCCTGGTCCAGAAAGAGAGCTATCACGAGGGATAACCATAAAGAGTGTAGGTAGGTGTGGTAAGCTGTGGGGCTCTCAGCAGGGTCTGTTTATTCAAATTTCTCTCTATGTCCCATTGTCTCTGCATGGCATGACAAACATTTGCTTAGCAAACTTTTTGTTTGTTTGTTTAGCAAACATTTGTTATTCCCATCATGTGAATTGTCTTCCTTCCCTTTGAAGCCACAGATCCCTACCACCTTCTTCTCAACTCTGGGTGGCATTTAAACTTCAGCAGACTGACTGACTTGAAGCCTCTCATGTGTATGTGTGGCTCCTGTTATGTACAAAATTAAACTTTTCTACTGTTAATCTGTTTTATGTCAATGAAATTATTAGGCCAGCCAAAAGAACATAGAAGGGTAGAGGAAAAATTTTCCTCCCCTATGCAGTATAGGGCATAACATGTAAGAAATATTGAAAAAGCAAATGCAAATCTGAAAAGTGAAATAAACAGGTTTTAAAGGTTCATATGACAGGTCAAATCTAAACGAGAATTGTTTTTTGTTGTTGTTCTTAAAATTATATTTCAGATAAGATAAGGCAATCTACAGATTCACTGCCCTCCCTATCAAAATACCAGAGGCATTTTGCACAGAACTAAGACAAATAATTCTAAAATTTATATAGAAACACAAAGACCCTGAAGAGCCAAAGCAATCTTGAGAAAGAAGGACAAAGCTAGAGGTACCATGCTCCCTTATTGCCAACTATACTACAAAGCTACTATAATCCAAACAGTATGGTCCTGGCACAAAAACAGACACATAGATCAATGGCATGGAATAGAGAACACAGAAATAAACCCACACTTACATGGACAATTAATCTACAACAAATGAGGCAAGAATATACAAAGGGGAAAAGACAGCTTCTTCAATAAGTGGTATTGGGAAAACTGGACAGCTATATGTAAAAGGACAAATCAAGACTACTTTCTCACACTACATAAAAATAAATTCAACATAAATTAAAGACTTAAATGTAAGACCTGAAAATATAAAACTTGTAGAAGAAAACATAAACAGTACACTCTGACATCAGTCTTAGTAATATTTTTGAGGGGATATGTCTCCTCAGACGAGGAAAACAAAAGCAAGATTAAATAAATGGGACTACATCAAACTAAAAAGCTTTTGCACAGTGAAGGAAACTATTAACAAAACAAAAAGGCTGTCTAATGAATGGGAGAAGTTATTTGCAAATTATACATCCAATAATGGTTTAATACCCAAAATATCCAAAAACTCACAACTCAGCATCAGAAAACAAACAAACAATCAAAAACAACCTGGTTAAAAAATGAGCTGACATCCAAAGAAAAATACACTGTGCATGGCCAATAGGCACATTGAAAGAGGCTCATCATCATCAATCATCAGGGAAATGCAAATCAAATTCACAATGAGATTATCACCTCTTATCTGTCAGAATAGCTAGCAACAAAAAACAATACATTTTTTCGTTTAATTTTGTTGAATTAATTTACTTAATTTTGTTGAAATATCATTTACATGCAATAAAATTCACTCACTTTATAAACAGTTTGATGAGTTCGACAAATGTATCCCTCAATGTAACCAGCACTACATTCAAGTTATTGAACTTGTCCATCTCCCAGAAAAGTTCCCTGTGTCCTTAAGGCCATCAGTGTGCCCACTCACTTCCCTAATCCTAATCAACTACTGATTTGGTTTTGTTACTATACATTATTTTTCCTTTTCTAGAATTTCATATAAGTGGGGCCCTAAAATATGTACTCTGTATTTGGATTATTTTACACAGTACAAAATTTTTTGAGATTTATTCATGTCCTTTCATGTCTCAGTATTTCTTTTCCTTTTAACAGATGAATAGTGATTCCATTGTATGAGTATACCAACATTGGTTCACGTATTCACCTATTGATGCAAATTTGTGTTGCTGGGTTTGGAGCTATTCTGAATAAAAATGTTTTCTTTTTGAGCTGTAATTGTTCTTTTTATATTCTAGATACAAGTCCTTTGTGTTGTACACACATATATCCACACGCGCACACACACACACATAAAATTTTCTCCTAGTTGTCTTTTCATTTCCTTAGTGTTGTTTTCTGAAGAAGAGAAGTTTTACATTTTTGTGAATTCTATTTTATCAATTTTTTAGGGTGTATCCTCTTTGTTTCTTTTCTAATCTGTCTCAGAAATGTTTTCTAGTTTTTAGTACAGACGTCCTTTACTTATTTTGCTAAATATATCCCTAAGTGTTTCATATTTTTGTTATAAAAATGATATTTTAAAATTTTATTTTATAATTGTTTATTATAGTTAATTACTTTTAATTGGTGTTCATAGTAAACTAAATTTTTGAGCATCTACTATATGCATTCACTTGCTTTATCTTGGAGTTTCCATAATGAGTCACAGCATAAGTTCTCTCTGTTTTTCTTAGAGTTTACAATGTAAGGGAGGAGACAGACATTGATAAAAAGGTGTTTTTATCAATAACTTATCCACAATAAGTGCAATAAAAGAAGAGGGTACTATCTGAGCTCTCAAGTTCAAGAGATTTTTATAACAAGATATTCTATATTATTATCTTCAGTGCTCATAGACTTATAGATTTCATTTGGCTCCTTTCATTTTATCTTATTTTTATCCCAATGACTGCCTTTTAAAAATATACTTTTTATATTAACAGATAATTTTTTTTTTTTTAAGAGAGGAGGCTCTTGTTCTTTAGGGTATAGAATCAGGCAATTTGACCTTGCCAGAAAGGTCTTTCCTGTGAAAGCACAAGGGAGTTAAAGTTTAAAGGATGAATAAGAATTGACTAGGTGAAGAAAGGAGACAAGAACAGTCTAATTACAATAAATAACATGAGCAAAGACCCTGTGGTGGGAGGAAGCACAGGTCAGTGTGGTACTGAGAGACAATCATGGCAGTTGGGGGAGATCAAGGAGAAGCATGATGTTATATATTTGGCTTGAGAGATGTCTTAAGTGCCTGGATCGTGGTCTTGTAGCCATGTTTGTCTTTATTCTGAATGGTTTTATGTAGAAGCATAACATTATTATGGTTACATTTTAAAAAGATCAATGTGGCTGCCATGTGGATAACAGTTTGGAGGGAAGCAATAGCAGAATTAGAGAGAAAGGTTAAGTTACAAAAGTCCAAGATGGTGGCTTGGAATAAGTTGGTGAATTGGAAATGGAGAGAAGTGAATATGTTTAGGAGGTCAGAGTTAGTGACTGATTTTCAAGGACAGTATCAATGTATCATTTATATGGCAGTACCATTGCTAAGGCAAGTAAGAGGAGATATAAATTAGATAGCTGATAAGTGTGTTTGGAGCTCAGAAAAGAGATCTAGGTAGTAGAGAAACATTTATTGCCTAAAGAATGATAGCTGTCAATTGAAGTCTTAAGTGAAGATAAAATTATCTAGGTAAGGATTATGGAGTGAAAAGAGAAGAGGGCCATAGTTCAATTTCTGTTCTCCCTCTTTGTAATTCAAATACATTTTAGCTATAAGTGTGTCAAGATTAACCCATTTATCTTGTTCTATTTTCCCTTGAAATTTCCAAGTTTGTCAATGTTCTCCTTTGATTTCTTATATTTTGTCTTTCATTTGTAATGCTTTATGATGTTGCACTGTTATTATTTTGCTAGTTTTGTCAAATTCTACAGAATAATAATAAGAAGGATAATGTATAATTTGTTAACATGCGAATTTCTCATGTGACACTATAAAATTGACAAATAATGAGGATTTGCTGAGTAAACAGCTGGGTGGGCATATTTATTCTGTAGGTGATCATTAGAAATATAAAATGTGAATAGACTGGGGAAGAAAAATTGAGAATGAAGTAGAAGAAATGTATATAGTATCTATATTCATAAAATATTAAAATTATCAGTCAATATGAGTATTGTGGAAAATCAGCTTTTAAATTCTTCTTCTTATTACTGGAATACCTAGATACTTTTCTGCCTATTTCTTTTTTTGCAAAATACCATTACAGTTTGAGGCATATCAATTCCAAATAGTAACTATTTTACTACTAAATGTGAAATGTAAGAAGTAGGCTGAAAATATCTATATTGTCCATTCCCCTTTTAGATGCCATCTATTACTTTATTTATTCATAAAGCAATTCTTAATCTGGGAGCTGAGCCAGTAAATTGACTTCATTTTCATGACTTGTAACAGCTTTTGGATAAGAACCATTGTTATAACTTAGTCAAATTGGGTAACTGTTTCCTGACAACTGATAGGAAAAAATACGATTTCCTATAATAAAACACTGAACTACATCCAATTCAGAGAAATATACTGAATTCATAAACAGAAAATTAAATCTTCTAATGTAAAATGAATATAGATATTACAGCCCCTGGAATTGTCCTTAAACGCGAGCTGCTATTACTTATGCAAAATGTCCAAGGAAGATGAATGGCCCATTGTTGAACCCATTGAACAAAAAAGCTTTGATTTCCAACAGTGATTTTAATCAGGACTCATTATGTGACTTAGAATAAGATACTTAAAAATCTCATGCTCCTGTTTCATCATCAGTGAACCAGGAAGAAAAATATACTTTCTCTCTGTCCTTGAACTCTTAAAGTTGTAAAGAATAATAATGCTAGAGTCACTGACTAATAGAAATGCAGAAACTTCCATCATTTAAAAATTATTTAAATCCAAGCCCTAGTTAGATAAATTAATCCTAAAATAAATTAGGGGTTTTTATGACTTAAACATTTAAAAATATGTACCAAGATATATATTCCATCTTTCTCAATGCAACATTTTCCATCCAAGTAGTCTTTTAGAAGAGGGCAGCATTTTTTAATAGGAAGAGAAACCATAGACATCAAATTTAGACACCAGGATGCTTTATTTAATAATTACAAGTTGAAAGCTAATCTGGCCATGAAGTCTTGGGACACTAGAAAGGACATCTTGATTTATCTATAACTGGGGGCTTTGTGTATAGAGAATGATAATTTCTCTATTTGGAGTTGTTTGTCATACTTATTCCATGATAGTGGGAAACATATGCAGATCTCACAGTCCTTTGCACAGATTAATGCTCAGTAGATATCTCAGGGAGGCATGAAACCAAGTGAGATAGGAACTTACGCATTTATTTAATTTTTAAAAAAAGAAATAGAAACTGTCCTAGGTTTTAAGAATGTAAAGCTGTGTTAGACACATCAGGAATTCAAGATCTGTCAGAGAAGGACATACAAAAAAAGTATACAAAACACTAACTTGATAAGACATTAGTGTTGATATATGTGGTATTTTTGAATAAAGTCATTTTAGAGGGAGGTATAAGAGGAACCCCAAAATACTTAAAGACTGAAAACATTTTAAAATACTTTTAGAATAATTTTGTTACTGTGAATTTTGTTACATAAGATTTTATTTCTTCATTCTTGGGCCAAAATGGTTGTCTTGGGCTTTTGCATTAGTGTTTTTAGAAGACAATTTATTGACTTTTAACATCTGAAAAAAATTACATCTACATCTTAAAAAATATATTATCACCAACGCAAGGGATTTTCAGGAATGAGTATCCAGGGTGGGTTGAGACAAGTGGAGTAGACAAAGCTACCTACCCACTCTGCTCCCGCACCCAAAGTTTGGACACACTAATGAGAGTTTAATTTTCATGTCAATATTTCTTTCATCCTTTTGTCTATTCCTTTGATCAATGTTCATTAAGTGCCTACTATATGCAGATAATGTGCTAAACATTGGGCTTGACTGTGATAAATAAAACTGAGTCTTCCTGGGAGAAAAAAATAATATGACAGGAACATAGCCTGAGATGGAAGTGAGACTGACTACCTCTTGAATTAAAGGCAGCTGGGCCCAGAGGATTATTGAACCTGAGTTGACACTCCAGTTGCAATCAGGAATGCTGGAAAAGAAAACAGAATGGAAAAATCTGCCCTGTGCAAGGTCTCCTGCTCTAGTACGCTTTCTGGTGAGGGGAATTACAAAGGTGAGCTCAGAAAGGAAAATGAACTGGGGAGCAGGTCTTGCCTTTAGGCTTGGAACTGACCCAGACTAGTAAAACATAGCACATAAAATACGGTGAGTGCACAACAAAACGGTTGAAAGCTGAAATAAGAAGTATAAGATATTATCATAAAATAGACACATCGTAAAATGAAACATTTACTAGTTATAATATCCAAGAGTAGAAAAGTAATATTTGTCTTCCTATAAAATAAATTATAGATCACAATTTAATGATCAAATGATAAATATTACAGAAATTTTGGGAGAGAAGTCTATTGAAGCTGGAATAATTGAGGCTTCAAAGAAAGTTATTATCTGAGCTGGGCCTAGAAAAACAAGTTATTTCATTCAGCATTTAACAAATATTTGCTAAAAATCTACTATGGGTTAGCAGTGAGACTCTTAGACTTACCTGTGAAATGGTAGGTTGAATTGAATGACTTTTCTTTAGTTTGAACCACTCACTACATGCTCTGATTCTATGGGTAAAGAGGAAAATTTGTGAGGTGGCAGGAATAGAAGAAAGCTGTGGCAGGCAGAAGAATGGGTCTCCAAAAAGTCCAAGTGCCAATCTCTGGAATCCATAGATATGTTATTATACCTGGCAAAATGGATTTTTCAGAAGTGATTAAATTAAGGAACTTGGGATGAGATTAGCTAGATTATTCAGATAAACTGAATCTAATTACATGCGTCCTCAAAATTGAAGAAGCTGTCTTAGCATTCTAAGAGAAAAGGAGCTATGACTTCAGAAGAATGATCAGAAAATTGTAACATTGCTGGCTTGGAAGATGGCAGAAGGCCACAAGGCAAGGAATATAGGTGGCCTCCAGGAACTGGGAGACGAACACAACCCTGATGACACCTTGATTTTAGCTTAGCAAGACCTGTGTTGGACTTCAAACCTACAGAACTGTAAGATAAGAAATTTGTGTTGGTCTAAGCAACTAAATTTATGTTAGTTTGTTGTATCAGCAATAGGAAACTAATGTAAAAGTGTTTATGTCAAGGTTATAGTAGGTCCATGATGCAGAGGGATATAAAAAGTATAAATTGTTTTTAATGAACAAAGGTAAGAAATTGGTAAGACATTGGCTGAGTTGTAGAGTATGTACAGAGAAATAACAGAAGATGACTCAGTGCAAATATGTTGGTTTAGGTATCGAGGGTCTTGAAATTTAGGCAAAGTTTTATTTGTTTTATTTTTTATATGATAAAAAATAATAGGAAATCATCAAAGGTTGTTGAGAAGTATATAAGTTGATTTAGGAGAAAAAAGACAAAATATTTAATACTATTGCTCTTTGCTTTTAAGAAATCAATAAAGTATAAATCATAAAAGTCAAATATAAAGTCATAAAATTAATAATAAAATAGCATATTTAGAGAACTACATTCTGATGCTTTCACAAAAGCTTAAATCCTCTTTATAATTTTAAAAATATGATTGACACCAGTAAACTGTCAGTATTTAAGTAAAATTATGACCATATGCATATACAACCTACATAATTACGTGAACATCAACAATACAATGAAACAGAAGCCCATTAGTTAAGAATCCTGATTTGACATAGTTCTTGATGGTGTATGGCATCTTATAGCTATTTCATTTAAAAAAAAAACTATCTTCTAGGGACTAACTTTAGAAACAAAAGATACTTTTTGTAGAAAATTTTATTCAGAACATTGCTATAATGGAAATATGAATGATTGAATAAAGACCGCCTTTTAGGAGAAAGACAGGTTTATTAGGATTGTCAAACTCCAAATGAAGAGTTAATGAAACATTCAAATCCTGCTGCTGTATTAATGGAAAGATTCAAATGCAAAGTTTCTGTGGAAAGTGGAGGTCTCTGCTACTTTTAAGAAGAGGCTAACTGATGCAACTTCACAACTGAGTGGTAACATTTAAGTGGGCTTTTATTATGAGGGAAAAAAAGGTCAACAGGAGAAAAAGGAGGAGGTCGGGGAGAGGGAAGAGAGGAATAGGAAGAAAACAGGATTTCTAAGGATGTTACTATTTACAAAAGTATAAATTAACTAAAAAAGTTCTGACTTACAGTTAAGTCAGCTCTTGTTAAAGGTCCAGGGAATTCTGGGCATGAGAAAAATGGAACAGAGCAACCGTCTTCCTCTGCTTTGGAAAGAAAAAGAATCTATGTTTCACTCGTCACTTTTTGGACAACTCATTGTAATATCATCCACGGTAACATTCCAAATAGGTCCAAAATGGGTTAAATGGAAATTCAGTAAGCTACCTTAAATCCCTAACCCAGTGATTTACTGCTTAAAAGAAATGCATTTGAAAATTTGTTTCAATTTGGCTTTTACATAAAAATCTAAACAATGTTATTTGATCACACATTCACCAGAACAATAAATGTTAAAAACATTTTTTCTTATAACATCGTGTGCTGGTGAGGATATGGACTAGAGTGAATCCTTTTATGTTGGTAGTGGTTGCATAAATTGGTACAGCAGGTTTCGAGAACAATCTGGCAATATCTAGGAAGGTTGTTCAGGATCCAACCTTCTACTCCTAAGTGCTGTATTTACTTCAGAACAACTCTTGCATGTGTGCATGAGAAAATACGCACAAGGGTATTCAATGTGACATTGTTGTTTATAGAAAAAAAAATTGAAAAGCAACCTAAATATTCATCATCACAAGTGGATAAAATTATACACAACAGTCACAATGAATAATGAAAATAAACAGAGAAACATTGAAAGAAAAAGGCAAATTCTTACAACATTATATCTGTTATTTAAAATTTTGAAACACATAAAAATAATATATGTTGTAGAGGGGAGGGTATAGCTCAAGTGGTGGAGCACATGCCTCGCATGCCTGGGTCCTGGGTTCAATCCCCAGTACCTCCTCAGAAAAATCAAATCAATAAATAAACCTAATTATCTCCTCCTTGCAAAAAACAAATTAAAAAAAATGTTGTATGTCGACATACACATAAATCTTATATATTTGTATGTAAAAATATGAAGACGTGGACAGAAAGGATGTATTTCCATTTCAGAATGGTGATTATGTCTGGGATGCAAGACGAATGGATGACATGGAAGAGCATCAATTAGGCTGTACAAAAAGGACTTTGATCAAAGCTTCACTGTTTTATGTCTTTCCAGAATTATCCAAAGAAAGTGTGATAACATATTTATTAAATCTGATAGGTGATTACAATATGTTTGTTAGATTACTTTTCTGTATTTTCCAATATAAACCAATTTTTTAAAAAGGGCTATATTTAATTATTTTCCTGTATGCACTAATTATCTCATGAATAATCTGGTGTGGTTTTAATTTGGCTTGTTTTGTATGGTTCTGTTAGTCCTATTTCAGTCTCAGACCATAGTTTTCATTTCAATCAGCTGACCTATATTCCTCCTTCAGTTGTGTGCTTATAGCACAGAGGTCTTTTCCAATACAATCATGCATTTGATAATCTGTTTGCAAAATTATTTCTCGAAGACTTTCAAAATCTCTGTGGGGCTATACTCTGCAATATTTCTATTAGTTTTTTTCAAGATTAAATTGAATGTCCCAAATATGATTCATTAAGCACAAGCTCTTGAAAAATAAGGTCACCATTAAAAAATGTAACTATTTTGAGCTGGCTAATCTGATTGATGGAGATAAATATGTGTCATTTCTGAGAAAAAGACTAACTTGTCATTAGCTGTATCTTACTCATTGATATCAAGGGATTATAATGGGGGTGGCATTGTTCTTTCATCTTCATCCTTGGGAGAGCAGCCTTGACCCTTAGCTTGTTTCATTATCGTCTTTCACAATAAATCATCAACCCATCATGGACAGCCATTTAGAGAGCAATAATAATAATAGTTAACATTTAAGGAGCTTTTATTATTTGCAGTGCTGTGGTCAGCACTTTATGTAATTGTCTCATATCATTTTAACAACCCATGAAGAAGAAGCTATTATTATTTACCTTTTGTAGATACAGGAACTGAGGCTTAGAGGGGCCAATGAGATCTCAAAAAAATCAAAACTCTAGGCAGATGACAGCATAGTCCTAAATTAAACTGTAAGCAAAAAAGATTTCATTCTGAGTTTGGTAAATATCTTAGCAAAGGAAGCCTGTTCTGATGGCAAAAAAAAAGATATCTGGAAAGAAGTTGGAAATGATGCTTTGCTAGTGGAAGAAAAAGGGTATGTATAGGGGCAGAGAAACACATGGAGACTTCCAGCACATTCTAGTCTTTCCTGATAATATTGCAACACAAACCCTACAAGCTTGATTTATTTCTGGTTTTTGTTTTCTGTATAGCTTGAGGGTTCCTGTGGAGGAAATCAAATCCTAAATAACCAGAGGCAACACAGAGCAATAGCAGAAGGAAAGTGGTGGACAAGGAAAAGGTGTAGGATGTGTGTGGTCTCTGCGAGGGGTAGTCTTGAGGAAGATTCACACGGATGGCAGTTCAGAAAGTGTGTGAGACTGGTAGTGGCAGGGGCTGCACAGGCACATAGCGGAAGGCTAGGAAAGTGAGCTAACTAAACACCAGGAAAAACGCTGCAAAAGTCCCCTGTGCCAAGCAAGGAAAAGGAAAGGATTTTGGATGAAGTGAACATATTTTTGGAAAGTCTCAGTATTCACCTGAAGCTTACATGTTTAATATTGCATATATATTAGAACAATAGAGCCCAATAGAACTTTCTCTGTAGCCCAGGAGTGATTGGAACAGGTTTACATGAACAAAGGATTTGTTTTTTTCTGCAAACTTTGTTTATACCCATCACACCCTCAGCCTTCTCTGTCTGACTTTTCCCTCCTCCTCTCCATTTACTCTTCTTTTTCTCTCTTTCCAGAAATTTGACTTTACAATCTATTAGGTATCTGACACAACTTTCTCATTCTCTCTGGTCTGCCTCTTGCACTGAGTTAATGCTTTTTTGCTCCTAATTTTAAAATTGATGTCTGTTTCTCTTTTAGCTTTTAACCTGTCATTTCTTTGTTCACACTTCACCTACATGCCTTCACTTACTCTTTTAGACCTGCACTTTGCCCTTTCCCATTCTGCTCCCTGTCCCGGGGGACTGATCTTCTTGGACAATAAATATATTAAGAGGTCCCCTCCCCTCTAGTCATCACCTCACGTTGGCTTTGCCTCTTGACCACAGGTCAGAGCTCTTGTTGAAGTAATTCTCCATACAGGATCTTCTCTTTGGCTTCCAGGAACCACATGTTCTTTCTCAGGTCAGGCGTAGGAATAGTAAGAACACAAGTTTTTTCTAGTCCTGGACTCTGGTGATATCCCTTGTGATTTCTTTTTACCCTGCTCACTCCTTGGTAAACAGTTCATTTATTAGATCCTCTTCCAATCATCCAAATTTGTGAGTATCATCTATTTCCTGTTGGGACTTTTCCTTTATTTTGCACTCTCCTGATTTAGTTGGTCCTGGGCACCCATTTATCTATCTTGTATTTATTACCCTGTTTTAATCTATACTTCATTAGGGAGCTTGTAGAATGAAAAAATATTTCAAGATTGAAAGTCTGAAGAGTCTGATGTCTGCTTTGTCATTTGCTAGCCATGTGATCATAAGCAGATCATTTCTTTCTTCTGAACCTTATTTTTTCTTTCTCACCTAGAAAATGAAGAGAGTTAAATTAGATGATTTCTAAGAGTATCTTCTGGCTTTAAGATTCTACAGTTTCATGAAATAAGCAATATATAATGTTTTAATCTCAGTAATTGCTCAACTTTATTCTGACTTTGCTTTATTTTGACTTTGTATGAGGACAATTTCTTTATGAAAACAATCACTGCTTTCTATATTATATGTAAAATTTTTAAATATAAGAAAGTAAACCTGAATGAGTTTAAGATATAAAAAATGCTAATACAAATATGAAAATATGAACTAAATAGCTATCATGATTATGTAGCTTTGACTTTGAAATGTGAACAGTAAAATTCTATTCAAAACCTGAAGCAAAAGAAGAAAGTAAAGTGTGGGTAGTTACTTACCTAACACACATGGATTATGTATATTTTGAACATTTAGATTGAATGAATGCAATTTGCTTGTATTTTCAGGCACGGGTTGTGGAAAGAGCAGTTGCTTTAGGTGTTATCTATAAAAGGTTTGGCTGTCAGTTGAACTTTTCCATTTCATTTTCCCCTTATCTCTTTAGAAGTGAAGAGGTAATTTTTTGAAATATATAACATTTTAAAAAGGGAGAAAGAGCACTCTACATTGAACAGTTAAATCTCAGGGAATATTTTGTCCATATTTTCGCTGAAGAATGTAAGACTGAATACTTTTAAGATGGGCTTTTGGGCCATTGTCTCACTGGACTTGCTATTAAAATACCAAACCATAATGTGCTACTAATATTTCCAAATAACATTGTGCATTTTTCTTTTACTGAAAGGTGTTTTCTTTCAAAGAAGTCAAGCAAATACACTTATGCTATTAAAAGTACTTTTGAGAGCCCTTGAAAAGGAAAAAAATGTATGTAGTGTTCAATATTTAAATTCTGCACTTGAGGCAGACTGATGCCGCCATGCAATTGGCCACAGAATTCAGTTTCTGTCACGGAATTCGCCCTGTGCAGATCACCATGCAGCTCCGCTCTCATGTGGCTGACGGGGAGGCCAGGGGGAGTACTGCATTTGCTTTGCTTTGGCTCTGGCTTAGGAAAATTGCTCAGGCGATTGCTCTTTGTAGCATGTAATGCTGTTAGTTCCTATCCCACTGCTAACAGCCTTCCACCCCTAAGTAGACCACAGAGCGGATGGAAGAAAGAAAAACTACTACTTGTCCTAACTGTATTGGCCCACGTATCAATAGAGCCTGGTGGCTTTCCAATCCTACCTCTGCCAACTCCGTGTGGATCTGAGGACGCCAGCATGGAATCATTTACTCCACGTTGGACCAGGTATTACCCTGCACGGTGCCAACATTCTTTTCCTAGTTCGAGTAGACTGTAAATTTCAGAAAGAAATAAAGTGAAAACTTCAAAAAAGGTAGAAAAAAGAGGGGAGATTCTGAATACAGATTTATGCATTTCTTGTAACATTTATTATACTGAATGTGCGACTATGTATATTTTACATTTTTAAGGATTGATCCCAAACAAGATTTTGCTTCTGTATTCAAAGCGAGGAGCTGACCCTGAAATCTGATCAGCTGCTTGGTGGCATATGTAGTGCTGACAATAATCTCTCTCCATTTGGGGCATCATAGTCACTGCATCTGATGGAGGTCAGCATATCACGTCCACCCATAGTGTAGGTGGTGGCGCAGGTGGCCATGCAGGCTGAGATCTTACACTTTATTTTTATGGCTTAGGGCTTTCTTAAGCAAAGCTTTATTTACTGTAAAGGTGCTATCCTTTGGAAGAGATTCAGGGAAATACCATGTAATGGACTTATTTTTATATGTAATGGATTAATTTTCAAATATGCATTAAAACAGTACACTCAGTAGAACAGAAAGAGAAAGCAATCCATGCACCCGTGCTAAATTCACTCCTTAATGGGCAAATTGCTAAGAGAGAAGAAATAGAAAAAAGAAAAGGAACACTCAGTCTTCAGATGTCAGGTCTTCTTCTGTAGTTTTCACATAGGCAATAGTGTGAGAGAGATTAAGTTTTTCCTTAAGGAAATGTAGACAGTAATGGGTTTGCCATTTTTACTGTTCAGCACAAGTCTGACAACACTCATTTAGCTTCTAATGCTTTGTTTTCTTGAAGTCAATAATGAATTTCAGTTTCCTTGTCTATCAGATCAGTTTGTTGGTTTTTTTCCCTCAGATTTTACATCCCTCAAGACTTTGTGGGGACAGAACAAAAAAAAGAGTAAAAACTTCCCCACTAAATCAGCTGAATAATGGATAGCACAATAAAATAAAATGTGAATTTGCCTTGATAATTCAGAGCCAAGCCAGTGCCTGAACAAACCCTCAAAAGTGTTATTTACATAAAGAAAAGCACCCTATTATTTTATTTCACATGAAATAAAGCACTCTATTAACCGTCCCATTCAGGGGAGACAGTCGAAATTCTCATCTTCTGAAATGTATGTGTTCAAGGTTTTGTAAGAGAGGCTACTGTGATCTGAGAGCTACTTCTATCCCATCCCAGACAACTCTATTCCATTCTGAAATGGTGCCAAACCATTTATCTCAAAGATCTGAGCATCTAACAAGTTAACTGGAGGGACTCCCTTTTGTTTTCATGTTTTGGTGGATTCATTATCAGAACCAGTTTTCTTTAGCAAACATATAAATTTATCATAACTTCAGAGCCCTGAATGTGATTCAAAATAAATCAGCCATGACCATTACTGCCAACTGAGACCATTGGAAAGGGGCCCTGGAATAGTGTAATTAGTTGCCATTACGTGGCTGCAAGCCTGCAATTTTCCTACTGACTCTGACCCACTGCCTTGCTTAAGTAAGTATTTGCACGCAAACTCATGATAATTGATCCCCTTCTGTGTCAAGTGTCTTCATAACTTTAAAAATTAAAGATGCAGAGTGTCTCAAGTGGTTTGGGTAGGCAATTTTATTCCAATTTTATTATCACAATGGGTCCATAATATGCATGGAGTGTCCTTTCTGATTAGCCACGCCTCAGCAGTTATCCACTCTATTTCCATATTTGCCTATCTTTCCCTACTCTGTTCCTCCTTTGCTTCCAATCTAGGCTTCCCCTCATTTTCTGGGAAAATGGAAGGGGCTGCTTGCAGAAATTAACTAACTATTCAAATTAGCTGCCCAGAGTCAGGATTGGCTAAGGCAAGATGGTGTTCCCTGCTAAATAGCTGTTTCTATTACACGTGAAAATGATTTCTGTCACTTCAGAGATTGGGGAGGAGGAGATGTCTAGGTGTCTGGGTACAATGAAAACTTTTCTCTAATCATTGGAATTTTTCATATTTTAAATTATCTCAGTACCAAATTATAAAAAGGGAGCATTTTGTGTTGTAACCCATCAATAGTGCTGCTGTCAGCTAGGAACGCCTGGGGCGCTCACCTGGCCCTCCCCTATTTGTGATGAGCCCCCACAGACAGTTCTCCGACCAAAGCCAATGTTGTAGCTGGACTGGCCCTTGTGATTCTTGTTACAATCACCAGCCATGCCTCAGCAACAACCAAGAGGGAACTTCGAAAAAACAAGTTTCATTAATTCATACAAGTGTCCTGGAGGGTGTATGGCCTGCCTGGGGCCACACAGAGAAATCTCGGGCAGAGAGAGAGAGAGCTTGCAGATCTGGGGCTCTCCCTTTATTACACCTGAGGGTGAGGGTCCTAGGGTTTCTTTGGTTCACTCTACCTCGATCAATTTAAAACAGAGCAGGAAATAAATTACTGAAAGACAGAAGCAGGGTCATTCTGTTGCCAGAGAATAGGTTCTTGTCTCCCACAGGAAAGAATTCAAGAGTGAGGCATAGTAAAGTGAGAGTAAGTTTATTCAGGGAGATACACACTCCATAGACAGAGTGCAGGCTGTCTCAGAAGGCAGAGAGAGAGAGACAGAGAGAGAGAGAGAGAGAGAGCACAAGATGCGGAGCTGTCAGTTTTTATGGGCTCAGTAATTTCGTATGCTAATAAGTAGGAGGATCAGTCCAACTACTTTGGGGAAGGGGCAGGGATTTCCAAGAATAGGGCCTCTGCCCATTTTTTTGATCTTCTATGGTCAGCCTAGGAATTGTCATGGCACCTGTGGGTATGCCATGAGGCTAAAGGTCTACTGGAAGTCGAATCTTCCACCATCTTGCTTGTAACCAGCTTGTCTTGTCCTCAATAGCTATGTCATTCCTTCAATGGTTGTACCCTGCCTCCTTCCCTCCTGTCCTAATTCAAGTAGTCAAGTATCTGGGTCACTTGAGGATTTGTAAAAGAGGAATTTCATGGGTGGAGCAGCCTGTTTCTTTATCTTGTTGTGTAGTTGGCCGTATGTTTCTTTGAGATGGATGTCTTTGAGGTAAATGCCTTCACAATCAAAAGCTTACAGGTACTTACAATCAAAAAAGCTAATTGTTAAGTGCTTACACTACAGTGAGGCAAACAGAAAAAATTAGCTTATTTAGCAGACTGCGAAGTGACAAGAATTATTTTAAGACAAATTGTGGCATACATGCATAATATTACACAAAGTTAAATATAAATAATTTAGGGAGCAAGTTATTTAATTACAAGATCCCTTTATTTTTTTTCTCTCCTTTCAGGTTCTTTTTTCATATTTCTATTTTTGTTTCATTTCCCAGTAAAGTCAGCGGTCATGTCTTTAACCGTACATTAGGATGTATATTATTCATTTTATTGGTCACTTACAAAGTGAAACAATAAAAACTCAAATCATCCTTTACTACAGGAACAGTTATAAAAGCAATGATAATATCGAACTTCCGTAACAACTGCATCAGGGTGAAGTGTTTTTAACTGCCCTAGTGTCATTGTCCGAACATGAATTAGGACCATTGTGTGTCACAAGAGGCCTTTCACCCAACAGTAGTTGAGAAATCCTATCTGGACTAAGTCAGTAAATCAACTCCAAAGTCAAAGAAAGAATCCAAATTTTGTCACAAAATGACTAAATATGTTTAGGCATTCATTTTATTTCACAGGCAAATGCGGTCCACTGATATCAAAAAGAAGGCTTTGTGAGTAAAATCATGAAAACTGCACTGGGGAAGTAACTTTAATAAAATTCCAAAGTTTAGAATATCATGAAGATGACCCACTCCCATGTATTCCCAAAATCGGGAGGGTTTTCTTTTATATAGTGATTTATTCCTATGGCTGTAAATGAAAGAGTCTGATCGTTTGTAGCCCATGCAGAAATCAACGGAAGCATGTGAAAATCAGAGCCATACTTGAGATCACCGGGAGTCTGACATTTACAAAGATCTCTAGTTATAGAAGCTCATGGTTTTCTTCCATAATTTGTTGTAGTGTGAACCACTGGTTCAGTCAGGAAGCTCTCTTGCCACTACAGACCTTTAAAGGAACTTCTCTTTAGTAGCTGATTGACAGCTGTTCAATAAATCTTCAAGATGATTTGTTCATGAGATTATAGACATTGGTTATTACCTCTAAAACTTATTTTCAGTTAAATATAAATTATTTCCTACAAGTTTAGTCATTTTATTCTTATTTCTGGTCTCCCACTTTCATTATTGTAAGATATTAAACCTAGATATGAATTTTATTATTGTAAAATGCTGCCATTTGATTACTTCCTGGCTGTAAGGACAAGAAGTCAACTTCACAATGAGTTCTTAGCACAGTGGTGGCTTGTTTTATGAATTTTGGTGATAAACACTTGACTTTGGTGCCCAACATTAGTCATCTATAAAATACTTTTTTATGTTCAGAGAGATGGAGCTAAAGAAACAGCAATAGAATAAAATGTACACGTCTTCAAAAATAAAGCTATTTCCCATTTTAACTGAGAATTGGGCAAGACTCATTTAATGTTTAAAATTACAAATGTTTGTGGTGTAGTATTGGAAAGTAACTTCTTATTACCTTAAATTACTTACTGTAAATTTCCTTATACAGACAATTGAGTCTTATATTTATCACTTATCTTTAAATGAATGAGAAAGATAACTTACCATAATTAGGATGAAAGTTTTCTCCTTATTAATACTAATGAGGAAAACACCAAAGGGTGAGAGTTAAGTTTAACAATGCATTTTAAAAGTACAGATTTCTGTGGGGCTCAGAACAGATCTCAGTTTTCTCCTAGTTTTGATGCAAACTTAAGGCATGTTGCTTTTTTAAATTTCAGATATTCTCTAACGTCTAAAAGTGACATGAAACTCACCACACATTTTATTCTATCTCTATTTATATTTCTATCTACCTATTTATCTATTTACTTATGTGTATCTATCATCTTCAGTATTGTCTTGCCTCCCTTAAATGATTAAGTTCTTATAAGCCTGGACTCTGAGTTTCATTAAGCTAAGTATATAGTGAAGTACTGTATACCAAAGAGATTTGTAAATTCAATCTCTGATTAGCCACTAAGTAAATACGGAGTCTCTAAGACTATCCTGCTGATACTGTAGCAGCTAACCCCATGTAACTACTGAGAACTTGAAGTGTGGGTTGTGTGACTGAAAAACTGAATTTTAAATTTTATTTAATTTTAAGTAATTTAAAAACTGATACTTGATTCATTTATTGGAAAATTTTTAACTTTGGAAGTATTCAGGAGTGAAATGTAATGATATCTGCAACGTACTTTGGAAGGTTTGACGAAAGGCAAGTGTGTGTGTGTGTGTGTGTGTAGGTAGTGTGTGAGGCAGAATGTTAATAGTGGGTGAGTCATGACAATTTTTCTGTGCTGCTTTCATTCGATTTAACATTTTTCAAATTAAAAATGTTTACATATGAATTTTCTCTTGTATACGTGACATAGGGGAAAAGAAATGTGATTAATAATTCCATAACCCCAACATAGAAGTGACAAATATTTGTACCATATATAACAAATGGTTAATAAAACTAGTATAGAAGAAAACTTTAAGATCAATAAGAAAAAGAAAATTGATGAAATAACATGAATAGGTTAGCAACAAAAGAATAAAGACAAATGGCCAGTAGACTTACCAAAATGTTTATTATTGATAATCAAAGGCAAGAACTTAGATACAATACTGAGTTGAAAAAATTTAGTTTTCTACCTGTGTTTCTCTCTTACTCTCACATAGAACACGTCACTTTGGTCACCAAATGTGTGATTTTTTGCCACACCAAGCAATTCTCTGTGACATCAGCTGGTATCCTACAACTTAATTCTAACACTGGAGATAGTGTCAGATTCCACACCTTAAGGGCTGAGTCCCACAAGACTGCCCCTCTCACCTCAGAGGTCATCCTCAAGTTAGAACCTCCCCAGGTTACCCACAATGTCTCTCTGATTTGTTTACAAATCAGAGGTTCCCACGACCCCGCCCTCAGTTTCAGTCAATTTGCTAGAGTGGCTCACAGAACTCAGGAAAACACTAACGTTTACCAGTTTATTAAAAGATATGACAAAAGATACAGATAAACAAGTAGTTGAAGAGCTACATAGGGTGATGTTTGACAGGATCTTGAGAGCAGGAGCTCTGTCCCTGTGGAGCTGAGGTGCATTTACCGTCCCAGCACCTGGACGTGTTCACCAACCTGGAAGTTCTCGGAACCCTCTACTCTTGGGAATTTGGGGAGACTTCATCATGGGGGCATGAACAATTATTAATTCTATTTCTAGCCCCTCTTCCCTTGCTGGAGGTTGAGGGATGAGGCTGAAAATTTCACACTTCTAATCATTGCTTGGTGAACAGCCCCATCCAGGAGCCATCCAGGAGTTTACCTAGAGTTGCCTCAATAGAACAAAAGATGCTCCTCGTGCTCTTATCACTTAGGAAATTACAACGGTTTTAGGACCTCTGTACCAGGAACCAGTACATATATTTTCTATTATCTCACAAATACCAAGGTAGAAATTTTGCTTCTCATTTAATAAAACATTTTACAATTATAAATAGTGTGATGGTCCAGGGAAACAGATGATCTCAAGCTGCCATAAAAGTATAATATCTTGAGAAAACTATTTGTAAATTTGTATTAAGTCACCCTAAGAAGATGAGAAATGTCAGTAAAAATATACCTATGGAGATTTTTTTAAAGGAGAATTTTTAAAAGGCAGAATATTACAGATTCTGGATTCTGTTTCCCCATTTTTAGAATAGAAAACATTAAAAATGCCTGCCCCTGGGTGGAGCTGCAGGTATTCACTGAAATAATGATTGCAAAATTAAGAGAATTAAATGAGATAATGAATGCATAGTAAATGGCACTCAGTCAGTACAGTATTCAAATAAAAATGACCACACAGACTCACTGAGGGGATTATATAAATAAATTACATAATTTCAATATAACAAGAAACAATGGATTCATCATAGAATATGTGTTCAAAGATTTCTAGCCAATATTTGAAAAGAAAAAGTCAGGTTTACCAAAAAAAAAGTGTTCAGTATGACTTGATTTTGTAAAAAGATACATGAATAGTTACATTTATACTCATGTAAAAGTATAGAAGGCCATATAACGAAACACTAACAGTGGATTTTTAGATAGTAGGATTATGGATAATGTTATTTTTTTTCCTCCCTGTGTTTCCCATAGTTATTTCATTTATGGATGCAAAATAATTCAGCAAGAACATGACAACATTCTTTGAAAATAGAACATGATTTCTTTTTCACAGGCCAGATTAGAAAAAGAAAGTTGATAAGGAAGATGAGCTGAAAGTACTGATATGGCAGGAGTTCAGCTTCATGTGAGAGGGTGTCTTGTGAAGGACTTCAGGTGAACATAATGAGGATAGTGTCATTTTTTATTAGAAATATAGTTGTTTGGTGAAATCAAATGGACTAGGGTAAAAACTGATTCTGATGTTCATTGTGCTTTGATTGGAGGAAATTTTCTTTAACTTTTCTGAGTTTCCATCTTCCCACTTGTATGCTGAGAATAATATTAACCTAAATAAGAACACTGTGATCTTTAAATGAAATGACGAAAGTGGGGAGGAAAGTAGGAAAGCTATGAGAAACCAGCATTTGTTTGATACCCACTTTGGCAAATATCAAGCTATTCAATTTACAAACATAATCTCATTTAATCTTCATAGACCAGTGAGGCATTCTGGATGCAATTCCCTGCAAAGTTCACCTGACTTCAGCTGTTAATGTACAGAGCCTGCTTTACAAGTCCTAAAGCCAGATCCTGGAAGTATAATGTTTCCTTTGTCCCCACAGCCTGAAATGAACCATTTTGGCAGGTGTGACAACGCTGAGAGTGTAACATGTTCTCATTCGACCTTAAGTTCTACCAAGATGCTTGCACGTGAATCTATAACAAAATTCAGAAACACAGAAACGGGGGTTAGCCTCGTAGCCCTCTGGAAGACTTGGATGAAATAGGGTGATAGAGGGTTCAGCCAGCCACAGAGGAATCGAAATCAGGCGGATTCAAGAAAATGCCATTTGCATTTGCACTTTGTTTATAGCTTTTGCATCTTCTTAGTGAATCAAATCGTTCCCTGAAGATTCACAGGCCTGAGTTCAGCACATAACGGAGATAAGGAGACCCAATTGCATTTTCAAGCCTCGGATAAACAGATCAAGATAGCATTAAAATTAAGAGACAGAGAGATCAGTAATACATTGTTACAGCTTTGAGGTTGGGTGGAAATTATTATACTTCTACCGTGTCTTTGCTCCTGAGACACTTGCTATACCACACCACTGAATTATAGACATTTATTACCCTTAATACATTCACTTCTTGTCAGCAGCTTCTGGGCATAGGGGAAATGATGTTCAGTTTAAGACAACATAACTGTAAATCCTAATCCATTAATTTACTTTTATCAAGGTAAGTTCTTGCAATTCAAATCGCTTGACTGAAAAGTTGTTATTTTATCATTCTAAATAAAAGCTGCATTTCTTCTTTGCTTAATTTACAAATTAGGTAGTATTTCTCCTTTTTAATTGCCCATGCTAACAGTTTTAAGTGTATGGGCCCATATGGAACAGTACAGCATGAAAATAATTTAGATCACCATGAGTGTCTTTCTGATTCTCCCCAGTTTACTGCATTATTAAATATTACATAAATTATTCAATGTCCTTTATATCAAGCATATATTTTTTTCTTGCAAATAGGATCAAGACTAAGTGGTGTTACTTAGGGTTACAAGACCCAGATTATATAATATCTTTTTTTCTAACAACAAAAAAAGGCCTACCCTTAATTTATATACTTTGCTGATAGAAACACAGGGGAAAATGCAATGACAGAAAAACGGGGAGGCACTTTAGTTTATTTACACAATAAATAGCCACATTTGTTGGTATTTAATGTTTAGTTTTTTTAACTGCCTCTGTGCCCTGAGAGAAAGATTTGAGCATTTACTTTCTTCTTGGTTATCTGGCCCCAACAGAAGATTGCCTGGGAGCTGGAGAAGTAGGCATTTAAAAACCCAAATATTTAATTATGTCTCCTGGCCTGGTTAAGGAGGCAGCATGTCCTTTAGCGAAACAAGAATGCCTCTGCATGGGGTGGGGCTTGGCAGTGTCTGAGAATGAGTGTCTGACACTCCTTGCACTGGATGGGGAGCAGTCTGAGAGCTTATCAGCTTTCTACTACTTCCTGCTTGTAGCTCTGTTATTTTCAAAGATGGTGAATTCCCAAACTGGACATACTGAGAACCAATTGTAAGTATAATAGGTATGCTAAACAAGGTGGCCCATTTTTCTGTTAGACTTGTTGTTCATTCTATATATATTGATCTCAAATTTACTTCCACATAACTGCTACCCGTTGGTCCTGATTCTTCTTCCTGAAGCAACATGAAAGAACCCTTTTTCTTTTCTATACTACAGCTCTTGTCTATTTGACATTTTCTATGATCCATGGAGGGCCATGTTAGACTATGCAATATTTTGATGTGTTTCCTGAAATAATTAGTTATATACACATCCATATTATAATAGAGGATATCAAATTATTTCTTAAGGATCAAAGACTAGCCCTCCTTGAGACCTAAAATAAAACCTGTAAAATATTTTCAAATTAACAATATTTAATCACAGCATCCTTGCATCACTATAAAAACTTTAGCAATTAGTGAATATGTGATTACACGTTAAAGAAATATGAAAAATTGAGACTGTAGTAGATGTTGTAGTTGTAAGGAAATCTCTTGACCTAACTGAATAATAAAATGTCTTTAGGGCATTAGACTGCTTATGAAATCGGAATTTATTGGTAATTCCTTTGGAATGTGTGAGAAGGTACATGTCACTGGGGTGGTGAGAGGTGTTTTGATGAAAGCCAGTGGAATATTCCTAAGAATTTCATTTTAAAAGAAACAAAAAAGACCATAGTGCAGTTAACATATTGCATGCCTGTCGGCATCTTATTCTAAAAGCACTTTCCACACAAGAGTAATTTTAATAATTAGGACTGCCATTACGCTACTGCTGACAACTTCCAAATGTCTATAGGGAACCGAAGGTTAGTGTGTGTGTGTGTTTGTGTGTGTGTGTGTGTGTGTGTGTGTGTTTGTGTGTGTGTGCGCGCGCTCGCTCCTCCATTTGGGTACCTTTGTCCTCTGCTCCTCAGCGGTATTTAGTTGGCATAAAATCAGATCTCACTAGTTAGGATTAGCCTTAGTCAATGAGGGTAGGTGAGGGGTAGAGGAAGTAAAATTCTAAAATTAATACTATTTGAAAATATCGCGTTCACTAGTATTGTTTCTCTGTGCTTTAAATTTTTTTCTTGAATATGGAGAAAACAATGGTAAAGATAAATTTTATAAATCCCAATAATACAACAAATACCAACAGAAGTTTTTTTTTTTTGCTCTAAGTGTCAAGCCAGACCCTTGAAAGTCTTGTCTGATATTCTTTTTAGAGCAGATGAAAGGAAGTTCTGAGATCCAGAGGGCTCTACAGGGGTTATGCAGAATCAAGGCAGAGGAAAAACCAAGGTATTTTCATTCCCACTCTCACTGCATCGGAATCACCTGAAAGATATTTTTAAAGTGCTGATTATGCCCAGAGAAGTTCTGATTTTACTAGCCTGAGGGGCTTGGGCACTGGTATTTTAAAAATATCTCCTTAGGTGACATTAATGGTGTCGCCAGGGATTGGGACAACTGGTCTACTTTAGAACATCATAGACATCAAACTCACACTTAGTAGGTCCCACACTTGAACTAGGCATTTTCATTGGAATACATCTCAATGTCTCTAACTAGTTGGGACGCTTTATTCACTTCCAAAAATATAGTTGTTTATTAATAAATGGTTAGCTTAATATTATATCCATTTATCTTATGTCTGGCTACCACTTATCAATAAGACTGAATGGCTAGTCTGTCTTGCCTCAACTGCCATTCTGCCCTTCCCATACCCAAGGCAGGTATTTCTAATAGTCCCGGATTACCAGTTAGCCTAAATAAAGCATCACGATCTTTCTGAGTACAGCATTTAAGGTAGCCATGACTACAGGGTCAGAGTTGTCATGTGTTATGTAATCTATATACTGCTTCTGCACAAAAATTAAAGCATTAGACATTTCCTCAGAAAGGCATTTGAAATGAGATTTATAAAAGTTATGTGTTCACTGACTGCAGGATATATAATAAGCTATTTTTTCATTATTTTATTATGAAACAAATGGGAATAAACATTCATAAAATTCTACAGCAAAAAATGTTTAACTATGAGGGCGACATAAGGTAATTTAGAGAGAGAGGGAAATGCAGAATTCTGGAGAAACAAGGCCAATATTTAAGTCATATTCAGTGTCCAGACTAAGGGTTGTGTTCTGGGGAATGTATGTTACTTGAGTTACGACATGTGAGTATATATGACAGTTAGGAAAGGATGATTTAAAAAGAATATAATATGACTTGGTAGGGGCCAGCGAAACAAACGTTTGCTTGGTTCAGTCTGAAATAATCTCTTGTTGATTTATATAAAATCCAACTTTTGTAGTAGGAGTTAGGGAAAGCACAAAAGTCGTATGCAAAACATCTTACATAAAGACTGAAATATTTAAATAAAAATTACTATTAAAACTCCTATATTTAAACACTAGGAAATACATTTAAAGAGAGCACATGTAGAGGAAAGTTGTGCAGAGTCCATTTAGAACTTGTCACTTATTGTGCCCTTTTTTTTCTTGTCTCAGAAGATATCTTAGCTTTTTTTTTTTTTTTCTCACCTTCTTCCTTAGGTCCATTTTGTTTTCATACTGTTCTTTATCTCTCCAAAATGTATATCCTTAATCAGTGAGATAAAGCATTTCTTATAATTATACCCAGAGTCAGTGTGTCCATGTCCTGGTCCCTTCTGCCAACATTGACGATACCTACGTATGTAGGGAAGCTCTCTATTAAGTTCATCTAATATTGCCATAATTTCACAAGGCAGCACTGGCTCCCAATGTAGTTAACAGTTTTCTTGCAACAGTTTCTTTTCAGTTTATATGACTTTATTTCATATTTTCAGTACTTTAAAATTATTTTTATTTTACAGAAAGACAGCACTTCCCTCCTTCTATCAAGAAACTGAACTCCACTAACAACATATCACAACTCTCAAAAACCATCTGGATTTGCCCTTAGCAGTGTCTTAAGCTTACTTAGAAGGACAACTTTCAACAGAAACTGTCCTAGAAACAATTTTATTCAAAGGGTATGTATACTTTTCTTGAAAAAAATGTAAATATTATTTCAACAGCATTTAAAACATAGTTGTAACAGCAGAGCAGTACTAAGAATCTATGTGCTATTTAATTCCTCAATTAGCAAAATGTTATCTGACAGTTTATGTGTCTCTGTATTCATTCTTAGAGCTTTTTCTTAATATTTCTTTCTCTGTTTGAGTATATGTCTTTGTGTGTATGCTGCTTTTATTTATATGGCTCTTTATAGGTTAATTTCTGAAATATTTATAAGGACCTTTCTTTATGTCCATCTATTTGTATCTGTGTCTTTGACCTTCTGGATCCATCAGTGGTCAGAGTACTCATTTCTCTCTCTCTCTTTTTTTTTTTTTTAATTGAAGTATATTTGATTTACAATGTTGTGTTAGTTTCTGGTGTATAGCATAGTGATTCAATTATATATAATTGAATATATATATATGTTCTTTTTAATTATAGTTTATTATAAGGTATTGAATATAGTTCCCAGTGCTGTACAATAGGTTCTTGTTGTTTATTTTACATAAGCAGTTTGTGTCTGCTAATCCCAAACTCCTA
Organism: Camelus dromedarius; assembly: GCF_036321535.1. Classification (NCBI taxonomy): domain Eukaryota; kingdom Metazoa; phylum Chordata; class Mammalia; order Artiodactyla; family Camelidae; genus Camelus; species Camelus dromedarius. Next base: position 87,749,663 of record NC_087437.1, on the reverse strand, counting down.
ATTTATCCCTCCCCTCTTCCCCCTTTGGCAATCATAAGTTTGTTTTCTATGTCTGTGAGTCTATTTCTATTTCGTAAATAAGGACATTTGTGTTACTCTTTTTAGATTCATGGATAGTTGATATCATATGATATTTGTCTATCTCTGTCCCACTTACTTCACTTAGTATGATTATATGTCCATCCTTATTGCTGCAAATGGTATTATTCCATTCCTTTTTATGGCTGAATAATATTCTACTGTGTATATATATATCACAACTTTCATTTCTTTCTTTTTCTATACATTCATCTACTTGACATTCTTTCATTCCCCTTTTCCATTTCATTATCATTTTTCTTTTTCTTTTTCATTTATTGTATATATTTGTCTTATTGAAAAATCTTTTAATTTCTGTTCTCAAATCTAAGCATGGATGTCTTGGTTAGTTATCTTAAAAATAAACAGACACTCAGCCAATTTTCTGCTCCTCTCCCACAAGACAATGTCAATTTAGTTACCCTTTTATTTGTGGCTTTAGTGAGATTTTTCTCATTCAGAAAGAAAATAAAGATCTTCTCTCATCTGTGACTTAGAAGCAGTCCTACAAAAACAAAACCAAACAAGACAAAATGAAAACAAAACCAAAATGTAAATACAGCCTTGGAATTAAACATTTAAAAATATTAGCTCACTTGTCATGTCAGAAGGAAAAAAGTAAATATCTTGCCAGGAAAATGCAGTTGTTAATCTGATGTAGATGCATTTTAGATTAAATTTGTATTTACATATCTAAGAAACAACAAATATTTGGTCCACTGTTGCTCCCTTATTTTCTTCTGTTACTGAATGAAAAGAGGCAAGAAAGCTACCCCACAGGCTGACAGTGCCTGGAGAATCTTGCAGGTCATGCATCTGAAGTTAGCATTTCTGACGTATGTTTCTTTCAAAGTATAGGCTTTGACAAACAATGTTTATGATAAATATTTTTCACTGGTAACATTTATAATGACTTGCATCCATTTGAAAATAAATTTGAGAACAAGTAACCAAACAATAAAAAACAACACAACTGAAAATTCAATCTATCTTTGAACCTCTGGGACAGAAATACAAATTTTAGGATTTCGTTTTAAACAGTAGAAGCAGAAAATCAGACGGGTGGGTATAACTCAGTGGTAGAGGGCATGCTTAGCATGCATGAAGTCCTGGGTTCCCCAGTACCTCCATTAAAAAAAAAAAAAAGTTAAAAATTTTTCGAAAAATAAAGTAGATGATCAGTTTAGACAGTAAACACACTGGGGGGGGATCATGTTTGTCTGGTTTACTGCTTATTATCTGGTATCTAGAAATTATTGTCTTGAACTCAGTTGAGTATAGGTGCTGAATAATTATTTGTTGAACAAATTCAAACATTTGAAAAGCAATTTTGTCTTTGATCTTCGAGAGATCAACCATAAAAGAATCTTGAAATGGAGTAATTACCTAAAACCTAATACTGTTGGTCAAAATAATTTTGGGTAGTATTTAATTTTCTATTTGGGGACCTTTATTGGTTTATTACAAAACTGCTCATGAATAAGAGGAAGCACATGTAACTCTCTGTACCCTCACCTTTTCTGACAGAATGGTCTCAACCTTAATTTGGAAAATTCACATACATTTATTTTCATTCTCATAACAGGAGAACAAAGTGCTTTAACAAATTACAAGATACCCTGGTGAGCAATGGTTCTTTGGCTCACCTCCTTATATTTATCCTTTACAGAAACAAATTCTATTGCTTTTTAAAATGTTTAATCTTTTCTTATAATATTTTTGTCTTATGATCATATTTTCTCTCTTGATTTCTTTCACACTAGAAATAGGAATGAGATTTCACACTAATGTTTGTATGACTTTTCTGAAAAAAATGAATATTAAACAAGAAAATATTTATTTTGAGATAATCCACTTAACTTCTCATCCTCCCAACACGTGAAGAGGTTGGATGAGTATCTGAGATTCTCTAGTGCTGATACATTCAGGTGTATGAATCATAGAACTCCAGTTTTTAGGGTTTTCTTGTTGTGTGTCATATCTAGATTTCTGGATTCCGGACTCAAGTTGAGCAATCCTAAGAAAACTGTTGATATATTGATAGATAGATCAACATCTTTATTCATTTATTCTTTTCATTCTTTGTCCCTATGTAGTGGATATTGCAATACACACAAAAAATACAAGCATGAAAACATTAAGAATGTTTTTTGTTTTTATTTTGGGGGTAGGTAATTTGATTTGTTTGTTTGTTTATTTAACAGAAGTACTGGGAATGAACCCAGGACCTTGTGCATGCAAGGCATGTACTCTGCCACTGAAGTATCCACTCCCTCCTTAAACATGAATACATGAATAATGTTTACACAGGCAGAATATACAAAGTGGTTCTTTATGTTAAGGATCAGGAGGAACAGAGACTGGTGGCTTCTCTTTAGTCTCTTCCCTGTTGTTTTGGCCTCTTTCATACAAGTTGTAATAAAGGAAGACTAAGGCTACAAGACGTTAGAGATTTCCTTTGCCTCATTGCATAGACTTGGGAAACTATGTGGCAGATCAGGGGATTTTGTTCGGCAGCAAGTAGATGACATGGACTCCAGCAGCAGGACAGATTCTACATACAGCACAGGAGAATACTGTTTTATAGATAACAACCTCAGGCACCTAAGATCTCAGGCACCTAGCTCATCAGTGAAGGAAGGTAAATTCAGGACCATATAATTATTGGAACATGGCTTCCCTGATTTGATGTATGAAAAAGTAATGTTTGCCAGTTTACTAGTCATGCCTTCACAAATTATTTACTTCCAGCCACATCCTTTAACAGAAGCTTTTTCTGCATGTGAAAATCCTGTAACGTAAACTTAAAGAGGTATGGTGACGTAAAATTTAAAGAAAAAGTTCTATAAGAAATGGAGAATTAAAAAATGTTTCCAGCTTAAGGATTGAACCTAAAGAGGTAGACAGTGCAGATTTGGGAGTTTCAAGTGCATGTTATATTTTAAATTTTAAAATACATCTAAAGGTAAAAACCGAAACTTCTTATGAAAATGTGTATACATGCAGGCACATCACTAATGATTCATTTCAGAGAAGCTACTCTAGTTAGTTCCAAAGTTATCCTCCTAGTTTCATATATTAGGTAATTAATTAAAAAATTATATACCATACAATCATAGTCAGAAGATTCACATTTTCTGGAGATTAGCAACAACTGCAGGATAACATATATGATAGAGTTGACTTATATTTAACAATGCTTATCAATGCTGTTTAAATCAGATGGAATCAGCTCTCCGTGACACTTTAATGTTCTGAATAATCCATTCTTCTTCGTCTTTTTTGCCCAAGATGGATTAAAAGCAAAGTAAGATATGCTCTTCTTTTTTCTCAAATGCTAAGACTGCCAAACCCAAATAAGTAATAAAAATAAATGTAATCAGTGTTATACTCTGATCGTTTGAATTCTGATTTTAGATACTTATATCACCCATATTATGTCCTAAATATAAATTGAGATCAGCTTTATTCAGTTAACAGTTTTCTTGTTTATTTTATAATAATATACAAACTTGATTGTAGAAAATACTTTTTCTCTAAAATAACACTACTTGTAAGCAGTGTAAGTGACCAGACATAATTGAAGTTGTTTAATTGCTACAAAACATCAGTGGTACTAGTGCCAGCAGTAGTACTACCCCTCGGAGGAGGAGGAGTAGGAATGTGATACACACTTGCATAACAATTTCAGTTTTGCAGCATATTGACATATTCCTTATTTAATTTAACATTCAAAACATTATATTATCTATATTTTACAGATGAGAGACACAAAGTGTTTGCTTTTCTACCAAGATTACTTGGTAGAACTCCAACCTAAGTTTCTGACCTCCAGACTTGCCTTCCTTTTGTTCCACTACGTGTTGTTACAGGGTGGTAGGCAGAATTTAACAATTTTGATTTTTCCCAGTGAAGAAGCTGAAATCTTGAGAAATTAAGCAACACATTCACTGATCATTCAATTATTCTATACACACACTGTGTGGGAAATTTGCTAGCTGTTGCAAAAGAACCAAGAATATATGAGCTAAAGTTTTGTGATTAACATTCCAAATATTTTCACAAAACAAAGGGCCTACTTTTAAGTGAAAACAATCTTTTCCTCAAAAAAAAAAAAAAAACACAAAAAGGAATTTCTAAAATGTTGTTTCTCAATATTTATGCAAAACTCTGAAAACCATGAATATTTAAAAATTTGCTTATGCTGTTTTGAGTGAAGATCGATGTATATTTGTTAGACATTATTAATGTAATAGAAATTACCATAGTGGCCAGAGTTAAAAGAACATTTTAAGCATCTATGTCAAGTGTCTGTGTAAGTACTAGGAAGATTGAATGCTCTAGTTTTGCTGCTTAACATACGATCCAGGTACCAACAGCATCCGCAGCAGCTAAGAGCTAGATAACAATTCAGATTCTCAGGCCCTACTTCAGACTTACTGAATCTGTATTGGAACAAGATCACAAAGACATTCTTATGCCCTTTATGCACTAATCCACATAGGTAAAGAGGGAATGAATCAAGGATTTATTGGAAATAGCATGGCACAAAACTACATTGGAAATTGAAAAAGCAAGTTTTGAGGGCTGAATATGCAACTGCATAGCAGCAATAGGACATTTGGCCAAGAACATAATCAAATGAGACTTAGCAGCTTCACCTGTAAGATGATGTTGGGTTAAACTAGATGTTCCTAACTTGCTTCCATTTTCTTATCTGTACTAAAAAATATTGGTACATGATAGTTGAATAACAACATCTCCGGAGATGTATAATACTTGTGCATATTTACGTGATTTATAAAACAATTAGCTCCTTTGAAATCCTAAGTATAGTACAGCTTTAGTTCTCCTGGGTTAGGGCATCTGGTAGGGATTTAGCAAATACTGGCCCTGGATTTTAGATTTGGGGTTTCATTGATAACTACTACTTTTCATAATGTTTTATTTGCCTTCTTTGATTCCATGGGCCAATGGCTAATAACCAATGCCAGGGTTCTGTCCAAATATGGTTTTCAAGACTGGTCATTACCTAGAAAGCTTCCAGCACGAACCTTGGCACTTTGCTCATTCACATGTCCCTTAGCTTCTACCTATCACACAATGTGTCAGGGCAATGAGAAAGGGCGATTTGCCTCTAGGCTCTGTCCTGAGACATGAATCTTCATACTGATGTGATTTACTTCCTTAGGCAGGCGGTGCTCAGCAGGACAGGTTTGAGGCATTCCTCAGGAGGCAGCTGGGAAATTCCTGGGTGAGGGTCCCTTTCCCCACTTCACTGGATCTTCTCTTTCACAGTCTTATCTTCTACTGTGCTTTTTATCACTCTGACTTGGCTTACACTAACTTTCATATAGAGCAGAGAATTCATCATTTGCAAACTTCAAAATGATCTGATATTCAGTCTAGCTAACTAGCTGGCTCTCTGAACAAGGCTATGTGCTCTATAACTTTCTGTTTTAAATGCAGCAGCTTGGGCTAAAGCTTGTCATTTTCTAGTCAGTCTTTATTGAAGGTTTCAAGAAATTCACTAAACTCTTTAGATCTTGATATTCTTCTAAATAGACCTCCTATCTGTTGCTTCATCTAAGACTTTTTAAAAAAATAATAGGTGGCATTTTGGCATCTTAATTTGCTACTGCTTTACACACACAGCTAATTTTTCAACATAGGGTAGAGGGACTCTTCACTGCTCAGCACTGCACCAGATTCTAACTCATGTTAACTATTCTCATGAGAGGCTTGAGAGAATATTGTACCCACAGATTAGGAAAAAGCTGCCATGTATATGCATACATATATACATATACACATGTGTGTATATATACATATATGCATTTGTCTCTTATATAACAAGACAATGCTCTTAAAAATTATAAAGGCATTTGCTGAAGAGTCACATTCATTTAAAGGGCTGAATCTATTAGTCATCCAGAAGATAAACTGATAAATTTGAGAAAATTTACCAGCTTGTGGAGGAGGGACAAGATATAGAAAAGGAGAAAAAGTAAGAGAAATGGAGGCCAGACATAGAGGATCCAATATGAAGCTAGTAAGAATTTCAGAAGGAGAAAATAAAGTCAAGAGGAGAGTAAATATGAGACATTTTCCAATTTTTATAAAAGCAAATTTAACTCAAGGGAGCAACTCAAGAAACTGAGTAACAACATTGAATCAAAACGATGTTGGACAAAACCTCACACACATACAAAGTGTCATCCCCAACTCCACAGTTTAGCCACACAATAGTGGTGTTTCAGAACTCCAAGGATTGAAAGAAAATCCAAAAGCTTCTAGAAAAAAAAAGTGCTTTTCTTCATAACTATTGAAATGATTTTATTTAGAAGTCTATTTATACTTCATATCAGCAATACTAAATGATAGGAAATACTCAAGCCAGGACTTCAAAATTTTAGAAAAATTATTTGAAGATGCACAACAGAACAATTTGAGAAACATAAATAATTTGAATTCAGGAATTAGTGAAAGTTATCCAGGAATATGATACATAAAATTTCAAGGTAACAGCAAATGCAGCAAACTTATAGGGAATTGGTCCAATTTAGAACATTAAATTTGAGGTTTTGAAGTATAGTAGGTAATCTTTACGTAAGTTGTATGCATAGATCCTAGAAATTCTTAATAAGTTGTAGGCGTGTGTCTTCTGCTCATAAGAAAAAAAAAGAAAATCAACCAATAAATTGGAAATTCAGTGAAAGATAAAGCTCTGAAGAAATGTTCCCAAAAAGAAGCAAGTAAATACATGATATGATTTTAGAAAAATACAGCAATTAATTATTGATTAGATGATTCAGGAGAGAGATGAATACTTACTTAACATAAAATATCTTTGGATTTATAATAGATAAAGGCTCTAACCATTTCCCCATAATGTGGTGATGTCTTTTGTCTAAAAGTATTCTGTTTTTATAGGATATTTTAATTACATTACAACATTTATCTTTCAGCTCCTCTAACATTTTTGTATTTTTATTAAAAATATTTGTTTAGACAATTGAAATGCCTTATAATTTTATGTCTTAACTATCTCATTTTTGCACAAAAATTAAACCATGCTCATTTCCAACGTATCAGTATGGAGTCCTAAAACTCACACTCCAGTGACCCCAACCATTTAATACTTTCACAATTTTTAGATTTAGAAGAAGGCTTTAAGAACGTATTTTTATTACCAAGAAAAATATTTATCTAAGGTTTAGTAATTAATTTCATATTTCAGCTGATTTCTGTCTAACTCAAAATTAATTAAATTACATATATAATACATACACACAGAAATAGAAAATATGAAACCTATCTGTCTTCCTATCATCTGTCTGAAATTTATTGCACAAAGAATTGAATAAAAATTTTCAAAATATATACAAGCTCATTTGGGAAAACAACCAGTAATGTGAAAAATAAACTTCCTTGAAATCTTACCATTGAGGTAATTATGATTTAATTTTGCATGAATTTCCTTTGTACTACCATGTAATCTGTTAGACAGGAAAACTGAACTCTCCAAGTTGAAGTTAGGGCAGCTTAAGACAGAGAAATGGAGCCTTAACCGAAGGAAAAATAGCCCCAAATTCCCAAGTTTCTCCCAGGTGTCTTCTCTTAACCATTCCTTTCCTGAAGAGAACAGTCAGTTGGGGCTGCTCTGAAAAACTAGTCGTAATGCAAAGGCAGGTTACAAGTGGTGGATCTTTTGGGTAGTTAGGTAAGTGGGGGCACCAGGCAAATAGGTGGAGGAGAGGGAGGAAGGTCTGGAAGACAGTGTTATGCCCGCTATAAAGGGGCTTTACTTCTTCTCAATGAATGTCAGCAAGAAACTGGTTAAAACCCGGCAGCCAAGACTGCCTGGTAGCAGAAAGGACTTAATGAGACATAACCCAGTTTTCATTGTATTATAATTAACTCCCCCATGGGTTTTTCTGTATGTACTATGGTTAAGGACAAGCACAAAGAAGCCAAACATGACTAAGCGTTCCAGGAACGAGAGCCATCAATTAATCAAGAGACCACTTCTAAGTGAGGGTGTAAGAGACAAGGGGAGACAAAAACCTCTGCTTTTCTTTCCTTGCATCAGCCCGTCTCCCTTTCTTGGGGGTATACTTTTCCTTTTTTAAAATAAATCTTTTAAAATCTTTTGCTACACAACGCACCGTCTCCCGATTGTAAACTTGTCTTTCGGGTATGACAAGAATCGGGGTCTTTACCTTTTAGCGTAACAGATCTCTACCCAAAGCCACTTTTACAGTTCCTTTAAGGCAGAGTTGCAGGGGAAGGGACCTCTCACACAAGCGTCTGTCCGATGGGTTACAGGAGTTTAAAGATTCAAAACTAAGACAATCACTTTGACAATAGGTACTGATGCCCCAGCAATTACTGGAAGACTAAAAGCTTGCTAAGGTTTTCTGTGTTGCCAAAGAAACCTGGAGGCTGACTGATAATAGCCTCAGAAATTCAATCCCTAAGGCAAATTCTGTCCCCAACTCCACCAAAAAGGCAAAGGGCTCTTAGAGCTCTTGAGTCCCATCTCAGATGTGCCCTTAGAGATCAGGGCATGTGGAGGTTAATGGGTAGGAGAGTTCACCTCAAAACTCAGAATTTCAAGTAGCTTCTACTGTTTGCCTACAGAATCCGTTCCACCCTACTTCCCACTTCCAAAATGGTTATTGTTGAATGTTCCCAGTATTGTCAAAATATCCATCCCTTCTCTGTCCAGTGTGCCAAGTGCCACAATTGATTTTATTCTCAACATTAGGGGCTGAAAGTTGAATAGACAAGCCTGTTTTGGTAATCCCAGCTCTCTGGACAAAAATTCACATAGGAGTGGGCAAGCGATCTGATTCTGGCCAGTAAGATGTGAGGCAAAGTTCATCAGTGGGCTTCTGGGAAGAATTTAATGATTTTTAAGAAAGAGACACAGGGGGAAAATGGTCTCTTAACTGTCTCTGAATGTTTCCATGTATGTCTGGATGAGATGCTAAAAATATATGATATAAAATCACCTGGCTACCAGACTGAGGATAAACAAATACAAGGAGGAAGGCAAAGCCAAATCAGAGGTTTACAGAGAAGTAGATTCAGAGGTTACTTCACTCAGAATCCACTACCTCTCTGGATTTAATGCTTTATGAAATATTTCCTCATTGTTAACCAGGCAAGTTGGATTTTCCATTACTTGCAACCCTTAGAAATATCCTAAATAAACATGCTCAAGGCACATACAGTACTATATAGATAGCCCAAACTTCATTATCACATGGTAGGGATTTGTAGTAACTTAATGTGGAAATTCTCTTCACCAAAGGGTTAAATGAAAAAATCCAGTTTTTATAAACTGTTAGGTCTGAATCAGCAGAATGCTGTGCAACTTATAATTGGTGAACTTTTTGAGTCGTTTTACTGTACAATTATGTATGTATCAGAGAAAGTGTGAAAGGGAGAGAAAAAAGAGAAGAAGAAAATTGAAAAAGGGTATAAATGAGGTTTTTTTTTTCTCTTTCTTAAAAAGCATCTTTGATCCTAAAAGGCACTTCTGGCCACGTTCTGTAGTCAAACTGATGGTTGAGTTATATCATGCTAACAGGATGGATTTTTCATTAAATATAATCTGTTCATGAAATTTAAACAAAATCTAAATTTAATTATAAAATACAAAAGTGTACAAACTTTTAAAAGAAAAGAAATACACATAAGTTCATAATTAAAATAATTAAAACAGTATTGGGTGTCTGAAGCTGATGAGCTGTATCTCCTGCAAACACTATCTGATTATTCAGGAAGAAGGAAAATCCTCATTTGGTCCTGACAGCGCATGGAATTTTGGTGGGTCAGTAAGTTTGCTGGATAGTTGCCTATTGCACGGCAACAAGAAAAACAAAACAGAACAAAACTAGAATTCATGGCATACTATTGTTATACTGAAAATCTTTACTTCATAAAATGTTCAGTACTTAAAATTTTGGGACAAATCTGTTTGTAATTGTGTGTGTGTGTGTATGTGTGTTTATAACATTTTAAACAGAAAAGTGAGAGTAACAACGTCTTCCAGTCAAAATTTGTATTGTTTTTCAGAGGAAAAATTTACTCTGAGTTGGAATGAAGTCCCATATGCTTGAAAGTAAAACTTGAACTGGTCTTTATTTATTTAAAATCTACTGCTTAAGTCAATAAATGTACTATTAATTAGAGTGAAAAATGATCAGTGCCTTTTCATTACCAGGCCATAACCACTCTCTTTTAAAATTTTAAGTAAATACCAAGTTTAGTTTTTTCACAACCATTTAACTTTCCATTTTTCCATATGGAGTCCAAGTAACATCATGCTAATGATGCTTGCATCTCTGCCTGCTTTCTGTCTATCTCTTCTAAGCTCACAGCCTGCTTTGAGGGTACCTAGGAATCTATCTTATTGGAGGGCCATTAACAGAGGACAAAATCAAATTCCATTAATGGTTGTGCTCAATTAGTGGCATATGTTTCAGAATTCATGGCATACTGCCCTCGGTTGAATGGAAGTCACTATATTTCAAGTTTGATTGGAGTTTAGCAGGAACTAGAAAATTTTGCAATGCCTTCATGACAATGGGCCAAAAAGGGATTCTTTAATCATAGTATTATTACAAAACTATTCTTAAACACTTTCAATCTGATCTCATATTGTATACATACTATACATTATATTAGAAGAAAGTATAAATTAACAATTTTTTTGTAAATCAAAATAATTTCCTAATATTCAAAGTTCTAAAATGTTTTAAGAATCCTGGCATAAAAACAAAATCAAATTCAATGACTATTATCAAGGGCTGCTTTATTATTCATCTGTCTCGGACTGGTCTTAACAATGGGCTGCCACTCTACTTACTTCCTTCATAATACCAATTTCAATAGTATTTCACATTGACTGAATCCTTACTATTTTCTAGGCCCTGAGCCAAATATGTTGTCCGATTTCATTTATCCTCAAAATAATGAGTTCCCTATTAATCCTTCCTAAATTACAAAGGAAGGATCTGGAAAAAAATTTATAAAGGCTAAGAAAATTGTTGAAAACACTCAGTAAATGGCAGAAACCATTTTCAAACCCAGATCTGATTGATTTCCTGATCCATGTTCTTATTGGTTCTTGGTTTGGATTCTCCTCTTTACTTCACAGCTTGATATTTGCAACAACTTTCTAAAATGATATCTATTGGAAATCTACAAACTACTATAAGATTAGCCACGAAATGTGTTTATTGTCAACTCCTCTGAAACTTTTACTGGCTTCCCACTGGCTACTGGATTGCATAAAATGATCATCTGTACTTTCACATCCCTCTCTCTACCGCCCCAGACTCCTGCCTCCCACTCCCAAAGCCACTGTCTCATCTTCAATCTGCCTCAACTACTTCATGTTCCCTGAGCATGTCACCATTTCCTCTCTTCTCTGATTCACTCTCCAGCATCCTGGCTTTTGAATCGTGCTCCGTACAAGTGCTTTCCCAAATAAGGCATCTTTTCCCAAATAAGAAATCTTTTCTAATATCTTTCTACCCTTCACTCTAAACCCTCCCCCAATTTTCATAACCTTACATGACCCATTTCTTTGACTTTCCGTCAGTGGTCCTGTTGATACCAGTTTTACTGTATACGTGTTAGTTGAATAATGTAATGTCTCGTTGATGAGTTGAATACAGACACTTCCAAACTATGCCCTAGATGTTTGCTGATTTCTTTCTTATAGAACTTATTTTAAGGTCTGTATTTACAAAGAAACTCAGAGTCTAATAAAATGAAAAAAAATAATTTGGTAAGACACATTTCTCTGTAATAGTTACTACATCTTTTGTAGGTTGGTTTGATTTTAGTTTAGTTACTTTTAAAAAGCAGGGAAAACTTGACACTCATAGGGATTAGGATTAAGTGCTTAAAAAAAAATCTGTCTTGAGGAGAACGGTCAGCCTCCAGTTGAGACTTGAATAGTTACATAAACTAGGGCAAACTTTTGATTTATTTTTTAAACTGGGACAGTTTGGAGAGATAACAGGGTAATTATAATTCAACCAGGACAGTCTTGGGAAATGTCACTAACAAGCTGAATGATCTTAGTCAGGTTATTTAATCTCTTTGGGGCTCAATCGCCTCATCCATAGATGATCAGTTTGAACTAAACATTTGAGATTTCTTCTGGCTCTAAAATTCGTGAACTAAACAATGGTTCTGCAAATTTGTTATAGTTCCTTGTTAGTACTTTACCATGTATTTCGTATTTCGTATTTTGAGTTCAGGGCTGTGGGAATGTACGAAATGGTAGTGGCAAAGAACTCTTGGAAAATGATAAAATTTAGAAAACTCTTAGTTGGAGTTAAGAATGAGACCCTTTCTGGATTAACTAGGAAAGAGTTTAGTAGCATAAAAATGGAGTAGCTACTGACACACAATAGCCTATTTCAGATGAATACAGGTAGTGAATGCAATACAGAGATTGAATATAATCTTCAGGTTTCAGATGATTTGTGTGAGAGAGGCTTTGGAGATGTCTAGAACTCTGGTAGATAAGAAATGAATGAAGTGAAAACTGCTGCAGAAAATATGCTTATACAAGTGGATAAGAGAAAAGGGCATATGATTGAGGAAGGGTACATTGTATTAAATGTTTCAGATCTTTCTGGATAATGAATTCTAAGGGTACTAGAAATATACTTTCTTTAATATGTTTCATCCAAATTAAATATTAGGGTTGACTTAATTTTTTTTTTTCATGTAGAAACAAAAGTCAATTCCTCTGCCCCCATCACCCCTCCCCCTTAAAGTGGCTTTAGCGGTGTGTGGTCTGTGCATACTGCATACTCTAATGTCTAGAAGTTGTCTGCATTTCTGAAGTCACCTAGAAATTATCTCAGCATCTTTATGTAGCATTTTTATGCAGTCATCCTGTTACCTCATCCCAAATGCCAGGAAATAGCCTGACCAGATGCAGATAAAAATATTACACTCGGTTTTAATGCCATTATTTGAATTTCAAAAAAGAGGAAATGATCCTTAATTGTGGATTCAATTGTTATTTGCAGGTGTAAAAGGGAACTTTTGGCTGCCAAATTTAATAACCTCTTCCAGGTTCAAAGGTGAATTAAAAGGATAGTGAAATTTAATAAATGCCCAATTTAACTAGGTGTTGCCTTGAGAAGTTTATGAGTCCTTCAGGGAAGGAACAGTACATTATATAACAGAAGGAACTTCTGCTAGCTAATCACAAGACAGAAAGGTGTAAGCATGTTTTTCTTTTTTAAGATATCCCTGCTTAATTTTTTACCTCTTGCCAAAAAAATGATGAAAGTTTGTTTTTATTCATAGTCTGGGTTTGAAAGATTTAAGTGATTCTGAAACTTGCCTACTCCACATTTCTACTCAAATAATTTAGCCTCTGCAGAGAGGGATATTTTATTACTGTGGGAAGAAAAATAAAGAAACATAGGGATTAAATGGAATATGTTTCTTGGTTTCCTACATTAACTGATTTTGAGGTTATTTCTTCCTTCAGCTGTTGTACAAGGAAAAAAAGCAATAAAAAAGTGCATTTCTATGATTGATTATATGCTAGGATAAATCCTTAAACAGTAGAGTTTTTTAATCAGATACTTCAGTTTTGATAGCCTGAAATTTTGCTGAGCATTCCTATACATTTAAAAAATCTCATATGTATTGGAAGATAATCTTTCAGCTGGAGAACACAATATTACTCTTTAGTTAAATGAGATTGCCTTAAACTTATTGTGAAATTATCATGCTAAGTCTAGATACAATAGTTTTGATTTGAATGTAAGGCCCTCCCTTTTCATTCATTGTGAACCGATTCTCTATACATGGACTTTATTTTTTTTTTCCCAAGTGCATGCTTCAAGTACAACAATCAGAATGAAATACGTGTGTGGCTATGTTTTTACAAGAGTTTTCTACATACAGAGTTAGCTTCTTGTTTTCATCTTTATAAAATGTAGTAGAAATCTCAGTTAAAAAAAAAACAACTTTTTTACTTAAAAATAGAAAAAAGGCTTAGGTAAATTAGAAAAATAATAATGTGAGATTCTAAAAAAATTAGTTCGTTCTTGGGAAAATTTAAAAATTAAATAGCTAGGCAGTAAAGTCAAAAGCAACAGATTTGGAGGGCCAAGATCTACATGTCATTGTATACTTGCCATGCTAGATTAAATTACGTATCTCCTATATATAGGATACATAATGCACACACACACATTAATTAGGTCCTGTTCATTTCTGTTTGGTCTCTGAAATCTTTATGGAGTATTAATACATGTTTCTCAGTATTTCATTTCTTATAATTCCATAACTAAGGGAAACCATCATAGGTTCCCATAGACAAGAACGTTCAAATACAAATCAACTATCAAGAGTTATGAGACAGGTATTTACATAACTTGAGTTTATACTATATAATGGGACTTTGGTAATTATTTATAATAATAGAAATGACAACTTATTGATTATATATGCTTTATTAGATGTTACACTAAGTACGTTATTCCTTGTAGCAAACATAGTAGATGTACAGTACTTACTATCTTTATTTTACAGATGAAGAAACCGAAGTTTACAGAATATAAATAATTTGTCTAAGATCATAGAGCTAAAAAACAGAATAGTTGGGGCTGTAATTTGGTTTACCAAATCTAGATTTTTTTTTAACATAAATGAAAAATTGTAACCCTGTTGCCTAATTTTCTTCCCAGTCATAATGAGTTCTTATAAAGTCCTGATATGTTTCTTAATATAAAGAAACCTGGGTACAATCAATACGCATATATTATGATTAACTAATTAGAAAATTGAGGTATTTTCACTGTAATTTTTCACAAAAAAATAAATTCATATTCCAGTCTGATTGCTTTCATGACCAATCCTTCAACTGATTTAAAAAATAGAAACACTATATATATATTTGCTTTTTAACAATAAGGCTAAAACACAAATTCCATACTTCAGATGAATCCAGCTGAAGTTGTGAAAAGAATACAGAAGCGTGATTTTTCACATTTAATGATTTTAATGTTTCTTTTTCTTATATACATTCAAAACTCTGGCTAGTTACTTGAGTTAAAAAATATTCTATCCAGTACGAAAGGGTTTGTAAACATACTGTTTATATTAAATGTCTGGTGTTTGGCACTGCTATTCAATACAAACATCTGGATTTCACCTCAAATACTTAAAATTGTTGACATAGCAACTTTTGAGAATAGTATAAGTGAGGAGCATATAAAAACAATGAGCTTGATATGAAATAGAAGAAGGGTTTAGGAATAGGGGTTAGGAAAAATGAGTGCAAATTGAGAAAAGAGGTACAGAGATCTGGGTCAGAGAGAAAAGGTCAGAAAGATGAAGAGAAAAGTCTTGGAAGGTATGCAGCGGATGACTGAAAACAGATGCTGGCGGCAGTGAGTGCAGAGGGGATGATGATTCTGAAGGTTATTTATCCTTTAAAGATAGAGAAACAGGAATTAAATGGCCTTCTATAGCCAGAGGAAAAGACTGAAAACAGTATTTCTTACCCACCTTTGAAAAGAAAAATCATGAAGTCCAACCCAGTGTGTGCGTACCACAGGGCAGAACCTTTGTTCTTGCGAAAATGGAGTTCATAATAATATCTACTGAAAAGGGTTGTAGTAGAGCATTTAAAAAGTTAACATACAGAGCAAGGACTGAGGGTGTAAATGCTGTCGATTATTATTACCACCATAGTTATTTCAATATTACTTCACTTACTGTTTCCCAGTTTTCTATGTCTAAAAATATTTGGGAATTGGAGGAAGAGGAAAATAGCAAACGGTTAATGGAGTCATTCTGATTTGAGGTATTTGTGACATCAAAGATCTAAATAGAGTTTTCATTTTTTTATTTGTCCTTTCAATGTTATGTTTTAGGAAAAATATATAGCAAAATTCCTTTTGTGGCATCAGACAATGGTTTCAAGAGAAAATATTGAAGGATTGTCTCTTATAGGAAGATTTTTTAATTTGTACATTTTAAAAGAAGATATTAACTAGGTAGATAAGATCCAAAAGTTGATTTATCTTTGTTTATAATTTGTTTTTCTTGAGATTATTTGAAGGAATATTGGAAAAAATACTGAAGCTCAGATGAATTTTTTTTAACATTTTTTTTATTGATTTATAATCATTTTACAATGTTGTGTCAAATTCCAGTGTAGATGAATATATTTTAATCTTAGATAATCAAGGGCATAGAAGATCTAGATTTATCTTTTAAATGGGAGATCTTTTAAAAAATGATCTAAATTAGTGGAAAATTTTAGGTGAACACATTAATAGTAGTTTATTTGAAGATAGTCCTATAAGCTTATTTTCCAATAAGCAAAAGGTTAGACAGTGCTTAAACGTAGTAAATTAGAGTACTAAAATATTACCTGTCAGCATGACAATATTTTAGTTTGTTGTCACAATGAGAAAACTAATCTCTTGCATTTGGAAAAGAAGACTAATATTGCTAGCTTCTTGCCAGATATGATATTTTGAAGTATCCTATTTCATTCTTATCTTAAAATGATAAACATTATGCTATTTTCAAATACACAAAGATGTAGAAATGTTATGTATATGTGTTAACTAATTTAGTGCATTTGGAACAAAATCTGCATTACTGAAATCTAATCATTTTAGATTCAGACTGCAAGGGGTGTTCTGTTAAGTGAAAAGCATGAATCAAGCAATATGAAGGCAATGTGCAACCTACCAAGTGATCCATTTGAGGCTATGCTTTTGATTTTGTATAAGCAAAATTTCTTGAATTAGACATGAAATGTAATCAACAGGTCTCTTAATGTGTCATGGTTTTCCATAAGGTTCTTCCCTTTGTTTGCACAGCTGCTTTCTGGAGACCTGTATATAACGTTTCCCTTACATTATTGTCATTGCTGTTTTAAACCTAGTGACCATTTCCAGGAAGAAAGTTGCTTGCACAAAGGTTTGATCTTATGAAAACTTGATCCACTGTTTCATTTTCATTGATAGTTTCAATTTTTGTACCATCAAGATAATTAGATTTTCAATATACTGTTTAACTGTGACTTTATTAAAAAAGAATAAATGATTATGCAAATTTGGCCAGAGAATATAGAATACCATATTCTAAAATGTAGTTTAATTCAATTATTAGAAATATTATGTTATTGGCCAATTGATTTATAGATCGATTTTTTGGCTTTGAAGAAATATCTCAAATCTCAATCTCAAAAGCTACATTGGCTCCAGAATAAAGCCGATAGGCAATAATAATGTGAACCTAATACTGAATTGCATGATTGATTTCTGAGCACATACACTTCTGATGAAACACATTAAGGTCAATAAACTTGTATTAGCAACAAGCAGCTGATTAGCCAGACACTGTACTGCGCTACTTGGTTCCCACCTAGGGAGTCTATAGGCTGATTTTTAATGTTCATCTTAGTGGTCTCACTTGTTCACTTGACCATTTTCTTTACGCATAAGTTACCTCCAGGATAAGATTTATATTTTTCAAAACTGCATGCAGGGTCCTTCTTCATCTGCTGCCACCCTCATTTTTGCAAGGGTCCATCGCCTGTCCTGCTTCCAGTGTCCAGTTACTGCCACAGTGAACTTCTTGCTGCCCCTCTATGTTTTAGGTCCTTTCATGCTTTTGTACATTTCCATAGGGTGACCATCCCCTGATTCTTCAATGGTGAAATTATCCTTCAAAAGTCCAATTCATATGTCACTTCCTCTGTGAAGCCTTTCTGGATTTTCCATCTGGCAGAGAAGTTCACACATTTCATAGAACAGTGATGCATTCTTGACTTGATGACACACACACACACACACACACACACGAACACACACTTCTGTTACTTGAGAGTAACATGAAAAGAGCCTTATAGCTTTTTCCTTGTACTTTTCTGTTGATCAAGTTGACGGCCTTTAGCATTAGTCAAGTTGATATTATCTGACATTCCTTCCTCTTTACTCTGCTGTGTGGCACCATGTAGCATTCCTGAACTATGTTGAAACTCCTATTTATGTTCTCATACACAAGTAAAATCTGTTAAAAAATATAAATCTTGAGTAAAATGGTCATACTGGGTTGATCAAAGACAATCTCTCAGGTAGGATGAATTAATTAAGGCAAATGACCTAGAGGAAATATTTGCAGCATTTGTGACAAAAGGTAGACATTATTACATATAAAGAGCTCTTATACACAATAGCAAAGATGAACACATTTACTAAACCATGGGTAAATAAAATGACCAAGGCCTTAATGTGTAGAGAAATATAAGTAGCCAAAATTTAGTTGATATTTAAGATACGAATATTAAAACAAGTGGTCATGAAATGAAGGCCAAGAAAGAGGTAAATATTGAAAGTATTTGAGAGCCAGAGTTTGCAAGGTAGCTAAATGTCACTTGTCTATTACTGATGGGAATGCAATTTTTTTTTTTTACGAATCTACTGGAGGAAAATTTAGCGATATATTTGAAAGTCTTAAACTATAAAATTTATCCTACAATTCTAATTCTAGAAAGTAATCTAAAAGAAGCAGACATGTATAAAAATATTAGTTAAGATCATGATTTACAAAGTCTTAAATAATGGTATTTTAAAAAAGAATCATGGACTGTGAAAACTGATTAAAATTTTATTTGAGGAGAATATTTAGTAACTTTAAAAAATCCATGTTATTTCAGTAAATAAGCAAACAAAAAGAAAATGATGAGTATCTCATATTTGTATAAAAATGCAGGTACATAGAAACACTAGAATGATACACATTTATCAAACTATTTAAATGATTAATCATCCAGGTGTTTAGTTATTCCTATCTTTGCTAGGACAAAAATAAAATTTTAAGAAGTTGACCTTTCTGTACAGCTCTATTAGAAGTTATTTTCTTGACTGAGTAGATGACCCCAAATAGTGCATAATTCATTTGCTTTCTAAAAATTTAATTTAATTTCAAAATACAGAAGAAGAATGATGTTTGAAATAATCTCCATACCTAAAATATTGTCTGGGGTCAATTTATGTATTTTATGCATTTTCAATATTTGCTAATGTCTCTGGTAGGTACATGGTGAAGGAGGTTGGGAGAGTGTTGGGACTGGATAGGAAGGATGTTAGTTGGATAGGCTAGAACTGCCTTAAGCATGAAGGAATTTGGACATTTTTTCATATTTGTGATCCTGAGATCCTTGGTCGTACATACACTTCAAGAAACCCTTGATTCCTACATAAAACAGAACAAAAATTTGCTTGAAGATACTCTTGCAACAGGATGTCTGTACCTGTATCTGTACCTCTATTTTTACATCTGTGTCTATAACTAAGCCAATTAATGTTTATTGCAGATAATCCCTAGATCCTAGTTGGCTTGTTGCTGCCCTGTTAACAGACAAAGCTAGAAGACTTAAATCTCCTGGTTTCTCCCAGAGTGTCTAGAGGAGTCTTTCTGTATATGACTTTTGGGCCATGATGCATACTGCTATAGTACAGAATTGTAGGACGGAGCTGAAAGTGACCCCACCAGGCTTACTGTTCTTGTGTTACCTTGTTAAGATTCCCCACCCCCCTTGGCTCCCATCATACAAAGACACATTGAACTCCAGCTTTTGCCAATTTGTGGTGTTCTTCTATATAGGGAACCTACAGCCTGTACGTAAATTGAGAATCTTTGCAGCAAGCTTGAGATTTTGCCTGGCAAACCAAATGATGTGAAATATTTTGTATTGTATAAAGTACTACTCAGTACTTTGTAGGTCAGGGGGAATTGGCTGGATGTATGGCTGCAAATAGTTGGTTTACGATTTTGACAGAGGTAGATGTAATTTTGTTTGAGTATGTTTCTCTAACAGTGAACTTTCTGCTCCTTTGACTGGTGGGTAGTGTTCAGACACTGACAAACTATGTATTTCCTAAAAGTATCTCCCAAGTGAATTTTCCTTTGGACTTACCCTCTACTTTCCTTCATCATTTTTAGTATATGTGATAGATCAGAAAAATGGAAGTACTTTCATTTTCATTTGGAGGACTCTTTTTATTTTTTAATCTCCTGAATTATTCTCCTTCAAAACATGGACATCAAAAGTTTTCCATTGCCCAACTAATCCTCCAGCTCTGACCTGTGAGACACGCCATCACTTTTCCCCTGCGGTTCTTCTTCTTCTTCTATCTAGCAGTATGCTCAAGTGTTTCTCTATTTTAACAGCATCAACCAGTCTTCCCTCCAAGATAACCTTTTCCAACTGTACTTAACTCTTCACAGTCCAGTTCCTTAAAGTCAGGCTAACTGCACTGGCTCCACTTCACACCCAGTATTCTTTTGGAACTGTGCTCTCAAACAAGTCGTTAGTGAACTCAATGGTTAATTTTCAGGCACCACTCTTGATAACCCTTTTTTTTATTGAATACCACTTAGAGAATGATTGCTTGGACTTTAAAAATTTTCCTTTCATTTTTGTATCTCTTATCACTCCTGGATTATATCCTTTGTGAGTCCTCCTCTTGCATCTTCTCCTCCTCCTCAACCTCCTCATTCTTCCAAATGCAAGTCACTCAGACGTTCTTATGGATTAAGCTCGGCAATCTTTCTTTTTTTGCCACTTTCTGTTCCAATTCCAAGCATCATCTTTATCCTTCATTTCTAGAACACTTTCTTCATTTTGCCATGTGTTGCTGTCTTGTTTTCTGTCTGCACCCGACTTACTACCTCTTCTTTAACTTTAGACTGCATATGTCCCAATAATCTTTACGTTTTTACACCTGACATAATTGGCTACACAGTAGTTCATTGAATTAAATTCCCTATTCTTTCTTCTGTGCCTCTTCCATTTCAGAAAACTATTCTTTGGTGTGGCTCCAAAGTGCTTTTTGGAATGGATTGCACAGGGATATTTATTAAAAGGTGACGCCAACACGTATCCTGTGGGTGGGAAGGGATGAATCCTAGCAAACTGTCTGGATTCTCACCATGCCGAGTATCCACTCTGCCTCTACCCTTCAGTCTCTCCCATTTTCAGACTTGATTTAGATTTGTTGCAGCCTATGCCCTTGTCACTTTTATTCTGTTAAGATATTGAAGGTTGCTGATTTAAAGTTGTTTCTGAGGAAATTTTTCTGAAAATATAACCAAAAAAATCATACAGAAGTATGAAAATGAATGGATTTTTACAAAGTATATTATTCTGCAGCCTTGTTCAACATATCCAATGAATCTAATGTGGCCAAGCTAGGCTGACCTGACTCTGCTCTTTACACACCAAACCCATGGTCCCTGAACTCATCTAGGGGATGAGGACACAGAGGATAGACAGTGTTGAATACAGCTACATATCAGTGATATTTGCTTCTGGATGGATTTCTGCACAGCTCGTGGGTAGACTCCACTAACAGGTCCTTGTGTTTGGGTGACAACTTGATTGCAGCCGAGAAGTGGAGAATTTGCTCACAGTTTTTATGGAATACAGAATTATAAAAATAGTAGCAATTATGTTTAATTATATTTATTTTTCTGTGCACTAGAACCTAGTGTCCTTGGATTACTTTTCTTCACAGGAAATGAAATCTGCATATAGCCTACAAGATGGCCTGGCATGGCAGTAGCTCAAGTTCCTGTTTCTAAGAGTACTGAAACAGCCAGATGATTATAGGTTTCATGAAACTTCTCTTGGTAAGAGGCACTTTAAAAATCAAGAACGTGTGGATTCATGTGCATATGTGATAAAAAGAGTCCAGAGAAGGTAGCCTTGAAGAATAAATCTGAGAGATATTCTCGTGGGCTTATACATGGGAGCAGATGAAAGCTGAATGTCTGAGCCCTACAAGGTAGAAATGTCAGATACTCACGTCAAACTAGAGATAAACCTTGGATTACGGAGGTTTCCTCTGAAGTCTTCTGTACATTTGAGCCAAAGCCTCTTATGCAGTTGGTTCCCAAAAGAGGATTATCCTCCTTGAGTGATCAATCCTTACTCTGAGTTTGGTGCATTAAGAATTGACTTCCAAGAAATTCTTTAAATTCAAATCTCTTGAATTGCAAAAATATTAATATAAGTCTTGAGAGTTTGTCAGGCCAGAGTCAATTTGGTTTAAACAACCCAAACAATTGAACAGAATAAAACAACAATGCTAGGTTACTTTAGGCTAAAAAAAAAAAAAAAAAAAAAGATTAGATATTACATATTCTGAGTATTAACTTAAGTAGAAATTGTGAGAAAATTAATCTATACACACAGTAAGAATACTGAATATTTTCAATCCTAAACCAACTTTCACCAGTTTTTAAGGCATCTATGCATTATTTTTGCTTTTACTGTAAGGGTTTCTTGAGGAATGCATTTATTTCCCTTTTGATGGTTTATTGAGAACAGAAAGCATTTACCTCATTGTACTCTCTTTGTTTACAAGGTCTTACATTTGCAATATTAACTGAGGTTGGCTTGTGGGACTATCTTTGTTTTTTATCAGTTCTTTTGTCGATCATTTTGTGAACATCTTGTTCTCAAACACTCATCTGCAGATAGGATTCCTGAGATTGGTAGTAATAGTATAATGATATATGGATTTACTGCAATTTGTTAACCTATTCACTTGTTGATGACCATTGGGTTATTTCCAGTTTGGACTATCAAGCTGAAGCTCCAAGGAATGTTATTCCTATAAGCCTTTTTATGGGTGTATGCTTCCTTTTCTCTTGGGTAAATACTAAGAGTGGACTGGCTAGATTATATGATACATGTATATTTTGCTTTTTAAAAAATGGTCAACTTTTTTTCCCCCAAACTTCTCGTGCTATTATATATTTCAACCAGCAGTGTATGAGTGTTCCATTTCCTCCACTTCCTTGTCAGTGCTTAGTATGGCAAGCTTTTAAAATTTTAGCTGTTTTTAATGTTATTTAGTTGTCTCTCATGTGGTTTCAATGTGCGTTTCCTAATGACTAATGATGTTGAAGATCTTTTCATTTGCTTACTTCCCATTCACATATCATCTTTGGAAAGCTGTCCAAATATTTTGCTCATTTTTTATTGGATAGTTTACTTTCTTAAGTTCTCTCTATAAACTCTTAATAACAACTCCTTTATGAGATATATGCCTTGCAAATATTTTCCCTAAGTTTATGGTTTGTCTTTTCATTTTTCTTAACAGTGTCTTATGATCAGCAAAAGTTTTTAATTTTGGTGAAATTCGACTTACTCATTTGTTCTTTTGTTGATTGTGGTCTTGGTGTCACATTTAAAAACTACACCAAAATGCAAATCACAAAGATTTTCTATGTTTTCTTTCAGAGCTTTTATAGTTTTAAGTTTTATGTTTGATCTATGATCTCATTATGAACTGATTTTTGTGTGTAATTTGAGGTATCAAAGTTCATTTTGGGGGGGCAGTTGTATATATCCAATTATTACAAAGTCATTTGAAAGGATTGTTCTTCACTGAATTGCCTTTGCACTTTTTTCAAAAATCAGCTATCTATATCTGTGTCTATTTCGGAACTTCCTATTCTGTCCCATTGATCTATTTATCCACCTTTATGCCAATACAAAATGGTTTTGACTATTGTCACTTTTTAAAAATATATTTTTATTGAAGTATAGTCAGTTTACAATATTATGTCAATTTCTGGTGTATAGCACAATACTTCAGTCATATAGGAACGTATATATTTTCGTTTTCATATTCTTTTTAACCATAAGTTACTACAAGATACTGAATATAGTTCCCTATGCTATACAGTAGAAACTTGTTGTTTATCTATTTTATATATAATAGTTAGTATCTGCAAATCTCAAACACCCAAGCAATAGAAATGAAAACAAAAATAAACAAATGGGACCTAATTAAACTCATAAGCTTTTGCACAGCAAAGGAAACCATAAGCAAAACAAAAAGACAATCTACAGAATGGGAGAAAATATTTGCAAGAGATGAGACTGACAAAGGCTTAATTTCCATAATATATAAACAGCTCATACAACTTAATAAGAAAAAGCCAAACAACCCAACCCAAATATTGTCACTTTTTAATATCTTGAAATCAGGTAATGTTGTTCTTCCAACTTTCTTCTTTTTCAAAGTTGTTTTGTCTATTCTAGCACTTTTGCATTTCAACTCTTTACCGAGATTTTCATAGTAACTTACATAAAAAAGGCACATTTATCAAAACAAAGAAATGAACATTGGTACAATGCTATTAACCAAATTACAAATTTTAATAGAATTTTACCAGTTTTTACAATAATATCTTCTTGCTGACCCAAGATCCAATCCAGACACCATGTTGCCTTTAGTCATTATGTTTAAATTTCTCCAGGGTATAACAGTTTCTCTGTCTTTCCTGATTTTTCATGACATTGGCACATTTGAAGAGTACTGGTGAAATATATAGAAATTTTCTCAGTGTAGGCTTGTCTGGTGTTTTCTTATGATAAGATTGCGTTCATGGATTTTGAGGAAGTGTGTTATCCTTTTGATATATTTTTAGATTTGATTTTGCTAAAATTTTGTTTGGAATTTTTGCATCTATATGAAGAATATTGGTCTGTTGTTTTTTTGAAATCTAACAATGTTTTTGTTTGAATTTGTTATCAGGGTAATGGTTGGTTCATAGTATGAGTTAGGAAGAAATTGTTCCATTTTAATTTTCTGGAAGAGGAAGATTAAAAAATTGGTATTATTTCTTTCTTAACTGTTTCATAGAATGCACCAGTGAAACCATCAGAGTCTTGTGGGGTTTTTTTGTGGGAAGGTTTTTAACTCAAATTCAATTTATTTAATAAATATAGGGATCTTCAGGTTGTCTATTTATTCTTGAGTGAACTTTGGCAATTTTTATCTTTCAAGATATATGTACCTTTCATCTGAGTTGTCTGATATATTATCATAATATTATTCACAGTATTACCTTATTATCCTTTTTAATATATGCAGATATTAAATATAAATGGCAGCTCTCTCATTCCTGATATTTGTAACTTGTATTTTCTTGTTTTCCATCTGATCTGTCTGGCTAAATGTTTTCAATTCCATTGATCTCAAATAACCAACTTTTGGTATCCTCACTTTTCCTGTTTCTGTCTTATTGATTTATCTTCCAATATCTATAATTTTCTTTCTTCTACTTAATTTTGGTTTAATGTGCTCTTCTTTTTCTAGTTGCTTAAGGAACAAGTTAATGTCATTATTCAAACATTTATTTTCTTACATAGTCATTTAATGTTACAGATATCTTCTCCTTTTACATTCTGCATTAGCAGCATCCCATGCATTTTTATACATTGTATTTTTATTTTCATTCATTGCAAAGGAATTCCTAATTTTCTTTTTGTTTTCTTTAATTCATGGGTTATTTAGAAGTATATTATTTAGTTCTAAGTATTTGTTTATTTTTCATAGGTATTTCTGTTACTGATTTATAATTTAATTTCATTACCAAATCCAAGAACATACTATGCATGATTCAAACCCATGTGAATTTGTTGAGACATGTTATGTGTATAATATTTTGGTAAATGTTCCATATGCACTTGAATGTTTTGAAGTGGAGTGTTCTGCAATATCAAACAGGTCAAGTAGTTGATAGTGTTTTTCAAATCGTACATATGCTTACTGATTTTCTCCTTGTTTCTATCTATTAATGAAAATGTTACTACAATTTCCAATTATAATTTTTCTATTAATTAGAAATGTGTTTTGAAAAAATAAGTAGAATGAAGGAGCCAAGATCATCTGTACACTGGAAAGGTAAATGAAAGGTACAAAAGAACAAGACATAGCAAACTGTTGTCTTTTCTTGGTTACCAGGCATTTGTATTTCTTTTCTATAAAATTTTCAAGTCATCGCTCATTTTTGTAATTGGATGTTTGGGTTTTTATTGAATTGTTAGAGTTAGTTATGTGTAAAGTAGCTATCATCATCTCATATCTTGGTAAATGTTAATATTTGGGAAATTTCTTAATCCATGTATATTGACTTAGTAATGAATGACATTGGACTTTTTGAATTTTAATATTCTATTGATTCTATTAGGTTTTCTATATTATAAATTGAATTTTCAGTTATATGCTATGCATAGAGATTTAATTTCTGCCTTTCAATGTATGTATCAAACAACATTAAATTGTAGTAATGATACTGCATATGCTTGTCTATTATCAGTTAATAATGGGAATAGCCATTTCAATACCAACTGAATGATTTGAGTTTGCTTTCAGATTGATGTCTGTTTTCATTAAATAACTATTTTTTTCTTAGTAGGTTACTGATTTTTTATGAGAAATGGAGATTGGATTATGTAAAATGACTTTTTTGAGCACCTATTAAGATTTGTGATTATGAACATGACAAATTATAAAGTTTCCTAATAATAAATTATCATTACATTTTTTGAGTAAGATCAAATTGATGATAGTCCACAATTATTTTATTGTAATATTAAATGTTTTATTTTATTTAGAAATTTACATATAGTATAAGTGATATCTCTTTTTTATTTTCATATTAATTTAAAGTACTTTTGTCATGTTTTAATATCAGAATTACAACATATTCTGAAAAAGTTCACATAACATTATAAATATATCTTCATTGAAAGTTTGAAAGGACTCAGCTTTAAAAGAATTTGGGGACAGAGAGTATTTGTGAGTTAATTCTTGTATAAATTATGTTTATTTTCTTCCATAGTTACAGCTTCATTCAAATTTCTACTACTTCTTACATTATCTTTAATATATTTCTACTACTTCTTACATTATCTTTAATATATATATGCTATAGCAAAATGTATTCTTTGAAACAGGAATGCCATTTGCTGAGTAAGTCTGAAAGTAAAAAAAAATTCAGAAATTTATTTTTCTCTGGGTTTTGTTTTAAATTCTTGTTAGTCCCATTTGTTTTGAATTCCTTTACTCCTCTCCATATGATAGCAGGATTTCCCCCGTTGCATTCTTTCCACCTCACCTTTTTTTATTTTAAAGTTTTCATTGTATCTGGGTGCCAGAACTTGGTTGATACTTTAATGTCTCACCTTTCAGTGAAATTTTGTGTCAGATGTGTCTTTTCAAATTAACATCAAGTTAGGCATTTTAGAACTTTTTACTGACGTTAAGAAACATAGAATTTACATAGTGTAAGTGTTAGAGCTCAATTATCATAGACTAATTTACTCATACAGTCAGCATCCAGGTCAAGACACAGAACATTATTACCACCCCAGAAGCTTTGTGGTCCTTCCTAATCTCCATCTCCCCAGATGTATTTTATCTTCATTATTAACACCATAGTATAGATTCATGTTGTACTTTCATGCATAAAATTATGAGTTATTTTTGTACATGTCATACCTTTTACTCAACATTTTGTGTGTGGTATTAATCCATGTAGTTGCATAATGTTAGATCTTCTGATAATTTTCACTGTTGTTTGGTATTTTATTGAATGAATATATCATAATTAATTTATATATTCTATTATCTTTTAGGGGTAATTAGGTTTGTTTATTATTTATTTTTAATTTTTTTAATGGAGGTACTGGGGATTGAACTCAGGACGTTATGCATGCTAAGCATGTACTCTACCACTGAGCTATACTCCCCCCTGTATATATTCCATTATTGATTGACAGTTATTCCTAGTTTGAACCTATTGGGAATAATGCTGTAATGAATATCCTAGTATATGTATTTAGATGCCAATATCATGCAATGCATGCCTTTTGGAGTATACCTGAATGGAATATAATATATACATATATATGTGTGTGTAAAATATGAAACATACTAATTAATCTATATAACCACCAATTATTGGCCTTGTCACATTTCATATTATCTTGATCACATCCTGATAATATGTAGTAGATCTCTCTGTGGGTTTAAATACGCACTTCACTGGTTTCTAAGGAGGCTTAGCTTTCTTTTTTTTGTATACGCATTAGCATTTGGATACCCTCCTTTGTGAAGTGCTTATTCATACATTTTGCCTATGATTCTAATTGCATTGTCTTTTCTTAGCAACTTGCAGAAGCTGTCACAGATATATCTTTTTTTCAGATTTATGTATTGTAAATATTTTTTCACATTTTTCAACTTGCCTATAACTCTTTCTAAATATCATATCTCTTGATGATTTGTTCTTGATTTTAATTTATCAATTTTGAATGGTTACAGCTTTTTATGTTCTGTTTAACAAATCCTTCCACACATCGAGATCACAGAGGGACTCCATACTACCTTCTAGAAGTTTGTTACAGTGCCACATGGTACACAGTGGGGTGTACTGTTCCCTCACCTCTTTAGAGTACTGGATGTAAAAATATACCACACAAAATCCAGCAGTCACAAGTCTTTACTATTCATGCAGACAAAAGCAAAATGAAGGAAATTTTGGGGTGAGCAGAAGCTGTGTCTCACTGGCAAGAGTTTGCTTTTGGATGTCTGGCAGAGGAGAGGGAAGAGAGCAACTGAGGTTATGGAGGAAAGCTATATAGAGGTTAATATGGTAATATACTAATTTAGATGAGATATGACTATAGTATAAATTTAAATAGTGGAATTGGATAGAAAAAGATAAATTAAGACATGAAAGAGAGAAAGTCAACAGGTCCTGGTGTCTAAATGGTTTTGGATTGTGAAGCTGTCGAGGATGATTTCAAAGACTGAATTAGATAACTAGGATTTAGGAACTGAGATAGAAGATACAGAAAAAGAAGATTTCTTTATAAGGAGAAATAACTTTCTTGATTTTTATATGTTTTGTGTTTGAATTCTTTTGGGGACTTTGGTTAGAGAAGTCTGATGATTAGTTGGAAATACAACTTCAAAGCTAAAGAGAAAACCAGGACTAGAGACAAAAAATTAGGAAGTTATTGGTGTATAAATACTATGGTTGATACTTGGAGAATTCCACAAAGAATGACCCAATACTTGAAAACAAGTGAATTAAAATACCTATAAGATGTATTTTAAAATAAATGTTAAGTAAGATTAAATATGTGAAAAGACACCTTGACATAAGAGAAAACATTCTAGCAGTAATAGGTTGATAGTAAATAATTAGATAAGTGGACATATATGAGGAATAAAAGTGTCCTTTGGAAATTGGATTAATGAATCATAGAAGTATAGAAAAAAATCATGAAACCAAATTCTAATAGTTATCATTCTTCAAGGGTCTTAAGGCCAGTGGTCTAATTGGCTAATCCCAGGGTCTGTTGGAATCACTTTTGGTTGTTTTGTCATACGGTGTGTCTTAAACATTAAAATTTAAAGAACAAACCCTTGACCATAAAAATGCACTGAAATAGTGTTATGTTGCACTATGTGTTGCCTTTTAAGAAACAGCATATCTATTTTTCCCGAGTGGTAAATGCTGGTATCACTTTTGGCCCGCTACAAGAAGGTTCTGTTCTTTTATGAAGTTTCTATAGTTCATTTTAAAATCCTAAACATAACTAAGATGATTTCTTAGGAATAAAATGAAAATAGGACAGACCTGGTGATGTAACTCTGAGAACTACACTGTGTTGAGAACAAAAGGAAAGAATTCAGTGAGGGCCTGGAAAGAAATAAGAGAATAAATGGAGTGAATCAGAGTTGGGAGAAATAATGAACATGAATAAAGACAGTTTTAAAAGGTAGTGATCAACAATTTCAAAAGCTGCAATAGAGACAAATAAGAACGAGACTGAAAGTATGCAACAGCCATTAAACTAGAATTATGGACTTTTGGAAGTAAGCTAAAAGTTGATACTGATGGGTAACTGAATCTAAACTGAAAGCCGACGTATCAGAAGAACTTCCATTTCACTTTTCTCTAAGATTCTCTTATTTCATACAATAAAGAGATCAGATTTTTTTTAACTAAAGTAATCATTGAAAAAGTACTGTAAATAGCTATTACCTTTTATTGAGTATCTCTTATTTCATGGCACCGTTACACATTTTAGATATGTATGTTAGACTTTCGCCCAATAAACATTATATTTGTCTATTTTACAGTTGGGCAGCTAGGGGTTTAAAATGTTTAATCCAAAAGTTACACACAGAGTAGTCCTCTAGTCACTACAAATTGTCTGAGAAAATTAATATCTCTACTAGGATTTCTTCTGAACCATCTTTACCATTTTGTTAACAGGCATAATTTCTTCAAGAGGGAAAAACTCTAGGAAACGAAAGAGAAGACAGAAGAAGTTCAGCCGGTGACGCTGTTTTCAACCTTATCTACACTTCAATTTTAAGATACTCTGTAATATTTAGGAGTTAACAGAAAGATTACAAGATAGATGGTAGTAACTATCAAAGTTTACTTGTAAGTATTTGTTGTCCATGGAATCCAGCTAAAAGACTCTATTAGTTACTAAAACATTCCTGCAAGCTAACTGCTTTTAGAAAGACCTCCATGACTAGAGCACAAGATGATGCCACTAGCATATTATGATCAACACTTTGTGCCATTAGAACACTCTTACCAACTGGCAACAACTAGCTCATTAACACATCAATACACAGATGAAAAACTAAGTCAACCCAATAACCAATCTGTGGTCAGAGTACAATCCCATAGTAATAACCTTGTAGCACCTCCACTAAGCTCTAAACAGAAGGTGCAGAGATGCTCTGTATTGCCTTCTGCGAAGTCTCAGGACACAATTTCACTGGATTTCTATAACAGGGTTCTGAAATCACCATTGCCTCATTCCAAATGTCAGGCTACACCTCTACACCTCCACTGGAGAACTTCACTGTGGCCTAATAAGAAAGACCTGAGCTCACCTTTGTCCCACCCCAAACCTCAGATAACATCGTCAGTTGACCTCACCGAGACATCATCACTGGAGCCCTATCAAACAGCCTGGAGCTCACATTTACTGTTTCCCAAACCTCAGAATACATCTTCCCTAGACCTTTGCTGGACATCACCTTCACTGAAGTATAACCAAAGAGTGTCAAGTTCATCATTATATGCCCTCAAACATCAAGAAACTCCTTCCTCAGACTACTTACAGACATCATCACCTTTGGAATCTAGTAAAAGAGCTTTTAGCTCAGCATTACCTCAGTCTAAGCCTCAGAAAGCATCTTCTTTGGACAGCCTTTGGACATTGTTATTAGAACATAATCAAAGAACTTGGAGTTCACAATCAGTCAACTCTACACCTCAAACAAATGATTTGCTTCAGACATCACCTTCTTTGCAGCCCAGTCAAATGACTCTAAGCTCACCATTACCTGACTCCAGACCTCAGACAACAGCTGTATGGAGCTCTAATTCCAGTGTTCTGAGATTACCACTGTCTAACTCAAAACCAAGGAAATCGCCTTTACCACATTCTGTCCACCAGTCAAAGAGTTTGCCAGTGTTCCAGCCCAAATCTCAGACAGTGCTTACACTTGATCGTGACTTCAGAACCCTGAGATCACCAGTTTATCACTCCAAGTTTCAGAATACCACTTCACTAAATGACAAACACAAAGCCATAGATCTTTCTTCACCTCAACCCAAACCAAATGTCTCAGGTCAATCATTATTAAGCTCCAAACACTGCATCAGGAACATAGCTGCTGTAACACTGGGCTCCAGACTGCAGAGTAAAAGCAGTTTTGATCTTTATGGAAAGACAGAATCAAGTAAAGAAATTCCATGGATTTTCGATTATATTTATCCCTGCATTGTTAAAGGTGGAACTGTCCCTGGTGATGTTGTAAATAAAATTGTCAATTCTCTCTCCAAGACCAGAATCCAGAAGGATCTCTGTAGGCAGATTCTCTTTCGAAGGATGAGGGGGAGGCCAAATCCCCATCCTGGTCCCCGCCTTTCATCAAGTTATATGGTTTGTTTAGCTTGTGCTTCCTGCGTAAAATCTCAGTGTAACCATCTTACAGGAAGGAAAGATCCTCGTGCTGCAACACTCTTTGTCATACCAACACCTGAGTCCACTTCTGAGGGCAAAACAGAGGTGAAACTAGCTTTTATCCTTTCCCTACCAGAGGCTTCTTTGTCATCTTGTCTCCCACCCTCTGTGAAAGAAAATCAACCTGATGAAGTCCCTGAAGAAAACCTTGAAGAAGCGGAGAAGTTATCACAACTTTTCCCTACATTGGAACCTGATCTTCCCCAGGCAGTTGATATGAAGAAAACATGGCCACCAGGAGCCTCTGAAAATCAAGTTGTAAGCCAACAGCCCCAGGCTGTTGACTGGCTGCTCTATGTTAAGAAAAGTAGTAATCCTCAGTCACAGTCCCTGCTCCCGTCCTCTTCCTCCTCCGCATCTTCTTCATCCTCCTCTTCTTCATCTTCCTCTTCCTCTTCTTCCACCGTACCTGTACCCGCTTCACCCCCTCCTTTGAAAGAGTCCACCACATCTACCCTCTCAGGCTGTGTGTTCACTAAGGTACAGAGTTACCACAGGCTGCCTCCAGGGGTCTCCTGGCTTGAGTTTATACATAGTAAAAATCACCAGCCACTTCTTGGAAAACCACATCAAAGTCAATCACCACCTTCTAAAACAAGGCCTGTGAGGAATTGCACCACAGTAAAAAGGAGAAAGGGGCCAAAGATACTGTTCAAAATTTTTCAGACAAAGGTTCAAAATGAGGGACATCCTGATTAAATTAACTTTTTTGTTTCTTTGAAAGCAATTGACCTCTTAGTTCTTTGACATTAGAGTTTGATTTTCTACCATCCTTATTAAAATTCTTGGTGTTAACTATGTGTGAGTCTAGATTTTAGCTGATGAAGCACGTAGTTAAGAGAAATGATTGCTCTTAAGTCTATTTTCTAATTAAACAATAGGCCATGATCTCCTAGAAGCCAAAATTGTTTTTAACCAAACACCTAACTTATAGTAGCCACTATAAACTATAAAATAATTGTTAAATACATTCATCGTAATTGGCCATAGACCAGAAATACCTCATTTGTCTTCTCCTGAACAGTATCTAACTCATTGTTAATCTCCTTCCTCATAAAATATGATAATAACAGGATCCTTAAGCCAATTTATGCTGATCTGTTTCCCTGTCTCTAAAGAAAATTCAGATCATGTTCAGCAGGTAAAAATATATAGAAAGGAATCTTAGGAAAAAATCTTCTGTGCTAAGATCCCACACTCTGAAGTGCAACGAATTACTCAACCTTAGTTAGTGAATCTCCAGAAAGAATAACTAACTGGTGCAGATAACCCTACCTCATGCTGACTGTGCCAACATTTAAATTATGAGCTCTAAAGTCACCTGCTCTTCACTTCTACCTACACAACCTAAATGGGTTAATAAAAATGTTTAAAAAATGTTTTTGTTCTACTGGGTCTCCTGGTAGTGGAAAGAGAAGGGAATTATCTTATCTACTCACCTTAAGTGATTATCTCTATCCCCAAGGGATAGAATTCATTTCTCTTGCACACACTAATGACTCACAATTCTGCCTCTCCACTCCACATCTCTCTGATCACCAGACTGCATATGAGACGTTCTCAATTGAAACACTGTGCAGGCATCTCAAACTCAACATGGCCAAACCAGAATTTATTATTTTTACACTTACAATTTGCATTTTTACATTACAGTCCTTTGACCTCTGTGTTCCC
Source organism: Camelus dromedarius (assembly GCF_036321535.1). Classification (NCBI taxonomy): domain Eukaryota; kingdom Metazoa; phylum Chordata; class Mammalia; order Artiodactyla; family Camelidae; genus Camelus; species Camelus dromedarius. The sequence goes on along the minus strand of NC_087437.1, from coordinate 87,715,957 downwards.
TATTTCAGTGGATGTACCACCATCTGTCATGGAGTCATGTTTGACTGTTTTTCTCATTTCCTGCCCCTCTACAAGTTTGTGAGTTCTATGGCCTTATTATCTCCAGAATCCAGCTTTTTTCTCCAATCCCATTGCCACTAATCTAGTTGTAGTCTCAGCATTTGTGAGCTGGATTGCTGCAATGTCTTCTAAGCATGCACCTTAACTTTTGAATGCAATTCTGAGACAAAATTTGGTAATGCCTCTCCACTGTTTGTAACCCTTTTATCATTGCCTGTGGTTTTCTGGGGCAAGTCTAAATTCCTTTTATGATTGAATCGTGATAATCTTTCAAAACTGATTTCTTATTCTTCTCCAGTCTCAGCCACACTAATTTCTTTACAGTGCAAAGAATGTGCCAAGGCCTGTTTTGCATCTTTCACTTCTAAATAAATCAACAATTCTGCTGTCCAGAGAGATCTTTCCATCTATGCATTTTTGCTCTATTTTGTCTTAACATCTTCTGAGAAGTCTTTCCCTGATCCGCTTACAAAGAAAGGGTTTATTTGGCCTTCCTATCACCATGAAACTCTGTTTTCACTCTGTATGCTGCTTTTAACCATATTATAAAGCAATCTTTCCTTGTCAGTCTTCACTCACTAGACTGAGAACTTCTTGTTCACCATTTTGGCTTTTTACCTAGTCCCTAAAGTGTGTGTTAATATTGAGTTAATGCTATTGAAGTTCTTTGTCTTTTTTTAAATTCTGAAATAAATAATGGTTCATCTCTCTGCTTCTTTCCCATAAGATTAGTATTGAATTTCTTTTTTGGTACATTTTGTCTTGGTGAGAACATACATAAAAATGTTACAGATGACAGCAGTCATCCTCATTTTATTTCTTATGTTAAAAGTGTTCCTTTCCAGTATATCAGTATTAAATATGGTGTTGGCTTGAGCATAACTGATCTCTGATAATGAGGAAGGACTTAGGTATGATATAATGTGTTCAAAGCTTTCTCCAACCTCTTTAGAAAACACTTGACATGTGCTCTATTCATCCTGAACATCTCTTTTGATGATGCACCTCACTTGTGTAATTACTTGTTTAATATGTTCTCTATTAGAGTAAATTTCATGAGTGGAAGGCATGTATCTATCTTGTTTACCATTAACTTCTCAGGTCCTTGTGGTACCTGGCACGTATCAATTACTCAATAAATATTTATGGAATTAAATGAAACCAAGGTGTTCAACTGATTTTTATTTGTTGATGTAACTTACATGTTTACTTTTCCATCTTTTAGCTTATTTTCTAAACTTTATGCCTCATTGCAGTTTCTTTATTTTTCTTTTTGAGGGGGCTATTATTTAGTTGTTTTTAACTTCTCCATTGTATTGGCAGTTATTTATTTTGTTCTTAATCAGAACTGTGTCTAATTTCAAGGTTTTTTTCAAAAGAATTCTTTAACCATTATTTTCTAATTTCTTAATTTGGAAGTAAAATTGCATGAAACTTAAGGGGAAAAATGCATGGCAACAACAAATATCCGACTTCCTACCCCAGCTTCTACTGAGATACCAAGAGATTTCAAAATCAGAAACGTGTCGTGCCAGAAAGGTTAAGAAATTTCTGCCAGATCTTGTACAGATGAGACCAGATTTAAGAAGCGCAAAGGACTCAAAATTAACTATATTTAACTAAGAGAGATCATCTGAAAAGTAATAAGAAAAGATATTAATTGCATCTCATTAATCCCTTTTTCCTTAAATGGAAAGGCCTGGATATGCAAATAGGTTACATGGCAATTGGGTAGGAAATTGGATTCTATGAGTTGTCACATTTTGATCAAACCAATTACTATAAAGTGGTATGACATATCTGGATGACAATTGACAATAATATCAAAGCCTTAATAATATACATAATAATTTCCTTATGATCATCTTCCTTGGAATTTATTTTAAAGAAATTATCATGACTATGGAAAGTCATACAGACAAGTAAGCATTGTGTTTCTCTGTAATAGGGATTGGAAAATGTCTAGATGATCATTAATAGAAAATTGTTTAACTACATCATGATCCATATATATAATGCTTTTCCTAATGAGAAAAACGTTATTTCTAATACTGTACCCACATTTACGTTAGGAATGGAACTACCTTCTTTAGGAAAATATCTTGCTGAGAAGACTTGGGCATGGATAGTGATCCTGACTGGGTGTTGAAAAAAGAAAGTGAAACAAAGAGGAGATAGCTAAATTACTGCATTTAAATTTCAAACAGGAACTTTTCAATAAGAGACAGTGAAAAGAGAAAGAATATATCATTTATGATTTAAATGAAAACATACTCAGATTATAAGACAGATCACATGCAGTTTATATATGATTCTACCTTGCAAAACATTGAAATTATGTATATATGTATCTGTGTGTGTGTATTTGTGTAAAGTCTATTTCATATATATGAGAAAGACACAGTGACTGGAAGTAAACACCAAAACGTTGAATAAAGGTGGTTGTTACTGGGGAATAGTTATAATGGAGTGTTTAGAAAATGGGTATGTTTTTTTCTTTTTATTTTCTATATTTTCCAAATCTTTAATAGATTGTTAATTCTTTTATAACCAACTTAAAACAAATGCTATAAAAATGAAACTTGTGCTGTCTCCGCTATTTTAGAGGAAATATGTAGCATAACAATTTTGCTGTTCCAATCCTTTCCACTTGTTGGTATCATTTGTGGCTTTACAAAAGGTACATACAGAAAATTCACATTATTATGAGATATCTTCAGGAGAAATGCATTTCCATTGTTTTAGAGTCTATTAAAATATTTTTAAAATTCTATATTCTCTACTTCAATATTCATTGCCAGACTTCTTATACTATTTTTTTATTTATTTGTGCATTTGTTTATTTTTAATTATGAAATATTCTAAACCCATAGAGAATGATAATATGTTGAGGAAAGTCTTTATACCACTACCCAGCTTTATCAAATCTTATTCTCTGGTTATGTTTAATTCATGTGTTAAAGAAATAATATGAGTGCTAACCTCCATGTATAAAACTACCCAGGAACCCAATCTTATCCTGCACCCTCCAGAAGTAACCACAGTCATGAATTTGCTGTAAGTCATATTTGTCTATTTTTTTTAGAAATTTACTAAATATTTATGAAGACATATAAATCTATTCTTGGGAATGTTTTAAAGCTTTGTACATACTTCATTATAATGCATTTTAACATTTTAAAATATGTATTTTTTGACCTGGAGTATGTTTTTGAAATTTACCCTTGTTGTGAGATATAGGTAGGTTATTCACTTTCATTTCCACTGATGTCTATATATCTATATTATCTATACATGTATATACACAATTATATACATATACATACATGTGTATTATATAATTGCATATAATTGCATAGTGTAAAGTTATTACAATTTATGTATTCAATTTTTGGTTGAGTAGTTAACTTACATTTTTTACATTACTTACAATGTTGCCTTGACATTCTTTAAATTTTTTGTCATTGAGGCATAATTGACAAATTATATTAGTTTCAGGTGCACAACATAATGATTTGATATAAGTATATATTGAAAAATGATCACCACAGTAAGTCTAGTTAACATCCATACACATATATAGTTATAAAATTTTTTTCTTGTGATGATAACTTCTAAGTTCTACTCTCTTAGTAACTTTCAAATATGCAAGGCAGTGTTATTAACGATAGTCACCATATACATTCTTTTTCACATCCTATTTTGCACATCACAGGAAGTTCTCAAGAGTCATACTGTGCAACATCTGGTCCATGGGTTAGTAGCATCAGTCTCACCTAGGATCATGTTAGAAATGCAGTCTGTCACCTCGTCTCAAATATACTGAATCATAGTCTGAATTTTATATCAGGTAAATTTTATGCCCTTTAAGTACATGTGAAACATTGCCTCAGAATATATAACTTAGAGTAGAATTGATGATTGCAACAGTGTTGTCCAGTAAAAATATAACATGAGTCATATGTAATTTCTTGTAGCCACATTAGAAAGCAAAAAGAAGTAGATAAAATTATTTTAATAGTATATTTTATATAACATATACCTAAATTTTTCCATTTCAAAGTGTAATTAAGATTTGTTTTCAACCAGGGTTGATTTTGCCCCCAGGGGATATCTGACAATGTCTACAGACATTTTTGATTGTCACCACTGGAAGATGTTTTAGACATTCTAGGTCACGACTAGGTAAAGGCCAGGAATGCTGCTAATTATCATAGAATGCAACGAATAGCTGCCAACAAAGAAGTCTCCAGTCTAAAATGTTAATAGTGTTAAGGTTGGGAAACCTTAAATTCATATTACAAATATTAGTGTGATATTTTATTTTATTTTTTGTTTTCAGGCTTCAAAATCTGTTGAATTTAACATTTAGAGCACTTCATAATTCAGACTAGCCATGTTTCAAACACTCAACAGCCAGAATGGAACAGTATAGGAATATAGCATGAAAGCATTTTAAAATTTGCTAGATAATGCCAAATTACCACTATTATACACACCAACAAATAATGTATGAGAGCTCCTACTGCTTTGTCATCTCATCATCACTCATTTTCAGGGTTTTAAATTCCTGGCTTATATTAATAATACAGTTCATACTAATATATTGATTTCCTTGTACTATATTAAAATTTTTTACATCTCTTATTGCTAATTACCTTAAACATATTTTCATGATCTTCTAGGTTTCCTTTGTGTCTTGCCTTCACAAGCTTTGCTCATCATACTATTGTGTGCTCTATTTCTTATTAATTTGTAGAAATTTTTAATATGTATATTCCAAGCATATACTCTTTGGCTTGGTTTGATATTAACCGATCATTGCACTCTCTCAGTTTTTGTAACTTGCTCACCATGTATTATTATCATACTCGGCCGAATTCAGTTTTCTAAAACTAACTTAAAATCACACATTTGTGTTCAAAAGTGTTGTAGAAATAAAGACTAACCAAATGAGAACAAGAAAAGTCTATTGCTATAGCAAAGGAGTCAGCCACCATTACTCGCATTTGGCAGAAACTCACAGGCAGTGGAAAAGCTTTATAGTGGGAAAAAAGGGAAGGCTTCAGGTCTGCCCTGATTGGAAGCTGTTGGCATGGGGAAAATGTAGGTGGGCTAACCAGAAGAAGGGCATCATATGTGATTGGTTAGGGGTGCATATTTGTCTTTCTCTGATTGGTCCTAAGTTGGAAATGGAGACAAAAATTCGGGAGGCTATCAGTTGTTAATCATGCCCTGGCCATTTTGGGCCACTTGTTACAGGGGTTATTGTTTGACTTCCTGGATTTTTGCTAAAGAGAGTGGTCATAGATAGCAGGCTGGCTTCCTGGGCTGGTTACAACAGATAGTGTTGGTTTCCTGGGCTGCTTGTTTCAGGTTGAATGTCAGAGTTCTGTCTTTAAGTGTTGTATGGCCATTCTGTTTTTATGTTTAGCCTTAGAGATTTGCTTTGTCCCTATTGAATTAGCTACCACTTGTCTTACGGGCAAAATCTCCAACTGATGTTAACCAAATTCACAGTGCATCCCCTGTCAAGATTCAAATAGATCTCTCAAAATCTCTCCCCAGAATTAATCAACACCCTACACATAAAGAATTCCTTCAAAGTCTAGAGTCCATAATAAAAGATCACAAGATTCAAGGACTCATAATACATTTTACTGGTCTCTGTAATACTCCTGTTTTGCTGGTGGAAAAAGTCTAAGGGTTGAGGGTGGAGATTGATCATGACCTCCAAGCAATAAACATTACTGTCCCTTGACAACCTCTTTTTCCTAAACTGCTTGTCACTAACATTCATTCCCACTGGAAGTAAATTCTTTACTGTAATTAGTATATGCAGGGCATTCTTTAGCATTCCAGTTAATGAAACTAGCCAATATCTTTTGCCTTCACTTAGGAAGAACAATTCACCTGAACAGTAATGCCTGTATTTTACTGAGAGTCCTCTTATTTCTCACAAATCTTGACAGCTGATCTGGATGATGTAAAATTCCCTAGGGATTCTACTTGGTTCCAATATGTGGATGATTTCTGAATTCTTGGAAATCACCTCAAGTTGTTTTTCACATCAGTGATTTTGTGTTATAATTTGTGTTCCTGACTGCACTTGCTGGAGCTTTAATTATATCCTTGTATTTTTCAGTTTTCTTGTATTACTATAAAAAATTAGCATCGCCAAGATATAATTTTCTATGATGCTGAGATTTTTAGATTGATTTTTTACTTTCATATGTCTTACAGAATATTATAGAACTCTTTAAAAGTATCTCTATACACTTTTACACATGGAATATTTGTCAAGATTCATGGTTATTCAATGTGACATAACATTGAAATATAAAAATCACTACTCTTATAGGCATTGTTTGCACAGCTCTTCTTTTCTGTCTGTGCCTTGTCTTGGAGAAACTAAAGACCCTAGGATCCTGTGCTAGACACATTTCCAGTTCCATTGTTTTTGGTTTTCTCTCTTCCCTAAGGAGAGAAGTTCCATTTTCCCCTCCTCCTCTTTTTATCTTCCTTCTTCTTCCAACAATAGCTTTCTGTATTTGTGTATTTGATAGCAGAAATGCTCCGACCATGTAACATTATAGACAAATACCTTTATAGAACATGTTTATTTTTCTAGTTGAAAGATCCTTTGGATCTCAGGTTGGGACAAATTTGGAGAGGATTTATATGGAGTCCTATAAGTCCTATAAGTCTTTTAATCATCCACTCCGCAAATATTCCTTTTACACACGGGGAAAAAAGATTTAAAGCAGCTTGCCTGAGATTTATGACACATTTATTCCTCTTGGGGAGGGAAGCACCCCGCTCCAAACCCTTCCTCCCAGCCTGGGCGAAAAAGAAGTCAGATGACTCAGCCTAATCTTATCAGATGGAGTTTCCTTTAAGTAAATGAATGGCATTTGCTGTGACAAATAGTATCAATGTATAGAGTGCCTTCAGCAAAATATCCCTAATTAATCATTACTTATGGTAAACAATGTATGAATTAATAGTTCGTGACTCACTAGAGAATGTCAAATAAGCTCTACAACTTTCTGGGTATAAAATAATAACATTTCATTACTTAAATTCACCTCAGTGTGTAAAGATTGTTATTAGAGATAGTGGTAGGAAGTACCTGTCTACAAGTAGGAAGTATACCTGACATATAACTAGAAGGTACCTCACAAAATATCTCTTGCAAGTCTCATATTATTATTCTAGAACAGAGAGCATACGTTGGATGTAGGAAGAAAAAAAACAGGAGCTTTCTGAAATGCCCAGGTTCTCTACTTTGCCTATGCCCTTGATTACACATTTGTTTTGAAATTTCACGTAAACTTTAGGACTGGGAAAGATCTCTGATAGTTTGAATCTGACCCGACAGTCTGTTCCTTTGTGTGAGCTCTAGTGCCCGTGATCGGCTGGGCTCTCATTTGGCGCTGGAAAGGGAAGAGATGCAGCAAACCAGTTGATGTAAAGTAGTATGACCTGTCTGAATAATCATTTGCCAATAATATCTAAAATCTTAATCATATACATAACCGTTTTTCTCTAGCACCCCCACCATGTAGAGTAGCATGAAAGCAGCCATAGACAATATGTAAACAGATGTGTTTGTCTGTGTTCCAATAAAACTTTATTTACAAAAACATGTAGCAGAGGAGATTGGCCCCTGGTCCCTAATGTGCTGACTCCTGTTCTCGATAGAGTGGTTTGAGAAATCTTCTCTGAAGTTTCTTTACTTCAGAGACAGGATATATCATAAAGAAAATCCTTGATAGACGTTCCCCCTCCATTCACAGTATGAGACATGGTACTAGTTGTTCAGCCTTAGTTTTGAGCGTTGAGTTTTAACTTCAATAGCTTTAAAGAAAATTTGAAAGGATAAGCCTGTGGAGATTAAACAGGTATCTTTTTTCTTGCTTTTTAAAAAACTTATAAATGGCTCTAAAATTTATTTCATTAACTTTTAAAATAATATTTTACCTATTTTTAGCTTACTATAGATGAAGAAAATGAATCATTAAGGGAAAAGATGGAAAGTTAGTTGCCTGGAGGTTCGGGAAAGAAAACAGGGGAGCATTTCATGAGAGTAGAATGGAGTTTGAAACAGGCTGGTGAGTCAGATTTTCTGTCTCCCTCTCCCTCATTTGTGCTCTCAATTAAGTTTTGCTCCTGTGCCAGCTGGATTGGCTATTTTTCTTTAAAATCAATTTTCAAGTTACTGAATTTTATGGCAATAAAGCACTATTTTCCTCTTTTTCTTCTTTTTCCTCTCATCCTAATTCTCCTCTTCCCAGTGACTCTTCTTCATATGCAATCCTATGCAACTAATCTGGGTTTCTTTGATTATATTTACACATGGATTCTTTTTGCCCCCTTATTTTCATGTGCATCTTTTTTTAAATTTTTTTTTTATTGAAATATAGTTGACTTACCATATTGTGCTAGCTTCTGGTGTATAGCAAAGTGATCCAGTTACATATATATATCCAGTTATATATAGATATATATAACACACATATATATATATATCTCCAGTTATACATATATCTCCATATATATATAAAACACACATATTTTTCATATTCTTTTCCATTATGGTTTATTACAGTATGCTGAATATAGTTCTCTGTGCTATACAGTAAGACCTTGTTCTTTACCTGTTTTATATATAGTAGTTTGTATCTGCCAATCCCAAGCTCCTAATTTATCCTTCTCCAACTCCCTAGATTCTTTTAGTTTATGTATTTACTTTTCCGTTTTACCCATGAGAGAAATACCCTCACCTCTAAACCTTTTCAACATAATTCCTTCACTCTTTTGTACTGTATAGTGTCTAGCCATCAGTAAATGACTTGCTAATAAATATTTAAATGAATATTTGGTTCTAGATAGGACCAATTTAGAGGGATGTGCCAAGAACGATTTTTGTTGCTTATAGAAAATGACTTTCCTAAAACTTGTGTTAATTCCTACAGTGAGGAAAATGGTGTGTCAGAATCACTTTGGGAATTTGTGCCAGGCTTACACTACAAAGTGAGAAGTGCTTGAAAAGGTAATACTGAAGTGATAGAATCTTTCACTGAAGAAGTGTTAATTGCAGTACTTTAGAATACGAAAATGAGTTGTGATATAACCACACACTTCTCAGTCAACCAGAAAGTATAAGATGTAATAGATATTCAATAAATTGGATATGATTTTTTTAAAGGTTGAGATCATCCTGTATTATAATAGAAAAAAGTTACTGAGGCCTGTAATATGAAGTATATTGTATTTGATACTCTTATTCATGACCACACTTTAAATTAACCTTTTTCTCTTTTAGCAGTTTGCAATGAACTTAATGTCCATTAGAGAAAAAGATTTATTTATTTATTCTTTATTTTCAGTAATAATAATAACAAGTATAAAACCCATTGTTTTGAGGGAAAAAAATCTTCCCTCCCATGGAGATTTCATTTTGTACTTTAAAAATTGATCCCATTCCAAATACCTAAATATATTTGTTATAAACCTGTAACTTTGAGTGGCTTATGGCACTATCTTGGGCATGAAAAATTATTAAAAAAGATTTACAAAAGATTATTTAGAGATTTTAAAAGATAAATAACTTTATTATTGATTAACGCCTCCAATGTGCCATCTCCCCTAGGGCTACATCATATTCTCAAAAAATTTGAAGCTTATTAGATCCTGATTGTACTGAAGAAGATATGGAGACACAGAGAAAAGTTTATTAGTCTAATACTATAGTTTACACAATGCTCAAGGAAAATTTTTTTAAATGTCTAGAACTGTGATTTCCAATATGATGGCCATTAGCCATATGTGGCTATGGAGCACTTACAATGGAGTTAGTGCCACATTTTAAATTTAAAAATGGAAAGAAAGTGTTTTTTCAATAAATACAACGTTATAGTTTTGGTAAGACTATACTTTCTTTACCTATTGCATCATTTAAAGTCTAATAACAGCAAAAATTGGAAATACATAGATGTTCATAGTCATGAGATTGTTTAAATAAATTATGTTCTGCTTACATAGTGTAATATTACACAACACTTAATAATGATAACCTAGTTTTATATGTATTGGTTTGAAAGACATTAATGATAAACTATGAAGTGAAAATGCAACCAACAGAAGATTGGTCTATTTTAAAAGGCATATGTGTGCACCCCAATGTTCACAGTAGCACTGTTTACAATAGCTGACACATGGAAGCAACCTAAATTTCCATCAACAGATGAATGGATAAAGAAGATGTGTTTTATATATGTGTGTGTGTGTGTATATATATATATATATATACAATGGAATATAACTCAGCTATAAAAAAGAATGAAATACCATTTGCAGTAACATGGATTTACTTAGAAATTATCATATTAAGTAAAATAAGCCAGACAGAGAAAGACAAATATCATATATCACTTATATGTGGAATCTAAAAAAGAATGATACAAGTGAACTTACTTACAAACCAGAAAAGACTTACAAACATAGAAAACAAACTATGGTTACCAAAGGGGAAAGGATTGGGGGGGGAGGGATGAATTAGGAGTTTGGTATTAACATATACACACTACTATATCTAAAACAGATAAACAACAAAAACCAATTGTATAGCACAGGTAACTATATTCAATACCTTGTAATAACCTATAATGGAAAAGAATCTGAAAAAGAATATATACATGTATATGTACATGTATAACTGAATCACTTTTCTGTACATCTGAAACTAACACAACATCATAAATCAACTATACTTCAATAAAAAATTTAAAAAAATAAAAAAGATATTGTTTTATTTTAATGTGCTTGTTGGGATGTGTGTCTTATTTCCTGTATCACACATCACTGCATCACAAATCTAGTTGACATTAATGGATTCACTCAATTTTCATGATTTTTTTTTACATGCTGATACAATATTTTAATGTTTATTTGAATATTTTATATGGACACCACAAGCTACAGTAACACTTATGCAACTTGTATTTGGTAACTAAGTGGAAATACATATAAGAGTTATAATAAATTTAAAATATTTTAAATTTACAAATAATTTTGGATGCGCTGTAAATTTAGAATGAAAACATACTACTGTGCAGAATGAAATGGAGATGTGGAAGGTGGTACTATGACTAAAGAAATAGAGAAAAAAAGTGGAAGAAGGTTTGTCAAAAATTTATAATGAATGTCACCAGCAATATTGCCACATCATAGCAACACAAAAAAGCTTGTCTTTTCATTGTGTTAAAAATTAAAATAATATAGTGGACTATATTAGGAAACATTTTCAGCAAATAAGTTTTCTATCAACAGTCAATGTGTCAACAATATTAGTTTCCCGAAATCAGAATTTCATATCTAACAAAACATTTTAAAATTATATTTAACAGAATTTTTTTCCTAAATCAGTATTGACACTAATAAAAAACAAACAAGCATTCTAATGATACTTCGGGAGGTATAAATGTGAGGTGGATTTAAACTATTGGCCATTAATAGTATCTAAAGCAAAAAATAGAATTAATAAACTTTAAAACATTTAAACATTCTTGTAATTTTAAAAAAGCAAGCAAAGATATTATGCTGTATCCTCTGAGATGCTATGTGTGACATTAAAGTTTTATTGACAACTATTTTAAGGATAGAATTTAGGATGGTTCTTTCCAAATAATCGAAAAAGAAAAATAAGACTAAGAAGATTTGTCCAGTTAACAGCAATATGAGCAGAATTTTTTTAAAGTAAATTTTAAAAAGCAGATTAATGAGAAAACATAAAATAGGATGGTGGATCTAAATTAAACATACCAGTCATTGAAAAACAAGGTATATTAAATAAATTTTCTAATTCTAAATATTTTCGAGTTAGAATTTAATAACCTAGGAAAATGCTGTTTTCCAGTAATCTTCCTAGAAAGAAAAGGTAACAAAATTAAAGTGACAGAATCAATATTTTAGCATTTTTATTTAGTTTTTTAAATGATTTGAATTTGTAATTTTGGCAGGTTCTAAAGTGACTTAGCTTCTTGCACAATAAATACAGTAATTTTTATATGGAGGAATGGAAAAAATTATTTCAGTTATGGAAACTTTGTTACAAAACCATGAGGAAAGACTAGAAATGACATAATGTTAAAGTGAAATATCTTCAATTAAGCCACCAAACAACGTCTCTTAGAATACAAACCCTTTCTAGAAGTAAAGAAAATCAAATTAATTTAAAACTGGAAAAATGGTAAATTCTTTTATTTAGTTTTAGAGAAGTCATGCATTATATGAAACAGTGTCCAATCAATATTTTGGGAGCGTTTTTCCTCAGAGGACATGGAAATTAACAAAGACATGTCATTTTGCAGCATAAAAATAGAACTTGTAGCTTTTAGTTATTTTTGAATCTTTCCCATCTGCTAAGGACGAATTTCAGCTAGATTATTGAAAAAGTAATTTCTCTCCTTATGTATGGTCCTTAAGCTAGCTATGTTAGGTCGAAATTCTAAATTCGTTGGAACTAAAACTGAGGTTTCTTTTATTGTTTCATTCCACTCTATAATATATACTAAAAATATCTATGCTCAGTTTTCTGAAGCAATTACATAAAAATATAATGTATACAGTTGTTAAAATTATTCAATATATGTATGCAAGTTCTATGAATCACTGCCAGTTTATGGAACCCACTGAAAGAGAGAAGAGAGAATAAATTTAATGATCTTGTGTTATTTGCCAGTTCTTATTGGTTGTGTTGTGGACGAATTCTATAAAGAGCTACTGTACTGTTAATTTAAAATTTTCTTGAAACAAAAGGGATGCTTGCCAAATGTTCAATAATGTAAGACAAAAAAAGCAGTGTAATTTACATATTTTATCAGTATGACACTGCATACGAACAAGCAGAATCTGTAGCACCAAAGAAAGAAAAGGCTTATTTGTGATCTAGCAAGAGAGGTACAAGAATTTATGTTGAAATGACAACTCTTCATAATACAAGTCAATGATGATATCTACACATCTTCCAACATGAACTAGTATGCAGACTTTAACTGTAATTGGCAACATCGTGTAAATTGTCCTCAAAATGTAGAAGAAAATTTTGAAGAGCACTAGTACTGAGTTGACACAAGAGTTAGTAAATGTATTTGACGTGGACAGACATAGTTTTGAAAACAGTATGCTTTTGCTCCAAAATGAAAAAAATTTAAGTTTTCTTAATTTGGATACAAATTTTAAAGCAAAATGATTTTTTGGTAATTGATTTAGTTATTTGAAACCTTTGAAATATGTTTAGGACATCTTTTGCATATAAATGTACTTTTAAAAACTGTACATTTATTAACTTTTAATGCAGATCAAACGTATCTGATGAAAATTTAGCATCCAAATTGAGATGTGTTATAAGTGTAACAGACATACTAAGTTTCAAGACAATGGCACAAAACTATAAAATAATCTCATTAATAATATTTAAGCTGATTACATGTTGAAACAATAATATTTTGGATATTTGAGGTTAATGTTAATTTTACCAGTTTATTTTTACTGTTTTAGTATGGCTACCAGAAAATTTTAAATTACGTGTGGCTCACTTATATCTCCATTAGACAGTGGTGGTCTGGAATACAAATAAGGCAGGATGTTGAGTGTCTTAAAAACTACCATTTTCCCTAGGCCTAAGAGAAATATATTTGGCATATGGTTGGTAGTTAACAAATATGTTTTGGTAGGAAAAAAGTCTACTGTGTGTTCATCTCTGATAGAAATTTTACAGGATGTGTAAGCAGAACTATTTTTTCCCTCTATCTCTCTCTTTGTCTCTGCTTTTTTTTTTTTTCGTTAAATATGATCATCATAAAAACATCAAAAGTTAGAAAGTTTACTATCTGTCTTGTGATTACACTCTGGAGATTATTTTGTGTATTATTTCAAATGGGTCACTGCTATCATTCTATTCCCCCACCTTTTAAAAAACATAACTGGTGTCATTATACCCACCCTTTGATGTTACCTGCTCACATTATAGTTTTACAAATTTTGATTGTACAAACAGTGCATGCTTGTAAAACTTCAGACAATAACCAAATATATACTATAGAAATCCAACATTACATTTCCCTCTTACAAAGTAATTTTTAGACGATTTTGAGATATTGTTCCATATTTTGTTTATTCAAATGCAAAAATGTGTTGTATTTGTTTTTTTAAAAAACAAGTGGAATCATACTATACGTATATAATGAGTATATCTCTTCACCATTACCTGCCTTGATACTGTAAGGATTAATCTCATTTGCTCTTTCTGTCAGTCACTAAGAAAAATCGCTTACTCTGGTCATCATCACTTCTGCCCAGCGCTCTCATGCATTGCTATCTTTAGCTCTCCTTCTTACCCCTGCCCAAACATGAAACCCCTTCCTCAGAACCCTATGGTACAGCTGGTCTTCAGCAGAATGTCCTATACCGCATGCTCAACTCTTTTCTGATCATTGCCTTTCCAGTAAGCCAACTGGTTGAAATCCATGTCTCTTCTCAGGACACTGCATCCCTCAGGTGTTTTCTTTGACAATGGCTTATACCACTTTTTTCAAAAGGGGGAGTTTCACTCCTTTAATCTCACTGATGTTTCCAAACCACTTTCCCGCTCTGATCCTTTACTCCTTCCCTGAGGTCTCACTGTCATGTCATCAGGTGTTTCCTCAACTAACTTTTTTTTCCACCTGCGATTATTTTCTGAACCTCCTGTCAGGTGTCAGCTTCATTTGGATCCTGGCTTACTTTTCTTCCCTTCCACACTACTCCTGTCAAAAGTCTTCTAAACCTTCTAATATTCAGAGTTCTCATTTCCTGGATTTCTTCATCTTATCTGACCCTTTCCCTCTTAAAGCCATGGTTATAATCTTGATCTTTTTACTATCAAATGCTCTAGAAACTCAGTTTCAAGTGTCCTCCTCATTTCCTTTGGTGCTCTCACTCCTACAGTATTTTGACCCTCCCAGGAATCACAATCCACTGATCTTTCAACATTTCAATGTCTTTTGCCTCCTTGACTGACGGCTTCCTAACTAGCTTGAATTTCAGAGTCCGTCATCCTAAAACTATTACATATACCCTCAAATCTCCTGCCATATCCTCATTTTGTAATTTTCTGGCAAACCTTCAAACCTAGTTAAATTCAATTATCTACTTACTTTAGCTGTCCATTCCTGAGGTGACTCTGATTAGAGAAAAAACTCCCATGCTGACATATTTCACTTTAAACCTCAGATGAGCCTTTAATGCTGTCTTAAATCTTAGCATCATCTTTTCCACTCTCCTAGGCAACTACTTCATATCTTTTCCTCTCTTCAAAATTGCAAGACCTCCTTGAACATTCTTACTCTCAACAAATGCACTGCTTTCTGTTTGAGTTTTCCATGCCATGACCTAACGCCTCTCCCTTTCTACACTTGATAACATCTTCTCTTAGCTACAAAAGGATAGTTATCTACCAACTGTCCCCCATACGATCAGTTCTCTCCTTTTCTGATTTATTTCTATTAGCAAGCAAAAATGAATGTTTTTTTTATTTTCCTAACAAAGGAGACTCATTTTTCTCCAGCTCCAGCTACTATTTATTTTGCTCATTCATTTACTCATTCAGAAAAGTTGTTATGCTTGCTTTGATTAATTAATTTATTTTTAGTTCTTTCATATACACACTCCAATGAGGGGTTCATCTTTTTTTTCAGTTCTTTCATATATGCACTCCAATGAGGGTTTCATCAACACTGTACCAAACTCATAACCCTTTGTGTTACTAAATACAATTCTTAATTCTCAATCTTCATTTTAGTTGAATTTTTGGCAAGATCTCATTAATAAATGTATTAATCCATTCTCCCTGAAACACAGTCTTACTTGGATTCATGTACCACAGGCTCCTGGTTTTTCTTCCTTCTCAGTCTCATTGATTACTTTCTCCCTCATTATTCTAATGTCTGAATACTACAGCTTCCCAAGATTCAGTCCTTCGACCTATCTCCTACCTAGTCTCATTTCTACAGAGTCGCTTTTGATACTACCTATTAGCTGATAATTCCCAAATATGTACCTTTAGTTCAGATATTACAATTCCAAACTGCCTACTAATTATCTGCAATGGTAATAGTCATTTCAAAGTTAACAGATTACAAAACAAACTTTTGATATCTGATTTTACATCACTGCCTCAATCCTAGACTTGTTCCTTCTGAAGTCTTCTCCATTTCGACAAAAGGCTACTCTATTCTTCCAGATTACTTTGTGGAGAATGGCAACTTTATAATTTTACACTTAAATCATGAAGTATAGATTCTTTTGAAGATTATTTCTAATACTCTTTTTGTAATTGTGTAAATTTTCCTATTGCTCTGTGGACTGTTTCAAAATATTCAAGATGATTGATACTAAGCATTTCCTTCCCCTTAACTGTCTCGGCATCAGATCAAGTAAAAGCCCTCAGGAAACTCTAAGGGACATCTATTCAAAAATTTCAAACTCAAATGTAAAGTCACAAAATTATTTCCAGGTCATTTGGGAATTTTTAAAAACAGCTTGAAAAAATATCTCCTAGATATGGGTCAGCATAAAATAGTTTTGAGAATAAGACAGTCAACTGAATTTTATGTTTAGATTTAAAAAGAATTGCTGGTTAGGATGTGAAGCACCCGGACCATCCATACAGTGCTGGAGGGAAGTTAACAATCTAGTTTTGGAAAAGAACTTGGCAGTTTCTTATATATTTAAACCTACATTTATCACATATCCAGCCATCCCACCCTTAGGTGTCTGCATAAGAGAAATAAAAAGGTAGGTTTACATAGAAGTTCATATATGAATAGTTACAGTCCCTTGATTTACTTCCTCCAATTGAGAAGAGCCCAGATGCCATTTAATCAATGTATGGGTAAGCAAACTATAGTCCATCTATATTGTGAAATACTACTCAGAATATAAAAGAATGACTTATTGATTCATACAACAATACAGAAATGTCTTACATGCATTTTCCAGTCCCTACAGGCTACTATTTTATGATTTCAGTTCGCTGACACACTGGAAAAAGCAAAACTATGGAGATGGAAAATAGACCAAGGGTTTTCAGGGGCTGAGAGATAGGGCTGTGGTTTCTACAAAGAGGAAGAATTGTAGGGATGTTGGAACTGTTCTGCATGAAACTGTGGCTTGGATAGTTCATTCTATGCTTTTGTCAAAACTCTATAGAACTTTACATCATAAAGAGTGCATTGTGCTGAATAAATTTCAAAAGAAACAAACAAAGCACCATGGCATGGAATACACTGATTATGACATGAATCTAACTGTATTACAAATGAATCACATAATCATACTGAGGAGGATGGGGAACAAAGGAGCTGGCTTAAGTAACTTTGGAATTGTTTTGAATGGATACTCTCAAGTCTACTGGACGCTGCACACAAATACTGCATTCTGGTAAATTTATTTCTTACGGGGTGTGTCTTGGAGATTCTGAAATGGCTTTAACTGTATACCAAGATTAAACCAACAAGTAGATAATGAGAGCCAGGTTTTTCATGGTCTGAGAAGGAAGTTATAAACAGGAAAGGGAGAAGGCTAGAATAAACTGTTGCTGGATTGGAATAAGAGCTATTAATACGGACTCTTTGTAAAAAATTGTATATACAGATAGAGATGGAGATAATTACAGATGTGTGCCTCTGTGGGTGTAGGTGGACATGAGTACAGACATATATTTTCTACCTCTGTCCACTAAAAGGATAAAAGTGGTGATATCCACCCAAGTAACAATCGGCATACCTAGCACTCAGAATGTTGTTTTTTAAATAATCTTTCTCCAGTAAAAGTACACAAGGCTCTTTGAAGACCTTGAAGGACTCCAGAACTGAGGCAGAGAAAGTACAAAGTGAAACAAGCATTTTGTAGTTCCAGAAAATAAGAAAGTGCTAAAGAAGAAAAAGAAAAAAAGAGAAGATAGGGGCACAGGATCCTATATGTAAGAGCTTCCAGTGGCTAAAATTGCAACAATTTGAGCAATAGGGAAAAAAATTTATGGTCTTGGATTATACCTCAAATTAAAAAAAAAGAATCAATTTAAGTAACTGGATAAACAACTGGGAAGTATGGGACAACTCTTCCTGACAGACGAATTCCAATTAATAAATGTAGTTAGAATAAGGAAAGTAATAAATCATCACAACCATAGTAATAATTGCTACAGGCAAAATCCAATGATAGATGTTAAAAATTAGGGAACAAAAGTTAAAGAGAAACAGGACATTTGCATAGTTTCAAAGTATCTCCATCTAAGTATTTAGTGATTTCTAAGAGGAAGATAATAGCTTTACAAAGAAGAATACCAACAGACACCATTTTAACCATGTGATTAAGGTTAACATGACCAGCAATACTCATGGACATTGTGTGTCTTGAAGTGATGCGCATTGCCCTTGTGGTCTTCTTCCCAATGACATGTCATGTTATCTAAATGTGAGAAAACACCAGACAAGCCCAATTTGAGAGCCGTCCTACAAAATAACTGACAAGTATCCTTGTCAAAGGCAAGGAAAAACTGAAGAACTAAAGTTTGGACTGAAGAGATAGTATAATGCAATGTGGGATCCTGAAGTGTATCTTGGAGCAGAGGAAAAACGACATTAGTAGGGAAAAGGTGAACTCCAAGTAAATTCTGTAGCTTAATGGTATTGCTTTAAGGTTAATTTCATGGTTAAGATAACTGTTCTATGATTATGTATGATATTAACATAAGAGAAAGCTGGATAAAGAGTATACTCTCAAAGTAAAAACTATGTGTGCTTCTAGTCAAGACAGTACTGCCAGGACATGTCTCCACAACCCCACTTATCACTCTAAATACATTAGAAAAATAGGTAAAATAGAAAAGGTAAAATTATAAATGATAATGCCAAGTCCCCCAAATATAAAAATCTAATCATAGATCAAAACCAGAAAAGATCGGTGGATAAGAGAGCAGAAGGCACAGGCTTACTGAACTCTGGGTCTAGAAACAGACCTCGGTGGCTAAAATGGGATAATGAGGAGGAATAATGCTTCACATGCGCTAAGGCACTGCATTCAGTCTTAGAGAAACAAGAGATCAGAGAGAAAAGAGAGAAAGAGTTGTAGAGATGATAAGCTGAATTCTTAAACAGCAACTCCAAAACTTTCCTCCGTAGTTTTTTTTACTACAAGTTGCGTAAATCAAAATATTTGAATTCTCAGCCTCCTTTAAAGTTAGATTATGACACCTTCCAGTCACTGAGATGAAAATATTAGTTTCGGGTGAGGGCTTCTTGGCCCAAACATAATCTTGTTAGAAGAAAATCCTTGGGCCATTCTTCTTATTTCTGCCTGAAAAAGTAATGTGATATCTGGAGTTGCAGCTATTGTATTGAAACCATAAGAATGAAAGCATACATTATGGATGACAGAGCATGAAGACAGATAGAACCAGCTTCCTGGATGTCATCCTCGGGCTTCGTACCAGCACAGCCGTGGTTTCTCGCCTCTGTGCATCTTGTTATGTGAGAAAAACAACTCTTCCTTTGTTTAAGCTACTGTTTTCTTTTTTAATTACAGCAAAATGTGATTTTAACTAGATCTGAGAAAAGCTAAAATTATGCTTACTGAGATGAGTATGCCAACATAATTCTAAAATGTATGAATAAATTTTATAGAAGAACAAATAAAAAACAATCATAAAAAAATGAATTCACTCTAGCAGGAGTGAAAAATAATTAAGCAACTAAAAAAACCTCCAGAATAAGTTATGTTTAGAATTCAGAGTGGTAACTGAAGAAATCAGATCTATAAAATAGAACAAAAATTCATGAAATAAAAACATATAACTGAAACAAAAACCAGTGAAGTTAAGCAAGTTGAAATCAAGGAGAAATTTATTATATAAACCCTTAGCAGAATAGGAATAGAGGTGATTTTCTTAATTTCATAAATGATAACTAAGAAAAATGGCACACTAAATGATGCATCATTTTAAGCATTTTTATATAGATGTGTCAATAACATAATCATAACTGTGTCAATATCATGGGTCTTATTGCTTGTTCAAAAGGGAAAAATCTAGCTTTGATAAAAGGAATTGATGAAAGTCTATATTTAATTGTTACAAATCAAATACCAGCAAAAGTAATAAGATTGTGGTCACAAAAATGAATATATATCTTGTTATATACTCAAATATTTAGACAGTTTTGTTATCAAATAGATAGGCTATCAAAGAGGATTGCCCAGTTAGATACCAGACTAGCGTATCACCATAGAAGGCACAAATAAGTCTTGTGTCCCTGACCATGTACCATTCACCACATTTTATGTGTTAACTCAGCTACTCAGAGGAGGTAACCCCAGCTCTCTAGGTTAGGTAAATAGAATTCTAACTGCAAGAAAAAAATAAGAGGAAGAATAAAAAGAGAAAATGAAGAAATTTATCCCATGTATAAGAAATGTTGTAACCATTTGTAATCATTGTAATAGTGTATGATTTTATCTGCATTTTAAAGTGTTGAAAGCATTTAAGAAAATTATATATATGTAAGGCTTATAAGGAGTGTAATCAATGTTCAAATGTTTTGAGTTAACTAAATTTTTTGATTTGTGATCTATTAATTTTCATACTGTGTGAATATTTTGAGAAATATTTAAAAATTAATATGCATGGAGTAAAGTGAAAATGGACATGAAAAGAACTGTCAAAAAGAGAAGAAAGATTTATATAATTGACCATATTACAATTAAAATGTCAGTATGAATACCATAAATGTAGTGAAATTCAACTCACATTTTTAATATAGCGAACGGTAAATGTAATGAAATTTAACTCATCTTCTAAAATATATTTAAAAAATCCTTATGTTTAAAATATCTAAAAAGAACATAAAAGGAAAATATGTGAATCAAATGAAAAACTGATTTGTGAGCTTTTGCATACAAAGTTAATTTATACAAATCAATAACTACACAAATGAAAAACGCTTAAAATAGAATGAATGGTCTCACAACAGCAAAAAAAAATATTAAAAATAGAAATAAGCTTAAGAAAAGTGCGAAATAAAAAAAGGTTAAAGTAATGTGGAGGGGTGAAAAGTAATTTTATGGAAAAGCATACTTTATTCTTGCATAATAGATTTTAAAGTTATAAAAATGTTAATTATATCTAATCTAATCAATACATTTAAATATATCCAAATAAAATATCAATAAGATATTTTTGGACATAGCCAAGTTATTTAAGTTTAAAATTGTAAACATAGTTGGAAAAATTATAAAAAATTGTAATGGGGATGGGCCAACTCCATGAAAAACTGAAAAATATTATATATCTATGGTAAAAATAGTATATATAAACATCAAATAAATAGAGAATCCAGATATTAAGACTTTTTGTTTATTTCATAATTCCACATTGGTTAGGAAAAAAAAATTATTCAATAAATAGAACTGGGATTACTGGCTAGCATAGGGGGATAAAAAGCCCTTATAGTCTAACATCATTTCTTACAGGGGGGTAAATTTCAGATGACTCACAATTATTATTAAAAAATGGAGCCATAAAAGAAATAACAATAAACATACAATGCTTTTTTATGGTCTTGAAATGGAATAGTCTCTCTAAACACAAAAGTAAACCGAACAGTCTCAAAAGAAAAAAATGGTAATTCTAAGTGTGCAACATTTAAAATTGTATAGAAAAAGACTAAAACGCAGTCTAAAGAAAACATATGGGCTATTTTATTCACTTTCATAATAATGATTTTCCATAAATCAATGGACCCCTGGAAAAATTATGTGTAAAGGACAATTCAGCAACAGAAAATATATGGATTTTTAAATGTTTAAAAATATGCTCAAACTCAATCATGATAAGCAAGTAAAAATTAAAACAATACTCTTTTACCCACACTGTATTGATGAGAATCTCTGGAAACACTCATTCTCATACATTGTTGCAGATAATTTAAATTGGAACAGTCTCTTGAGAGAGTATTTTGGCAAAATATATCAATGTAAAAATACATATACCCTTTGATTCAGCAATTCTACTCTAGGAATTTATCCAACAGTTACATTCTCACTTGTGAACCAAAAAAGTATATGTAAATGTATGTCAGTATATTCATTGCAGCATTGTTTGTCTCAGCAAACTAATATAAACAACTTAGATGTCCATTATTAGGTAACTAGTAAAATCATTTATGATACATTCATATAATGAAGTACCACGTAGTCAAGTAAAAGTATTTTCTATGGGGCTGAATGATATTAGAGATACGGTAAGTGAGGGAAGCAAGGCAGAAAAGCATCGGGCTCTATTTCATGGTAGGCACTGCTTTCAGTATTGGGATTTAAACAGTGAAAACCTGCCTTCAGGTAGCTTTTATTCTATCAGAGGAAGACAGTCAACAGAAATGTAAACAAATCAATTAATCTTAAAAGAAGATAATCTTAAATGTTGAGAATTTCCATAGAAAAGATAAAACAAGGTAATGCAATAGGAGGTGACCAGAAGTTATGAGTGCTGCTTTGGTAGGGGTGGTTGGGGGAGGGCAGGCAGAGATATTTTATCTAAGGCTTTGGAATAACATTTTGGTTATGTTAAGTACAACACAATGCCTACTAGACATATACTCATAAATTTGCATGGAAATATTACTACTTGCATTTATTAAAAAATAGATTCTGTATCTCTATCCATATTCATTCATTTACATTTTCACAAATTATCTCTGGAAAGAGAATCAGCTGGTAACAGTGGTTGTCTCTGGGCAAATAAAGGACCTTTCCCTTGTATTCTCATTTGCAACATTTGTATTTTTTTGAAATCACATTGCATATATTATCTATTAAAATAAATATATAAATTCATATCTATTTAGAAATCAAATGTGACTTCAGTTCTTACACGTTGGTGATGGTTGGATATAATTTTAAGATATTATTAGTTTTAACAAGGTGAAAAAAAGGAAATATCTCTACTTCCATGGAATTATTTTTAAGGTATAGGTAAAAATGCCTTTCTGAAAAATCTACAGACACAATATTTCACAAAAAAATTATTTATACTGAAACTATTTGAGATGTAATCTTATTTGGTTGTGGAAATGTATGTGGATATTAGAAAAATTAAAATTATATCTAAACTTGGAAGTCACTGAGTATATATTCTCTGCCCATTTTTATTTATTTAGTGAATTTAAAGATGCAGGTGAATAAGCCATACAGAGAGGAGGCCAGATACCTCACATACCGCCCTTCATGTCTGTGGGTGATATTACAGTGTTAGGAACCTCTAGGAAGTCTGTTGAAGGATTTGTTGATGGAAGGTTGATAGAATCAGTGATAAGGAAGAATGATTTTCTTTCCTTTAAAACGATTTCATACTTTAAGGCATTTTAGTCATAATCTTTAAGCATAGAAAATCATGTTATTGCTTATCAGAGCCTCAATATATAATGCTTACTTTATTTGCCACATAATTTTAAAATACAAATATGTAAGTTCAAATACAAATACATAAGCAAAGAGCTAAATGTACAGATTGCTTGTCTCTTCTCAGTAAAAATGTTACATTTTTCCAGGGTCTGAGGTATAAAGAAAACCACATGGTATAATTTCTATGTATTTTAAAAATAAAATTACTATTTGGAGAGGAAACAGAAAATGAGATAAATTCATTCCTTATACTATTTTTCTTGGATGAAACTTTAGCAGACTGGTGAAAATGTCTATTAGAGAATTTATTGGCACATAAACAATTTGCCATAGAAATCTTCCTGAAATCTTCCTTCCCAAATTCACCATGAAGTTCTCAGTTTCAATTTCAGATATTTCACTACTAAAATATTCTTTTAGGATAACTTATTTAGAGCTGGAAATCAAGTGAAACTTTAAACTGGTAATAAGGTTAAAATTATTTTATAAGAATATTCTGATGTAATTAATAATTACTAGCAAGAGTTTATAAATTAGGGCTGTACAGGTGCAAACTTATATTCTGGGCTGTCAGGTGTGGCACTTGTCTCTCTTTAATTGTTATGTTTATGCTTATTTTATGTCAAATTGATTTTATTTGAGATTTCACTTATAGCACCACACATAAATAAAAATTCACACCATTTAAAAAAATGCCCTCCCCATCCCACTCTCTCTGTATTGAGAGAAAAATTCGAGAAATAAACAATTCACAAGTTTTAATTTGCATGCTGTTCTGAATAGCATGATGAAATCTCCTGCTGTCCAGCTCCATCCCACCTGGGACATGAGTCATCCTTTGTCCAGCATAGCCAGTCCCTTAGTCACTAAGTAGCATCTAGGCTATAAAATGGACTGTCATGGTATTGCCTTCAATTAACTCTTAGAAAAGAAATACAAAATTTGCTGAGGTTGCTAAGATCTATGGTAAGAACAAATCTATGAAATCTGTGAAATTGTGAAGAAGGAAAAAAATTCTACATTCACGTAACTTTCATTACAGTACATTGTTACAATTATTCTAGTTTATTATTATTTTATTATTATTATTAGAGATATTGTTAATCTCTTACTGTGCCTCATTTATAAACTAGACTTTATTATAGGAAAAAAACATAGTATAGATAGGATCCAGTACTATCCATGGTTTCAGGCATCCACTGGGGGCTGTTAAGAGGGTTGAATAGGTTAATATTTGTGATACTCTTGGAGTATTGTCCTGGCACAGGGTATGTGCTCTATTATTGATGCTGCTGCTGCTGATAGTGTTTGAGTTCACCATTAACAATCCAACTCACTCAGAATGTGAATCTGCATTCTGGGTCCAACAGTGAACATGCTAGCAGGAGGGAAACATGGCGCCTGTGTTCAATATCACCTCACCCAAAAGAAACATGTGCACCAATTTCTAGGCTCAGTGTTCACTCTCCTTCAAGTAACTTTTCAGATGAAACTCATATACTTTTTCCATCTCTGTTTTTATCAGTCAGCAAAAATGTGTAAGCTTCACATCATGGATTTTCTAAAACAACAGCACCTAAATTCTTTATTGTACCTGACCCAGCCTCTACCCCCAACCTATTGCTTCACTGACTCATTTCCATGTCCCCACTAGAATCAAAGCGTCATAAAACTAACTCCCCTCAATTTTCAAAACCGTCTGTGAGTGTTTTCCTATTGTCCTTGTGTTAAGTGAGACTCCTCTCAGTGAGAAAATTTACCTGGCAGAATATTTTCAGGAAGTGACTGTTTTCGCAAGCCTCAAGGACATGAGGTGGAAGTGGTGTTATTCCTGCATCTTGTTCCATCCATCCAGATCTTACTCATTCGGTCTTTTGTAAAACAAAACCCCCAAATCTGGTTAAGTCCTTCATATATATCACCTAATCCGTTTCTGTTGCTGTCATTTGATGGCTTCCAGAAAATTCTCTCTAATCTTGCAAAGTTTTTGACACATATTTTACAGAAGCTCTTAAGAACAGAAGTGCTGCCATCTTCCTGGGTCACTTCAACCCTTAAGTGGTTTCTCTATTGTCATATGTACTTCTTGACCTTCTCACCTCTAGAGTCATCCACACTCCCTTTCAACTGCCTACTCTATCAATCCCGTCTAGTATCTTCAACATCTCAGATGGCCACAAACTTCTCTCATACTTTATTTAAATACTCCTACTATGATCATTTTATATTGCAATCAAATTCTAGTCCACTGAATTTTCTTTTGTATCTTAACACCAGAGCCTTCTCCTTTTTTAAAATTTCCTTGCTATTCAACTTAAGTTAATTAGTTAATATTCTAAGAATTCTCTTTCCAGTACTAAGTACTTCCTTGACTTTCTCTCTTTTATTCACACTCATTTGTCAAAATCTCAGTCATAGAAGAAACCAATCACCCAATTTCTTTGCATCTGAATCCAAGTAGTCAAGCAATATGGCAAGAAATTACCCAACTGGGTTTCCTGGTTTAACTATAAGTTAACAGTCACTGACCTTAAATGGGCCCCTCAATGCTACTAAGAAATCTTGCTATATGTCTTTGAAAATTTGTTCATAATTCTGATTTAAATAATGCCCTTTTCAAACATTTCCACTCTGCCAAAATTTCTAGTCTTCCTATCTTCTCTGCTCAATTTCAGTAATGATGCCCCTTATGATTGATTGAAAAATAGAATATGTCAGAGGGGACCTCTTTCAGCCTCATGATATGAAACTGACTTATATCTGTCCATATCCTGTGCTTCTTCCTGCAACTGACAAGGCAATGTCCTCCTTTTATCAAGGTGATGCTTCCACTGGTGCTTAGCATTTCAACTTCATTGCAGAAAATTCACACCAAAAATTATACCTCTTTCTCCTACATACTAAATTCTCATTCTAATGATTCCTTCTCTTTGCTTTTTATTCAGGAGTCTCCTGTTAAAACAAACAAGCAAACATACAAACAAGTTAACAAATGTTTTCATTGAATTTTTCACTTCTGCCCTTTCTCATTAATTTCCTAAATATTTAAACTTCTAATAAGATTTGTCTCTAACTATATTTCTTCCCATCCAAACCACTCTTTGATCCATTCTAACAGCCTTACTGCTGCTCTCCTCCACTAGATTCACATGTGTCTTCTTTTTCTTAACCCTAAAAGCACTTTTTAGTCTATTTAACTTTCTGATGGTTTCTCTTCATGTCTTTTCTGATCTTCGCTTCTATCCAATTTTAAATGTTAACATTTTTTGAGGTTCGTTTCTTAGGAGTTTTCTTAATTTATGCTATTCCCTGGGAATCTTATTCAAATCCATCTCTTCAATTACCACATTGTCAAAGCAAGCTCACAAATGTATATTTTTAAATAGATTTTT
The DNA here is from genome assembly GCF_036321535.1 of Camelus dromedarius. Classification (NCBI taxonomy): domain Eukaryota; kingdom Metazoa; phylum Chordata; class Mammalia; order Artiodactyla; family Camelidae; genus Camelus; species Camelus dromedarius. Next base: position 87,689,006 of record NC_087437.1, on the reverse strand, counting down.
AGACATTGATGTCTTTGAGTTTTAGAGCTTTGCCTCCAACTTTCTACCAGACAACTTCTCTTAAATAATTTCAAGCAATCCAAAACTTAATATGTGTGAAACCAAACTCATGATCACCTCCTGTCTTAGTCAGCTTGGACAGCTATAACAAAATACCATAGACTGTGTGACTTAAACAATGGAAATTAATTTCTCACATTTCTGGAGGCTGTGAAGTCTAAGATCATGATGCCGGCAATGTAGGTTTTATTCTGAGGCCTTAAAAGCCTTGTAGGCAGCTACCATCTTGTTGTTTACTCACATGGCCTTTCCTCAGTGTGTGCTCATGAAAAGAGAGGAAAAGAGAGGGAGAGGGAGAGATAGAGATTCATTTCTCTTTCTCTTTTCATAATACCACCAATCCTATCAGATTAGGGCTCTACACTTATGATCTCATTTAACCCTATTTACCTCCTTATATAAGGTGTTACATTTCTAATATCTATGTGTATGGAGATTATTAGTTATTTTTCTAATCAAGACAGTTCTAAGAATCTTAATCTGATTGTTCCACTGAATTATAATATAGATGCAGAATTTTACAAAATTACTTATGACTCCATTTTATTATTTTTACCACATGGACCTTATATTTTGAAATTACCTCTCTTTACATTTAAAAAAAATTGGTGGTTAACTTTCTCCTTCTTTGTTAATTAAAACATGAAAACCAACTTTGCATAATGCTCAGAAATAGAAAGCCAGGAATTCGATGTTGGAGTTAATCTATAGAGCCATATTATTGGCTCAATTTTTTTTTATATATATATTTAAAAAATCTGGTAGTCTCCCATGAGTAAAGTCATGGACTTTAAAACTTGGATCACATTTGGGGAAACTGACTTTTACCATTTTGATAATGTTGTGGTTCCTTGATTCAACTGTGGTTGATTCCAACACTTGTCTCTTTACATTAATTTCATTTAATGTACAAAAATAATGAGAAAAATAGAAACAGAATTTTTTACGTACTAAATTTATAACTCATCAGGCTTCAGAATTAAAGCATGAACACTGTCCACTCAGGCCAGAAATTTTACTTAAGTTAGACCTATACAAAGAAAATTAACAGCTCCTTTGCAAGGATGATAGTTTATTGATAAATTATTCCTTATTCTTCATTTTCTTTGACCCCCCAACTCTGAATGAGAAGCTCTTCTATCTTATGAACTTTACTTCTTCTACTGTAGCACTTATCAAATCATATTATAGTTTTAATTTTACTTTATTATAACTTTCTTATTATATTTTAATTTCCACACAGGAACAGGTTGTATTCATCTTGCTCAATATTGTATTTGCAGCAAATGAGCACAGATTTTGGCACGTGCTAAGTTCTCATTTACACATAAATAACTGAATGAATAAAGAAATGAAAAATGAAGTGTCCTAAGAGAATAATGGAAAATGTTAAATGAAAAATGAATATACTTTTTAGGGATTTTTTAAAAAAATTATCTTTTATAACCAAATCTTTGTTCTTATTATAAACATGAATAAATATAGAAATTAATTGGGAAACTAAGTTAGGGTGAATGCATATGACAGAAGGAAGAGTTTGCAACATAGTAATTTAAATAAAACCAGTAATAGATTTTGGCATGATTATAAACTTGAGAACAGATGTACATACTTGAACTCTGGGTTTCTCATATTTTTCTTATTTAATTAATGTAGTTAAATTATCATGCTTGTTTTAGTGACTATTCAATTAAATACTTTAAATATTGTTGACATTTTTAAAATAAAATGGTAAAGTTGAAATTTACTTTGTTCATTACTTTGATATATCAACATTCCAAAAGCCAAAATTTTATTAAATTATAGATATTCTAAATTTGATGTAAGTTGAACTTTAAAAGTCAAATGTAAAAAGCAATTAGGAAATTAATGACCAGGACAAAAATAGGCTATTATAATTCAAAAATTTGGGGGTTTTATTATATAATGCTTTCTGATGAAATGTTAGATACTCCTAGAATGAAAATAATAAAATTAAATAATGAATTTGACTTCAAATGTGTAGGAGGAAGGGATTTTAATTGAATTTTTGTCTTCTAAAACTCATAAGAAACAACAGAAAACAAACAAAAGTAACAGAGGGAAAAATATGGCCTTCAAGGAAACAAAGAAATATCCTTAACTGAAGATCTTTAATTATGAAGGATATGTGCCAAATACATGAAATTGGGGCCAAGGAGAAAAATCATCCAGAAAGAACAAACTTCTCTTTGGATCTTGTCTGCATCTCTCTTTTTTTTTCTTTTGTAAGTGTGATAGTCCTGAAGGATTTCCACACACCATTTCTCCATTCTTCTCCATGAATATACCTTGAAGTGAGCCTTCAAGAAGAATTTTCTGTTGACTCAATTATACCTCCCTTCTGCCTTTCATAGTATGAGCATCTTGGTTTGATGCATGTAATTATGATTCTAGTATTTAAATGTATTTATTTTTCATACAACATGGACTCTAAATATAAGCCAATATCTCATCTGGTACTCAAAGAAACAGAAATCTCTTCCAATGCTTGAGGAAACATTGGCTGTCTTGGATTTATTGAGAAATGTTATATTGGGCTTCAAGTGAAATATTACCAAAGGATTTTTCCAGGGTGATTTTGCTATTCCAGATTTTTAACTCATGAAATCACAAATGATGAGATTATTCTGTAGATAAACTACTTCCTAATCTAATAAAAAATGAGAGAAAGCCAAAATATACCTTAGAATGGGTAAATTTATCAAGATAGGAATTTAAATAATTTTGCTCAGTGTAATAAACACATTTTATAAACTTTTAAATATTTATATATTTTTTAAAGCTGAGCAAATCAATCCAGTACAAATTTTTGAAAAATTAATAGAGAAATAATTATGAAATTAAAACAAGAAATACTTCAAACAGTTAAATATGTCAAAAATACTAGGCAGGCCCAGATGGGTTCACAGATGATCTCTTTCACAATTCCAAGGAATGATCAGAATATAATTTAAATTTTTTTCAGATCAGAGGGGAAAAAAGGAACTCATCCAAAATACTTTACACAAAGCTAGAATAACAGTGCTACCAAAACTTGAGAAAGAGCACACACATTCACCACACAGCTAAAGTGACCTTGTGTTTAATTACTGATGCAGAAATCTTAAATGAACAATTAAAAAGTCCATAATACACCGAAAATTTTATTCATTGATCATAAGAGCTTTACTCCAGAAATGCAAGGATGGTTCAGTAAAAGAGAATCTATTTATAGATTTACCATATTAATATATCAAAGGAGAATGCATACAATCTTAATAGAAACTGAAGGTCTTTTGAATAATATGATATTCTTTTCTAATAACTCTTAACATGATGAGAATAATTAGAATTTTCTGTAACATGATTAAAAGAAAAAAAATCTCTTTAACCTAAACAAACAAAAAAAACCCAACCTGCTTAATGTTGAAGTACACAAATTTGTACTGAAGTGAGAAATAAAGCAAGTGTATGCTCTTTGTTGGATTTAAAATGGCCAAAAATCATTTCACTCCACCATGAAGAGGTAAAGCTTATTTCTTTTTTCCTGGGGTGTACTGTGCCTGTTTAGTCAATAGAAGATAGTAGAGTAGTACTGTGTTAGTTGCAATATAAGCCTTAAAAAAGACCTGGCAGCTTCTGCTTTGCACTTTGTGGGTTGCAGAGTGCAGTCATGTGAGAAATATGACTACGCTGCTGGAGAAACCACAGAAAGAAATTGAAGGGAGAAATTTGGAGGAGAGACTTTTGACCACTATGTGGAGCAACCATCCCAGAATCCCAGTTCAGCCTCCAAATGACTCCAGGCCCACTGTTGCCATCGTACTGCCTTTGCAGGAGAGACCTTAAGCCAGACCAGCAGATGAACTGCCCTGTTTAATCCAAGGCAAATCAACAGATCTGTAAGATACAGAAAATGATCCTTGTTTTAAGTGTCTATGATCTGAAATAGATTGTTAAAATCTACTTCTACTATTTTTAGTGAAAAATGACTGAAAAGAATTGGTACTTAGAAGTTGCTCCTGTAACAGAAACTGATACATGTTACATTGGTTTGGGGAATTGGTTATGATCAGAAGTCAGTGGAGTCTTGGGGAGTCTGTTAGTAAAGGCTGGAAGGACGGAGAAACAGTTGTCATTGGAGGCTGGAAAAAGGCAATCTGTGCTGAGTGTTGAAAAGTTTGGCATTGTAATCACCCAAGGTAATGTGAAAAAGTTGACATATTTTTATATACAACAATAGTACACTTTTGTAATCATGTAAAGCTTCCCAAAGCAGTGAAAAATTTCAGTTACCTCACAAGCATGGTCCCAGTTGAGATTAAACAAAGCAGTGTTTTGCTTTTTTGTTTCAGCTCTCCTACCGTAAATGTGTGTTTTTTGTGGTCTATTTAGTACCAAAATGATGGTGACTTCACTGTTTAAAAATGGTTCCAAGTGTAGTACTGACATGCTATCTAGTGTTCCTAGATGCAAGAAGTCTGCAGAATGCCTTATGGAAAAAATGCATATTGGAGAAGCTTAGTTCAGGCATAAGTTATAGGACTATTGGCTGTGAGTTTAATGTTAGTACATCAACAATATATATTAAAGTGTTCTTAAACAGAAACATACATCAAACAAAGTTATGTACTGAGCAGCTAATGAAAATATTGTGACCAGAGGCTCACAGGAACCTGACTCTGTATTTCCTCTCTGGGCAATAATTCAGTATTCGCTAATTTAGTGTTTATGGAGACTTTATTGACAATAACTACCACAAACAATGAGAAATGAGTTATATACACATACATATCTGTGAAGGATATAGTTAAGGAAATTTCCATATATAATGCCAGTAGTGATGACTTATTTTGTATATCTGGGTATGATAAAGTAAATAAAAACAGTTTTCAAGCAGATCTAGAGGAAATACTTTGAATTTAGGATTTTCTCTTTGGAAAATAAAGCTGTTTCTTATTCCAAGAGTCTCTAACTCCCTAGGCACCAAAAGGCTCTTGATGTAAGAAATAGTCTCAGGATATAGATCAAACCCATGGCACTGAAAATAAATCTCTCTCTCTTCAGGATCAAGATGTGGAGCTTGCAACTGCAAGACTTCTTAAAATTATCAGAATGATATAAGATGTCACCTCCTAGACTCTTTCTGCTAAATTGGAGGGTTCTAAGATTCTTAAGGGTGTGGTTCCATAGTACTTTGAGTCTCAGTCTAAGAGAGAGAAGAGCCTGTCTTTTAAGATACGATGTGGGTGTGACTTTGGCCTATTAAAGGAATTAGAATAACATGCTCTGAAATGACAGAAACAAAGAGGTCCTTGGACTTCAAATTTCCTATGGAAGCAGGCTAGCTTACATTAGCCATTTATTGTAGAAAAGACTGGATAACTCACAGCATAAAGCCAAGAGCCCAGAGAGTGGAACTATGAGTGACAAAAAAAAAACCAAAACAAAACAAAAAAAAAAAACCACTTTTGGGAGTAAGATTAGGCTCTAATCAAGGGACTGGTTTCAGGTACTTATTTAAGTTTCAGAATTATGGACCAGTGACTTCTGTGTGCCTTTTGTTTTGCCATGCCTTTTGATGGAAGTATATGTTTAGGTTCTCTTGTTTTATCATTGTATGCTGGGTATGTGGGATATGTTGGGGTAAAAACTTGTCCCTTAATTCTAATATTTTTAGTTTAAGAGTAATTACTTCAAAGAAGGCTGAACCACATTTGGATCTGATTTAGATGATGATTTCTTGAACTTAGAACTTGGGATGAAAGCTTTTTGAGTCCTGGAAGGGAATAGGTGTACTTTAGATGGGAGAAGAGTATGAATAACTTGTGGGCCAAAGGCAGACTGTGAGAAAATAAGAGGACTGTATATTCTCTATTTAGAGGTAAAATTTCTTTCCCTGTTTCTTGAATCTGAGCTGGCCCTGTGATTGCTTAAGCAATAGACGGTGGCAGAAGTAATTCTGAGCTAGTTCCAGGTTTAAAACTTAAAAAGATCTTGGTTTATTCTAGTCTTGTTCTTTTGGAAGAGCTCTGATCTTCCACGTAAGGAGTGTAATTACACTGCAGGAGAGAATACGCTGAGAATCCTCAAGCAGTAGAAAAGCCCTGAGAACACTTTATGAGAAGCCCAGCTGTTACATTGCTCCAGTTCTCCAGATGTTCTAGCTCCTGTGTGAGCAACTGCATGAGCAACTTCAAGTAAGACCAGTGGAAGAACTTTCCAGTTAAGCCAAGTAAACCCACAGAACTGTGAGAGAAAAAACTGGTGATTGTTTTAAACCACTAAGGTTTGGGTGGTTTATTATATGGCAATAAGTAACTGGAACTATAACCACTATTATTTAATATTATTTTAAAAATTCTTGCCAGTGCAAACTGTCAAGAGAAAAATAAAAATATCAAAATGGGGAGGAAAATGCAAAATTATTATTTTTATTGCATATGATACAATTGTATGATTGGAAAATTCAACAGAAGTATGATAAGTATTTGGTAAGTTAGTTGTTCTCAAAATTAATAAAAATTATTAGCTTTTTTATTTTGAAACAACCATTTAGAAATACAACAGAAGAACAATACCATTTACTGAAGTAGTTTAAAATATAAAATATCTAGAAATCAGCTTAATGAGAAATTCAAAATTTTTATATGAAGAAAATTTAGAACTGATTCAGAATATAAAAGAAGACAATATATTTAATGTATGTCTTGTTCTTGTATAAAATACTCAATATTTTTAGAGTTTCAATTGTTCATACAGTGATCAATAAGTGGAATGTGGTCCACATAAAAATACAAACACAATTTTTCTCAAGTGTGATAAAATTACATTGTATTCATCTGAAAAAATAGCCATAAGAAAAATACTAAAGGAATCTACTCAAAGTAATATTTATGAGGGAAACAAGGTCTATCACTTCCAAAAGCACAACATTCATCTATAATATTAAATTTTATGTTGTCAAGGGAAAGGGTAATAAATGAAAGACTTAAATTTATAGAAAGATATGGCTTATAGTAAATGTGGGAAATGCTGATTTTTCAGGATCTTGCATTGAGGCAACTGGTGAACCCAGAAAAGGTATATCCCCTTCATTGCTTGTTATGCCAAAATAAATTCCAGGTCGTTCAGATTAAAATATAAATTAAAAACTATAAATGTGTTAAAGAAATTGAAGTTTTGTTCAAAAATTTCAAATAAAAAGTCTTTCTGTGTTTAATAGACAACCCCAGGAAGAGTTTGGTAAAATCTTCCAAAATTAAAATTTACTAATCTTCAACTCAGCAATTCAATGTTTAGGCATTTATTCTACAGTAATAGTCATATAAGTAGGCAAAGAATGGTTATGTTTTATATATTGCAAAAATATGAAATATTCATTATATGACTCTTTTGAATAGGAAAAAATTCAAAATAATTTAAATATCCATCATTAGGAGATTTATTAAATACATTGTTATTCATCTATAAAGTGGAATACAACACAGCTCCTTAAAAATGGTATAATATCCTATATTCAGATATGTTAAAAAAGGCACAGAAATTTATAAAAAAGCACGTATTATGTACTAGGATATGAGTAATATATTTCAGTAAAGATTAACGAGAGGCAGTTTAGCTTGTGGCACACTATTACTCCAAGCATTAACCCCTTTTGTGTTTTTATTCTGTTTTATTATTAATATCATTTTATTATTTATTATCATTACCCTCCCATACATTTACAACTCTTGAGTAACTAATATAAGAACTAAATATTCTCTGGTTTCTTCCTTTATTATTAGTTTTTTCAAATTCCTACAGATTGACAAATAGATACAGTTGATCTTTTTAAATTGTCTTAAATATTTTTATCACTTGAAATTTCTTTATTTATATAACTACTTCTCTACGATATTTCCAAATTTCACTACTAAAATGATGTTGCAAATAACATCTTCCCTATGTCTATGTTTTCAATGTAAAGAAAAATCTTTGAAAGTATCATGTGGACATAGAATTGTTGGGCTGTAGTGTTTATTCATATCCAGCTCATGCTTTCAACCTGCTCCAGAATGCCCAACAGTTTCCATTGTCATAGCAGTGCTTGGGGGGGTAGTCTTGTCATTATATCCTCGACAGCTCCTGGTAATAATTCATTTTGAAACCAAAGTCAAGAAACTTCTTCCCAGTGGTTTCTTCTAGGAATTTGATGGTTTTAGGTGTTACACTCAAGTCTTAAATTCATTTGGGTCAATTTTTGTGAATGGTGTAAGATAGGAATCCACTTTCATTCTTTGGCATGGAGAGATCCAGTTTTTCCAATACTATTTATTGGAGAGACTATCTTTTCTCCATTGTGAGTTCCTGGTGCTTTGTTAAAGATTAGTTGATTGTATATTTATGGGTTTATTTCTGGGCTCTCTATTCTGTTCCATTGGTTTATTTCTGTTTTTATGCCAGAATCACACTGTTTTGATCATCACGGCTTTGGAATACAGCATAAAATCAGAACATGTGATACCTCCAGTTTTGTTCTTTCTCAAAATTCTTTTGGTTATTCAGAATCTTTTTTGGATCTACAGGAATTTTAGAATTGTTTTTTTCTAGTTCTATGAAAAATGCCATTGGAATTTCAATAGAGATTTTGTTGAATCTGTAAATCACTTTGGATATTATAGACATTTAAACAATATTCTTTCATGCCAGGAACACAGGATATCTTTCCATTTATTTGTGTTGTCTTCAGTTTATCAAGGTTTTATAGTTTTCAGTATAAAGATACTTACCCTCCCTGGTTAAATTTATTCCTAAGTATTTTATTCTTTGTGATGCTGTTGAAAAAGGGATTGTTTCTTAATTTGCCTCTCTGATAGTTCATTGTTAGTGTATAGAAATGCAACTGATTTTTGTATGTTGATTTAGTATCCTGGATCTTTACTTAATTTATTAGGTCTAACAGTTTTTTGGTGGAGTCTTTAAATTTTTATATATACAAGATAATGTCATCAGCAGAGAAAATTTACTTCTTCCTTTCCAATTTTTTAATTTTTTTCTTGCCTAATTGCTCTGACTAGGATTTCCAGGACTGAATAAAAGTGGTGAGACCAAGTATTCTAATCTTATTCCTATGTTAGCTCTTGGACTCGTCATCTGTACTATTTATTAAGTCAAGGTGTGTTCCCTCTATACTCATTTGAGAGTTTTATCATGAAAGAATGTTGAATTTTGTCAAATCCTTTTTTGTGTGTCTATTGAGATGATCATGATTTCTTTCCTTTATTTTGCTAATATTGTGTATCACATGAATTGATGTTCATATTTTGAACCATTCTTACATTCCAGGGATTAATCATGGTATTTGATTCTTTTAATGTGCTGTTGAATTTGATTTGCTAGTCTTTTGTTGAGCATTTTTTCATCTCTGTTTATTAGGGATATAGGCCTGTAATTTTATTTTCTTGTAGTTTGCTTGTTTGGCTTTGGTATTAGAGTAATACTAGCCTCATAAAATGAGTATAGAAGTCTTCCCTCCTCTTCAATTTTTTGGAATTTTTTGTTGAATTCACCAGTTAAGCCACCTGGTCCTGGATTTTTTCAATTGGGAGATGTTTCATTATGATTCAATTTCCTTACTAGTTATTTGTCTGTTCCCATTTTCTATTGCTTCATGATTCACTCTTGGTTGGTTGTATATTTCTAGGAATTTAACCATTTCTTCCAGGTTGTCCACATTTTTTGACATAGTCGTTCTTACAATTTTTTTTTTGTATTTCTGTGGTATCAGTTGTAATATCTCTTTGTTCATGTCTGATTTTACTTATTTGAGTCTTCTTATTTTCATAGGTAGTCTAGTTTTTTCCATTTTGTCTTTTCTAAAAAAACATCTTTTAGTTTGGTTGATCTTTTCTATTGCTTTTCTAGTCTTTGTTTCATTTATTTCTGCTCTTATTCTTCTTATTCCCCTCCTTCTGCTAACTTTCGGCTTAGCCTTTTTTTCTTTCTTTCTCTCTCTCTCTTTCTTTCTTCCTCCCTTCCTTCATCCCTTCCTTCTTTCCCTTCTTTCTTCTTTCCTCCTTTCTTTCTCTGTCTCTTTCAGCCATTCAGTTCCTTTCTTTAAGAACTATGTTCCTATCCAATTTCATAGATATTTTTCCCATATTTTTTCAAATAGTTTCATAAATAGACAAATAGTTTTGTCTTTTATCAGATCTTTAACCCATCTACAGTTTATTTTTATATAAGGGATGTAATTTTTCCTCATGAAAAAAGCCAATTGCCTGTGACTTTTTATTAGATGGTTCATGTTTTCCATTCTGTTTTTGATCCTATTTATAGCTGACATATACCATCCTCCCAAGTTTCCATTTATCTCCAGTACTATTGTCTATTCCATGAGTTTATCTGTTCTTCTGTCTATGTCTACTTTTCTAATAAGTTTGATTTTTTATATTGATAAGATGGCACACTGATAAGCTTTCTTAATATTCTAAAATTATCTTAGCTATCAAAGGGTTTTCATAATATTTTATATTTATGTTATCCAAATTTCTAAAACTAGTGCTAGAATTTTTATCAGAATAAAATTTATAAATGAGTCCCCAAATTATATTTTTAATCCTCAAATTTTGACTCAATTGATAGTGTATTTATGCCATTTATACACATCATTTTTGTGCCCTATAAAAACATTTTGAAATTTTCTACATGAGTTTTATGTTTATGTGGCCATGTTAATCCTATATACACTTTAATTTTTGTGGTAATTATAAATTGTACCTAATGATATCTTCTTACCTATTATATTTTCTACTTGACTGTTCTTATTGTAGAGGAAAATTATTGCTTGTTTTGTTGATCTTATATCTGGCTAGCTTGCTGAACTTCATATTGACTTAAATATTATTTTTTCTATTTTTTCTATGTAAAAGATTGTATTATCAGATGATAATGAAGGTTTTGTTTCTCTCTTCCAGTATTTTTGTTACTTATTTCTTTCTGTGTTATTGCCTTGGCCAGACTTTTAGTTCAAAGTTGAATAGTAGCATATATGGTAGATATCTTTGTTTTAGTGCCAATCTTGAAGAAATGCTTCTAAAGTTTAGAATAATAATAAGTGCACATTTGCTGCATGTTTTTGTGAAATAGTCTTTACAGGCTAAAGATTATTTGCATTATTTTTATATTCTAAGAAATGTTATCACATGTTAAGTGTAGATAGTCTATAAATTTTCTGCTTTCTTTATATGTAGTATCTATATAGAAATTTTCTTTTTTTTCAAAATAGGATAAAATGATTAATTTTTATAATGTTAAATTATCCTTGCATGTATTAAATAAACTCTATTTGACATATTTTTTAACACATTGAAAGATCTGATTTGCTAATTATATTCAGAATTTTTTCTTTTTTAACTTTTTAAAATTAAGGTATAGTTGATTTACAATATTGTACCAGTTTCAGGTGTACAACAGAGATTCACAGTTTTTACCAGTTGTACTCCATTTATAGTTAATCTAAGATATTGATTATATTCCCTGTGCTGTACAATATATCACTGTAAAACTTACGAATATCATACATGGTGGTTTGTACCTCTTATTCCTCTACCCTTCTACCTTGCCCCTCCTCCTTTCTCTCTCCCTACTGGTTTAATTATAAACCACTAGTTTAATCTCCATATTTTTGAGTCTGTTTCATTGTAATTTTTGCAAACTTGTTTATAAAAAATTATTTTTATTTGTTTAACTATATTTATCAAATTTAGGTATCAAGGCTATACAGCCTCTCATAAATGAGCTCTGTTTTCTGCAAAAAATATGCATATATGTACCTGTACATATATATGTACATATATACATAATTATTTGTTCTTTGAAAGTTTAGTAAAACTTTCATATAAAATTGTCTTGTTCTTATTTTGTTTGTCTAGAGGTGGACAGGATATGAGAACATTTTATTTAGCATTTCAGTATTTTTGAATGTTACTTATCTATTTCATTTTTAAATATTTTAGCTATGTCAGTATATAGGAATATTAATTTTATCACTTTCAAACTTTTAGGATATTTTTCATTATATTCCCCAAACATCTATGTTTCTGTGTATCTCTCTGTCTTCCTGTTTATTCATCCATCCATACACACATTTTTTATTATTTTCTCTAATGAACATATTTTTTTGTTTTTTGAAAACATCAGAAGCATAATTTGAATTATCAAGTGAAGTTATAGCCATTTTTACTTTTTATTTTAAATATATTTTTACTTTAAAATATATATTAAGCTTCATACAAAAGGTACATAAGATGCTTTAAAATATTTTGGACATTGACTCTTATTTTCTAGTGACTTTTTCATGGGAAAAGTTGTGACTTAAGAACTTTGACAAGCGTTATAATGAGCATTGTTCCTTCATCCATGTGCAGTTGATGCATATTTAGTTTCTCTCATAAGTGCACAAGAGAATTAGGCAAGTTGTTAATTCATGTGATCTTGAACATTCAATTAAAATATGCATATGTCAAAATACACTACACTGTTAATCTCAATGTCATTATTTAGTTCTCATTGGCCTCACTGGATACAAACTGAGTAACTCACATGAAGAATTTTCAATTAAATAGAACTCAGACAGTATAAACAATGGGTATTTTGACATCAGAAGCATTACTTTATAAAAGATTCTTTCAAAATCTTTGCAATGCAACCTTCTAATCAATTCTTAAAAAACAAGAAGCAAAATTATTATATTCATAGTTTTTAAGAGAAAAAATATGTATTAACTCATCTGAAAAATTTCTGGGCTCCTCATTGATACAAAAGATGACAGCTATTAAAGCCATATCAATATGTTAATAAATCACTGCCTTAAATATTTACATGCAAAAATATAATTATAAGCTAAGTAATTTATTCCAAGGAAAATTTCCCTAAAACGAAATGTATACTAGGAGACAAATATCTAAATACACATACTCTTTAAAAACCAGCTTAAAATATTCACTGGGTTGAGAAATAAAATATGAAAATAACTTTTCTTCTATTGGAAGTTCACTTTGGTTAGTATTATTATAATTTTTGTAAAACATTTTTAATATTCCTTTCACAGACAGCAGTGACTTTTCTTTGGCTTTAGGAGTTAAGATGTTTTCACCATTCTGAGCTCTTCTCTTGTTTCAGGTACTTTAGATATTGCTTGATTGAATTATGATTGATTATTTGACAGACAAAAATTAAAATAGGAGATTGAAAATTAGTCAGACACCAGCAGGAGAAATAAAAATTTCTCAAATGAAGTCTGATTTCTATTCTTTTAGATATAACTGAGCCAGCTAAGTTGGATAAGTAGATATTTTAACTTGCCTGCTTAGACCACAAAAATTTCATGTAATGGTGAGGATCTGAACTGATAATTTGACTCATAGATTTCTATAAGTATTCCAACATGGGAGACTAAACAGACCCAATAGGAGACGTGATTTTAATTGAACTGGAAATTTAATTTTTAAAGCAAAAAACTTAAGGGAAAGTTTGTTATTATATTAAAAGAGAGCAATTCTTCCTTAAAATATTGTACTTTGGAGACACAAACCTTATAACAGCATGCATTCAAGGATTTTATGTGATACTCATGAATCTGTAATATTCTATAAAAGTTCTCACAGCAAGGAAACCTTAAAAGAAAGCGAACATATGGAAAAATATATTAGAAAATGGTTGAGTGATTTACTTTCTCAAAATCCTCTTAGGTGAATACATCTATACAAAAGTAGCAACTGGCAATAGCAGTTCCATTTCTTTTAAATTTGTGGAGTCTACTGCTATTAATTGTACATTACATCTGGTGGGCAAGTTAAGTAACCCTTTTAAAGTCCTTTTGGAGATCCCCTTTTTACTAGCCTGCTGTAAAATTTACTTATTCAATATCCTTTCTTTACTGAATGGTTTTTAAAAAACCATGTGGTTTTTCTCTCCATAAAGCTGACTGAATCTGCCATAAGATCTCATGCATCATAATCTTTAAGAAATCCTGACCATCTCTAAAAATAAGAAGAATCATAGCACCACTTTTCAGTAATATTGCCATTCTAAATATTAGTGCTTTGACACATTTCATACTATAACCAAAAATAACTGGATACAAAACTCACTCTTACCTGCACAATGCTAGCCTTTGAAAATAAGAAGCAAGTGGCCCACTAGGTCCAAGTTTCCAAATAGAAAAGTAACATAGTCTAAAATTATCATAACTAATGATTATCACATGGCATAACTTTATAAGAGAGATAGTTGTAAGCATGATTAGCATTAAAACACAACAGCCCTTGATGGTGTTAGAAGAGCTAATACCTCTAAAACATATGTTAAAATTAATTTGGTTTATACAAATGCTCATTTCATACTACCAGGAAAATCTTTCATGTTATGATCTGGGCCAGGAAAACATGATGTAACTACTGATATGATTAGATGTGTAGGTACAATTCAGAATTGATGCTCTTTGACTTTTTCACAAAGGTAAATATTAATGGCAATAATGAATTCATGAATTGATGTCATTTTGAATATTTCATAGCTCACTAAACACTTAAATCTATGCATCAAAATTAGCTAAATAAATGCCTGTATTTCTTCAAGTTTTCCAGGAAATTTCCAGATTATTCATTTCTGGGTACTTGATGATTTTCTATGCTGAGTGCTTTTCTTCATATTGTCCTAAAGCAAAAAAAAAAAAAAAAAAAAAGGAGAAAGAAAAAAAGAAAAGAAAAAAAAATTCTAGATAAAGGAGAATGTGTGAAATTTTGTTAGAGTTTAGCTGTTGGCTGATACAGAATTTGCTGAGATGAGCTGTGTGGTGGTTAATGTATGTGTCAGCTTGGCTGGGCCATAGTGGCCACATATGTAGTCAAACATTCTGGATGTTTCTGTGAGGGTGTTTTTCAGATAAGATTAACATTTAAATCAGTGGGCTTTGAGTATAGTAGATTGCCTCCCATAATATGTGTGGATCTCATCCAAACAGTTGAAGGCCTGAACAGAACAAAGACTGACCTCCCTGAACAAGAGGAAATTCTCCTATTACACCAGCTCATCCCAGGTCTCCAGGCAGCTGGTCCACCCTGCGGATTTTAGAGTTGCTAGCTTCCATAACTGTATGAGCCAATTCCTTAAAATAAATCTCTTTCTCTCTCTCTCTCTCTCTATATGCATCCTATGGGTTCTGTTTCTTTGGAGAACCATGACTGATAAAAGCTACAAATTGGCCACTTGGAGTTTTCTGCCCTGGGAAGCCACTTTGATTCTGGATGTTCCAAACATTTTAAGCTCTGTAAGAAGGAGCTTCCAGGCACCCTTCTTTGGGGGCCTTCCTTGGAGGCTCTAAGTAGTCTGAGGTCATAGTTGATTTGTTATGCACGTTTTGGCTAAAATGATGATTTAAAAGCTAGAGACCTGCATTTTCTTTTGCTTCCTTGATATCGCTTACCCTCATCCATTGACGTCCAGCCACATGGCAGGCATTCTTTTAGCTCCTCCTCTCACTTGCCTGAACAGCTTTGTGGGCAAATTCAAATGCCTGGGGGAATCAGATAGGCAATATCAATGAGTGTAGATGCTCAGTACATGTATATTACAGTAAAAAATATACTTACTCCATGTATCTTGAAATATGTGACCCTCTACTTCTATCTAGTGCTTTCTCTTTTTTAAGAGACGGAGGTATTGATAAAAATTGCCTTTTCTAAGAGAAACAAAAATGTAAACATTATGATAAAAGGCAAGTGACTTTGACCTCAAGTGAGACAATAGGGCTGGTGGATAGTATGGGAAACTAGAAATATCCTGCAATTTGAAAACTCATCTGTAACTCTTTTTAAATGTTAGCTTAAATTTATAAAAGCCTCAATTATGTAAAAAAATTACTTTCCTCAACTATTCGCAAGCTTTTGCACTTTATATTTTATCAAATTACTTACATCATATCTTGAAATTAACAATAATGCATCATATTGTCACAAGGCTTTGAGTAATGCAGCTGTATCAGGTGGAACTTGGGGACTTTAATTACCCATTGGATTTTTCAGCAAACTGAAGCAAACCCAGATTATTTTACTCAGTTTTCTCTTGCAGAGGTGACATGGACATTCGTAGTTTTATGACAGGTTTATTCCTTATCTCCAGCATTTAATTTTCATCTAGCATGAATGCCTTTTTAAAAACTTAAATCTGCCCTTAATTTGCAAATAAATAATTTCAGGCACTTTTCAAAGATTTGGTATACCAAAACTATAAAATTGTGATTCCAATAAATATTTTCTATTGATAAATGTCTAAAATATTTCCAGTCCATACAGTCTTATTTAAGGGAAAAAAACCCCTGTCTGTTATGACCTATTATTTTGTCCTTTTAAATAATTTAATTTATAAAATTGCACTTTAGCCTGTCTACATTGAAAGATATCTTAAGAACTAAGTTTTTTCAAATGTTTTATTGCATCAATGGTGGGGATGTTATTAATAATATTTACAAAGGCTCATTTGAGAATTATCTAAATAACACAGTCTAGGAAAATCTTTTTTTGTTGTTGTTTTTCCTCCTTCGTTCCTTTTTTCTTTCCTTCCTTTCTTCTTAGTATTTTTTTCTGTAGCAATTCATTTGTGTTTATCTTCTGAACACTGCTGATCATGTATTTCTTCCCTGCACTGGTAGTTGGAAAGCTCAAAGCCAAATTTGTATCTTGCCATAGGAAATGTATTCTCAGAATGAAACTACATAAATGTTTTCTACCATTTTCTGGTAGTTTAAGTTTTCCATTTTTTTTTCATTGTGGAATATATGCATAGATATATATCTTTTTAGAATATCCCAAACCTTAGGAAAAGGTAAGTTATGAATTGGGGTCACACACTCAGTGCCCACAGATAGAAGGGACATCAATGTACGGAACACCAGCAGTACAAGAAAATGAGGAGAGAAAGGCCCCATTAACTGAAGGGTCCTTTCTTATCCAAAGTTATTCAAATTCAAATTATTTCAAAATACTATATTACAACTCCAAACCAACCAACAAATGACATCCCTGAGGCAAATTACAACAGTGGAAGCATGTAATACTTTCCTTAAAATGTGTGACAACAGGTAGAAAACTAGCTACAACACATAAATATGTAAATAGATAAACAAGTAAACTATTAATTCTAAAATATCTTGAAATTTATGCCTCTTTCCTCTAATTCTTTCCTTTCCATTACAATTTTTACCATCCAGTAAAAATTACAATAATTATATATCACAAATAAAATAATCTTCAACTGTTCTCACTATCATTAGCCTCTAATTTATCTAATTCTTTCTACACCTTAATTTCAGTTCCTTTTATGCTAAGCATCACATGTACAAAAAAGAAACTTCTTGGAATTTCATTACAAATTTGTTTCTGCAGCAGTGCTCTGTGATGTCAGCCATTATGTCTTGCTTGCCTCTTTGTTTTAAACTCCACATCCAATCATCACCGTATCTTTTCTGCCTTTTGTTTGAAATATATTCAGAATCAACTCTGCTGTCTGTTACCTGGACCACTGCAGTAGCATCCTAACTTGTCTCTCTATCTCCTGCTTCCTGCTTCCTACTTCCTTACAATGTATTCTCCAGTAGCAGCCAGGAGTGGCCAGAATTGTCACTTTTCAGAAGATTTTATTTTAAAAAGATAAAATACTTACCCTACTCCAAATGGAGAAAATTAAAAAGGACATATAGTGAAAAGCTGATCTCTCAGTGACCTAGTTCCTGCTCCCCTCCCAGCAGATAGATCTTTTTAGATCTTATGTGTTATACAAAATTTATTTTTTGAATTTACTGGCAAATGTAAATTCTTGTGTATTTTATTTATTTATTTTTTACAGTATCATACTAGATGGAATTGAACCTGTACTTTAGAGAGATTTTCCTATTACTGCATGTGATGCACCTTTTTTTTTAATAGCTGCCTTGTGGTTGTAATATACATTACATATCTCTTCCTTTACTGATATATGTTTAGTATGTTTTCACAACTGCTATTACAAATAATGCTAAAACCTGCAATATCTATAGCATAAAAAATCCTGATTGCTGCCTCAAAGGGTATTATCATCTAAAATTTTCATGGATATGGTCAAGTTGGCCTCCATAGGGGTGATACCGATTTCCCCTCAGTATGGGATGAGGGTGCCTGTTTTCCCACACACTTATCAAAAACGTGCTATCACATTTTTGGATTGCTGCTATGTGATGCCTCACAGAGCGTTTTGTAGATAGTAGGTGCTTAATAGTGTTTTTTGGACTAAATTGATAGATACACCTGTTAAGATTTGCTTCAGACAGGACAGGTTCCTGTTAGATTATTAACTTTATGTATTTTCTATCTACTTCAATGAATAAAGAGTACACTGGGAGTGTAAATAAAAACAAAATGTGTAAATTAATGGGGAAGACAGATTATTTCAACTACAGATGGTTCTGATAATAGAAATACCCTGAATAGACTCAGGCTTATTTTTTTATTATCAGAATTGAAAGAAAACTAAATCAAGAATGACTTTAATCCATTTTATTCTGACCAATAGCAGCAATGAAAAGATTATGGATGTGGGGACAGAAAGGCCTGGCTTTCTTTCTAAGCAAACTAATTTACCAAACAATAACAATTAATATTTGTAAATGTGTATTAAGTTCCAGTGACTAAGCTAAGTTCTTTCCAATTTTTATCATATGTATCTTTACAATAATCATACCAAGCAGGTGATATTAAATCCATTTTGCAGATGTAGAAACTGACTCTTAGAGTGATTAAGTCACTAAGTTTTCACAAAAACTAAAACTATATTTATATTTCCTTCATAGTTCAGGAAAGTCAAAACATTCAAGCTTTCATAATTCATTATTTAGCTATTATAGTTATTGCATTTTTTCTTCCTATGACACATGATATTTTACAAAATTTTGATTGAATGTCAAACTTATTTGATAGCATATATGCCCAAGAGTTGCCTAGTTTTCCATTTGGTAAATCTAAAGAGAAATGCAGTTATCAGGCTGAACCCACCTTCATTTACATTACTTCAACAGGTAGAATAAATTGTGTGTTTCAAATTTCCTGTTTTATAGAAAGGAAAAATGATCTGGCAGGTGATGTGGATTTACATTTCTTTTGTGTATGTGTGTGTTCACTGGGAGATAATTATATTTTCATCTGATCCTTTTCAATATAACTATTCCTACCTTATAATATCCTATGCTTTTCTATTATTTATTTTGTGGTAATTTAATACAAGTTGTTACTAGGTTTTAGTCTGGGAAGAGTCCCAAAACTTCACATTTCATATCTAGCAAAGGCATTGACTTAATATGTAACTCCCTCGTTTTTCAATCTTTTTAAGCTTTCCTATTCAAAAGATACCATCTTGACCAAACATGAACTGTAAGAACTAAACACTCTTCCACACTTTTAGAAATATTTATAGACCTGTTTATTTTGAAAAATATGCCCTTTCATGATAATTTGTTACACGTACAGAAGTCATATTAAAGAAAATAAATTTTTTTTGTTCTATGGACAATCTTTTCATATCATTAGTTTATAGATTTAATATACAAATAATTTTGAAGTGGTTGACAAAATCTATCTGAATATTGCAAATAGTAGAAATCTAAGTAATACCGAATGTAACTGGAATGCTCGGAGAAAAATATATTAAAGTAGGAATTTGGTTTAAATATTAAATTTCATAAGTGTTCCTTTCATTCTTTTAAGATTTTTCTACCCACCTGTATTTGGGGATATGGGGATATCCACACTTTTACAAGAATGGGAGGATTGCCTTCTATTTGTGTGATATTACAGCTGTAATTAAAGCCATTTCCTGAAAAGCTATAGCTTCTAGTATAAACCACACTATTTCCCCCAATCCTTTTCCACCTCCCCCTCCTCCTTCCTCTTCTAGTGAAATTAGTTTTGTTTTGTTTTTTTAAATCCAGTGCAGTCTTGAAGGAAAATGAGAAAAGGAAGTGTTTTCATCAGGCCAGCCTGCAGCCTGAGAGGTCTGTAAGAAAGATGGCGGGAGCCAGTACTCTTCTGTGTCCTAATGCCCGGCAGCATGGAGGAGCCCCCCTCCAAAGGTGACTCTTTTCCCTTGCTATCTCCAAAGAGTAGTTTCGACTGCCTTGGCACTTCCAGCTTACTTTCATGCTACCTGCTGTAAATAACAAGAAGCCACTGGCATTTTGGCAAGCCTGTGAAAGACTTTTATGAATATTTATAAGACAATGGGACCAGACATTCTACAAAACTGTATGTCAGGTTTAAAAATCATTTCACAAAATTATTGCAGTGCTTGATATTCTGTAAGACTTTCAGATTCTGTAGGAATTTAAAATAGAAAGATTGATTTTCCATGGTATTCATAAGTTCATTTGTGGTAAATTAATCCTGTTTTTAAAGATGTAGTTAATGTCATTCTTCAACAGAAGTCAAAACATCCTCATGCTCTCATCATATGTGCTTCCATGAATACTGACGCTGTTAACATTCTGGATTTTTAGAGAAACACTGTATCTGTTTCTTCATAGAAAAGTAAGAATCTTTATATAAATTCAGGAAATCTGGTTATCCCTTACATATTGATTTTTTTTTAAACTTAACCTATGTTGGAACATTCTTAGTGCATTATAAGAAAGGAGTCATATGAATCAAAAAAGAATGCTTATACAGTAAAAGTAATATAAAAAAGCTAAGATAAATAAAAACAAAACTACATTTTAATATTCCCAAAGGGACACTACAAGCTTCTTAAACATGCATTAAAATTATCTACTAAACATAATTACTTTCAGGAATTTCTGACTGAATCTCTTTCTTTTGTTCTTTTTTTTTTCTTTCTTCCTTTCTTTGTTTTGTTTTTGTTTTTGTTTTAAATAACAATGTACTTTCAGGTCAGATTCAGTTTTGTGAGGCCTAGGCTG
The DNA here is from genome assembly GCF_036321535.1 of Camelus dromedarius. NCBI lineage: Eukaryota > Metazoa > Chordata > Mammalia > Artiodactyla > Camelidae > Camelus > Camelus dromedarius. Next base: position 87,667,963 of record NC_087437.1, on the reverse strand, counting down.
ATACAATTTTGTGGGGTAGGTATTAACAAGGAAGAATATAAAATATCTCTTTTCATATGATGTCGTTTAGATGTGGAATCTAAAAAAAAAGATATAAATTTTATTTACAAACCAGAAATAGACCTATGGACATAGAAAATAAACTGTGGTTACCAGGGGGGAGTTTGGGGGGAGGATTGAGAAGTTTGGGATTAACAGATACACATTACTATATATAAAACAGATAAACAACAAAGATCTACTGTATAGCACAGGGAGCTATATTCAATTTCTTATAAAGAGCTGTAATGGAAAAGAACCTAAAAAAAAAAATTTGTATATGTGTAACTGAATTGCTCTGCTGTACACATGAAACTAACATTGTAAACTGACTACACTTGAATACAAAATAAGAATTAAAAACATAAAATATCTCATATGCAAAATTCCAAACCCATGTGACCGTGTGAATACCTTGCTAAGATCCTCCCAGTCTTGGAAGGGGCCCAGGACAGCGTGAGGCTGTGAAGTTTCAGCATCTTTTGCTTCTCAGTAAATTTGAGTCTTGTTAGAAAGAAGATCTTAGATCATTCATAGAAGCCCTCTTTCTAACTGGCCCCCAGAAGATTATACCAACCCACACACCCTGGTACCCAGGCAAAGGGTGTCAGAACTCATTTCCCTAGATTTGCCAACCTGCTTATACTCACAGCTTTAAATCTTTAATAATTTGACAATTGAAGAGGAACATCTCATTGCCTAACTGGTACCATAGTGGGGCTTAATCAATTACTACCGGTGGAGATAAGGCACTGGTCTTAGCGTCAGCCAGGTAAGTTTTCATAAAGGAAGTCCATGTTGTTCAGCCCATGGCCCCATAGTTACTTTTCTTCATGTGGTAATTGGGCAAGTGCTGGGAAGGCTGGGGAAAGAGACTGGCAGACATCCATGGAGCTTGTCCTTTTTTCTGCCTGTTGACTTAGACCCTCCTCTGAGATAGATGCCATTTAGAACACAGGCACAAATACCTTCATAGTTTATGTCCACTGAGAGTTCCACCCACATATGTCTTCCCCAGACTTTTCTGTTACCAATATTCGAATCCTGTTTCTTTCAAGTCTTAGATCATCCAGCCAACAGTTAATAACTGCCAATGAATCAATGTTGAACTGTACTTCTGACCATTTCTAACCCCAGACAAAATGGTCAACCAAACGTTATCAACAAAACAGTTGTTGGAACCAGGGATGGGGACTGATAATAAAACTTGCTGAAGAGTGAGAATCTTTGGATTTCTGTTATACCTATTGTTGGCAGCTATGACATTGGAGCAAGAAGAGAGGAATCACACCAGAAGCAGAAAGAGAAGACCTTTCCTCCGTTCCTCCACTTCCTTTTGCTGAAGTATTGGGTCAGCTTGCCAAGGAGAAGTGCTTCCAGAGCCCAGTTCAACTTTTGCCTGGCAGAACAATGAATGTATACGTAGAGCTTAGAAGCAATCATTTAATACCTGACACAAGTACATGATCTCACTTTATCCTCATAATACAGCTGAATATTTGTCAATATTAATTTTTCAAGTCTAAATTGACTTTTTATGTCAATTTGGAAATGATAATAGTATTCACAAAGTAAAGATAATAGTTGATTATATAAAATCACTAAAGTCTGTATGTTGAAAAAAAGACAGTCAGTAGATGGGGAACACAGATCCATAGCAAGTACTACAAAAGGGAGGTTAAATCTATCATCAAATAGAATATTTTATTCATTTAGATAAGAAATTAATTCCTCAATATGTAAATGAGCATAATTCAAACTAGAAAATTCACAATCAGAAATAAAACTTGTAAGAGGGCACCACTGAAGATATGAATTTAAACAATAATAAAGTGTCGTATTTGCCCATGTAACTGGACTAATTGGTCATCGATCCCTTCACTGCCCCACATTTCTACCATACATCATCAGACAAGAGACTATGACCAACACAAAAACTTAAGAGTTCTTACTAGGATTTGCAAAGCAGAGTCTTTCTTCTCATAAAAAAAGCAAACTTTGAAAAGTTATAGAGGGCTTTTGTGTTTTCTAGTAGTCCTCAAAAAGTAGCAAAAATCCAGAAACATTTTGGCTTAAGAGTGGGACTCACTGATGCTATTAGAAAGGAATGCATCTTGCTAATCACAAAGCAGTTAAAGAAATGCAACTCTCATTTCTCAATATGAGATTAGCCTCTCCACTTACTTGGAGTGATATCTTTATTTTATACATGCAGGTATATTTAATCCAATAGGTACAATATTTTCAGTCTTGTATGCAGTTCTCAAAGGCAAGATTATTACAGAAGAAATCAATCTCATGTAGAATATTCCACTATTCTCCCTAAAATTTGGAAACTTGGGGTGTTAGAATTACTAACTACTGCCCCTTCCTCAGCACAAATTTGCAAGAGTTTGATAGAATTTATATGTCAGTGTTTATTGTCTAATAGTTTTATTCTCCTCTATCAGCTTTCACATTCTTAAAAACAACAGTAAGTAGTGGGTTTAGAGATCAAGACGGCAATAAAAGGACAAAAATTTTGAGAAGCCCCAGAGTAGGTGAGATCTAAAAAGTGGGACTGAGGAGCCCAGAAGGCTGAGTTCTGGAAGGAAAGAGAAAGAAGCAGACTTGTTGGCTGGAGGCTGAGAATGGAGACTACTGGACTTTTGAAAAAGAAAAATTGTGTGTTTTGTTAGTAAATTCCCCCTTCCAGCTTCCTTATAGAACTCAAGGTAAATCTCCATCGATTGTAACTGCTCTTACAAAGTGAAACTTTCTTTGGGAGGAGCCAGAACATAAGGACTTAGTCTGTGTAAGGGTTATACCAAATAAGAGGCTTTTAATTCTTATAGAGAGAAAATCAATTGTTCCCAAGTCCTACCCAGAAATGTTGGGGAAATGCACACAGTTCCTCTGTTTGCAGAAGCTCTAAAATTATGAATTGGCTTGAGTGTCCCTTTGTCTTTGTCTCCTGCTCCCTGTCCTGGGACTCTGGGGGAAGGTGAAAGAGAAGAAAAGAAAAAAGAAAAAGACAAGACAGGGAGGGGAGAGAAAGAAAGGACATTAATGAATGAGATCAAAAGTCCAACATTCATGTTGGGAAAAAAGATAAAAAAGGGAAAAGTAAGAGCCAAAATAATTCATTGTTTATAATGTCGGTATGAGGTATTTATTTTAAAATGTGGATTAACCTTTTAAGTCAGGTGTCACTCTCAATACACATCCATGGACATGCACTCCCATTATTGGGAGGATATGGTCCTGATAATTTGCAAAAGGTGAGTGTGAAGGTTATGTCTTTGACTGACAGCTGCAGATTGGTTTGTCTGTAGTAATACCGTCTCTGAGTAAAAGACAGCTAGCAGCTGTCCCTCCCCACTCTGGCTGCTCCATTAGTGTCACTGGCCTCCCCAGGGTTTTGTAACCTTTACCTTGTGTGTTTATGGATACAATTTTATTTCTTCTATAACATTTTTAGAACCAACTGGCCATGTTTTCTTAGTTGCTTTCTCCTAGTGTCTCTTCCTCCTGAAAATTCTCAGAAAGCTTTGATAATTAAACCAGTAGTAAGGAATACAATCTAATATTGCTAGATTTCACTAATTAAATATCAAGAGCATTCGGATAGTGCCCTAAAAAATAAAATATTCATTTAACAATCCATGGCCTAATTTTCACTAAATTTAAAACTAGATATTTAAAAACCACTTTATTCATAATTTGAAATAATATATTTATCTTCAAATTATTTTTTAAATCTCTTAAAATATTACAAATTATTTTTAAAAAGGAATAAATTTATTATTGGACATTGAATTATGTACTGTGTAGTATAAATAAAAATATCAGCTTATTTAAATTGTGTGAGACAGAAAATGCTAACTCAAACATTACATATATTTAAGGAAATATCCAGTTTTTCTAGGAGAACTCTATTATTTTTTACATAGTTCATGTAATTCTTGGGTGATTTTTACTTGGGGGGTCAACATATCAGGCACTAAAAGAGAAGCTTACTTGAATTCTGTAGACATGACCTTGGCACTGCCAGTGATTTCCAACTCAAGTCAAGTCACTATACTCATTTTGATCTTGGCAGCTTTTCCTGTAATAAATCTCACATTATTACTAAGACAGTTAAGGGGGAAAAACCTCTAGCATAGCTCTAGGCATATAGTAGGTACTAAATTAAAAAAAGTTGAATATGACTAAATTATTATTCAGCAAATGATGACAAAATTCTTGCATAGTGGAATTTTCACTCCTATAAAGAAAATCTAGAAATATTTTAGCCACTGAGATGCTAGTGTTAATGGACTGTGACATTAAATAAGTCACTTAACCACTCTATACCTTAGCTTCCTCACTGGGTTGTGCCTACCTCTTAAGGAGGTAAAGAAGTTTCTAACCATAAAATAAGTGGAACAGGGCCTGACATATGCATTATATAATTATATAAGGATTACATAAGGACTGTGTTATGCAGAAGCATTATGTAATTACATAAGCATTATATAGGGATTTGTTAAATGAATGAAAGAGTTAAATAGGGTACTCTTAAAAATTTGTGGTGTAACGAAATTGTTTATCAATGTAAGCTTTCACATTTTGTGTTTCTTGATTAAGAACTACTCTGCAAAGCACACATCTCAATTGCATATATTCATGATCTGACAAATACTGTTTATCTGGAGCAGGTGTAATTTCTATACTCTTGACTAGAACCTCAGCATTTCAAGTGTGATCCTTGGACTGAGACCATTGACATCATACAACTGATCAGACCCTGGCCCAGAACAACTGAATCAGAATTTACTTTTCAACAGGGTCCCTGGTGTTTTGAATATACTACTTTAAAGTATACTAGTTCACCAATATCCTACATTTGTTAAAAAAAAAAAAGAATACAAGTTTAGAACTCATAAGAGAAAGGTGTCTATTTTTACTCAGAAGAACATTTCTGTTGAAGTAACAGATAAAGGATACGGGAATTAAAATCTTATCATTTATAACTAATTTGTTTTGACAAAAACATGATCTTTTAGTTTTTCTGGTTTTGTTTTGTTTTTCTCTGATTAATGTAATAAAATCAGTATGTTTTATTACTACTGGTAGCCTTTCTAAAGTCTTTTTTTCTCTGGATTGTTTTGTGTTCTATTTTGTTTTAATGAAGAAGCAAAGCATCTCTGAGACAGAAAAACGTCCTTTCACACTTCTTAGGTCATGTATAATTGCAGGAGTTGTGAAGTTGAAGCTGTCCAAAGATGGAACAAGTATGCTTCTCAACAGGGCTTCTTGAAAGGAAAACAATGATGTCAATATGTTAATAAGTTTGACAGCACTCTTGCCAATTTTAACCCAGAGGTCACTGGTCCTCTGAACGGTGGAGTCTACTGGCCTGAGATTTGAAAGGAAGAGGGTTTATGTTATTTATCCATGGGAGTCACATTATCCACTGGAATGTTTGGATTCTGAGCCTGTCAAAGTCTGGATATTGGAGTCAGCCTAGCCCTTGACTGTTCAAAAACATGTGGCATAATATGACAAACACCACCCCCGTGCACATGTGTAACACATACCTCCATAGCTGCTACTGTGATGCGGGTCCTGTGCAATTCTGTGTTGTGCTGCTGATGATTTGATGAAGACCTTTGCAACAGATTTTGCTGATAACCTGACAGCGCCCTTGGATTTGAAGCTATCTCAGATATTTTATGTTTTTATTTTCTCTTGTAAGAATTTGATTTTAGGGAAAATGCTTATTTCAGGAGAAATTTTGTTATAGTACATTTTGTATATTTAAAAACAGACTGGGCATCTTCAAAAATTCAGTGGTTAATGCTAGGTGGTGGCAGCATGATAACATGCTTGCAGGTTAAAGCTTTCAGAGGGGAAGTTTTTGGGTATTAACTTGAACTCCTGCATAATATCAGTAGGCTGTGGGGAGAGGGTCAGAGGGACTAAGTAAAAGATTAGCCATGAGCTACTCTGTGTCATTCCATATGCTCCCTCTTCTTCCTTGAAGAGTTAGCATCTATTCCTTGACCCTCTCTCCCATCTCATCTTGCTGCAAATGAGCAAACACAGCCAAGAAGATACACAGACTCACACACACACACATGCACACATGCAAACACACACACACACTCCCCCTCTACCCCTACCAAAACACTCAGTGCTCCTAAATGATCTATTAATAATAATGTTACATGTCTAATGTTCTGTGTATGTGTGTATGATACATGTATGTGTGGTAAACATAATGCTATAATTTTCTAATGTAATAAAAATAAGAAAAGACATAGAACTCACAAAAGCCTGAGTTTGGATTTTAACCTTCATGTCATGTAGCTATGAATACATGATTTACAGGTTTCCAAGCTTCAATTTCATTACCTTGAAAATAGTAATTATACTAGACTGACTTCATGTGTCTAAATAATGATAACAATGGATTAATGCATACTTCAATGAGATTTGAGATACAGATACATTTGCTTAGGGGATAATCTTTTCTATAGCACTCCCCAAACTTCTTTCACACAGACCAAGCCTTTCTTTCTTTCTCATGATTTATTTGGTGGCCCAGAGTATCTTCATGCTTGTCAAGGAACAAAAATAGTGTGTCCTCTTAGCGTTGATTGAGATATACATAAACGTATTTGGTGAACTGATGTGGGGCTAAGAAGTTGGTAGAGAAATAAGTTTTTATATGATATGAAGCACCCCCACAAGAAATAACTCTCTCATAATGAGCTGGACTCAGCTAGAAGGCCAGTAGGTCAGAAGCATGTAAAGATTTAAGTTGCAATTAAAAAGCTCACATTTGGATCTGGTCTGACCCATCCTGGTTGCACCATATGTCATCCGGTTTGACAGGGACTACATTTAAGCCAGAAATTTCCCAGACTCAAGACTTCTTGTATAAGAGACTTCTCTTTTTTAATCTTATATACTGCGAGGGTCAAGTGCCTTAACAGTCAGAGAAGGCAAATGCAGGGCTTTCCAGCCCATTGGCATTGGCAAATCTGTAGCTTGAGTTACAGTCATGGTTGTGGATTTCCAGGTGTGCAGAACTTCTGCTCAGGAGAATTCTAGCTCAGTAGAGAGATGGCAATGATTTTCCTATGTTAGAATCAGGGTTAATTTATAAACACAACAAAGACACTCCTTGATACTGCCAAAATATCTGTTGGGAACTTGAAGGAGCATTCTTCATGGGGCTTGAGTTCCTGCATGACAAGGAATTTGTGGCAATAGATTTAATGGTTACTATGGCATTAATTGTATGGTCATAAGCTAGTAATAGTTGAGGATGTTTATATTTCTTTTATAATGTAGCAAACATAATGCCTAGCATAGTAGGTATTTAGTTAAACTTTTTTATCCTCAATGTTGGTCGTTTGTTTCTCTAACACAGTTGAGTACAAATCTTCAACTAAAAACAATTGTACTAAGTAATAATGTTTAATAGTAATAAACTAGGTAGTATTAGAATTTAATTACTGATGTAAATACTAGATGCAATGAAGCAAATAATGTGATGGTCATAAAAATGCCAAAAAAATATTTTTTTCTCCTAGTTGACAACGTGCTTTTACTTATATGATCTGTTTCAGTATTTTCAACAACTTTAAGTATTACTTTCTACATTTTATGCATGAGACTCAGAATCATAGGTTGGAAAACAGAAAAAGGTATCTAAAAACAGTTAAAGAAAAAAACAGTGTATATTGCTATATGAATCATATAGCAGAAAAATATATGTACTTATGTAATTTCAAAATAAGGGTGAAAAGCATTACCTCTAAACTTAAAAATATAAATTCATCTGATTTTTATTTTAATGTGATCAAATTGTGTTTCTAAGAAGATTGTCAGGTATAAAATATTACTTAACAGTGTTTTTAAATTGTTTCACTGATATTTCAAATTAATTGTGGAGAAGCTCCTAAATGTATGAAAAAGTAGCTGAATTGTAATAATAGGTGAATGCAGATTCATAATTATCTAGCAGATCTTCACTGGGATCAAAGTTAAGTCTGACCTTTCTTAAATATCTTCAAAATTAAGGAAACTAATATAACCAGTAGATATTTCTGAACTGGAAGATGGTACTACATCTAGTCAAGCCATAAAGAAATACAGGTAGATAGGAATTTACTCTAGGGAAACAGTAAAATGAAGTTCTACCGAACCAAATCTGCATTAGTATGTTTGAAAAATAAAGTGAAAGGCCAAACAATTATTCAGTGGAATAGTCTATACAAGTTTTCAGTAAAGCAACATAAATAGTGTGTTTGTAAAGTATGGTAGAAACAGATCAGAACTGATATAACAGTTTTCCTGCAAATAGGACCTTTTTTGGCAGATCTATATGCCTCATGTGCCTATTAATTTTGATGAGTTTATTGTATTTTTATTATTTTGAGACTAAACCTAAAAAAATTTTAGTCTAATACTGGGGGACAAAAAGAGGGACATGGTCCAAAAGGAAATAATTAAAATAATACACTTATGTAGAGAACTAACTTTGGCTATTTGATTACTTCTTAAATAAATCAATATGCATTAAGTTAATCACACACTTATTTAGAGTGCAAAATAGATGTGCATGCTTGTGAAAACAACTGTATCAACAGAGAAGGATAATCATCATGATACTAAATGATAAACCAAGTGACAGATTTTAATTCTTACTGTGGCTTGATTTTGATTAATGTTATGCTGTTTAATTCTTATTTCCTAGCTATATAATTTAAGTATTTTGAAAATGCTATTCCAGCAAAATCTATTAATAGTCAATAATCTAATGATTTCTTAAACTACAGTAAAATTTACTATCGAGCTACTTAATGACTTTTCCTAATGAAAACTTTCCACTCGTTATTCACTTAGCTCTCTTCATTTGTTTAAACTGACAAAAGGCTACTGGAAGGGACTTTTGCAACATTTATATTTATTTTGCACCCAAACCAGGAATCAGCAAACTTTTTTCTACAAAATGCCAAATGGTAACTATTTTAAAGTATCTGTAGGTCCCAGAGTCTCTGTCACGACTCAACTTCATCAGCCAGTGCAGAAACAGCCAGAGACAACATGTAAATGAGCAAGGGAGGCTGAACGCCAAAACGGCTTTATTTATGGCTGGATTTGGCCTAGAGGCCATGTAGTTTGCTGACATATGACTTAGATTATTGTCAGTTCTTAGATAACAACGACAACAACAACAAAAATCTTTAAAAATACTTAGATCCCAAATAGTATTGGACAATATCGTAACATACACTTAAAATTCACAATATAATAATAAAATGAGCAGAGTTGTGTCTAAAAATCAGACTAGATATAGCGCTTTTATACTGGTTTATTCGAGAGACCAAGGTAGAAGAGGTAAGTCAAACATTAAAGTACTGCCAATTAAGCACTGATTTATTTACTTACTTACTTATTTACTTATTTAAATTTATGTTATTGTGTGATGTTAGTATTAAAAGAAACTCGAAACTTTTTCTTTGGCCACAAATGGATTTCAGTCGAGTCTGAAGCTAGAATTTCAAAATTAGTTCATATGGCAATAAGTACTGTAAAACTCCGTAATCCCCAAGATTATGGACCTTTTTGTTAGTGTGTTTTAAGATGCATTTTAAGTTATGTACTAAAAAACTCTGCATCATTTTTCTCATTACTCGGCATATTTTTATCCTTCTAACAAGCAAAGAAAGCATTATGATTGAGAAAGTTGTAGACATTCTGCTATTTGACACTTTTAGAGCATGCAATATAAATTTGATCCTTTTATACACTATTGAATAAATATATTGCAAGTTCTGCATTTGTCTCCCACATATATACTAAATTCACAAGATGTGTGAATTTAAATTCAGGAATACTGCAAAGGATTTTGATAGCAGGAAAAAAAAATGGAAGAAATTCCTGAGAGCAATCATTCAATATACCTAAATCCTGTCCATCTTTCAAACCAATACCAAATTCTATCTTGAAAGCAAGTATCTGTTAACTATCCCAGACTCATGGATTGCATTAGAACAGAATTGGATTAGGAAATAATCTAACCCATCTACCCATGAACGTAAAACTATTAGAACAGCTTAATTGATCAGAATGTGATAACTAGATTAGAATGTGGTACAAACATCTGGGTTGTATTTGTTAATTTCTCTTTAATAATTCTTGACCACACAACTTCCTCATCTTTCACTTTAATTTCAGTATTGCCTCTGTAATCCTTAGGGAAACAATATAGTCATAAAAATACACATAGTGCATTGGAAGGAAAAAAAAGGACCAAAATAACTAAACTAAGCATCATGAGCTGAACTCACTTTTTTGTTCACAATATATTATAAATATTATTCTAGGTTTTTTTTTATTCTTGTTTTTTGTTAAACTGTAGTCAATTTACAATGTCAGATTCAGTTGTACAGCAAAGCGATTCAGTTATACATATACGTGCATATATATATTTTTTTCAGATTCTTTTCCATTACAGTTCATTACAAGAAATTGAATATAGTTCCCTGTGCTATACAGTAGGTACTTGTTGTTTATCTATTTTATATATAGTAATGTGTAGCTGTTAACCCCAAACTCTTAATCTATCCCTCTCTCTCCCTTTCCCCTCTGGTAACCAGTTTGTTTTCTATTTCCATGAGTCTATTTCTGGTTTGTAAATAAAATTTGTTTTTTTTTTTTTAGATTCCATGTATAAGAGACATCATATAATATTTGTCTTTCTCTGTCTCCTAGTTTTTAAAATATGTAATTGTCTAACCATTTTTAATGATTGTGTATTATTCAATTATTTGGATATCACATTATTTAAGAAATGTCCTATTATTAACCATTTATGTCTGATTTTTCAGCCAGAGAAGCAATCCTGCTATCAACAACCCCTGTTTTTACAATGCCTGTAATTTATTTTAAAACCTTATTGTATTAATTTCCTGTTGCGATGTAACAAATTATCACAACTTTAACAACTTGAAACAAATTTATTAGCAGTTTTGTAGTTCTGTAGGTTAGAAGTTCAACCAGAATCTTAATGGGGTAAAATTAGGGTGCTGGCAAGAGTGTGCTTCATTCAGGGGGCTCTAGGGGAAAATATTTTCTTGATTTTTCCTGTTTCTAGAATTCCGCATTCCTTGGCTTGTGGCATCCTTCCTCCACCTCTAAAGCCAGGGACATTACATCTCTCTGACTATTCTTCCATATTCATCTCTCTGCATCTCTCTGACCATTCGTCTGTAGTCATCTCTCTCTCTCTCTGATCACATTTAAGACAGGTTTTCCACTTTTAAGGACCTATGGGATTAGATTGGGTTCACTGGATAAGCCAGGATACTCTCCCCATCTCAAATTTCCTAACCTTCAGCCTCTCTGAAAAGTCCCTTTTGCCATGAGAGGTAACATATTTATTCATAGATTGTATGAGTAAGACCTGAACATCTTTAGGGATCTATTGGTCTGCTGCCACACTTATATATAGTAAGAAAATTATGTATTCCTATGTAAGCCAACATCCTGGCTACAAACAAGAAAGTTCTGAGTCAGCTAGCATCCATCAGGAAATTCACAAGCTAGGGTTGATGTTTTGTTAATCATCTTACCAGATTTCCAAAGTTGGTTTTTATTGCCGGAATTAGTGGCTTGTTCATTACAATGGTGAATGTTAATGTCAAACTCTTATCTGTGACTAATGTTTAACTAGTAAGAGTCAGCATTACCACAAAGTAAAGATTCCACACACATCTTCTTATATTCTTGATAAAGTTTAACACACACCACTCACACATACAAAAGTGTGTATGTGCATTTTGTATCCTTATGTGTATGTGAGTAAAATGAATAGACTGAGAACTGCAATTGACTCCTTGTGTTGCAGAACAGGAAAAATGAAAGGTAATCCATAAGCCTGGTGAAATCAGTGGAAGTAAAAAGTGGCAAGGAGAATATAGCTTCAAAGGCATTTCCAGAAATTTGGGATAAATATAGCCACATGGAGTTATAAAATAGGAATTTGATTCAATTTCACCTAGATCTTAGGGCTTATGGAGAACTCAGCAGATATTTGGTTTAAACATCTTAGGTGCTTGCCATGTTTGAAAATGATCAGTTTCCATATTATGCAATTCAGATCAAGGCTATGAAGCATGGCAGTAAAACTCAGGATACTGTCACTGATCAAATGATGAATTTCTCTAAGAATGAGACCCATGTAACTCAGACCTGAGAAGTTAATGTCTATTTGTATTAGTGAGCTTGGGCTGCCATAACAGCAGATACTGTGTGGCTTAAAAAAACAGAGATTTATTTTCCTGCAGCTCTGGTGAATAGAAGTCCATGACTAGGGTGCTGACATGGTGGGGTTCTTGTGAGAACTCTCTTCCTGGCTTGTAGATTGTCACCATCTTGCTGTGTGCTCACATGACCTCTTCTTTGTGAGTGTGATGAAAAAGAGCAAGATCTAGCTCTGTGAAGTTTCTTCTTGGAAGGACACTAATCCCATTAGACCTGCATCCTACCCTCATGACCTATTACCTCCCTAACATCCCATCTCCAAATACTCTGGGTATTAGGGCTTAAACATATGAACTTGAGGGGATATAAGCATTCAGTCCACAATAGCATTTATTCACATTTAATTCTAACATGGGACAGATCCTTCCAGGAATAATGTTTAGATTATTGATACATTTACAGATTCACAAAAATATTGTCAGTTATTTGGGTTAGCCTTTACTACACTGAAGAAAAAAATGAACCTTCATATTATTAGAACAGTAATGTATAGATTTTAGCAAAATAATTTGTCTAAAAGAATTGAGCAGAAGTGCAAAGCTAGATAAGCTAGTCCTAAGAGGAATTTATAATATGGTAAAACAGTGTTATTTATTTTAAGTGGATGGTAATTCAATACTTTTAAACATAAAGCTTTGGGGAGTTCTGCTTTTTATTAGGGCATAACAAGTCACAAGAGATTGCTGTTCACATCCTGACAATAAGAACAGACTAGATGAGCTTTACAATTAAAATTGCAGGTTTTTGTAACCTTAAAATATCTGAGTATGCAAAGGGACCAAAATGAACTAAATTCTTGGAAAATATGAACCTTTCCAGTGAAAGAGAAAACCATGGCTGTTGTCATGTCTGGTAGAATATCAGAAAAGCAAATCCAGCAGAACACTTAAAAACTTTTAGCACTGGCATGAGGACTGGACTACAAAGTAGAATCTCCAACCTCAAAGCAACTCTGCTTCCAACTGTAAACTTTCTCACAAGGCCATCTCTAGTGCACAGATGTTGGGCAGGGCTGGAGAGCTAGAGAAATTCATTTCTTATCCTGAGCTACACAAGGCTATCTATCTATCTATCCATCTATCTACCTACTTACCTGGCTACCTATCTGTCTCTCTGACATTTTATGTATATATATATATATATATATATAAAACAAAAGACTTGTGTCCTGACACACAAGGTGAAAAGAAGAAACAACTCAATATAAGTGGGCAAAACACTTAATAAACACTTTATTTTAAAGAAAGAAAAAAAAATATATATATATATATTTCCATAAGCACATCACAGTCCTCAGAGAAATGCATGTTGAAATCACAGTGAGCTACCATTTCACACCCACTGGAACAGCCCAAGCCACAAAGACTGACAGTATGAAATGCTGAGAATGTGGAGCAACTGGAACCTTATATATTGCTGATGAGGGTGGGGTAAAGTGTTAAAGTCACTTTGGAGAACTGTGTATATCCAACAATGATCAAGCAATTCCAATCCTAGAGAAATGAAAATACATGCTCACAAAACGACTTGTGTAAGAATGTTGATAACTCTCTTATATTTAGGAAATGGCCCAACTATCCACTACAGGAGAATGGGTACGAAAAGCATAGTATAGTCCTAAGTCCTCTTAGTAATAAAATAAAAAGAACTACTGATACTTGCAACAACACTAACTAGTCTCAAAATGATAATGTGGAATGAAGGAAGCCAGAAACCAAAGAGCACATAGTGTAGGATTCCATGCATATAAAATCCAAGAAGAGGAACATTTAATCTATGGAGACCTCTTACCTTGATTAGGTGAAGAAACTTATGGGAAAAGAACGTGATGGAACATTCTGATGGAAGATGCACTTGGGTGACTAAAAAAAGAAAAAGAGATAATAACAAGTATAAATGAGGATGTAGAGAAATCCCAACCATCATGCACTGCTGGGGAGAATGTCAAATAGTGATACCACTTTGGAAAACAGTCTGGCAGTGCTTCAAATGTTAAGTGTAGAGCTTCCATATGAACTAGGAATTCTAGTCCTCAGTACATGCATAAGAGAAATGAAAACACACAATTCACAGTAGCCAAAACTGGATACCACCTGTGAAATGGTAGAAAAAAATATATATGTGTGTGTGTCTCTGCTTCTGGCTCAGAGCTCCTAAAACTCTTGCAATTTCCTGGGTTCTAATATTTGGTCTTTGAACCCAGTTCCTGGCACAGGGCTCCTGAATCCCTGGGAATTTCCCAGGTGGTAGGAGTGTCTTTTGTTCTAATGAGGTGACTTTGGGTGAGCTCCCAGGTGGCTCATGAAAGGGGCTGCTTGTCAGACAGACCAAACCAGGATTAGAAGCTTGGAACTTTTAGCTCCCCCTCCATTCTTTGGGAAGGGGAAAGCGACTGGAGATTGAATCCATGATTGATCATGCCTGCATGATGAACAGGCATGGGCAGTGATGGGTGGGTGTTGGAGATTTTTTTGTGTTGGTGAACACATCCAGGTGCATCCCAACTCCATGGGGATAGAAGCTCTTGCTCTTGGTAACCTTATGTATTTCTCATCCTATGCATTTCTTCATCTGGCTGTTCACCCGTATTCTTTATTATATTTTTTTTTTATATTAACACCAGTAAACAGCTGTTTTCCTGAGTTCTGTGAGATGCGTTAGCAAATTAATCGAACCTGAGGTGGGGGTCATGGGAATCTCTAATTTATAGTAGGTCAGTCAGAAGCACAGGTTTGCAACTGTCATCTGAAGTAGGAGGTGGGGTGTGAGCAAACAGTCTTACAGGACTGAGTCCTTACCCTACGGGGTCTGCACTAACTCTGGTTAGCATCAGAATTGAATTGAACTGTACCACACCCAGCTGGCGTCACAGAGATTGCACATTTGGTGACCAGAGGTGAGGTGTTCTGCGTATTGAGAGTAGAGTAGAAGGAAAAAACAGGGAGTTTTTCCTAGACATCACCCAAATGTCCATCAACTGTGAATGGGTAAATGAAATGTGGTATATCTATATAATGAAATATTATTTAGCAATAAAAAGGAATGAAATATAAATACATGCTACATGATTAAACCTTGAAAACATTACGCTAGTTGAAAGAAGTCAGACACAAAAGAACAGTATCATATAATTCCATTTATATGAAATGTTTAACATAAGCAAATCCATAGAGGCAGGAAGTAGACTAGTGACTGCCATGGACTGGGGGTGAGGAGGACGAGGGTGAGTGCTAAATAGTATGGGGTTCTTTGGGGGTGCTGGAAAGGTTGTAAAATTAAATTGTGATGATGGCAATGCTGAATATACCAAAGACCAATGAACTATACACCTTAAAAGGATGTACTATAAGGTATGAGAATTATATTACAATTAAGCTCTTGAAAAACAAAACAAAACAATTTCCTGACCAGTCCTTTGCCACCATAATAAGCCCAACTCCTCACCTGACATTTTGGTTTCTGAGTCCAGAGCCCCAGGAAATCCTACAGCCTGCCACTCCGTCAACAGTCCCAGCTCGGACACAGAAGCTGAAACCAATCAGTTAAAAATTCTTACAATCGTTAGACAATTTTGGTAAGAATTTGGTCCCCATGGCTGCCTGGTCCAAGGTACTTCCTGTGAGGGATATTCTTGATAATACAGTATAAATAATTTAAAATGAACATACATTTGTTTTCTTTTAGGATGGGAATTATTCAGGACCCTTGTGTTTAGAGCACAACCTTGCCACAGCATGACAAACACTCAGGACGCCTGTGTGGGAAGTTCCACATTTTATGCATCTCACCAGGCCAGCTCAAGTTTGGGCAGGGAAGCCAGAGAAATCTTTTCGAAAGTGTCGATGCTAAAGAACAGCTTTTAGTCAACTCTGCTAGAGCAAAAGACTCAACTAGGTTTCCATTCTTGCTATAGAAAAAGACATTACAAAAGTGTGAAGAGGTAACTGCAGACAGTGTGGCTCAATGATGCAGAAAAAAGGATTAGAAAATTAATTATTCAGAATGTTCTGGTATGCTTGATTTTGTATTGTTTGTAGTATTTATCAGCATTTTAAAATTAGCAATTTGTAGTGAATTTTTTTATTATAATTATATATTCACAATTATAGACATAGTATTATAATTAAATGAATGTAAATTTGGCTTCAGAGCTAATCTTTCTTGATTTTGCCTGTTATGTGGGATTGCTTGCTTCCTTTTTCCCATGTTACTCCGCTTTCGACAGAAACATTTTAAAGTATCTTTCTTTTCTTCAGCTGTGATAGTGACAGCTTTAACTTAAAATTAATTCATTGCTTAAACTAAATGACTCCACCACCTGTTTATTTTTTAACATCTAATATTCACTTGCATTTTCCAAGTGTATCCATGGTTTGCCAGTGTTTCCCATGAGTAGTAACATTTGACATTCTATCACTGTTAGCATCTTCCAGGAATTCTTCTGTGACCTCTCTGCAGACAGGTACACATTTTGGCTACTAATCCAGACACAAAGCAACTTTGTATTACTACAGAATAGGAAATTAAGTGGTGAAAGCCTGGCATTGCACATCGTCACTTGTACTGGTCAGTCAATTCTAACCAATACCACTGTGACATGGAGTTATGTGCATTTGATCTACTGACCTTACAATCAGTTCTTCTACCTCAGGCAGTGCAGCATAGGAACATCATGCATAGTATAATCTTCTTGTAGATCATGGATGTCAAAAGGGACAGATTTTAAAAACCCCAACAAAAGTGCAACACTTACACAGTAATTGGTTTGGGGAAGTTGCCTTTGAAATGCAGGTATAGATCTTCTCTACATAGCTATAGCTTGCGTGTGCAAGAAAAAAAAATGGAGTCAAGATAGGGAAAGATAAATTTTTATGTTTTCCCTTTTCCTAATCTGTCACAGACCGATGATCAGGTTAATAGGCTGGAGAAAAAGCTATGTTGTCAAGGTAAACTGAACTTTCATCACAACCAGGTCCCACCATCAATAAATTGTCAAAAAACGTAGAGAAACAGAAAAGGACTCTCTAATGATCTTTCTTTTTATCTTGTGGAGCACCTGGTGCCCTAAATGATGCCCCGCTGACTGACAGCCGGTAGCTTCTAAGCTAACAGCAGCTACTCTTCTGCCCCAGGTTCCTGTGCCTTTACTGAGCCCTTGGCATGGGATTGTTCGGCAGGAAAAGTCAATAGTGTCTGCTGTCAACACACTGTGCCTATGTGCGTTTTTAAAGGCTCTGCCTTCTTGAAGTTTAGTTGTCAGGAACCTCACTTTTAAATAGATTTCAGTGTCAATATGAGCTGCTTTCCACTAATGTTAAGAAATGGCCCCAAAGAGCAGGATCTGATGCGGCATCAGGATGTTGGCAGTGCAGATACTTATTGGCTTCCCACCCAAAGGGGACTGTCTTTAGAAAGTGAGAAAGCTTTCATTAAAAGGACACCATTTTAGCTTCTTTCTTGAAGTTTTCTCATTATCATCAGGTTTATATATATACACATATACATACACACACACACACACACACACATACATATACACATGAGAAAGAGAAACTAGACATACACTCAAAATGTATTCACTGGCCTAGATATTGAACGTCTATATTATTGAACAGTTACAATGGCAAACTAAGGGCTACACATGACAGCTTCAACATTTTCTAACACACATGAGTTATTAGAGAGACAGAAACATCAGGCTGTCAATTTCTGCAGATGATACAGTTTTTCCTGTTTAAAGTAGGCACCGTTCAGTCTACGAACATGCTTCCTCCAAGTTTATGCATAGATAGAATTTTTTGGAGAGAGTATAAAATTTTGCAGGTTTATTTCTTAGTCTACACAAGTTAGTCCATTTAAATTGGCCTCGTATTTTTAAAAGGTAGATCAAATTAGTTAAATACAATTTGGGATAATTTTAACATCAACCTCTCTGAGCCTCAATATTATTATGATCATTTACTAAAAACATTAAATTAGATCCACTTATTCTTTCTTTTCTATCACATACCTTTAAGATGCTGTATACCTCATGGTAATGAGAGATAACTTCTTTACTAGCCAAGTTTAAATTCTAGTATCTAGCAGGGGACAGAAGGACACAAAAACTAAAGTAAGAACTAGAACAGGAATATTAGCAGTAGCAATGAAGAGTAAATAATTGATTAATTATGGGTAGAAAATAGAGAGCTTTGTGAAGGAAATGATTTTTAATCTGAGCTTTAAAAGATAATCAGAATGTCTGTAGTTGGAATTGGGGAGCAGGTGCATAGGAAAAGTATTCCGTATTGAGAAATTCGTATGAACCCTGAGGTTATAGGTACTTGGCAAGTTAGATAAAGTAGTACCAATAATTTATCTCTGAGAGGTCTTTATTAAAAACGGTATATATAATTATAACTTTTTAAACTTATTTATTTAATCTTCTTTTTTTTTAACAAACATCTGTTGACATCCTATTGTTGGGTAGGTTGAGTTTTAGGCACTCATTGGAGATGCAGCAGTGAAGAAATACATTTCTTCTTTTTCATTAAGTGAACATTTTGGTAGATGGAGACAGAAAATAAATGAATCAAAAGGTATATACATATTGAGCGGGATTACCTTCAAAGAAAATAAAGAGGCAAGGTAACAGGATAGAGATTGAGAGAATGGATGGAGAATGGCACTATTAAATACTGTGGTCAGGGAAGAACTCCCTAATAATGACATTTAAGCCAAGATCTAAAAACAACAAAGTCTATTCAGAGACAAGGGGAGTGTGTTCCAGGCAGAGAGAAGAGTAAGTGCCAAGGCCCTGAGGCAGGAGGAGCCAGTCATGTTTTTCAGTTTTCTTATCAAATGGAAATGTACCAGTACAGACTTTCTACAGTCTGTAGAGTAGTGTTTGGTTTCTATAGGTTTCTGAAAGAAGCAACATGATACAGTAAGAACAATTGAAATATGTGGGTTTTAATAAAAAGGGAAGCTTCTATTTTTCCATAAAATAAAATATTTTTCAACTGTTCTGAAAATGAGGTGGAGCTTTGCGTTAGAGCACAGGGATGCGTTCTCAATTTCTCTTTGCTGTCCTTGAGCATCGATTACTTAGGGATATGTTACCTGTAGTCGTATAATTTCATACACTCAGCACTTCAGCTTTATTTGAGTTAACTCTCTGTATGATGCAATTATTTCAAAAGTCTAGGGTTATGGAGAGAAATATGATGATAGAAATGCTTTCAATTAGGAAAAAAAATGAGTAAATTTGAATTGGCAAAAATATTGTACCTTCATCTAGCTCTTACTTCCTTTTAAAGAGTAAGAAAAATGTACAAGCATGCCATCATTTTGAATCTTGGTCAGCGCATGCCAAATCCGAAGTCTGGGTTTTGTGGGACAGTGGCTCCCTGGCAGACTCAATAGCTTGTTAATGTACAATAAAGTGGGAAAGCAAGTGATTACTGTTCAATGAAGATTCCCAACACAGCTAAATTTAAGATTTCAGGCTTTAGCAAGGAGAACTTTCAATCTATCCACAGACTAAGTCAAATTAATAGACATTTTTCTTTTACAAAATAATAAGCTGGTAGTATTTTTTACATATTTCCTACGATATGTTATTGGTTAGTAGCAAAACTTTAAAATGATACAGTTTGCTGTCTTTGAAATTTAGCTTTGCCCAAACCTACTGTCTCATATTTATGGGTGATCAAGAATATTCAATATTTAAGGAAGCATTTCCAATTTGGGTACAGTGTAGTACTTGTGAAAGAAAATTCACATTTGATGGCAAGACAAGAAAAAATTTAAATGTAAAACTGTCTTCTCTGCCCTTCGGCCTTCTCTCGGTGGCCCCCACTGTGCAGTGCGTACCTGTATCAGGCATCCACCAAGCCTCCCCCATCGGCCGGAATACCTGCTCAACCATGAAGAGCAACCTTCTCCCGGCATCAACGAGACACTTCCTTGAAAGATAACATTCCTCCGTGATCTTGTAAGGGGTCACATGACCCATCAGGATGACGCTTAGATCTGGATTATATAAACTGTCAATAATACATCATTTGATGTACAGCCCTCTCTCCCAAAAAACTTGTATAACTGTGCTGTGATTTCTAGCTGGAGAAATAGTTCTTAGAGCTTTCTAAGATGATCTTCCCAGGTTATAATCCTCAAATTTGACTCAAATAAAATTTCCCATTTCTTTCTTACATTGATTGAAAAATTAGTGGAAGGTCACTACCATTTGTTGACAAATTGTTCCTACAAATTTCCGAGCGGGAGGCTAATACTCTTAGCAGATTATCAACAACTGATAGAACTGAAGAGTAGAGCTAATACTGGACCATCCTAAAGACTGAGACAGTCCAGTCAAGGAGTATGTGATTTAAGTGTTCCACGGAGAGCCAACACAAGCTTAGGCATTACATCATTAAATAAAAATGCACCCCGCACTTCTCCTCATTAGAAAGGAAGAAGTATATTAATGGAGACCATGTCTCTGCCTGATGAATGGAAATTCATTTGCTGTTTTGATCGAATTAGAGTGTGACGTTTACACCCAAGGAAACAGTATCTTCATAACAGGACAGAATGAAAACATAGCAGGAAGGGAAAGCACAAGATGCTACTCGGAGTACTCAGGTTAGAGAGGTGCACTCTGGGGGTGATAGCAGCTGGCCTTTTGTAATTTATCTACAGAAGCAAACCTCAAAAGAAAACATTGCTAAAGACTTGATACCTGAAGCAAAGCTTGGGCAATTAGATTAGCCAAGTTTGAGACTAAGCCAAATCGCCAAGGACTGGGAAGTCTCCTGATTAAGAAATTGATCAATGTTCACACAAGTAAAGAGGAAGAACAGCATAAGACTGAACTGAAATGTTCCTCAAACTAGAGGAAAGCCAGAGTGGACCTTAAAAAAACTAAGCATAGTTACCACATCTTTAGGAGAAACCAGAAGTTGACATCAGAAATCTATTTTGAACACTCTGTCGTATTTGTAGTTGTATTTTTTCCTGCTTAAGTAGGGATGTATGTTTTTTATTCAGGAAACTTGATAGCATCCTGAGTAAAAGTCCTGCTGTACAGTCATTTCTCTGGCTCCTAAAAAGGGTTAATATAAATATAGATTACCCTTTAAACACTCGTGTCTTAGCAAAGGCTTAATCATGTGTGTGGCTTCTATTTAAATTAGACTATCAAGAATTTTTCCCTACAGTCATAATTATTAGAAAAGTAAATAAGCATTAGGGACAAAGGGTAAAATTTTATCCCTTCCTCTTGCCTTGTAACTAACAGGATATTCTCATTCATTCAACTTTTATTTATATATTAATTCTGTAAATATATTTGAGTCACTTTGTCAAATTCTTTTTAAGATATGAAAATATATGAAACAGAACCTACCACCAAGGTCTTATGATTTATGAATGTTATAGATATAAAAATTGCCCATGAAGAAAGTTTTGTTAATTGACATTTCTAAATATAGAACTATCCATGAAAGGAATATAAGAAATAGGAAAGAATAGTCAAATAGGAGGAAGAATGAAGAACATTAAAATCAGGTACACATGGTTGTAAATTCATGATTTATCATTTGGTAAGTGTGTATCTAGTTACCATAAATGATTTATCTGGTTATTTCTACTACAATTTATTGCTAATTATTAATTACTAAAGCTAGTCTGGTGCTCAGAGTTTAGATCTATACAATGGGCATAATACCTCCTCATAATGTTCCCAAAGGGTTAAATGAACTAAGGGAGTAACGTGCTGACCAGAGCTCCTAGTAAATATTAGGATGTCAAGGGTGAGTGTTCGTTATTGTGGAAAGAACACAGGAAAAAACCCAGATGATTTAAGGTTTGTTGCAACTACACATTTTAATTGGTTCTTAAGTTCTCCTGAAATAAAATTTCTATAATACTTGCCTCTACATGAGGTTTACAATTATACTGATGTTGATAATTATGAAAATAAAAATAGTAGTTATAGAACATTGACTCTTCCAAACCCTGTGCTGAGAGTGTTGCATAATGTTCAGCACTGCATTGACAAGGAGGAAACGAATGTTCAGATAGATCCATGCACTTGCCCCAAATTTCAAATCTAATAAATGACACAGTCAGGAAACATAAAAATTAAAGAAGTGTTATGCATATAATATGCATTTGAGAACTTAAAATAAATGTTATGTAAATGTGGCCTGATTAATATAGTCATAATATATTTTTGTTAATAAGTATTTGGTTTGTAATAAAATGAAAATGTGAAATAGAAAAATAAATTATATAGGTATAAATGTGTATATTTATATACATACATAAATTTTTTTAATCAAATGAATGTCTTATGGGTAATTATTTAGGTCTTTATAAATGAATAATTTCACATAATAAAGTTGTACTTCTCATTTCTATTTGTGGGGTGTAAAATTTTTTATAGATCAAATACATCGAAAAGTGGCTTAATGTTGCTCATGTCATTACCTGCTATGCTCCTGGCTGATAATGTAATTTACCCTTTAAAAAGTAATTTGAAAAACAAGAATATAAAATATGCAGCCAGTAGTTTGAACTCTACATTCACAACGTATTTCAGAACTACAAAGTGTATTTTTTGTATTTAATAAAAAAGATCAATATAAAAATAAAAACAAGATGAGGTACAGCTTTTTCTAGAAGCATAAATTTGTTTAAGTGCTTCTTTCTTTATCAGCTGTTTCTACTTAATGTTATAAATTTGGGGACAGAACGATAGTCTACTTCTCCTGTGTCACAAGTGCATTATGAAGACTATGAATTAATAAATCAAAAATAATAACCAGCATGTTCAGCTGTCTCAGTAATAGAAATCTGCTGGAAAGATTCAGGGAATCATGAGGATATTAGAAATTCTAAAACATGAAATTATGAAGGGCAGGTATAAATCAACAAAGAGGAAATCATTTTCCAGGAAGAGAATCTAAACAAAGATGGAACAGTTGCCATGGCTAGTACGGCATCACTTCAGAAAAATTATGGAATCTATAATGTTGTCTAAAAATGCTTGGCGAGGGCTGATCGGAAAAGCATTGTTTTAGGAAACCAGTGGTTCAGAAATCAGAAGAAATGGATACAGATACAAATACATTTACATGAAACTAATAATAAAGAGACTCTGAAGTCAGGTACTTCCCCCGACCTCATAAAGAATTTAAACAGTACCTAAATATCAATTCAGCTATTATACCACAATGCAACTAAAATAAATAGAATAAAATGCAAATCATAGAACTGACTTTTTTTCATAGGGTTTGATAATGTGGCTGTTAGGGTTTTCTGGGCCAGGCAACATTTGAAATGACAAACTGATATCCCCTGAAGATGCTTGGAAGAAATGTTCCCATTTGGCTTCAAAATAAAAGAGCAATAATTATGATAAAAGGATATAAAACTTGTATAAGATCACAGAGGAGAGATCAACAAATTGGGCTTTGTGAAGTATAAGGAAGGAACTGCACTGAATTAACTCGATGAAAAAATGACAGCAAAGTTGTTTCAATCAGATGGAATAACACGTGCGCCATGGAGGTGTGAATGTGTCCGGTGGGGCGAGGGAAGATTGAGAAGATCTGTGAAGTGTGACCTCTTTATCCATGAGCAGAAAGTAACTGAGTTAATTCTGGATGAAAAGCTCTCTGGTAGTAAAGTGGTGTCTGGAGTGTGAGCAAGGAGATGGTTGAAGGGGGTCAGGTAAGAGGCAGGTCCCGAGCAGGACCAAATGCACTAGATACGGAGAGAATCTGGGTCCACTGTGCTCACCGTTAACCTGGAAAGCCCTTCTTCTTTCTCCCCCTGACCAAGCTCATACTCTTCAATTGTTGCTCAAAGACCACCTCCTTCAGGAAGACTTCCTTGACCACAGAGGCTGAGTTAGGGAACCCTCATCTGGTTACTGATTCCCCCAGGCTGCCTTTGTCACAGGACTTCCCCCACTCCATGGGACATATTAGATTACTTGAGCTCATTTTCTCACATGAGTATCTGCTACAGTGTCTGAGAGAGTGGAGGTAAAGATGGACTCAGGTAGGAATCTTAGGGATAGGTGAAACTGGGGTTAAAAATGAAAAAGGAAAAGAAGGTGGATTGAGAACAATGGGGAAAAGGGATTCTCCAAGTGGCAAGAGCACGAGGAAGCACAAGGTGAGTACAGCCAGGTTTTGAGTTTCTTTTAATCAAAAGGTGAATGAGGATGATGAACTGGAAAACTACTCAAGGAAATCGATTGAGATCCTTTTGGAACTTTTGATTCTGGATTAGAGATTTAGATATTTATTCCAAAATAAATAGGAAGCCTAAGAAGTTGTTGTTGTTGTTGTTGTTGTTGTTGTTGTTGTTGTTGTTGTTGTTGTTTTTCAGAATGTAAACAACACAGAGCTGTGCTTCTAAAATTATTTTGGGAGTGATGGATAGAATGGGTTGCAGAAAGGGTTCCCTGTGGTAGGGAATCTGGTTGAGAAACTCATGCCTTCGGCAAAATGGAACATTAGTACTATTAAGCCAAAGCATTAAGAGATGTTTCACTCATTTGGTGTGTTGGTGGGGAAGGCTATTACACTTACTTTAAATTGTAGGAAACCCATGTTAGTACAAATAAACGGTATGTACAGGAGGATGGATAAGGATAAAGTGCATCTTAGAGGTACAATCTATCACGTTGACTCAAGAGTCTCGTGATCTGCCAGTGAAAGGCAAAGAAAGCCTGCTTCTGCCAAATACAGCGCCAACAGCATGCATTCATAGCTTCAGGTGGATATAGCGGGAAGTGTGCACGCTGGAATGCAGGTGAGATTATGAAGCTGGATTATGTTAGAAACGAAAAGTATAGGAATATCCAACTCCTTGATTCTCTGCTTCTCTCCCCAGGCATTCTCTGCCCACAGCATAATTATAGGAAAGAGTAAAGGAATTGCTACCTTCAAGGTCAGTAAAACTTGAACATATTTTTCAAATGCTCACTTAAGTCAGAAAAACTACAATGGGTAATGGCAAATTGGGATGGCAATTATTCTGATCTGACGTTTGGGGGATTACAATTAAGCAATAAGGCACAAACCAGGGGTGTGTTACTTCCAGATAACACACTTCTTGGAAAGGGCTGTGAGACATAAGGGGCGAATTAGAGCCTCCAATGATCTGGGAAATGTGTTATCTCTCTGTAGCACAACTCTCGGGCACATTAGTACCATAGATGCAGTGGTAGATGCTCCGGTCGTATATGGATTGACTGCACCATGTAAAACATATGTTTAAAACACGTTTGCTCTTGAGAGCTGGCAAAGGCTGCTGACTTGGAAACACCATCCTCACCGTCATCAGCCGATGGTGGATGGGCTGCGATGCCACCGTCTGAGCCTTTATGGGAGGTGTGTGCCCAGGATGCTGGGGACCATCCTTTTACAGCAGCCCTGATCCCGTTCATTTCACTTGAGCTTTTTTAATGTTTTCTTCTGTTTGGCACTTCTATGTTTATGTAAATGAATGGGGTAAGGTAGTTCAAAACTGAATTTTTAATGTGGGAGCTTTTTTTCCCCCTTCTGTATCATTTTGTCTGGTTTTCATAAGGTGGCTGCCAGGTACTGGGTTTGCACTTGATTGACGGAAGGTTATTTCTAGTTCAGCTACCATCAAACACCTCAGCACTCCATCCCGGAAGATGTTTTGGTAGTTAAAGAGACCATGTTGGACAAAGAATCCTTTAAAGCTGCCTCTTTCTTTCTCCTAGTGAGTAACCACAGTGAGACACACCAGGCGAAAAGAAAGACCCATCTTTAATCTGTGCTGCTGAGGGAAATGAAAGAGAGTGAATTAAAACCAAGAGTAGCTTCTCATGCTCATTGGAGAGCCTTTTTTAAATTTTTTTTCTGCTCCATTTGATACAACAAATAAGATCATCAAAGGAAGTCAAGCACAGGTTTGGAACCCGCAGCTCCTTGACCTTGGCTTCCTCTCCGCTTGCCCGGCCTCCCCTGGAATTTCTTGTGATGTCAGATCACAGAGCCACAAGAAGTGCTTGTACCTCAGGAACAGCGAGGAAATTTTATTTTTAGATTTCTTTTCTGTGACTCTAGTAAAATAACATGAAGCCCTTTTATGGCTCTATCTGAGGGTTTTGATAAATCTGCTGCATTTCAAAGCATGAAAGGGGTGATAACAAAAAATGTCTGTTCTGACTGCTTCTAGCCACCAGGTCTCCTTAAGAACATCTGCAGGGTCCCAGTGGCGAGGTGCCAGCCTGTATTCACTGCTGGAAGCTGCGGGGAATTTCACCTCACCTAGCAGACATCTACCTCCAGATGCATTACATAAATCATTCCACACAATAGGCACTTTTCCATATAAAATTATATGTCTTGTAATTTGGGATTCTTACAGCATATTTAAAGATTAAAAAAAAAACCCCTCCTTTCTTGACATGTTCCTTAAAATTAACATTCTTTACTGAATAATGGCAAAATAGTTTCAATTAAAAATTACTTTAAAAGCTTGTCCATTTCTTCTATGTTGTCCATTTTGTTGCCATATAGTTGTTCACAGTATTCTCTTAAAGTTTTTTATATTTCTGTGGTGTTGGTTGTAATTTCTCCATTTTCCTTTCTTATTTTATTTGTTCATGTGTGTTCTATCTCACGTTTCCTTGGTAAGCCTGGCAAGAGGTACGTCGATTTTGTTGGAGGTGGGAAGGAATAAATTTGGAGCTCAAGATTTGCAGATACTAATTACTGTATATAAAAGAGATACACAGCTGGTTTCTTCTGTAGAGCACAGGAACTATATTCAACATCCTGTAATGACCTATAATGAAAAAGAATATGAAAACAAATATATGTATGTGTACGTATGACTGAAACATTATGCTGTACACATTACAATATTGTAAACTGACTGTACTTTAATAAAAAATTAATTTAGGAATGGTAATAACTATCAAAATCATCATCAATATTCCTAGTAATACTAACAAATGATCTATATAGTAATTAAAAATACTACTTCATCTAACATTTCTCATCCCTTATTTTTCTGTACTATTTACATTTTTATCTACCTGGAAAAAGGCTCTTCTATATGCTCAGATTTTCAATCAGACTAGCCAGTATTATATATTTAGAAATAAGAGGTAAAAATTGTGAGATTTAAAAAAAAAAGGGATACTGGGAGCTAAATGGATTTAATCATGTATTCATTTATTCATTTAACCCATTTTAATTCTGTGCCTACTGTATGCCAGGCACTCTTCTAGGCTCTGAGGGTTCAGTGATAATTTTCCAAATGAATGATTCAGATTTTTACAGAAAACTTTCTAAGTGACTTTAAAATATTTAGGCTTACAAAAAATTGAAAGTACATTTAAAGACACAACAGATCTCTTTCAGCTTTATTGAGGTATAATTGACAGTAAAAAATTGTAGTAAGTTTAAAGTATAAGATGTGAGGATTTCACAAGCGTTTACATTCATATGTTTACTCTCACAAGCGAGTTGATGAATACAGCCATCATCTCACACATTTACCTTGCAACATAGCTTCATTGTCTACTCGGGAGCAGGTTTTGAGCTAGACACTTCAGAGAATACTGACACTTCGCATACATCCCAGAAACATAGACTCCAACAGAAAAAATAAAGCAGTTAACCAACACTCACAATATGAAGGAAAATATGCTTTGAAATAAAAGTAACAATTGAGTGCTAGGGGATTCTAAGGAAGTCAGATGAGGCTCAAGGACTTATCACGGGGCGGCTTTGGACAATGCAGACAGATGGAAGAGCCTTGGTAAAGGCTAGCAATGAGGAAAACTATGAGGAAAGTTACTTTTTGCAGGAATAGTCTGCTTTGTCTGAAGCATGGAATGGGTAGAGAGGGTCCCGTTATGAGATGACGCGAGAGCCAGGTTAATTAGTATTTGTTACATTGTTAGCATATAGCCAGGAATAGAAACTTCCTGAGAAACGTAGCATCTTGATCAAAGTACGTGCTAGATTAGCTGGTGGAGGGAGTGAAGTCAGCGTGTGCAATAGCCCTGATCTGCTCCTGGTACTGAGTCACCACAGCATCAGTGAGTCTATTTAGAAGCCTATAAGCATCCTTTCATTCAGAGAGAAAAAGCAACAAGAAAGAAGGGGGAGGAAGGTCTCCATTCAGAGACAAAAAGTTTCTACTTGTTGTAAGAGTGATAGATGAGTGTAAAAAAAGAGATGAGAAATCAGTGAAGGTGATGAGTGAGAAAAAACTGAGTTTGGCAAAATCTCAGCCGTCAGCAGGTTATACCACCACTACCTTCCTGAAACATCCCTTTTTGTATTTTAATGTTTGATGTTGAGACTTCTTTAGTGAAGTTACTAATGTAAGTTATGCCACTCTGTTCCTTAGCCTTAAGTGGTTGGCACTGAACTCTAATTTCTAGACACACCATTCTTCAAACTAGTGAGTTGTCTTCTGTTTGTTAGTTTTTTTCATAAAAATATTTTTATTGAGGTATAATTGATTTACAATATTGTGTTAATTCAGGTGTACAGCAACATGATTTAGTTATATATATATTTTCAGACTATTTTCATTATAGGTTATTACAAGATACTGAACATAGTTCCCTGTGCTATGTAGTAAGTCCCTGTTGCTCTTCTGTTGTGTATATAGTGGTTTGTATCTGTTAATCCCGTATTCCTAATTGACCCCACCCCCTTTCCCCTTTGGTAGCCATAATTTTCTATGTGTGTCTGTTTCTGCTTTGTATATAGATTCATTTCTACTACTTTTTAGATTCCGTATATAAGTGACATAATAGTTGTTTTTCTCTCCCTGACTTACTTAGTGTGATATTCTCTAGGTCCAGTCATATTGCTGGAGTTTGTTTTTAAACAAGGGAGTTAAGGGAAGCGGTATCTTTTTTTTTTTCGCGGTGGCCTTTTTTTTGGGTTTGTTTCTTGGATCATGTAATTGTGTGGAGTAATGTTACCTTTTGCCTTAGCACTATTTTTCGTGGACTCCTGTGCATCCCTAATGATTGCCATCTGTGCCAAAGAGGCAGATAAAAACTCTCCTCTATCATGATGCGACTCTATAAAAATAGGCCCACAGATGTCAATTAAAATAATGACACTACAAGGGACTCCAGTCTTTTTATACACATGTAGCTGTTCAAGGAAAAGCATTGCAATTCTGCTAAACATGATATTCCACTCTACACAGTAAACCCAGATTGGGTTGTTTTACTGACAAAACTGGACAAATCAGACAAAACAGATTTTCAAAGTGGCATTTCAAGAAGCTGAACTCACCATTTTTAATAGATCAGGGCACTGGGGCTGTAAGTCTTATGTTTAAGAATAAATGCTACTCTGTAGTACAACTGTTCTTTATTTTAATTCGTGCCTGAGATGCTTTGTGCAACACAAAGTCATTTAAAATTAAGGATAAGGCATTTTTTCTGTCATTTCCATCTCATCATAGGCAATTCTTGATCACAAGGTAGTTTGCTTAAAGCTGCAAATCCTCCAAATTATGGGGTTTGTTTCCAGCCTGCTGAGAGGCAAATTAGATATGGAACTTCTGTCTCCTGTTAATGTTAATGGGAGTTGCATGCCTAATTCCCTAAGAAGCCCAGAACAAATGTATGCTTATGAGTCAGCATTACTAGGTTTTCTGGGTCTTTACCCTTTAAAAGTGTCATTAGTCTGAATAATAGCCAGTCTCTCTGGTTACCCCAAACCAAGCGCCAGCTACTGTAGTTGGAAACTCTGGGATTTCAGCTCTTCCAAATAGCCTCAATTCTGAATGCTCCCACGTATTACTCACTTTTGTCTACAGAGACAAAATTCAAACCCCAAACTATTTAATAATTGCATTTTAACCTTACATTTTTTTCTATTGAAGTCATAATACTCATTAGGCATTGAGATAACTTTGGGGTATTTATTTTAAAATATCAATCTTTATTTGATCCTAACTTTTCCATGCGTTTTCTCTAATTACGCTATTAGAAGTATTATTCCTTCCAGGCAAAATTATCTAAAACAATTCTGTGTTCTGTGTTCTCAGTCCTGAAGTATTTGCTCCTAGTAATAGCGTACTGATACGCATTACTGAGTATTTAATTATATTGTTGTAAGACTTGATATCACAAATAGAGAAAGGGCATCTTTTTGTAGAAGTAAGATGATGTTGTATACAAGATTTTCAAAATCAACAAGAACTTCAAAAACACCTGAACTGTATTTTTTTTTCCTTTAGTCAAAGATCCTTTATTTTGATCTTATGGGATAAAAAGAATTTTAAAATATTTTTGAAAGGCCAATAATTTTAGAAGAGGTGTTATTTTTAACCACCATGAGCCAGATGTTCTCTATAACCTCATTACTCAAGGAGTGACCTCACCTGGGGGCTTGTTAGCACTGCAGAATCTCATTCCCGTCTTATTCCTTCTAAATGTACAGATTACCAAATTCCATAGCTGATAGTTACGCACGTAGAGTTCGATAAGCACGTCTCTATAACATTAACATTAACTCTAAGCATTCAGAGTTAAGCCACTTTTGACGCCAGGATTTTCCTATAACATTTCATTTTTTATAGAAATTTGTCATGATTCTTTTGGACACAGAATTCTATTTTTACTGATTAATGTATGTGTTTGCTCCTCACAACACAGAGGGAGCTCCTATAAAGTAACTGAGGATTTGAACAGCGCATGTTCTGAAAACATTGTAAACAGGCACAGCTGTCCACTAGATGATAGCTTATCTATTAGAGTTGTTCTCAGAGTTGCAGAAGAATAACCGTGGCATTTATGAAAGGTAGGTTCTTGGGCCCCATGTCCAGATATTTCTATTAGTCCAGGAATCTGTATTTTTTTAAATTTCCCCAGACGATGGGAGGTTTCCCTGGACAATATTTTGAGAAAGATGATCTAATGCCTGGCTTATATGCTAGCTTAGTTCTTATTATTCCTGAGCTGTGTGGCAGAGTCCAAAGTTATCACTGTTTTGCACTTTGTAGTTCAGGTTAAAAAATGTAGAGAAAGAGAAAAAAATACTGTTAGGTCTTGAAATTTTTCACTTGCCTGTTGATAAAAATAAAAAAGTCTCCACTTATGTGACTAGGAGTAATTGTAAAACACTATTTCAAAAAAGTTTTTTTTTTTTAATTGAAGTATAGTTGATTTACAGTGTTGTATTAGTTTCAGGTGTAAAGCACATTGATTCAGCTATACATATATATTCTTTTTTGTATTCTTTATCATTTCATAGACAAATTGTTTTCATTAACAATAGTTAATTATTAAATGTAGATATTAACTTTGCCATTTTATTTAGGGTGACATATTTTGAATATTTAAGGAAATTATTACATTGTCTTTTTAAAGTGTGCTATCAAAGTAAGGATCAAAATTAATGTTAATTTCAATATTTGAACTCTTGAATAAATACTAGCTCAGCAACTAAAATGTTATTTTGTCAACCTATCCATATCTAAAATTTTTTTCAGTCTTCTCAAAGGTGGACATTTTTAAGACCTATTCATTTGAAAATATTTATTGGCACTATAAAATGAATATATTGCTCAGGGCAAGTCTACAGATGGACAAAAGCATGCCAAGGACCAAAAATGCTTCAAAGAGGGGATACATGAAAATCAGGAGATGAAGAAGTAGCTACATATGAGTCTGAAAAGAAGTGCCTCAAGAAACAGGAAGAAAACAAAGGAAAATATTTTAAATTAAATTAGATTTAATTTAAATTAAATTAGATTTAAGCCACAAAAATAAAAAATAGTTACCCTTCCTATATGTTCAGGAAACTTAAAAAGTATCCTCATAACTAACTTTTGAGATAAAGAGAAAATAAGATTAAAAATAATGTATATTTACCACAAAATGTCAATGAATACATCAGTTATACTAGCCTGTGGGATGCATCAGAAGGCAGCATTCTGAGGGAAAAAGACAGCTTTAAAGTGCAAAAAGGATGACTAAAAATACATATTCTATGTGTTAGGAATAAGTATAACAAATTTAACTCAAAAAAGAAATAATAAAGTTAAGAATAAAGTACATATTACAAACAAACACATGGATATTCACTAAATATTGATATATTAAATATTGATGTATAGTTATTAATTTGATTTATAAGGCATAGTAAATGAAGAAAACATTTTATGAGTTTAATCAGTTACTTAAAAACAAAACAAAAAAAAAAAAAAAAAGAAAGCACCCAGGACATTATCATATCCTAGAAGCTGAAGAAAGTGACAGCATCAAGGAAGAACAGTGCTTCCCAGATTGAAGTAAATTAAGGCTTAAGAAGTTTCCATTTGATTGTGAAACAAGAGAATCAGGTGAATTTTGAGACAACAGTTATAGGGAATTTGGAACGTTACAGGTAAGAATAAGGATGCCATGATTTGGGAATAAATAATATGTCAAGAATTAATGAGAGTCAGTAAGATAGAATATTCGACACCTTTTGCTATGAAAGAGAAGGGAGGGTGGAGGCCAGTGGAAAACATGAATGGAAGGAAGCTTTTTCATGTTTTATCAGTGAGGTTTGAAGATACAGGAGAAAGGATAGTTGATGGGGCAAGATCACGGAGCATGGAGGAGAAGAAGGGGAATGAGCCGTAGAGATTCGATCATAACTGGAACAAAGGACATTGGCAGGCACAGATGTAAGTAAGGTTGTAGGTTTGTGACTTCTTGTCTGATGACTTTGTTTTGAAGCAGAAAGCAAAGTTATATGCTAAGAGAAGGTGATAAAGTTGGAATTTCAAGAAAATAGGGAGACTTGCGATAATCACACTGGAAAATGAGGATGTAAGCATATCTGAGAAAGATCCTGGAGTGGCCAGGCATCCTTGAGTTTGGATATCATGTAGCTATAATGATCTTAATCTGAACAACTGTAAAGTTCTTTCCCATGTCTACCCAGCAAGCTAAGTGAGTTTGAATCTATCAAGGGTTGAGATTTTTCAGGCAGATTTGACAGACTGACAATGGGTGAAGGAAGTTGTGGACATTGAAGGAAGAATAGCTAAAGTTGTGAATCCTGGAGGTCCAAACTGAACGAGAAGAAAGTGGCTCACCAAAGGGATTAATACCTGGCAGGGGAGGGGAAAGCCAGGAGAGCAAGTAGAAGAGTTAGAGGCTGGAAAGTCAAATGTATCAACCTCCTGGCAGTAAATAATCCATGATGATTGCAGGATTTGGGGTGAGGAAATCTGGGAGCAAAGTGCAGAGAAGCTGATACCTAAAGGGGCCTGACTAGCGGTCAAGTCAGCTAAAAGGAAGCAAAGGGCTTATATATAAGAAGGTAGGGGAATACGGAGCTCTCCATCTTGCTACAAAGAGGAAACTGTGTTGACATCACTCTCATCCTGAGGGGAGAGGCATCTAGAGGACAAGCAGTTTGTACCTGAGAACACTTCCAAGTTAGTCTCCCTCTTACTTTTTCACATAGTACTGTGTGTGAACTTTTCCTCTATAGAAAATTTAACTAAGTTATTATTTGCCTTAATGGTACAATCAACATCCTCCTCATTCACTCTTCTCTAGGGCAGAACACATGAGGGTTTTTTTTTTTTTTCCACTGCAAAACTTCTAGAACTTAAGAGATCATCAAGCACGAAGTAGGTGCTTTGAATGAATGATTTGATTAATCAGCACAAAAAGGCCAAGTATTTAAATATATATAATTGTAAAAGCTCATCACTATGAAAACCCCAAGTAAATCCATTGTGAATTGTTTTTTAGTATACAAAAAATTTATTTTGCATTTTTAACTAAAAAGATGTTGAGAAATGAAGAATTATTTCAGATTAAACACTGTTCCCTCACTCAAATGAAGCTAGTGCATTATTTAATAACAATAAGGACACTAGAATTGCCATTCTCACTGTATAGAATGAAATAACTTCTCTGTGGAGCTAAGGTTTGTGTTCACATATTATGTAATTGAAGAGATGTATGTCACTATAACCTTACACCAGCAGGGTTTTTCCCAAACTCTGTAGAAACAGTGGTTCTTTCCAAGAGATAGTGGGTTGAACAGCATTTTATAGACTATTCCAGAGGAGCTATATATAGCCTGTCGTTCCCAACAGAATAAAGAAAACTTGTTTAAAATGAAATTAAATGTGTCTTAAAGAGCTTCTTCTTGATAAATTGTTCAAGAGAAGCAGTTCTTATAAGATATTTAAACATGAGAAATTAGTCATATAAAGAAAAACCTGCAAAATGTTGTGCTTGTGTAATTCAGAATTATTTTTAATAAAGCCCTTTCACTGATGGAGTATTTCTTTCAACTAAAAACCATTAGAAAAAAATGAAAGTCTGTTGGGAAAGGGACCATTTGGCTCACTAGAGGAGTAAACACTACAGGAGAAATCTATGTTAAAAAACTGGTTTCAAGCTAGGGGTGATTTTTTTTCCAAATCAGCAATACATGCAAAATGTAAAAACTGCAGTTTCAGGACAAAAATATAAGAATTCAAGAAATTTACAGCTAGATGAGACCTCAGGTGATTGAATCCATTGATTCCCGATGTTGGCAAGGGATTAGAGATAAAAACAAAAAGAATCCTCAGAAAAATCCCCTTCCTAAGCACTTACCAGACACAAAAGGATAGAAGAAAATCGGGTTTTCTATTTTTGTTTGCTTATTTATTTCAGAAGAAAGTCTTGGAGAAGAGGTCAGTTTTACAACGATTTATCCCAGGCTTACGAGAAGAGGCTATCTCCAAAGTAAAGAGACTATATTATTGAAGGATAAAAATATTTTTAGGATGAACTTAAATGTTTTTTTAAAAATAATATTCATTGTTTTCTGGTTACAGCCTCATGTAGTTACTATAAAAGCTAGTAAAGTCAAGAGAACAAAGAAGGAATAATTCACAGTGATAATTTAATTCCATATGAAGATGACCAATTTACAACGAAAATCAGGATTTTCCATGACAGTCTCCTAATACTAATATTGTGACGTGTACAGAACAGAGACAGGCAGAAGGCCACTCGTAACTTTAGGATGAGACAGTGAACATGTGAAACATAAGAACATGGCTCAGCACAGGCATAAAAGCTGACAAATACTTACCTGATTCTACTACAATTTCAGGTACTACAGAAGTAACTGAAATTAAGAAAACATACCAAGGAAGGGATTAATAAAATATAAGCTGAATATATTACATACAAAGGAAAACAGAACTCAAACCAGTTTTCTTATTTCTTTTAAAGCTGAGATAAAATACTTAGAATTTAACGATTTAATGGGCCAGAAAAAAAAAGGAGAAAATTCCAAATGCACAATAGTGTGATTGAGAAAATGCAACCACAGATGCAGAGGACATTAAAATGGTTAAATGAGATGGAGGAGACATCTTCTGCTTTTCTTCAGTCTCACATCTATTCTTCCAATATTTCTTTGACAAAATATCCATTACCCACATTTTATTCAGGAAGGGACAATTTCCATCCCCAGCTCCAGCTTTTGACACATGACCTAAGAAAATAAAACATTTCAATCTACCCAAATTTCCACCAGAGTCCCCAAAACTGCTTTAGGAATTGAGCATGTGAATCAATTTAGGCCAATGGGAATCAGACTCAGGTTTTTATGGACATAGTTAGGAAATAGTGCTATTTTCTGCTGAATTTGAGCCAAGTGGATATAAATCTAGAATTGTCTACTGGACTGAAGGCGAAACCAACATAGATCATAATATAGTTGAGCCCCTGGATCTTAAGTTTTATACATCTTATACACTACTCATGGACCACTCATGGCCTTGACAACCCAATGCACTGTTTTTTTTTTAAGCCCTAGGACAATTGAAATTGAGTTTCCAGTTACTTTCAACCAAAGCAGCTCTGACGATCGTTTAGCTTTTATGCAAGTTTATGCCAATAACTTTTCAACTGTATATACAGAAAAAATAAATGATCAAAATAGATTTAAGGAAATACAAGAGATTTTCTAAAATAATTTAAAAGATTCTTTTAAAAGATAATCGCATTTCCCATACATACACATCCTTTCCCATCAAACTTATCAGACTCAACTGGTTTATAATTCGTTCTTTCTACTCTTTAAGGAATGGATCATTCTTGTGAATTAACTTGGACTTGAGCAATGCCATTTAATATGGCAACCACTGGCCACATATAGCTATTGAACACTTGAAATATGTCTAGTCTGAATTGAAATGG
The DNA here is from genome assembly GCF_036321535.1 of Camelus dromedarius. Taxonomy (NCBI): domain Eukaryota; kingdom Metazoa; phylum Chordata; class Mammalia; order Artiodactyla; family Camelidae; genus Camelus; species Camelus dromedarius. The sequence goes on along the minus strand of NC_087437.1, from coordinate 87,631,389 downwards.
ACTGTAAGTATAAAATACACTCTGAATTTTACAGACATAGCATGAAAAAAGGAATGTAATGTATTTTTAATAATTTTTATATTGCACATTGAATTGTTAGTATTTTGATGTATTATATTAAACAAAATATATTAAATTAATTTTACATGTTTCTACCTTTTAAGTATGACAACTGAGAAAATTTGAAATCACATATGTGGCTCACATTTGAGTCTTGCATTACATTTATACTAGACAGTGTTTGCCTAGAGTATATAAAAAGGGAAAATCTTAAATTTTAGTGAAATACATAGGACATTTTTCTTTATATGAATGTTGATTGTGATTTTGCGAATGTAGCATCACTTTACTATATAGACCCTGATAAAGATTTAAAATAAACAAATAGAAATGCACTGCCTTTGTGAATATGGACTACTATCTTGTATATATTGGGCCTAGCAGAAGTTTGAAAATCTTGGCAAAAATTGACTTATTATGGAAACAAATTTACTGACACATGTAGGTAGGATTTATTCTAGGCACAGCTTGATTCAAAAACAGAAATGTTTTTAAACCAGGTGCATATCTTGGCTGTTGGTTGGCCCTGTTCTCAGATTCTAATCAGTGGCCCCATTGGCTTCGGGCTCAGAGCATCATTACTCCAAGTTCAGTAGATGAGACTTCTCCTCTGGTAGATTCCCTGTAAGTCCTGGGAGTCATTTTCTGACACTGGCTTGAATTGGGTCATTTACATACTTTGTAGAGAAAAATATAAGGTTGATTTTGTGTTCAAATGTAAAATTTTTCATTATGACCTTGTGACAGAGACTACTAGTTGTCCCCAAATGTCTACTCTAAGTTTCTTTCTTAATAATGGGACCCTGATTTTTCCTAGACACAGTAAATAAACTCTATGTTTCCCAGAGACTCTTGCAGTTAGGTGAGTATAGGTGCTTAATTTTAGTCAAGACGATGTTGTGACTTCTGGCAAATATCCTTAACAGAACTGAGCATCCTTTTTCATCCTGTTTCCTTCTTTTTGGCTAAAACACATATGTGATGGCTGAGTTTAGCAGCCTCTTTTGACCATGAGGTGTAACCATATGTGGAAGATCACAAGAAAACGTTATCAAAGGAAACTGAAAATCTGAATTATAAAGCCTTCATGTTAGACTGGTTTGGGTTATATCAGAGATACAAATTTCTAGCTTGTTTAAGCTTCTGTTATTTGGGGTTTTTACCACTCAAGACTGAACCTAATTTTTACTGATATAATTCTAAACTATTAATGTTGTGTATGATCCAGGTCATGAATTTTTGGTTGCTATTAACATTAAGGAACAATATAAATCAAATTTTGCTCACACTTATTTTTTGGCAAATATTTGGTATGGTATTTCCCTTTATTTACTGTATATATTTTTATCCATCCTGTTTTTCTTTACATTAATATTTTGATTATAGTTAATGTTGAACATGTTTTTAAACTTCTAGTATTCAATAGTTTATTAAGATTGCTTAAATAGTATTAGGTGAGCTGTAATTATTCAGGTTTTTTTTAAACAGTTTATCGTTATGTAATTTAAGAAGTGTCAGCTTGATTATCAAACTTCACACATATTTTAGTTCTAGTGTTTATTATGAACATCTTTGTAGTTATTAAATTGATACCAAAATTCCTGTCTGGACATGAGGCCTCACTTCTCCTATGAAGATTCATACAGATATAATCTTTCTCATCTTAGTGTTTTTGATAATATCATGGTTATCTATAAAAATGTGTATGAAATAAAGATATGTGTATATATAAATAAAATTTTAAAATACAAAAATTTAAATTAATTTGAAGGATGGAATAAATCCAACTATATCAAAATGAAATAACTTTTTACCTTTCACTTAGAAAAGAACTCAGGGAAAACAACAGGATTAAAACAGTTGCTTGAGTAAGTCAGTGTTAAATAGGCTTAGAAAAATACTTTTTTTTTCAGGGAAAAAAGGGATAGTGAATCCTGGACAGTCAGAGGGAACAGCAGAGAAGAATCAACCTGAGTACATGGAGAGGAGACATGGTTAAATTGTCATGCAGAGGCAGCATTGGCAGTAACATGAAAATCCTGGTAAGGGGAACTCTTGAGTTGAGAATCACATTGAAGCAGAGGCGGGTCAGGAGGAGGCTACACCAGCCCACAGATAACTGAAAGGGTGGAAGGAGAGAATAGATTGCAGAGAGGTTAGAAGCTATTTAGCAGAGAATCTGGTAACAGTCTAGGGCTGTCTTCATAGCAAGTGCAGAGTTAAAAACTCTGTCAATGTGATTTACTGAGGAGGGATGGGTCATTGCAATGAGAACTTTAAGAAGAAAAGAAGTACAAGAAAGAGGAACAGTTTTGTTTTCTATCAAGTAGGTAATGAGATAGCCCCACATACCCTTAGTTAAATCAATTGGGGAAATTCAGAGGTGATAAACATTCTGGGGTGAATACATCAATTGAGAGCAATAGGGTATCATGAAATTGTAATGTTCTTAGAACTCTAGTCAAATGCTATGATTCTTCTGATCCTTGAAGATGGAACAAAACATACATTATGATGAAATGATTTCAAATCACTGAATAATTTCTACAGTTATTCTGTGTGACAGCCTAGCAAATAATAGTGAATACAGGCATTGCTTTTATACTTTCCTTTTTCTCTAGGAAGTGAGTTCTAATTTTAAGGTGTATTACATTGGGGATAAATACAGTTTCTTGGTACTACTGAAAAGTTTCAAACTATATATTCAGGAGGATTTGGTATGGAGTTATACAGAATTGGACTGAACCAAGTTGATAACAGCTTTCACACCAATCTCATGACAAGGACATAGGTTGGCATTCTGTTCACGAATAAGGCACAAAAACACAGTCTCTGCCAAGTGGCTTCCAGAATGTTTTCTATGCTCCAGCACTGTCAAAAAGGGAAAAGCCAATGCTTACTCACAGGAATATTATTTTGTTACACATATGAGTTCTGTTAGGTTTCCTGGTATGTTGAGGTATTAGGGATGTGTGCATTTTTTTCCAGGTGGTAGAGTTTGAGTTCATTTCTGGCGTGGCCCAGGTGTTCTTCCTGCATGCCTGTGCACACACAGAAGGGGTCAATGAACCCAGGCATATATTAGAGTGGGAATACTTTTTGAATTATTGCTTTGAATTATTTTTTCAAATGTTTTGTATTAGGAAGAATGTAAAATATGATTTTTAATACTTTTTTATTTTTATGCCCATGTGGATATTTTATGGCAAATTTAATTAGATTTATATTAGTATAATTTATATGTTATATTAAAAAATATATATATATATATATATATAGGTAGAGCTGTTTAGTAGTCGAAAAGCTTTTGGAACCTCTTTAATAAATAAAGGAAATAAAAACTAAGGACAGTGTAGCTCCTTTTTCTAAGCAATTCAGATTTATGAAGGCCCAGCTTCTTTTTGCAGATATGCCACCCAGGCTTTGAGAAACTAAGCTCATTCCTTTTCTTACCTTCTTTGAAGAATAGGAACCAGAAAAGCCTCCATTGTATGTGAATATTGTTTCTAGATGGGTTGGGGAAGAGAATGAAATAATGGATTTAGTGAAGGATTCTATACGATTTTATTAAAAAGTAAGTAGCCCTTCATTAGTGCCCTAGGACCATAAAGCACTTTTACACACGTTACCACACTTGAATTCTCATGAAAATCAGTTTGAATTCCCCCCAAACTTATACCCTTGGTAAAACTAGTAAATATAGCAATTTGTGGTGTGAGTATTATTCCTGGCTTCCTTTTATGAATTAGTTTATATATTCTTTATTCTTTCCTCCCTGTAAATTGTGTTATCTTCTTTTAATGATGTATTCTTAAAAATGTCCTTAATATTTTCCTGAATAAGTTGAGCTCCAATTAAACTAAAAAAAAAAAAAATGAAAGCAACAATGCTATTTTAGAATTTAAAGAAACCCACTGAAGTTTAAGTTGAGTCAGTCTACTTGTCTGTACAATAATATAACTAAGGCCTAATGTTGAATAGTTTTCCACCATAGTTTCTCCACAGTTCTTTGTTTTCTGTGTTTATCTTTGTCATCTTGTGCACAAATTAATGCAATCTTTACAGGTAGTTTAGAGGGTAAAAGTGGCTACAGGAAAACTTTCAATAATAATGTTACCCAGTATTGAGAGGCCAGTGCCTCACGGGATTTTGCCATTACAGAACATGTTTGTGGCTATTTGGGGAAAACTGATCGAGACTTAAAAGCAACCACAACAAAATTAGTCTCCAGCCCCGTCCTGGTTCACTTTTTCTGCTTGTTGGTTCCAAGTCTCCACACTCCCACTGGATCACACTTTTCTTCCAAGAAGGCTCACCCTTTTCTCCTGTTTATTCTCTTCCTAATGCCAGTTTCAAAAAAGGCTGTGCCATCATTCACACATCTTTGGTTAAGCCTTAGTTAAAAACTGTGGAATGAAGACTTTATAAAATATATTTAATTAATGATTCTAGGTAACAGTAAGCTCTCATGTTTTTAGGCTGAAGCCCTCTTCTGCTATCTCTGAAATCATTTCACCTTTGCCTCTTTGTCTGGCAGCCTCAAAATTCAGCATCCTCTACATTTGTAGACACTCAGCTCCCTACACCAAAGGGGTAGACCCCCACACCCAGTCTCAGACTAACAACAACCTCAAAACATTGAGCCAGTTTCTAGAATACAGGCATCAGTAGGACACAGCTAGTTTTCAGTAGCTTCTTAAAATGCCAGTTTAGGAACTCATAGTCATAAGCAGTAGTAGGAGTGGTAGTTAACATTCTTTAGTGTTGTGTCAGGTATTATTTTAGAAGCCTTTTCTCATTTAATTACTACAAAACTATGACTTAGTATTATACTGTCCCCAGTTTACAGAGAAGATAGTTGATTTTAAATCATTTTCTTTGGAGAAATTTCGTTCTTTGTATTATATCTGTATTTATATTTATTTCTTTATATAAGTACATGAATATAAATATATATGTAAGTAGACAGACTTCTACATATAAAAGTTTAACTGAAGAGTTTGTGTATATCCTTCAAATTTGGTTCCATCAACTTTAGCAGAGCATCTTTGAGGAAAAAAAACTATATGCTTTCTTGCTGTTTCTATAGCTTACTTTACTCAAAAATCGAGCTCCTTTTGAAACTTCTGAAAGAAGCTGACAAACCAAATGTTGCGAATCTTTAAATGGCTGTATTGTGTTCAAATATTTATGGGATGGCAGAAGAAGTTCCAAGAAAGCAAGAAGCAGGAACTCAAGCAACAATTGGAGATTTTAGTTTCTGAGGGATGTGAAGGTTCTGAAAGTCAGTAACTGGGTTCCCTGTCATTTACGAATGCCCAGGAGACAATAGAGAAGATGTGAAGTTAAAAGAGACAGCAATCAAAGGGAAGCAGGCAAGCGGATGTTGGAAAGGCTTACGGAAGTTTAAGGTGCATTACAGGAACCAGCACATGACCAGGCTGTAGGCTACTGAGAAGGACAGAACAGGATTACTGATAAATTCTATCCAATTAGGAACTGACAGCACATTTTGTAATTTTAATTCTTCCCTGATAGTCTCCGAAAATGTGTCGTTTAGCTTCATAAAGAAAGAAGTGTTTATGGAAGGAAGAGCAGAAATAGGGAAATTATAATCTATTCTGGATCTCTGAAGCATTTTACCTGGTTTAGACACCAGTTCAAACTTTAACGTGGGTACCAAAATAAATGGGGTGGCAGGGCAGAAAGAGAAGAAACTCTTTTATACCTCAAAGTTCTAGTAGCCAAGAAAAATAATAATTTATACTTGCCTTTAGTGTACTGTATTAGTTAAAGAAGCAAATTCTTAAAGTGGGAGACCGAGAGCCACAACATCGGGGAATTGGCTAAAAATGCAAATATTTAGGTCCCACTCTAGACTCTCTAAATCAGAAACCTTGAGGTCTGGTCATTGGATGTGTTTTAACAAGCTCTCCAGGTGACTGTGATGTATGCTGAAGTTACTCTAAACTTGTTTCTACACTTGGTTGAGGTAACACTTGGTGCTATTGTGGACAAACCCCCAATCTCAATGGATTAAGACAATGAGAGTAAATTTCTGCTTAGGGAAGAGCTCAAGGCTGGTGTGGCTCCTTGAGGAGCCTTCCTCCTAGGATACACCATCTACTTTGTGCCTCTGCCATTTATCACAAGGCTCTGCATATCTCGGGAGTCATTTCTACTGCGGTCATCAGGAATGAGAATAGCGTTACTTTAGCTAACGTTCCTTTGGCCACATTCGTCTACCTGCAAGGCAGGCTGGGGAAATATAGCCTTAGTTTGTGTCTAAAAGCACAAGGGAGCCAATTCCAATAGCTAGCTGACTTTGCCATACACATCAATTTTTTTACTTGTTTCTCTATTGAACTATACAATTTTTCTATTCTCATAGCTCCGTTTATTTGCAACATTCGTTCATAGCCTATTTAAAATTCTAACACTCTGAATGATCTTGGATACTATGGTATCTCCTTAAAAATTTCATAGATAATAATTAAGAGCAGCCTGTTTTTTGAACCTTGTCATTTTCAGCTTTAATGTTAAGTTCTCAGTTTCAGGTTAAACTGGCTTAATCAGTAGAATTTATTTTCTCTAGAAATTAAAAAAATTATTTTTCATTTATTTCATATGCCAATAACGTAAAACTGTGCTCTGTACACCCCCATATGAGCTGGAAGAGCCAGAAACACATTTTAATAAACTCTACTGTCATTACGAAGATTAGAAACACTGTCTTTAGACAACACACCAACTGCATGGGTAAGTCTCCTATCCTGTTTCTTCAAAGAGCACTCTTTGCTTTTTCCTTCATTTTTGGATTTCTGCCAGAAGAGAAAGATCATGTTATTTAACTTGGTCTTTGGAGAGATATGACCGAGCCTGTAGATAATTTAATAATATTGCTTGACCTCTTTGTCATATTGATTTATTTATTTACTTATTGAAGGGGAATGTATACACTGGCATGCCCTCTTAAGTGAGGTTATAGAATCATCCTCGGAATGCGTGTGCGTGTGTACGTGCGTCTGTGTCTCTGTGTGTGCGTCTCGCTGAAGTAGACATTTGACTAGTCTAGATACCACAGCAAACATTTTTAAATCACTATGATTTTAAGATTTTATTCTAAAACCATTTACTTTGCTCAGCTGAATGCCTATGAAAATATTATGTCTGCATTTAAAAATAAGAAAATATCCCCGATTATGAATCTAAAATATCTCAGGTCCCAGGAATTCTTTTCGTGACCCAGTCCTGCATTTCTAACTGATATCTGTCTCTCTTGAAATTGTGTGCATTTAAAAATTTTTGCCTAGACTGGTCATTTAGATTCATAATTACATATATTCAGTTAAAATTGATATAAATACCTATATAAAATTTATATACTCTGGTTTTGTGAACTTAAAAAAATCACCCCCTAAATATTATAGTTTTTGGAATAGTATCATTTCCTTTAATTCAAATGTTAATTCATCACAAAATACTGTTTTATTGAGAGTTCAAGAACTGATACATTACACAGAACAAAAAGCGTTTCTTTAAGTGTTGCAATACTGACAGCATCAGTAAATATTTATTGAATAACTGTAAAAGATTATTGCCCCAACATTGATTGGCCTTAAGTGGTTTATGTTACACTTGGTTTTGCTGCTCAAAGGCAAATATAAATTACGTAAATAAATATGTAGAATAAATAAATAATATATGTTTACTATATTCAGGGTAGATTTGACAGTTTGAGGAATTAATCTGTGGCCACATACCATGATATGTGTACATCTACCATCATTTTATAGGTTTCTCACTTTAGGACTAGCTTTCCAGACATGGTTTATTACTTCCTGAGTATTTTCCTTCCTATTTAAGTAAGCTCCCACTAATTGTGCAGTGGGATAAGCTTATAATTGTGAGCTATAATTTTGTATATTTGGTCAATTATAATAAAGAATTCAAACCAAATCTGTATTGGTAGGCAACTTTTTGATTACCTTTATGCTTTCCTCTTGATTTTTCTTACTGTAGTTATATAATTGTGCAAAGCAAATCATAGCTTTCCTTTATATTCTTTTTTCTGTTTGCTTAGCTTTTGAAAAGTTTTTTTTAATTTTTTTTATTGAAATGCAGTTGATTTACAATATTAGTTTCAGTTATACAGCAAAGTGATTCGGATATATATATATATATATATACACATACATACATACATATATTTTCAGTTTCTTTTCCATTATGGCTCATTATAAGAAATTGAATATAGTTTCTTGTGCTATACAGTAGGTCCTTGTTTTTTATCTATGTTATATATAGTAATGTGTATCTGTTAATTCCAAACTCTTAATCTATGCCTCACTCTCCATTCCCCCACTGGTAACCAGTTTGTTTCCTATATCCGTAAGCCTATTTCTGGAATGGATAAAGAAGATATTCCATTATGTGTATATACACACACATAAAAAAGAATGAAATAATACCAATTGCAGGAACATTGATGGACCTAGAGATTATCATACTTAGTGAAGTCAGACAGAGAAAGGGCAAATATCATATGATATCACTTATATGTGGATTCTAAAAAACAGATACAAATTTTATTTACAAATCCTTTGTATTCTTGACTTCTTTTAAGTAAGGAATTTTTTATCTGAATTTTCCCCAGAAATTAGTGACTTCATTAAGCCACCAAAGCATGACCTAATTAGTTTCATTCTCCAAATAAAGTTTGAAGCCATCAATTTGTACAATTTGTAAATGCCACTTTTTATTTTTCCACTACCACTCTGTCTGACTTATGCTAGATATAACTTCTACAGTCTTTTGTTTTCCTGCATATCTATACACTATTTAAGATAGCAGACAAAAATCCTTATGTTTCACATACTTTGTATTATTTTTACAATATTCCAGTGAAAAATAGTAACTCTCCATCTTTTGGCCATTTCACAGATGAGGACTATTGAGGAACAGAGATATCAAGTAACATATCTAGTAAGGGCACATGTGATCAGTGGCAGGGTACCCAAACCCCAAATTCTCAAGACAGGGTCTATTTTAGTTAGATCATGTGACTACTTCAGTAAAGTTATATCTCACTTTTTCTGTCTATTATTTTTAAACTATTGAAAATTGTTGTGAATTTTATATCTCAAAAAACACTCCAAATTTTTATGAATTTCTGAACAAAAGAATTTCAAGTAAAGGGAAAATGAGAACAATAATCTCCACTTCGACAAATGGATGATTCTCAGAAAAGAAAGTTAGTTCCATTTGTAAAGTTTGATGCCCAAAAAAGAAGAATTAAACACAGATTTTTAAGCTGTATACATTAGTGTAAACTATTGACACTAATTATGCAACATTTCTGCAATATTGTTTAGACTAGTTTAGAACTATTGGACCCTTGCAACAAAAGCTTTAAATGCTCCTCAAAATTTATGGTATTGAAATACTCAAATTTCAGCTACAACCATTTTTCCTAACTTGTTTTTAACTTGTTAAAAATTCAGGCATGGGCAACGGATGTGTTTTTGGAAACTTGAAGATTCATTCTAATTTTATATATGAGTTTTAAGTCCTGAGAAGAACATATTTGAAACTTCTATATTGCTTTACACTTTGAGTGAGCAGCCCCAATTAACTTTAAAATAGAGAAATGAAAGCACCCTTACTTTCCCATTAGATTCTATAAAATATCAAGTCTGGACTAGATATAAGATTTTAGTACTTTAAAATACCCAAGGGTACAAAATAGACGATAAATGTGCTCATTAAATATACGTTTAGAGTGCTGTTTGACTGAATATATTTATAATAAACTAAATGTTTTATATTCAATGCAAATTTGGAATACCCAATATCATGACAGAAGAGTAAGTGGAGATGTTGGCTATGGAACAGACTTGAAAGATAATTATTTTGTGATTACCTGATTATCTCATCATAATGTTTGCATGAAACTGAAAAGCATATAGCACTTACTGAGGCCAATATAGATGTCTTTGTATCTTCATTGTTTTATGATACATTACAAATATATAAAAAAAAGTCTAAGTAGTGACAATTTGGTTGATATTTTGGTCTCTTGAAGAAAATGAACCAGAAAAAAAATCTATTAATTTAAAAGTAGATAAGTATACTCAACACTCTTCTCCTTGATAGTCACTTTAGAGGCATACATCGCAACACATTAGCCTCTCTGGTTTCTGAGGGCACTGATTTGTATTATCTGCCGATTCTTACTTCAGAAGTCCTTTCTGGAGATAACCGAATCTACTTAATTTAGTCTTTCATTAGTATTAATTTCATTGATTTTGTTTTAGTCTCTGAATGCCAAACCTAGAACCAGGAGCATTTAAAGCTCTAACACTCAAAAGCTTCTCAATGGAAATTTTTTTTATGAGAAAAACTGAAAAAAAAAATTAAGAAATTGAACTCTTTTCCACTTTGAAAACTAATGCTTTCTAGTTCCCAGATTGAAGTGGATAGCAGGTAGTAGCCTAATTTTTGATCGTATTTATAAAATTACACATATTTCTAGCACCTAGACATATACGCTAGAAATTGTATGATGTTGTACAAACTTGCATCACTATTTGTTAGAAATGTTTTGACTTCCTAAGAATCAGTTATATCCATATTCAAATATAAATACAAAAATAGTTTCAAAGTTGTATATAAATAGAAATGTCCCATTTACGTCTCTCCATCTACAAGGTGTCAATAATTACAGCCACGGGCTGTGCTTACGTTAAGACACAGATGCCTATAATTGTGTCTTAAGAAATAGGATTCTATAACTTTTTTCTTGAATTGTTTTACACTCTTGCTTGCATCATTCAACTTGTCTCTCTGCAAAATGGGGCAAATGAGATGCTTCACAGCTATTTCACCCCAAGATGTTACGAGGTGGACGTTTGGATGATCTACTAAAAATGGTCAATTATTGTTGGAGTAATCCATATAAACTAATGTACTCCACTAGGGTTATGTTAGTAATGGAGCCCAACTATATGAAAAGATGATTTAGTGATTTGAAGAAACAGATTTTTTTCCTCTGGAGAGCGGTTTTCTCCCTCTCAAGGTAAAACTCTCTTTAGCATTTCAGATTTTATAAATTTTTTCTTAAGCTCCACTTTAAGGAGCATGAGGCAGGGGGCAAGCCATGATGGTTGGTTGGACACCACAAAACTATCAATGATTCACAGTTTAAAGGCGTGTTTAGTCACTTTCATATGTGTTTCTTAGTATACTTATACTGTTCTGTCACTAACCATAAATTTATTAGGTAGTATTTGCCTCTTTTAATAATGGGACAGAAAGAATGCATCAATTTGAAATAAGTATACAAAGCTAGAATGCTCATAGTCATGTATTAAGTAGTAAGTGCTGAAGGAAGATAGTGCCAAATCATTGGCTTTTTGGTGGTCTCTAATTTTTATATTACTTAATTCAAAGCTACTTGTGGCAGAATATGAGATTCAGGAGGAGAGACAGGATAATTTACCAAGTGCTTCTTTTTCTTTTAAATATTTTACAAAGTCAAGTAACTTTTCCATCCTTTTAATATTATGATTTTATAGACATTAGATTATATTGACAGTTTAAATAAACTAGCCTCTAAAATAAAACAATTTTATGACATTTGAATGGGTTTTCTTGTTGCTAAAGCAATAAGCTTCACTGATACAAATCTGAGAGTAACATATGGTCTCAGCCTTAGGCCAGGGTGTTCCTTTTGAATTATTCCAGGCTTTTCCTTATAGCGCTGTGCTTCAAACATGAATCCAATTACCGACTGCAGTCAGGCAATTGAAAGGCTGCAGAAGAAATACTCTAATAGATGGGGCGGGGGGTAAAGGACTATGATTTGTGTGGTAATCAGCAAGAGAAGGTCAATTGTAATAGAATAGACTGGTTTCCAAGACAGAGCTAATGTAGGATGCCTTCCACTCTATTGAGGGATGCTATCAATAGATTTGTTGGTTTCATTACCAAGAATGTCACTTACTGACAAGATGAATAAAGGAAGTGTGAGGAGGCCTGTTGATGGATCAGGTGATTAAAACCTAGGTTGTGGTGAGCAATTAGCAAACCGATGACCTTTTCTTGAGGGCTGGGAATAGGAGGTTAAAAGAAAGGTGCTATGTAAATGTCTACCTGAAAAGGATAGTTTTATGTTCTGTAAGATTTATGTTCAAACTGTAGGATTCATAATAGGCAGGCTGAATAAATATGCATCTTGCCAAGATGCAGTTTTTTTTCTTTTGCTCTAAGTTGTTGAATTTCTTCTCAACAGAGAAAACATAAATGCAAAAGAATGCCTACTGGTCATACCACATATTTTTAACAATGTAATTCCTTAAATTGTAGTAAAGATAGTAGCTTGTAAGAGAGAATTCATTCAGTTCATGGGGTCTCTATTTTCCTTTGAGTTCTGAGTCGAGTTAGTCTCAATAGTCAGATGATTCTTCTTACGAATCATAGTAAAAGCAAAACAAATGGCACTGTGAATCTAATAGTCCAAAAGGCTTTTACGAGAAATAGCAGATGTGTTTTTATAAAGATAAATCCTAGGCCCAAGGAATGACTTACCAGAGGCTAATCTCACCCACGTTCCTGCCTCCACTCTTTGGTGCTAGCCCATCAGACTATGAAGCAGTACTTCCTTTTTTTTAAAGCTTGCTCAAAGGCTCTGTTTCTGCCCTTCAATCAAAAAATGAGTGCACTTTGCTGCAGCTATTGGGCTACTAGCAGATCACCCTCAACTACTGCACATAAATTGCTATGGAAAGAAGCAGAGAAAAATTAAAGCCTAACAATTTAAATAAATAATACTGCAATTGAAAAGCTTACTTGATTACGCATAAAATAAGGGGGAAATGCCCCCCTTCTTCAGTAGCAAACCTTTGTGAGTCTTGACTTTAAAGGAGTGTTCAAATCCTAAAGGCATACAATACTTTCAAAACAGTAATAACTTCATTGAGTGAGGCTCTCCCTGATTGCAAGCACTCATTTATACCTAATCATCAGCCCGAACTCAAAGTTTTACAGTGAATTACTGAGAATGCAAGAAGAATCTGAGATGCAGTCAGTATTAAGGATCTTTTATTGAGAAGACTGATTGCTGTTAGGACAAAATACACCTGTGCAAGCTCTCTAAAATTTCAGTTAAATCTATCAAAAGCCATTTAGCTAATAAAAAAAAGCCACTGTGTTAATAGAGCCATCCGTGGCTTTCTGGCACATCCTAAATGAAGGATGTCTTTGGTTGTGGTCCTTACAATGTGGAGCTGCCATCTGTTCACCATATCTGATCGCTGTTCATTCCGTAAGAGCTCTGCGGCTGCCAGCACTTAGGAGAGATTAGCTGACGCCCAAGGATCTTGATGCTGCACTTTCCCTGGGCAGTTAGGAGACAGTCCACACGAACTTCAAGAGGCAAAGATATGTCTTGTTAGCAGCTGCGTTTGAATCAAGCTTTAGAGCACAACAAAAGCCTACATATCTGTCTCCAGGACAAAGAGAAAGGTTTTTCAGGCTGATGTCTGAGGAAGAAAACAAAGTTATTTTCTAACATGATCTTTTCTACTGCATTTTCTACTGGAAATCAGGTTCAACATTTTTCTGGAGCAGGACATTTCGTGGTTAGAAAAAGACAAGTTTTTAATTGCCTTGTCACGTGCTTTCCTCAGCAATTTCTTTTCCCAGCAGTTACAACTGCCTTTTATTGGTTATTTGGTGAGCACAGCCCCTGGCCCCAGCGCAGATTTTAATTTTTAAACATCAGGCTGCTGGCGATGCTTCTTCTGTTGGTGTGAAGGGACACTCTTCGGGATTCTTTGACTTCCTCAAGCAATTTTATTTCCTATTACAAATTTGAGATGATGTTCCTATTAATCATTTTTGAATAGATCATTCAATAGACTTGTATGCTCAAAGAGTGATTTTCTTAACAGATGAGTTAAAGAGACAAGGATTACATATAACTAATCTTCCCTTCTCTTTCTGACCTATATATTTTTTAAGTTGCACACAGGTTTTTATCAAGTAAAGCAGAGTTAATGATAATGTTTGTTCTGCGATATAATACCTCATATTTTCAATGAAATTCTTTTTTTTTATTATCTTTTCTTACATCAAACTTTTTACATAGGTGTACTCAGAGCAAGCTTTCTTTATATAAATTTCAACTCAAGTAAATACTAAACTGTATATGATGTTTTCATAATTTCCTGTTAATCTACTATTGGTCAAGAGACAAATATAGGATGTTAATTAAACACATCAATCGCATGTTTAAATAATAGGAATTTAATAAATTTTAAAAAGTTTCCCTAGTAGAAGACATAAAATTTCCCATGGGCCTTTAATATACAATCAATACTGTTGATTAACTTTTTTCCCTTCAGTGATCAAACTAGAGAAAGTATGTGGCATTTAGAGGGCATTTTAACTGGCACACAAACATGACCAAGAAAATCTCATCACTCAGAAATGAGGACTCCACAAAGGACGGCTGGTCATGCTGCTGAATGCTGACATCAGTAGTGTCTGCATGGCAGCAAAGGAAAACCCCATTTTGTAGGACACATCTCAGAGAGCTGAGTCACCAATCAATAATGCCATGCATTTGAAGCCAAGTGAGTCAACTTCACACAAGAATCTTCAAGTATCAAACAAGGTTTTCACAGTGATAGGATAGAGTTAAAAGTTCTTAAAAAGACTGATTAATTGTGTAGGAAATGTCTTGCATGTGAGAGTAATACATGACAAAACTATAAGTTGTGTAATAAATTTTATTTTAAACACTTCTCCAAACACTATGATTATATCTCTCCCCTTAATATTATATTTACACAATTCAATTCCTCCTCCAAAAAATTAAAATTTAGACTCTTTTATCTAACTTCTAACTCTGACACAATTTGTATTATCTAAAGCCAAATGGCTTATTATTAATCATCAAATGAAATAAATCAAAGCACAGAAGTGAATGCCAATTAATTGGTCATAACCAAAGAAGTTTTTCTCATCTAGTTTCCTGGAAGTAGAGCTTGTGAGGGGAGACTACAAAGCTACCAACTTATATAATGAAAACTCTTCGAAAAAGACAGAATAAGCCCTGAGCATTGATTACACACTGCAGGGAAAAGACTAACTGGATTAAAATTCTGAAAGAGAAGGCTTAAATTTGAAAATGGAAGTTGCCATTATGATGTTTATTCAGGGAAATAAGAAGTCAGAGGCCAAACCTTCCAGGATATGAGTTCAGATCTTCAAATAACAGCATTTGAGAAAGGAGGTGAAAATAGTTCTAAAGGCCAGCATATAATATCAGATATATCAACACTTCCTCAGAAGATTGCAGAATTAAAAAAGAAAAGAAAAGGAAAGAAAAGAAAACCCCAATGCTAAATCAGTTAGTTCACCAGAATTAAAGAGTTCACTCCATCTCATAGATGCTGAAACAATTTACATGACTTTAACTTAGTTCCTTCATTTTATGTCATAAACTTAAGTGTCCCCTAAACACTTGAAAATTTGTTCAGCGCAGGCAAAACAAGACTATACAAAGCATGGTTCTGAACACTAGGGTTTTCAGTCTAGTAAAGGGGTACGAAGAAAACAACATAAAAGGTGACCTGTGATAACTTCAAAGGAAAATTCTAAAAAGTAGTACAAAGTCAGATTATAGCAATCACTTTAGAAAATACAATTTGTGAATTAATTTTTTTTTCTTTGAAAGACAGAACTTCCAAATACTTGGCTTCCTTTCATGTCCTACTTATTTTCTTTATCTATTTACTTATTTTTGTAAAAAAGTAGAGTATTTTCCTCCAAGGTTAAGATTATGATGCTTATATATTCTACAGTCATTATGTAAATCACCCAACAACCAGGTAGAAAATAGCTTTCTACTTTTGATTCTGTAAATGGTAGTGGTCCATTTCCATCTTTGACTCTGGACATGGTTGATGCTTTGCTCCATCAGAGGTCATCTGTGCTGCTGAAACAGTGTGGAGATATTTATTCAGTTGTTGCATATTAGTTCCTCAGGAGTTAAAAGATCTGAACAAATACAAAGTCTTACACTACATTATATTACCCTTTATTAGTGGGAAATTCAAGTCTAGAGATCAGAATTAAGCCAGTCTCTAAAATCTACTTGTTCAATGAGAGGGACCCCAAACTGACCTCTGAACACGTTGTATTAGAAGGATTTTACCCTTGTTACTAATTAAATAACTGTATTGTCATTATTTTCCTTTAGAGTCAAGTTATGACATCAGCTGTCTCAAGGAACTTGAGACAAAGAGGAACTCAAAGACAAACAGAGTCAAGTTCCCACTTAAGTAGGAAGAATATATTTTGCATACGAAGGTCCTGACATTTGGCATCCAGTGGGCAGTAGCTTATTGTGATTCATATGCCAGTATATCACATGTCAAAGGGCTTTTTGTTGAAGTTTAAAGAGGGCAAAATGAAGGATTTATTAAAACTCAAACTTTTCAGATGTTGGTTACCTGCTCTTCCTAAGGCAACTTACCGAAGAACCCCAGAGAGCAAGAGAATCAGCTCGAAATGTCGTATTTTCTTGGTGGAGTGTCTAAGTATACACTGACCAGTATACAGAAGGATTTGACATGTTCAACAACCTTGGGATCAGTGTTGGGTAATCGTTTTTTGGTCATCACATATCATACATCTGCTGCTTCTGCCCTGCCTTTCTTGTATATCTATTATTAAATGCCTTCCTGTGCAAATATATTCACCCATTGCATGGAGAAGGATGATTACCATAATGATTCTGAAAGTGTTCTCATTTCAGAGAGAAAATTCTATTCCTCAAGGGCACATAGTTTTGCCCCTTCATATATGTTTTTGGATTCCCAATATAAATATATTCATCTCCCCGCCCCCTGAAATTATTAATGACACTTTTGCAAGGCTAAGCTATATCTGCTTTATAAAAAGTCTTAATTTTCTTTGTTACATCACAGCTGCAGAGTAACCATAGCAACCAACTCAAGAAATAGAAATAGTTATTACTATGTGCCTTCCAGGTCTAGAATGGGCAAATGGGGGAAATGCTATTAAAATACATTAAAGAAAAGAAGTTCTCTCAGTTTGACAAATATCTTCACTTTTTGACATTGCCCTTGTGATCATTTTGTTAAGTAAATCATTACTAAAATCAAAAGTAAACATGTCTAATTATATATTCTACACTACAATATAGTGAATCATTCAAAAGCAATGAAAATAATGTCAGGCTCACAGATAAGGCCAAAGGCGACCTGGTTTTGTGGGTACAGTCCTCACTTTTGAAGACTCGGGCGCTTTGGGTAGTTCGCTACAGAAGAGCAGGGGTATTTTGGTCTCTGCTCTCTAAGCAGTGTTAGGATATCATACTCTAATCACTTTATTTAAAAAAAAATTTAATCACTTTAAACCAAAATCTTTCGGGATCTTCTTCCCTAGTTTTCCTATGGTTTCAGGTCATGATCTGCTTTTTTTTTCAATTAAAAAAATTGAGGAAAAACTTCAAATCTACAGAAAGGTTTCAAAGTTAAAACATAGTTTTCAGATACCTCTCATACATTTCAATTTCCTGTAAATTTTCCTTTCGTATTACTATGTGGATTTATCAAAACTGAGAAAACATCATTGATATATTACTATTTATTTGGATTTCACCAGTGATTCTACTACTGTCCTTTTTTATGTTCCAAGATCTAACCCAGGCTATTTTTCACGTCTCTTGGATGTCTTCAACTCCATGACAATTTATTTTCAGTCTTTCCTTGATTTTCAGTCTTAAGGAGGATTGCAGAGAATGCCCCTCAGTCTGGGACTGTTTGAAGCTTTCTCACGGTTAGGCTGGTGTGATGGGAGCTGGGAAGAATACCATGAGGTTAAGTCCCCTTTCACTGCATCATGTCAGTCAGCACGTGGTATCGATGTGACTTAGCACTGTTGGAGTCAACCTGATTACTGCATTCGGTGGTGTTTGCCAGTTTTCTTCTCTGTAAAGTTACTATTTTGCCTTTTCCATAAGCTGTTCTTTGGAAGCAAGTCAAAAAGCCCAGGCCATAACCCAAAGGAGTGGAGTTTAAGTTCCATTTCTAGAAGGGGGGGAGTATCTACTTACAGTATTTGAAATTACTTTCTCTCCCATTTATTTATCTATTCTACTATCTATTTATAGCAGTATGGATGTAGACATATTGCAATCTAATGCCAGGTTGTTTATTTTGTCATTCAAATTGTTCCCATTTTGGCCACTTCAAGGTGTTGTTCTAGAGTTTCATTCCACCTCTAGAAAACTGCATGAAGTACAGACCTTCTTGGAAAATCTATTATCTTTAAAAAATACATTAAAATATACATTAAGAGTCAAAGACAGGAAGAGCTCTGTCAGCACAATTCATATTCGTCTGATTAGTGAGAAATAATTGGTCATTTAAGTCAAATGCTGAAGGAAAAGATACTCATGATTCCATATACATGATTATAATTGTCAACTTAGTTAATATCTTAGGAATGAGATATAAAACTGAAGTGTTACACCTGCAGTGACAGAAGGAAATAACATCTGAGTTATACCTATAGAATTTGCCTTTGTGGTGAAAATCTGTCTTCTTCTTTTATTTTTAAAATACGTCCCAGAATAAGTTCATTTTAAGAGTAGAAAATGTGGAGTCAAATGGCCTGGGTTCATAAACCTGAATCTACCTCTAACTAGCTGAGTGGCCTTGCCCACGTTAACTGCTCTTGGCTTGGTTTCCTCATCAGAAAAGTGTTGAAAAGAACAACAAAAACATATTCCTGGTTTGTGAGCCTCACAACAGGATTCATGTGCTGGAATCTCTTCCAGGCTCAGCATACGCGTTACAGCAGCGGTTGTTATTACCATTATAATGACCTATTTGAGAATTAAAGAAAAAAATCTTTAAAAAAAATTCTCATTGCAACAAAATACACAGGAAATGCTAAATTATAAGTAAAGACAAGAGTTCATTTGTGTCAAAGTAAGGTGAAAGATTTTTCTCTGGTAGTAAATTATTTCCTTGTTAACATCTAGGGAAGAAACTACTTTTTAACTCTGGGTTGAGAGAAAGAGGAAGTTCTCTGCCACAGATGCCTGAAAGTCCCGAGGGACATTGTGGAGGAACCAGTGATAGTGGCAGTGGAGGGATGGTGACAATGGCACCGGGAGGGTAGCAGGTCCAGCCTGGAATCTTGAAAAGTATGGCTGGAGTGAGTAGGTGGTCAAGCTATTTGGCCACAGGGGCCTGGATTTTTCTTTCTCAAATTACCCAAAACTCAAGAGCAATACTTGCAAACATTGGTTGTTCGTGAGGCATAGTGGTAGTAATGTTTGGCTTTTGAGTTTCTAGTGTTTTCAGCTCTCCTGTCATTAATACAATTTTAAAATAATAAAAATAAAACATTTGAGGATTTTCCTTTAAAAAGTAGTGACTTTAATAAAAAGAAATAAAACCTGAAATAAAATCTTTATTTGGAGGAAATACTAGAGAAAGAACTGTCTCCTACCCTTAGAAGATTATTCATTGATATCCCTAAAAGAAAAAAATAATCTATAATTTTTATGAGATGAAAGTGTAAGGTACTTAACTATAAAGATTTTCCCCAGTGAAAAATCTGGTGTTTCACTCATTAAACATAATTAAATAAACATGGACATGTACGGACAAAACCTTCCTAGTAGCTGTCTTCATAATAGTCATAAAGGCAATACAAATATTCAGTGGGTGAATGAACAAGTAAATTTAGTATATTCATACAATTAAATACCTTTTAAAAGAACCAAATATTGTTGCACACACTAGCATGCCAGAATTTCATAAATACTTTGTTGCATGAAAGAAACAGACACAAGAGTCCAAAGTAGCTGATTTCATTTATATGTAGTTTTTGAAAAGAAGGGAAAACTAACTTTTGGGGATAGAAGAATAGAGGTTACCTCAGTGGGGAAAGACGGAGACTTGGAAGGAACACTAGGGAACTTCACAGGATAATGATGGAGCTGTTCTAGATCTTAATCTGTGTGGTGGTCACAGAGGTGCATACATATGTAAAAATTTATCAAGCTTATAAATAAACTTAATGCCACTTATGCAATTTACTGCAGGGTGGATGTATGTGTATAATTTTGAAGAATTTTTGTGAATAGTTTTTTAGTACCATGAACCATTAAACAGATCTTAAGAGTCAGCTTAGAATACAGTTGTAGATAAAATACAGATTCTTAATTAATTTTGAAGCTCCGGTTAGGAAAAAATTTAGTATAAGTATTTTTCCCACACCCTCCCCCAAATTTGTTTTTTATCTGAAACTCAAATTTAACCTGGCACTCTGTATTTTTATTTGCTAAGTCTGGTTATCATGGTGAGTGATGAAGCTTGGGGTCAAGAAATACTGCACTGGGTATGCATCACATTGACTTCCACTGCCATTGCCAGGTAAATCCCAATGGATTCATTTCTCATGAGCCAAATCATGTTTTTCTTGCTAATATTAAGCAGGAAGAAGATTTTATTTTTATGGAGTTTAATTCATTAATTCTAGACTTTCATCTTCTGGAACTGGGGAGGAGCAAAACCTCAGGACAGAGAAGACTTTTCTTCACAATTAAGAACTGAAATACAATGCTATCCATTCAAGCAGGCACCACGGGTGTTAGAGCCATCTCTGAGCCCAGCGGGGAGAACGGGCAGTGCCAACAGATGGCCACACATTTTTCAAGATTGATCTTGCCTTTCAGGCACCAGGCTCCTACTTCAGCTCTGCCAAGAATGGTCAGCATGTCGTGTGTTAATTGCTGGCAGGGGCTGCCCAATGGCTTTATAGCCCAGCTCACAGTGGGCTCATGATTAAGGAGAGCGTGCAGCTCCCAGCTCCAGCAGGATTGCCTTCCACAAAGTCACGAGACAGTACACCTTTAATATTACTTGCACAGTAAGTGGGAAACAAGAGTTATTTTTGGCTCTGTGCCCATGAGTATAAAGCTTGCATTGAGTGGCTCTTAAGCAGCCACTTCTCCATCTAGAGAGCGGATTAAAAGGGGTAGTGGATGACTGATGGCATGAGCAAAGTCCAGTCATCGTTGTCAGTTTTGGGGTTAGCAAGGGGAAGAAGGTATGTACACCACTGAATACCAGTATGACACATCCATTTCTCAGCAGGAGTAATTTGAAATCAGGTGTTGACGGGTGACAATGTCCCAGAATAGCATTAGGCATTTTTCATAAGTTGAGATTAACACGTTGTTTTAAGGTATTCAAGTCTCTAGCATTTTATGAATGAGAAATTCTGGAAAAAAATCAAAGAGAAGTATTCAAGATGTCTTCATAAAGAGATAGGTGAAAGGCAAGCCAATGGTTGACCCAGAGAATGTCTATTCTGTAGTTATTTCTTTAAAACAACAGTTGCTGAAAATAACGACAGAAAGTTCATAATAAAAAGACCTTGTCAAGACATACAGAGGCAAATAAAAGAATTGTGCTTTAAATTTAACCTACAGAAAAGTAACTGTATGCTTAAAGAAAAGTCAGACATGTATTACACAGTTAAAACTATTTCCAACTCAAAGAAAAAGACTTGGAATAGTTTAAGAGGGACCAGGCCCCTCCAGACATTCAGACTTTTAAAGAAATTCATTAATAAAATGTGTGCACATTTACAATAGACTATTTGGAAAAGATGAGTAAAATGTAATTAAATTAAATATCACTCAACTAGAACTATTTACAAGTGACTGCCCTTTGTGAATTCTCTTCAGATTCAATTTTTTTACTTCAGTTTATATTGGATTTATGTGATTCCATGACACTTTACACAAAAATAATTCAAAATATTCTCAGCATTATATGGTAATTCAATATTGCATCTAAAGCTGTAATGAAAGTCCCTTTTCTCTTTTCCGATCTTCGGTTAAAAAAAAGAGCTATCCAGCTCCCTCAGGGCAATATTATTTCATGCAAACGAGCAACATTGTTTATGGATATTTTAACTTTGTATTCTCCGAGGTGAATAATATCAACTCCTAGGGACCACTACATGACAGGCACTCAGGAATTATTCACTGACCTGGATTTATCAGGTCTTAGCTTTTACTCACTCTACAAGGCCTGGTGTTTGCCACTCAGCAGCTATCAACGATCAACCAGTGGCTCAAAACTGAACCAGGGTGATCCTTCTTTAAATATTTTTTCTTCTACACTCATCACATTCAGTTTTCACAAAGTACAGATGCATCTCTCTTCCAAATTGTCCTTGTACCTGACATTACCTTAGGACTGGTGTGATGGCTTTTAATGTGGACTTGCTGTATAGTTAAAACACATGCTTTTCCTGCCTCCGGGTTCCAATCCCTCCTGCACTTGCCACCCTCCCTCACACACATGCACACACACACCACACACACCACACACACCACACACACACCACACATGCACACACACATGCACACTACTAACAGTGCTTTTTAAAATTTATTTATTTTGTTGAAGTTAGTGGGATTTACAACATTATATTTAGTTTCAGGTGTAAATAGTCTATTTTTTATAATATTCAACTCCTTTAAAAATTACCTTGGTATACTTATCCTAGATATTAAAAGAGGAAACAGAGATCAAAACAAATAAAATCTAGAATTCCCTTGAATTCAGGTATCTGATATTACAGAATAAAGCAACAGTTAGAGATTTTTTATACAGAATTAAGGAGCAGTTTTATATATTTGCTTTGATTGGTTGTGTAAAATCGACATATGTATTCAACAAAGCACTGAAGTTTCTGGCCTAAGCCCTATGTATTTTCTTTGCAGCCACTCTAGCACATATGGTTAAGATTTCCCAATGGCTGTGTCCAATGTTTCTCAACAATTGGGTTGGTTCACAGTGAGGTTTAAAGATCTGGAACCAAAAAACCAAGGAAAGCTTTCAAAACCAGCAGCAAGTAATTAACAATTTCTAGAGGATGAGCTCTCTTTTCTAACGAAACAATGATACAAATTTGTGATCCAAGGTAGAAGAGAGCTGAGGGAAAAAACATTCAACACAAAGAGTTTTCTTTTTAATACACAAATTTTAATATGTTGAGTCTCCTCCTAAAACTGGTCTAGTTCTCTGCGTTGACAATATCATAGAGTCCAGGTGTCTCAACCAGGCAAACGCGATCCTTCAGGATGTGGTCCAGCGACTCTCTGCCTCGTCCTCCCTTCATGGAGGGCTCCCTGCGGCGCTGCCGCCAAGAGCCCCCTGCTGTCCTGTCTGCCAAGGTCGTCCTCCACTCTGAGTCGGCTCATTTCCATTCGTGTTCCGTAAACCCAGTCAGATGTCACCTTAGTGCAAAACTCCTTTAAGTTTACAAACTCTAATTAGCCAGCTCTCTCATCCATGACTATAACCCTCACGTAAGTTTGAACTTCACAGAAAATTACAAAATAGTGAAGGAAAATTACAAAATGTTGGTAGCTGTTTTTAAGAAATTATGATGACACTAGAAAAAGATAGATTGCATAGAATAGATATTGAAATGTACAGAGTGCTATGGTTTTAGGATTTACTAACTAATTTTTATCTAGCTATCATTTCTGGCTGTAAAGTGTACTGTACACCTGGAATAATTGATAGCAACTAAATATGAAAGATGAAATATTTGGGAAAAATCATCTTTTAGGCATCTGTGAGCAATATGGAGATCTAGCTGGAAAAAAAGTGAAATTAAATTTCTAGTTCATACTACATACCTAAATCTGAGTGGAATATAGAGCTAAAAGTGACAAACAAAACTTTAAAACTTTTACAAGAACATACTGAAGGATATTTTTGTACTGAGACTAGGAGAAAATTTCTTAAACAAATCCAAAAAGCATGGATGAGAAGGAAAATTATGATAAATTTGAGTACATTAAAATTACAACCTTCTATTTCTCAAAAGATATGTTTAAATGGAGGAAATGACAAGCAAAGCCTGGGAGAAGATAAGGCAGTCATGCAGCTCAAATTCAGTATCTAGACAGGTAAAGAACCGAATGAACTGGTAAGAAAAAGATAATCCAAAAGCACAATTGACAGAAAATATAAGAACTGAGAATTTAAATAAGAGGAAACATACCAATGGCTAAGAAACACCACCACACACATGCACACCACATACACACGCACACACATGCACGCACAGAGGCTTAACCTCAATCACAATTCAAATCAAAAAAGCCTTGCAAATATTGAGAAGTTGAATAATATCACACGCTAGCAATGATGTGTTAACTTTTTGCAGATACTAACTCCTGTATATAAAACAGATAAACAGCAAGTTTCTTCTGTAGAGCACAGGGAACCATATTCAATGTCTTGTAGTCACCTACAATGAAAAAGACTATGAAAACAAATATGTATGTGTATGTATGACTGAACTATTATGCTGTACATCAGAAACTCACACAACATTGTAAACTGTACTTCAGTTAAAAAAAAAGTGGTGGGGAAAATTAAATTAACTAGAACAACTCCATCGGAGACAATTTAACAGGAAATATCAGATGAAATTTATGTAATCATAAACTCCGAAATTTAAATCACTATAATGTACCCCCGAGAAACTCTTGCACATGTACATAGAGAGATATGTACCAGGATGGTAATAGAAACAATTTTTTATTTACACCATTATATACAGTATTTCACAGTAAAAGTTAATGAACTGAAACTGTGTTAATATCTCCAAAATACAATAATGAATGAAGATATAGATGCAGAAGGAAATATCCAATATGATACCATTCACATAAAATTTAAAGTAAGTTAAACATCATATACTATATTACCATCAGCCTGTTGTGTGTGTGTGTATGTGTGTGTGTGTGTGTGTGTGTATAATAATTTGGAACATAGGCTATTTTAATATGATGACATGCTTGGGAATGAACCAAAAACAAATTTTCTGGATTGCAGTTTTATATAAGAGGAGTGAGGATAATCATTAATGGAGTTCTACATATTTTTTCGTAATGCTTTTTGTAAAGCTAGTTTACAGGTATGAAAGTGTTCTTGTATCACTTTTTGCATATCTGACGTATTTTACCATAAAGCTCAAAGGATGTGTGTTTTGCCAAAGCAACAATCAGTGAACTGTGGTCCATTGACTACTAGCAATAGAATATAGTTTGGGAGAAATTTCACTTCCTTTTTTTTTTATTAACGTTGTCCCTAATTTTATGAATCAGTGTAAATATGTTCAAAATATTTTCCTTTTTATCCACTTTTCTAAAGGACACTTTACTGATGTGCTCTTGGCAAAGCAATTTGCTGAAAGAATCAATTTAATTTATTTCCATTTGTGTTTCTTCAGTGATGACTTAGCCCTATGTGAAGGACTTGAACAGATCCAAGGAGAATGTCAGTCATGGACTGATTAGCATGGACTTCTTCGAGTGATGCATAATCTTTGACAACCATGATAGGAACTCATTCTTCCAAGAATATCCAGAGGACAGGCACCTATAGATGTCATCTGCCACCTTTAATTTATTAACTGACTTATAACCTGCTTTCATAGGCATCTGTTATATTCCTTAACCTTGACCTTCTCTTTTACAGCTTGATACTGTTATTACAGTAAAGCGCCCTTCCCGCCTCCTCACTCCAAGTAAGGAAATCAATAATAGCACTTTTTAAGTGTTGAACAGAAAACTTCAGAACTACTGAGAACACTGGCACTTCAGAGAACATAGGTCACCAAGGACCCATTAGTATAAATATTTTCAGTGCTATTCCTCATGTCCATTAATTATGCCCTAAAAATATTTGAAAATTGCATAATCATTCAGTAAAATAAAAGGCATTTTTAAAAGGCATGTTTGGAGTGCTTAGGTCTTCTTGGGTAGCCTTGAAAATGTGATCACAACACAGTAGCTTGAAATACCCGTTTTAATCGGATATTGAGTAAAATTCTTTGAAATGTGTTAGGGCATCTATGCTTTGCTCCGGTGGTTGGCAAACTTTTTCACAAAATGCCAAAAAAGTAAATACTGGGGGGAGCTGAGAGGTAAAATAGAGAATAGAATATTGGTACTTATCTTTAATGAAGTAACTATTTAAAATACTGAAAAAATATTCTTAGCTTGTGGGCCATAAAAATATAGGCGACAGATCAAATTTGGTATATTCAGAGGACATATGGTATCTGGTGACACTTCAAGTACATTTTTTAGTTTTTAGGAAAACTTGCCGCCTACAGGATAGTCTCAGGAAGACCAACTGTGAGGCCATGTGCAGTAGGGACATGTGTCTCTTGGCTTCTTCCCCAGCCCATCCTGGGGTCCTCAGCTCACCCCAATGCAGCCTCCACGCCTCCACCCACCCCTGGCGCTGCCAGCTCAGCCTCCTTATGTTCATCGTGGCTTTTGTCTCAGTTTGAGGCAAAAGCCATGAAAACAGTATGAAAGTGATTCATATTTTGGAAACACTGAATTAAATAAAACGTGACTAAATATAACATAGAAATGTTAAGAATGTAAAATGGTGAAATCAAATGCCAATTAGTGATGTTCAGCTGGATGACAAACTGGTTAATTCTGGAGAATGCTTATCTGAGTTGCACTAATACTACTGAAGCATTATGATACAATATAATATAAATAATATTATGTAATATATATTATATAATATAATAAAGTAGCTGCTGAAAACTATATAATGAGGCTCTTTCAGACTGATCTGTTTCATAGAAAATAATTATAACTAACCAAAATGATTCTGCTTATTGACTTCAAGTTAGAAGTTAAAGCAGATTGCATGAAAATAGGTTTCCAGGTGACTTTTTGGGAAAATAATATACTGTTTTAGCTAAATATACTGTTTTTCTACTCCTATAAAACATGCTTTTTGGTCATTTGTTAGTCTTCAGTCCTTTGGAACAGTACTTAAGGGCCCCAGACTATTAAAATGTGCAAAGAAATTGCATAGTTTTCTCATTTGTATGTTAATAAGACATAGGGTATCAGACAAAGCCCAGTCAGATATTGTACAGTGAACATTTTACAAATTATTATACTGGAGAAAGAAGCAGGAAGATGAGATCAGAGATCAGTAAGCCTCAGAGAGTTAATATGGGGATATTCCTGAGAGCAGTTCTTGGAAAATGTTTCTAGGTGGTTTGCTGGATAGATTTAGCTACATTTAAAGTCCAGAGTGTAACCCTGGGTGATTTAGAAACAGTAGGAAGGAGAGATAAAAATGCATCAACAGGCAATTCAAATATGAAATCCTAATGATCGGTGTATAGGAAGAAATACTCAGTTTCATCACCAAAAAAGAAAATACAAATTAAAATAACAGTAAGATACCATTTTCTGTCCAGAATATTGACAAAAGTTAAAATGATTAATAGCTTTTGAGCTAGCAAATATGTGAGGAAATGAATACTCCCATTAGTTTATGCATTTATAAATTACTGAAATGTTGGGGAAATCTGTCACTACTTATTTTTTAAAATAGTTGTACTCTTTTTACCACATAGGATTCCTGTGGTAGCAAGTGAGAAAAATTATTTCAAACTGAGTGAACTCCTAAATACAATTTATTGGCTGATGAAATGAAAATCCAAGGATTTCAGGTTAAGCTTGATTCAGGACCAAAACAGTATCAATGATGATCAATTTACCTCTCTCTCTCTCTCTCATCTTTAGCTCCATCTTCTGTTTTGATTTAATTTCCAGAATGGTGTAGCATCTCTGGAACTTACATTCTGAAAGTGTCATAGTGTATACAAAAGAGTACCAGCATTTGGTCCGAGTGAAAATCTCATAGGATCTCATTATTCTGATGGGTTCCCATGTCCGTATTTTAACTACCCTCTGTGACCAGGATAATAATAATATCTGATCAGAAATTTCTGAATATATGGCACTTATGAGTCTGAGTAGAATCAGCTCTGCCAAAGCCACATGAACTCTGCAGTAAATAGTTCCTCAGAAAGAAATTGAGACGTGGCTGTCAAAAGTTGAATGTAGTTTTCTGAAAACAA
Source organism: Camelus dromedarius (assembly GCF_036321535.1). NCBI lineage: Eukaryota > Metazoa > Chordata > Mammalia > Artiodactyla > Camelidae > Camelus > Camelus dromedarius. The sequence continues at coordinate 87,603,276 of NC_087437.1, read as the reverse complement.
CCTCCTGTGTACACAGCTACACTTTCAGGCTCCATTTGACAATGTTTAAATGCCAGTGTTTAAAAATAGATGAACAAGAATGTTTATTGCAATTTTATTTCATATACAAAAAGAGCTCTCCCCATCACCCCCCCCAAAAAAAAATCCCCAGACCATTGAGAAGAGTACGGTTGACTCTATTTTGGTACCTAAATATTAGAGAATGTGATACAGTCATCTAATAAAATATGAAAGTCTTTCCAAGAAAAGAAGTAAATAACAGGTCATGTGACGAGTTTGATCCATTTCTTCCACAACAAAAATGAAAATATAGAAAGCCTTTCATATATGTGTTAATCTTCATATGTTTTCATAAACAAAAGAAAAACTCTTGATTAATGAATGTCATGGGGAGCAGATGAGCAAAAATATACTATAGATCTACCTATTCATGTGTTTAGGATTTACCTGACAGCAAGTGACAGACAACCTATTTCAAACTGGCTAAAATCCCCAAAGGAAACTTCTGAATCTGAAACATGGAAGGCTTGCTTGCTCCAGATATAAATGTCAGCAGGGCATAATTTACCCCTCTTTCTGTATTCGTCAGGTCACCAGAGAAACTGAACCACCAACAGTTTACATACGTCTATGATGCAGGAATTGACTCACACAGTTGTGGAAGCTGAGAAGTTCCACTGCCTGCCGTCTACAAGCCAGAGAGGCAGGAAAGCTGGTGGTGTAATTCAGTCTAAGTCCAAAGGCTCAAGCACCAGGCGTGCTGATGCTGGAGGGAAGGAGGACATCTCAGCTCAAGTGGAGAGCAGATTTGCCCCTCCTCTGCCTTTTTGTTCTCTCCAGGCCCTCAACCATTGATGCCCACTGACATTGAAGGCAGTCTTCTTTACTCAGCCTACCAACTCAAACGCTAATCTCTTCCGTATACATGCACACCAGCACACCTAGAAGTACCATTTCATCAGGCATCTGAGCATCCCTTAGACCAGCCAGGTTGACACACAAAATGAACTCTAATCTATACCGACTGTGTTTTTTGCCAGACGTAGCAACTTCAGTGTTTACATCATAGACATTTTTACATCTTGTGAGTAAAAGTGGAAGGAGTTTGTTATTTTTAATTTCGATATCCATGTACATTTAAAATTACTACACTAAGCAAAGACCATTTTAAACAACGTGAATAATTTTTAAACATCACAAAATTACAATATATCAAGATAAACTAACGAGCCAGACAAGAATAGATATAAATCCAGAGGGTCTATCCAAACAGTTGTGAGGTATAGACTTAATAAAAGTCCAGTAGACTTACGTGGAGGAAGTCCACTGAGTAATTTACATTATGAAGAACATTACTTCCTAATGTAGTAGAATTTCATCCATGGGCCACTTGTGTCTGGTGGCAGAAAATATAGACCATGAGGCCAAAGAGGAAGCATCTTCAAACGGTCCTAAGGTAGCTGGCGTATTTCCATAGAATGAAGTTTCCTTTATTGTCTGTGGTTACTTCTGCCTTCAATGTGGTGGCATATTTGCATCCCTTCTGCAAACTGCTTCGTGATTGAAATCAAGTCAAAGTTAAAAAATACAGTTACAATTAGAACAGAAGACAAGTCACCTCAAATTTATAGAAACTGGAAATATTCATGGTGGTATGTGGAATAGGAATCCTGTGGCCGGGCGGCTTGTTACTGATACAACACAGTGATTAGGGATTAAGAGTGTTCTATTTAAACGAGTTGGACTCTTGCTTTTGCATGTCCTAGTCACAGGGGCTCAATAAGCTTCGGCTTTCTCTTCCACAGAGAGGACGTGCCAGTCGTCAGCTGATTGCCTCTCAGCTCTAAATCTGCTCTTCTGGGCTCAGCTTCCCGATTCTGGAGCTGGCTTCTGTCAGCTTCTCTTTTCCAGTTGGAGCAACTTTAGGCTTTGCCAGGAGAAGGCGCTGGAGGGACACCGCCAGACACAACACAGAAGGGGCTTCCCTTCCTCGTTCTAGTGTGCTTTCCATCTTGCTCCTACATCACATCCACCCAGACTGTGTGGGAGACCCAGTGGTACTCACTCTCCCATGGGTTTGCCAGCACTCCAGTGAGTAGCTTTCTATTCACCAGCTCCTGCCCTCCAGAAACCTGGTGGTCAACTTTCTGGTCACCAATTTTGGCCTGCCTTTGCAGACCAGCTCTGGTGCTGGGCACTAGGGGGACTTCTCTACTGTCCGAGAGGCCGTTGCCATGCCCTCTTCATTGAGGTGTGTGTTTCTCTCCACTTTGGGGACGTACTTTCCCCTTCCACTCTTTTAAAAGGAGTAGCTGCTCCCTACCTTGACTACTCCTGCAATCTTTAAAGTTTTCTCTTAGTATTTGTTGAAATTAACTATGCTTTTCCAGTGAATAATTTGTATAGTGAATTTTTCCTCTTTATATTACTAATAAGTTTTTGAACTTCTTTCTGGCCCCTGATCAATACAGTGGGATAAAAATATCCCCCTTTGAGGGGTTGTTGAAAGGTTTAAGTTAAAAAAAAATGAAGTGCTCAATAAATGCTAGCTATTAATGAATGGCCATTATAGTGATCTTTAGTAAATCCTAAGGAATGCAAGTTTCTTTCAGATATTAGACTGTTTTTATTTAAAATTATTTTTTCTTCCTTTCCCAGTTGTCTCAGTTTCATAGTGTGGCAAGATGATGTGTTTGAAATGTGTAGCCTTTTAACCACCTACCCTGCTGACAGAGCTGGGCAAGGCATACAACTTTGATGGCAAAATGACATAGAAAAACAACGAGATACCACTACATGCTTATTAGAATGACCAAAATCTAGAACACAGACAAAACCAAATGCTGGCGAAGATGTGGAGCAACAGAAACTCTCATGTATTGTTGGTGGGAGTGCACAATCATGCAGCCACTTTCAAAGACAGTTTGGTGGTTTCTCATTAAACTAGACATTCTCTCACCAAAAAGTCCAGCAGTCATGCTCCTTGGTATTTAACTGAAAACTTATGTCTACACAAAAACCTTCACACTCACTTTTATAGCAGCTCTATTCATAATTGTTCAACTTGGAAGCAACCAAGATATCTGTCAGTGTCACTGGTGAATGAATAAAGTGGTACATCTCAACAATGGAATATAATTCAGCACTAAAAAGAAATGAGCCATGAAAAGACACAGGGGAATAAATGCATATTACTAAGTGAAAGAAGTCAATATGAAAAATGTACAAACCATATGATTCCAAGTATATGACATTCTGGAAAGGAAAAACTATGGAGTCTGTAAAAGGATCAGTGATTTCCAGAGGTTAGGAGAGAGGCAGTGCTGAATTGGTGAAGCACAGAGGATTTTTTAGGACAGTGAAACTATCCTGTATGACACTATTATGATGGCTACATGTCATTATATGTCTGTCCAATCCCACAGAATGTACAATACTAAGAGTGAAACCCAGTGTAAACTGGGTTTGGGGTGATTATGATGTGTCAGTGTAGGTTCACCAATTACAGCAGATGTGCCCCTCTGGTGGACATGTTGATAATTCTGGAAGCTATGCATGTGTTGGGACAAGGATTGCATGAGAAATCTCTGTACCTTCTTAATATTGCTGGAAATCTAAAACTGCTCTAAAACTAGATTCTATTAAAAATTGCATACAGATTATCTACATTTTGTTCATTTACCCCTGACTAGATAATTACCTAACATATTCCTTGCCAAGAAAGGTTTTTTGATTTGTTTTGTTTCAGAAACACTTTTTCCACTCTCAAAGTGCCTGAAGTTTTCACCATAGGAAAATGTTCCTTTAAAATAGCCTTTATTTTTTAGCCAATATAAAGAAAAGTAAGAGAGGTGGATAATATTAAGAAATTTAGAAATTTTACTCTAGTTTTTTATAAGTAATTTTCCACTTACTGTTTTATATAAACCCAATTGGATCTCATTTGTTCTAAATACAAAATGCTAACTGTGATTTCACTTATTTGGAGCAGAATGTCATATTCAGAATGCTATTTCAGGAATACATTGTTATTTCCCAAAGAAGTAATATGTTTCATTTAATTTTCATGTTGTGTGCTTGTACATATAATTAGAAGAAATTTAATCAGCTACAAATACCACCACAAAGAGGTCTGGGAACTTGGCTACTGGTAATTGGAATTGCTTTTCAACTGCAAATTGCTCACTTAGCGAAGGTTTCATTCACAGACCTTTTCTTAATACATTTCAAAACAACACTTGAAGTCCAATTTATTTTACTGATGCATACAATTTTTTTTGGATAGAAAAATAGGAAATCGGTGGAAAATGATAAAAGTTATGCCTATTGGGAGTCACCGAAGCATGTCTGAAAACAAAAAGGCAACACACATGAAAAATCTAAATTTATTAGGAAGAACTGGGGCCAGGAGTCGGGGTGGAGAATCTGTAATCAGAAGAGCCAAGATAAAAACTTATTTGTCTAAGTCAGTCTCCCAGATGAAAACAGATGGCAGATGTTATTTTTAAGAAAAGCTTATAAAAATTATTTACAAAGATGTGGGCAGGATGCAGGGAAGTCACAAAGGGTAATGCCAAACGAGTGGGTGTATCAGCAGATCTGTTACCACTTCTAAGCAGGGGAGGATGGGTGCAGAGAGGTACCAGTTACCGGAACCTAGTAGGAGACAATAGTATAGAAAGGGCTTCCTCGAGAGAAGCATTGACCTTTAGTTGAGGGATAGCCCCAGCACAGGGAAACCCTGCAGAGATGCAACTAGAGGAATAAACTCCATGTCCTCATCCTTCTCTCACGCTCCGATCACCTGTAGGATTTCCCATTGGCAGAATCAATAGGAAACCAGCAGAGTTGAAGGGAGTCTATTGATGTTGATTGTACAGTCAGCCTCCCAGGAGGAAAGAGGAGGGTGGAGGACGACTGGGAATGGATTTCAAGGAACAAGCAGAAGATACCTAGCAAATGTTTAACATAAAATAAACCCTCAACCACCTGTGTGGCCTCATAAGAATCAGGAAATCAGAACAGTAGAGACTAAAAGGTAGATGAAAATAAGCCAAGGCTAAATTTTTTTAACACTTCTTACCACTTGAAACTTGATAACCTATTGAAAAGCCAGATAATACATATTGCATATCGTACATAAGGTAAATACAAAGGTAAAGCGAAGATAAGATAGAGAACAAAATTGTTGAGTACAGAAAAGAAAATTGATTGCAAACATTTTTCTATACGGAAAATTAAGAGCTGCTATAGGCTTATATCACACATATGTTTGTCTGATAGTTAATTAATAGATATTCTTGTAAGGTTTAATATTAATTTTTTTAATCTCCAAAAACATTTCATACATAAAAAGGCATGTGGTACAGATCAAAAGCCCTTGACATTAGGAGAAAGCTTTGCTTTTAATTGAGGTATTATTGATGTACAATGTTACATGTTTCAGGTATACAACATAGTGATTCACAATTTTTTAAATTATATTCCACTTATAGTTATTATAAAATATTGGCTATATTTCCTGTGCTGTGCAAAATATCCTCGTAGTTTATTTTATACATAGCTGTTTGTAGCTCTTAGACCCCCACACCCCTACCTTGTCCCTCCCCACCTTTCTCTCCCCACTGATAACTGCTAGTTTGTTCTCTGAATCTGTGGGTCTGTTTCTTTTTTTGTTATAGTCACTAGATGTTTGTGTTTTTTATATTCCACATATAAGTGATATCATACAATATTTGTCTTTCTCTGTCTAACTTATTTCACTTGGCATAATACCCTCCAAGTCAAGGGAGAGAAAGCTTTCTTTAAAAAGATGTTTAAGATATATTAATTCATGTGTTTAGTAATGTGTATTTTTTAAAGGATTTTGTGGTGGGGAGTGCACTTTCATTTCATTCTTAATGTGCACTTGAAATTGAAAAAATTAGTCATGTTGTGTAAAAAGCATCAAAGTTAATCATTCCCCTTGTTAAAAAAAGAAAACTTCAACCATTTTCCTTTGGTTAAATAAATTCTACTGTTATCAACCACACATTCACTCTCTGAAAGGACACACAATCTAAAACTGATGCTGTTTTATTTTGGAATATATTGTGTTTTGTATTGCTTATCATGATTTGTAATGCAGCTGGTTTTCCCTTCAAAAAAAATGTTTAGATCGTACAAATGTTAACATATCTAACCATGAGGCAATAGCCCAGGGGCAGACACAAGGTCACTAGGGATTAAAAAGCCTTTCTGCAAAAAATCATAAAGTGTAAAATGGGTTTCCAGATAACTGAGAGTTAATGGTCTTTCTGTTTACTCAATGTAGGCAGGGCAGAGAAAAATCAAAGAAAAACCTCAAGAGGCACTGTTGGGTTCCATAAAGCTATTGGAAGTTGCAGATTTACACAAGGGATTCTGCAGGGTGAATGTTTAGAAAGTAGATTTCTCAGCATGTTCTGGCATGATAAGGGTTTTAAGGCAGATGGATATAATGTGAATATAATTAAACCCTTTTCAGATAATGGTCTAACAATACTGTGTTCTCTAAGGGTAGGCAGAGCTGCGGCTCCCAGTACATTCATCCATTTATACCTACGTGTTCTATTCTATTCCAGGGTTTCATTAGGAACAATTTTCATGCATAACGTTCCCAAAACCTCACTTTATTGTTCTAATGTCACCAGAGCTTTAAATAAAGATCGACAGTGTTGAGGAGAAAAGGATGGGAGAGCCAAGGGAATGGAAAGGACTGGAGCAAGCGAAATGAAGGAGGAATTTTCAGGCAATATTTTTACATACACATTTTTATTACAATTTTTTTTTAAGAAAATGTTTAAAGTATCAGTGCATTTGAAGTCTCATAGGAGAGTTGAAATATTTATGGGGCCAAAAGAAAAAAAAAATCCTAATTTTGCTTTGGTTTAGAAAGATTTTTATCCTCCTGCCATTCTTTCTGTGTATTAATCTTACTTGCTCTTCACAGGTTTGCCTTTTATTTGCCAGAAAAAGACATTTATCCAAGTTCCTTTTTTACATTTCAAATTATGTAGACATTGAACAGTTGTCTTTATTTTTTAAATTACATAATGTCTATAAAACTAATTCTTATATATTCTTATCTTCCTTAATTGCAAACATAAGCAATAAGCAAAAAGCATTTCAAACATTTAAAACTGAGAGAATTTTGCTCTTATCTCCTTGAAACCTTGTTAGTTCCTTTATTGACACTGAACTGAGATGAAGAATAAAAAGAGGTGCCTCTTCAAGGGGAGAGAAAGACTATTATTCACATTATAAAATAATAACTATATTTACATTATAACATGGTATTATATATATTTATAGTTCCTATGTGGGAAATGTCAGTCTAGATAAAAATAAGAATGTGAGTGCACCTGAGGAATGACTAGGTCATATTCATCTTCATATCCCTCTCTACATATTTCAGTCCTAAATTCCCATCAAGACACTAGTCAATATATATTTGGTAAATAAATAAGTAAGTAAATAAATGCAAAATAGGATAGGCAACTGACTTAATAATTCTGTAGAAAAAGGAAGAAAGAAGGAAGGAAGGAAGAAAGAAAAGAGGAGGAAAGAGCTTAATCTGGGACTTTTAGTTTGAGAAATAAGCAGAAACACTTACACATCCATGGATTATGTCATCAATCAGCTACAAGTCTTCAGTTCCTTTATTTATGAAAAGAAAAAGTGCAGACCACTTGGGACTGGCCGGTGTGATAGAAAAAGGAACCACCTGAAGGATAAGACGCCTTGGCTTTGCCTTGTCCATTTGAACACAAATAAACCACATATCATATTTGAAAGTCATTTTCCTTGTTAGGAAATTAAAGGTTAGACTATATAATTACCAAAATTTCCTTCTAGGTGTACCATTCAATAATTCTCAATGTAAACCAAAATACATGTATTTCTCTACAAAGGTAGTCTCAGAATGAGCAGTAGAATGTTCAGCGTTGCTTGCCATGACAGATTTATAAACCCAAAGTGTAATTAAACAGGCCTTCTAGTCCACACACTAGAAGAGTGAGAGCCAGGCACAGCCAGCTCTTGTCGGGACACATCAGACACACAGATAATCTCTTTGGTTTCTTGCCTCTGCAATCTTTTGGCTTTCTAAGTAGAAGCATTGGGCTACCACATGTAAGTAATCTATGCTTACACAAGTCAGCGTCTAAGATTGGATCAAACAAAAAACAATAGACAGGTGCTGGCCTCTTCTTCTGAAAGTATTCTCTTGTTTGTTTTATAATAGAAACAGATTTGTAAATGTTTAAAGATATTGCGAAATTATAAAGAGATGAATCAAAGAACCGGAGATTTTGCGAAATGTTTAAAAAAACCCTGAAAACTGATGTGATAAAATTAAAGTAGGAAAAGACAGTCTTGAATGCATAATAAAGAAAATTTGGGGGAAAGGTGGGAGTGACATTGTGAGTGCTTACTGGGAAGAAGCAATGGTGCAGGGGATTGTTTCAGAAATTAAATTTAGAATAGTCACCCTGAGAGTTCTTTTTCCCTGACTTTCTTCTCTTAAACCCTTTTGTACCCAGCACTAGGCATTGTTTTCAGACTGAAGCTTTGAGTAAGAAGACAGGATGGAGGAGGCAGAGCCCTTCAGTCCTGTACGGTGGTGATCTGTAGGAGGAATGAACTCCTCCAATATCTAGAACATAATGCAGTAACAAACTGCTCTCAGGCCCACCTTCCCCAACCCCCAAAATTATGAGAGGAAGTTATAGTAAACACGAACATCACCGCAAACATTTGAAGAAAACTAACACAATGAATGACAGGTATAAAATAGAAGAATCAGAATATTAAACATCCAAGCATTCAGCTACTACAACACAAAGAAAGAGAAATCTTTTGAAAGAAATATAATACACGTATGCAAAGAGATAAAAGAAGATAATGCATTCTTGAAGCAAAGAGGTAGAAACAAATGCAAACATAAAATTTTCAATTCACATTAATGGTATAAATTTCCCTATTTAAAAACACATTTTTTGATTAGAAAAAAAATCTTACTATATATTGATAGCCCTGCCTAAAACAAAATGATAAGGTAAGGCTGAAAATAAACAGTTAAAATGATATGGGAAGGTGGGAGATTCTAATAGACTATGTAGGTATAGCAATTTTGTTAGATATTTCAGCCCCGAAGGCCTTAATAGGATAAGAATAAAAATCCATAAAAGCACCTATCATTCATTAATCTGTATGGGTTTACCGTAATAAATTTAGATATATACAGAAAGACCCAATAATAATGAGACATCTCATAATCACAGGTTGAGAGTTAAGCACCTTTTTGAAAAATGAAATCTATAATCAACCAGACAAAACACAGCAGATTTAAATATCACACGTGAGATGTGTGAGCTTTATAGCCAATCAGCTAGTAAATACACTTCATTTTTAAAAACATTTGAAATCTTGTACAGCAACTTTAGTCAAAAGGGAAAATCAATAAATTAGAAAATGCCCATAATTTCATAGGATATATTCCCTGATAACAATGTAATACATTTAGGAAAATTAACAACAGAAGCAGAGCCATAGGACTTCTCAATGCTGAAACTTCATGCAGGAAGATAATGGAGTAATATTTTTAAAACTGTGAGAGGGACAAAACCCCCAACACCTCAATATTTATATTCTTCACATAAATGTGAAGGTAACATAAGTAAAATTCTCAGTCTTGCAAGGTCTCAGAAGTTTCACCATGTAAATATCATCTTGGACATCATTATTACAGGAAGCATATAAGAAAAAAAATCAGAAAAATGCTAAGACAAAGGAAAGTAAGAATGAGTAAGTTACTTTAAAAATTGTATCTATATCTATATACCCGCATGCTCCTCCAGAAATATATACCTTTAAATCTTTTTCTTTTTTATAACAATTAAATTTCAAACAGAATAGCACCAAGAAGGTGGAATAAGCAGAGCAAGGAATGCGATGAGAGGTAGTTGAGAAGTTAAGAAATTTGAAGAGAAGTAAGTACAGTTTGGCCTTTTAATAAATCAAGTCATAAATTTAATAACTGTTACTGTGTGTACCTACTGTCAGGCACTAGTTGAAGAGCTGGATATAAAACAGTGAACAAAATAATCTCTGACCCATAGAGCTAAGAGACAGGTAGAAAATAAGCAAATGAATGAATATATGATAAGAGGTCAAGTGGCAATAAGTGTTATGGAGAAAAATTAAAGATAGGAGAGGTCCTTTGGTAGAATGACATCGGCCCAGAAAACTGAAGAAAATAAATGAGTGAGGTGGTCACATGCAGGGTGAGAAAAGAGGATTTCAGCTAGAGGCAACTAGAGGCTCTGACCTGTGATCATGTTTGAAGTGTTTAAAGAATAGCAGGGAGGTGATGTGGCAGGAGTGTAGTGAATCAGATGGAGGTGGAAAAGATGAATTGAAGTAGAAACCAGATAATAATAATAATATACAACCTTTTCTCTGAAGGATATGAAAAAAACACTGGAAAGTTTTGAGCAGATGAGTAACATAACCAATATCAGGATTGAAAAGAATCACCTGATTCAGAATTTCTGATCCTGACAAGATGGTGTAGACTTTTTTCCTGCTTCTCCCTCAGACACAACTATAAAACTAGCAAATGGGGCAAAAGACAACCAAATAAAAACTCTGACAACAGTTTGTAAGAAGAAAGTGAGCTGGTTTGGGACACCAAGACTGGAGGCACAACACAGCAGCCTAATGTCTTGCTTCCTCCCACCTAATGAAATAAGGTGAGCCTGACTCTGCATTTCCTGATCCCTGACCTTGCAAAAGAAGGCTGGCCAAGTAGACTCACTCCTGTCTAGTAATGTCAGGTGAGTCTGACTTTGTTGGCAAGGAGAACCCATTAGGAAAACACTTTCCTTTTCTGCCAAGCCAGAGAACACTTCCCTTTTTCATGAAAAGATACTACGGTGACAGGCTAACCCCATAAGAGGGACCCAGCTGCAGCATGCATTCTGGTCTGCGAAGCCTCTTTGTTCCCATGGGTCTGATACTCTCCTCCTTTGCTCAGAGATGGCAGAGCAGGTATGTAGGACAGGAAAAGGAGCAAAATCACATTTTGTGGCCTGATGCAGAAAGCCTGGCTGTCTCCTCAGGGCTGAGATGCTTCTTTACCGCCTGGAGATAGTGAAGTGCGCAGGCAAAGCAACTGAAACTGACCCAGTCCCTGAAACTGACCCAGTTCAAGAAACCTCTTTGTTCAGTAAAAGACATCTGGTCTATGCCTGACGGAACCAGTGAAAAGAAGTCAGTCACAGTAAACTGACCAGTCCAGAGAGCTTCACTGTCTCTGCTGATTTGGAAATCTCAAGAGACACTGAGGCAGCCTGGACAGCACTGGTAGGGGGGTTTCACCACATCCCTTCATCACCGAGGGACGCCTGGCATCCCACCTTGGGGAACCCTTCTGCCACTCAAGCAGCAGCAGCAGGGACCATGGGAGCCCCTGGTGGCACTAGATAAACTAAGCAAACTGAAATAACACTGCAAAAGTGCTGAAAGCTAAGCTGCTTTGGGTACTAAGACCCACAAAAGTAGGCCAAGATCAAAACACTAACCCTAAACAAGGTGTCTGCCTCCTACAATAAAACATTTAAATAGGAACCAGAGTCTCCTAACATAACAAACTAAATGTCCAGGATACAATAGACAAATCACCGATCAGACCAAGTGTCAAGAAAATCACAACTTGAAAGGAAAAAAAAAATCAACTGAAGTCAAAATTGAGAGGGATCTGATATTGAAAATATCCTACAAAGATTTTAAAGCAGGCTTTATAAAAATGCTTCAATAATCAATTGCAAATTCTCTTCAAACAAACGGAAAAATAGAAATATCTCAGTAAATAAACAGAAGTTAAAATAAAGAACCAAATGGAAATTATAAAACTGAAATATACAATAACAGAAATAAAAAATTCACTGGATAAGCTCAATAGTCAAGTGAAACGACAGAGGATAGACTCTGAACTTGAAGACGGATCAACAGAATTCCTCTGTTATTTACAACAAAGAAAACATTAAAAAAAAAAAAAGTAAGCAGGGTCTCAGGGCCCTTTGAGACAATAATAAAAGATACAGCATTTGTATCATGAGAGTCTCAGATGAAGAAAAGAAAGAAAGTTGTGTTGAAACAGTATTTAAAGGAATAATGGCTGAAAAAATCACATAAAACAAAGCTCAACAACTTTAAAAGATTAAAATGATATACACTGTATTTCTAACAGAAATGAAGTCAAATTAGAAATCAATATCAGAAAAACAACAGAAAAATCTTTGAATGCATGAAAAATACCACACTTCTAAATAATCCATTGGAGGTCTCAAAGGATTAAAATAATTAGGCACAGCAAATTGAAATGAAATGAAAATGAAAACATAACCTATCAAAATACATGGAATGCAGCCAAAACAGTGCTGAGAGGGTAATTTATAGCGTTAAATATTTATGTTAAAAACAGGAAAAGTTCTTAAATAAGTGACCTAAATCCCATCACAAAGAAGTAGAAAAAGAAGAGAAAAATCCAAAGAAAGTAGGAGGGAGGAAATAATAGATATGAGTAGAAATTGAAGATATTAGAAAGAGGAAACAATAGAAAATATCAAAGAAACAAAAAGTAGTTTCTTCAAAAATAAATAATAAAATTGATAAAACTTTAATGAGGCTGATAAAAATGGAAAGATGGAAGACAAAGTCACCAATACCAGGAATGCAATAAGGATAACACTACAGATGTTAGGTCCATTAAAAATAAAATAAGAAATATTACAAACAACTTTATACTCATACATTTGGCAAATTTCTAAAAGACCAAAAACTATCAAACTCAACCAAGATGAAACTAATAATCTGAATAGCCCTATAACCAATTAAATAACTTGAATTTGTAATTAAAAAAATATTTTGAGAAAAGTCTTTAGGCCAAGATGGTTTTACTGGAAAATTCTACGAAATATTTAAAGAATTATCGCCAATTTTACACAAATCTTTTCCATAAAGTAGAATAAGAGGGAATGCTTCTAAGTTCACTTTAAAAGTCCATTATTATCCTGATATCAAAACCAGAAAAGACATAGTACAAAAAGAGAAAAGTATAGAACTATATTTGACAAACTTAGACACAAAAATTCTGAACAGAATACTAGCAAACTGAATACAGTGATGTGTAAAAATAATTATATGCCAAACTAAATGGGATTTCTTCCAAGGATGCAACGCTGAATCAACATTCAAAAAAATCAATCAATGTACACCGTCATATCCACAATCTTAGGAAAAAAATAGCATATGACAATATAAATCAATACAGAAATATGAGACAAAATCCAACACTCATTTATGAATACAAAAACCCAACAACAACTCTCAGCTAGGTATAGAGAAGAATTACCTCAACTTGATAAAGGACATCTACAAAAAATCTACTGTGAACATTATACTTAACAACTAAAGACTGGAAGTTTTTCCCTATTACCAGGAACAAGGCAATCTTATCATGCTTTTTCTAAAACTTATATAGAAAAGCACATATCCTGGAAGAGATAAAACAATATTTAGTAAGAATATGGTAGGAGAAAATATTCTACTTTTTAATATTAAGGCTTACTCTATAGCTACCTAGTCAAGGTAGTGTGATATTGGTGGAGGGACAGTCACAGAGATCAATGAAACAGAGAAAACAGTTCAGAAATAGATGCACAAAAATATCTTCACCTGATTTTTTATAAAGGTGCAAAAACAATTCCATGAGGGAAGTATAACCTTTTCAATAAATGATATTGAATTAATTGTACACCCGGAGGCAAAAACAAAACGAAACAAAACACCACCACAACAAAAAACAACCTTTGACCTAAACCTCACACTTTATACAAAAATTAACTAAAAATAGATCATAGTCTTAAATGTAAAATTAAAACTATAGAAGGTTTAAAAAAAAGTGGGAGAAAATCTTTAGAATCCAGGGCTAGGCAAAAAGTCCTTAGATATGACACCACAAGCATGATTCATCAGCAGGGAGAACTGACATATTGGACCTTTTCAAAACTGAAAGTTTTTGCTCTGTGAAATCTCACGTGAAAAGGATCAGAAGACAAGCTACCAACTGGGAGAAAATATTTGCAAACCACATATCCAACAAAGGGCTAGAACCTAGTTTAGAAAAGTATTCCAGAGACTGAACCCCAGGATTCTTCAATGTTAGGCAGTTGGAGAGAGAATATAGGAACAAAACAGACCGAAGCAGAGTACCCAGTTAGGGAGGGGGCTCCCTCTTGTGCTTATGATACAAAGGAAATCATATGTACCATGTCTTCCATTCTTGAGATTATGCCTTCTGTTTCTACTTAAACTAGTCATCTAGTGGATTACAGTAGTATGTTTTATGTGAAATCAACCTTGCATTTCTAACATAAACACAGCTTGGTCGTGAAGTGTTCTGTTGTTTTATATCGTGATGAATTTTTAACATTGTTAAATCAATTTTTGTTAGTGAAACTGGCCATATGCTAAGCAGACTTTTTCCCTGAGTTTTAGTATCCAATAAAACATCTGTGTAATGTTTATCCAATATTTATCCACTGACTTACACTGATAGCAAGAACACAGAAAATGCAGAATAATCTGAAGTACTGGCGAAGGAACAACAAAAAAAATTAACTGTGGAAGAGAAGAGTGAGCTCAGAAATGGATTCATGTGAGTATGTGAAGTTCGTAGATAAACACCATAAAGCTATGGATAAAAATGAATTACTCAGTGCATGAAATGGGGAAACCAGCTTACTCAATGAAAAAAAAAAAAAAAGAACCTGGCTCCTTATATCTTATCTAAATAAAGATAATTAAAAATGTAAATGTGAAATAGTCTCTACTGAATAATACAAAAAAAAAAAAAAAAGACACGCAGTAGAGTATTTTTGTCACTTACTCAAGGGAGTAGAGGAAAGGTGCGTAAACAAACACCCAAATATAGAATATAGAACTTTAAAAAGTCATGCATTTGACAAAGTTAAAATTAACATTCAAGGTTCATTGAGGAATACAAAAAAAAACCCTAACAAATGACAGATACACACACCCGAGTGTTCATAGCAGCACTATTTACAATAGCCAAGACATGGAAACAACCTACAAGTCCATCGACAGATGACTGGATAAAGAAGCTGTGGTATATTTATACAATGGAATACTACTCAGCCATAAAAAAGAATAAAATAATGCCACTTGCAGCAACATTGATGGACCTGGAGATCGTCACTCTAAGCCAGAAAGAGAAAAAAAAAATACCATATAATATCACTTATATGTGGAATCTTAGAAGAAAAGAGAGGGACAAATGAACTTATTTACAGAACAGAAACAGACTCACAGACATAGAAAGCAAACTTCTGGTTACCAGTGGGGAAGGGGATGGGAAGGGATAAATTGGGAGTTCTAGATTTGCAGGTACTAACTAATATACATAAAATAGATAAACAACAAGTTTATACTCTATAACACAGGGAACTATATTCAATATCTTATAGTAACCTATGGTGAAAAAGAATATGAAAACGAATATATGTATGTTCCTATATGACTGAAGCATTGTGCTGTACACCAGAAATTGATACAACATTGTAAACTGACTCTACTTCAATAAAAAAAAAAAGAAAAGAAAAAAAAGAAAATACATTAAAAATATTTAAGACTGACAAAGGAATATTCTACAGGCTACATAAGAAATTGCTGCCTAGCAATCAGGGAGCATTTTGTAAATCCTAATTTAAAAAATTATGAAGGGTTTAGATAGTTCCTTCTACAGGAGAAATCCGAATGGCTAACTAAAGAATAAAGAAATGCTCACATTCCCTGATAATCACAGAAAGTCAGAGTGAAACAATGAGCTATATCTTCCACCTACCCAGATAAGAAAAAAAATTAAAATGTCAGATAAAGTAGTATTAACAAGGATGTGGGAAAATGAGAATCTTTGAGAATAAAGTACTATGGCTTTCTGGAGAGCAATTTGGCAGCACTTAACAAGATTAATTATGTGTGTATACTGTGACATGGCAATTCTGTGCCTGTGGATCTGTCCCTGAGAAGCATGTTTACAGGTCCAAGAGGAGACATGCACAAGGCTGTTCACCACGGTGTCTTTGTGAACGTAGAGCACTGGAGGCAGCCTGGGTGGCTAATGGGTAAGGAAAACGTGGTGGCCGCTTAGCTGTGCACACTGTGCAGCGGTTAGAACTCTCTAGGTCGACTAGGTCTCCATGCAGCAGCAATGCTCTTACAGCTTCATGCATCACAAAAACTTAGGAAACAGATGTGTTCTGTAGTATACTATTTTAACATAAATTAAAGCACTTACATGTAAAAGCAACAACATGTGTTTTTCATTGGTACTTACAAATATAAAGGTACCTACTAAAATACATTTTAGGGGGGCAGTAGGGCTGTAGCTAAAGCAAAGTGACAATGATGGTGGAGGAAATGGAAAGATAATAGCGAAATAAAGTGAAAGAAGAAAAGGACCTTACATGGTTCTATCATGTACCATGGACCGAGGAGCTGGATTATCTCAACTCTTTGAATCTGGGATTTCTCTGAAACAAATTAATAATAAACATTAACTCAAAGATATATAATTATTTCTCTATACGAATGGAAGAAGTTAAGGAAAATGGTGGATAATATATAGGACTCAAGGGAATGTGAAGAAATTACTTATTTCACGCATTGATAATTGGAATGGCTATTAATGCAGATTTTGGAAGAGTGGACTTTCATTGCAATAAAATATTTAAAATATATGTTTTAAAGAATTTTTTTCTTTAACCACAGCAAAAGCTAAGTAATGAACCATTCAACTCTTGTAGGTATCTCTCCTTAACAGGGGCATCAGACAACTATATTTATTACAGTTTCTTTACAAAGGAGAAAAATGAAATATAATCACAAATATTCACAAATTCATAGGTTGCTAAATTAATTGAGATACATGTACCCTGTATAATAACAGATAACTATACAAAATAAAATTGATTCACAAGTAGTGACATAAATATATTGCTTAACATACTATTAATTGTGAAAGAAATCAATCATTAAATCATCCACACAGTATGACACCCATTATGATAAAATAACTGATATAAGACAAGACCATTTGAATATACATATGGAAATGCAGAGCAGCAATATGAATGAATATTCATTAACCTGATATTAGTTGCTGTGTATAAAAGGTCAATAGGGTTTAACTAGACATTTCTAGTGTGTCTTCTTGTATCTCGCATGCATGTATTCATGTGTATTCATTTGTATTCTTGAAAAGAGGTTTTTCAATTAAATAAGTTTGAAAATTAATCCAAAGTAATTCTTTCTCTTAGAAATTTAAAATATACATGAGCTCATTAGAATTGGGAGATACTCTGCAGCCCAATAGTATTTTGAAATTTGTTTAGTCAGCGTGTCCTAAATTAACATTCTTTTCTCCCTTTCAGAACAGCTAGTGACCATTTTTCCTGTAGACAACAATATGTTCTAAAAACCAGTTTAAGAACACTGACAGAGGAATAGAAAGAAAATAAGGGCTAGAAGGAAGCAAAACAAGATTCTAATTTTTAAATTATTACTATGATTCACTATAAAACTTTTGTCTGAGCTTCCTGCCAGCTGAGAGAATATCAGCTGTGTTATATTAGATTACTTCTGATTTCTTTTATCAAGAGAAGGAATGAGTTCTGGGTAAACAAAGTTTATCTTAACACTAAATTCTGAAAGAAACGTCAAATTTGGTGGATTATGCAAATGCCACTGAATCTTCAGTTGGGAACATCTTTTCAGCATCATGACATTTGTTCAGGTTTGAATGTAGCTGTAGATTACAACTTAATAGAACTGTTTTATCTGCATTAAAAATACTGAACATCATTGTTAGCTCTCATTAGTCAAATTATGAATGAATGAAACTCAAAATGCCCAGAGGAGTGAACAAACATCATGCTTCTCATAATCTAGACTACTATACACGAGAATGATGTTTTTGAGTCACCATCCATCCATCCATTGATTGCAAAGGAGCATTTTTTCGTCAAGAACTCTGTACCAGGCACCGTGTGGAGAATACTTGAACTCAGTATCTGCTGTTGCATTGCTCTCAGCCTGTGCCTCTTTCTGAATGTAAGTACTAGTCACCAGAAGTAAGCCTGAAACATCAGGAGGCCCCAAAGCGACTAAAAAGAGCCTCACTCTCAAAATCAGTAAATTTGGAAAGCTGCTTTTCTACAGCTGCTGTTAAGTACACCATGTAATAACTTAAAAGGTCAAATTCTTTTATCTATGGAGACCAAAAAGAAAGGAGAGGAATTATATTTAAGGCCAAAGTAATGATTTCTATTGCTAAAAATATTTCTTCCTGAAATCCTTATCCTGTATCATATAGATACTGTTTGGTTTATTGATCATAATAGTATCAGTATTCATAAGCATTGATATACATTCATCCGATGGGCCAGACACTGGACCAGTCCCTTTACATGCACCCTCACTTCACCCTGGGCGAGGTGCTAACTTCCCTCTACTTTACAGTGAAGTTAAGTGATCAGGGAGAGATGAAGTGGTTACCAAGTCGCAGAAATAGTGAATGAGTATTGGCAACCTGACCCCAGAGCCCACACATTTCCCTCAACATTTGCACTTATATCAGTCTTTTCAAATAGTAACAATTCCACTCCACTCTGAGGTCACTACTAGAAACAGCTTCCACGAAGTCGACATTCTATGAAACCATACCAGCTCATTTCTGTTTGTAATCAGTGAGGTCCTAGGTGACAAGACACTCTGAGTTGGGGAAAATTGGAGGAGTGGAAGGTGACTTTGCTAGCGGGCATTCCTGACTTTATGTGAACGATGCTCGGCGCTTTGGGGTCCTGTAGCTCAACTTTCGTCTGGCTTTGAGGGCATGAAGCCTTGCTCTTGCTCTCTCCACCTGCTTTACTTTTTCTCCTCATTGTTCCAAAGATAGGGGTACATTCTGTATGGCCGTGCCCAATGTAAGCGCTTATTTTAGACCTCAGAGGTCACAGTGTCTCAAATGTGGTATTTGCTATTTTTCTGTAACTGGTAATTCTCCCATAGACTCCTGGGGGTTGGCTCTACCCTGTCATCTGTCATTGCCCTAGGAAATGATCAACCATTTTCCCCCTTAACCACTAAGACAATGGGAAAATGTTTGTTGGCTCTTTCCTTTGAAAGTAACTAAAGACATGCAAATGAGAGTTACAAACACCACCACCACCAACAAAACCACCTTAGGCTATAAGAATTGCAAAGGTTTATTTATATTGTGTTTTTTTCCTTTCTGGTGAACAGTTGTTAACCACAAAAACTACATATATCTTAAGTGTTTTATTTTCAAATATCCATCTGGTTCAGTTGTTTTATGTACTTACTTTTCCCCTTGGGGCACTTACTCTATAACAATGCATGGATAATTACTTCCGCGAAGCCTCCTGCAGTGCTGTAACAGCTACACAAGCTAAAAGATGGTTTTCAATGGAATAAAGCAATCCTAAGGATCACAGACGCGCTCTATAATCAATATCGTACAACTTCTGAATGGGGCACAGAAGTGAGAGAAAAGCCCTTGTCAAAAACCAAACACACGAAAGGCCCTTTTACTTCTCCCTGTGGTAGAAAGACTTTCAATGATTAGATAAAAGCAAAAAACTTGTTCAGATTCTCTAGGGTGTGTTATGATCACTTGGTATTTTATGTGCAGAACAATGCTTGGAAATAGCAGAAAGCTTAATCGATGTTGTTACAGTGAATTGCATCTTTACACAGTCAATGTGTAGCTCTATGAAGAGAAGTTAAACCAAACAAAATGTATACATTTAAAAAAAGTATTAATTATTATTTTCCCAAATATGTCTTAGGTTTTCTTCCATAAGCATAATATTTTTCTTCAAGAAATAAAAATAATTTAAAAAACAAAATGAATAAAATAAGACATCTTCCCATTCCTTTCTGTTTTCTGGACTTTTATTTCTTTCCCAAGATTTAGTTCTAGTGTTGTTATCTCTGAGAAGTATTTATTCCCTTACTCTTTACCCTCTTTTTTGACTAGATCGAATGTTTTTTCCTCTGTAATCTGATAGATTCTTACCAAATTAATATGATAAATAAACTTATACTTTATCCTGGGTTTTGGTTTATAAACCTACCCCTTTGCCCTGTAAATCCAGTTAATTCTTGGAATGTGTTTTATTCATGATTATTTTCTCTACCTTTCCTTGTCAGGCACTTTGCATGTAGTAACTGTTAAAAACAAGGCTATTGTCAAAATAAAGCAATTCATCAGCTGAGTAATGATACAGCATTACTCATATAATAACACTTTGTTGATGTTCAAACCCATGTTCCCTAAACTTGAAATAGTTTGGGTTACTTTTCATTATGTGAAAAACCATCAGGGGCAGTGCAAATAATTAGGATTATATTTTATATGATCGTGTAAATTCCACATAGAGATTTTCCAGTGTTGTAAGTCAATCTTTCAGACAAATTTTGAAAGAAAGTTTAGGTTACTTAAAATGAGAGAAGCATCACCAAATACTTTGAAGAAACTAAATTCTGAATGTCATTTCTTTGAATATTTCTCATAATCAGCTTTTCTCTAATCTCAACCAATGCAATCTTTAATAATAGATTTCTCTGATAAAAAAATTGCAGTGACCACACCACCGCTCATTTTATAAGGCAGATTTGAAAGTATTCCATCTTTATTAGACCACTAAATGACTATTCAGAGCAAGGCCATATAAAACCTATATCTGTTAATCCAACATACTCTGCAATCGAATTCAATTACATTTCCCCAAGAGGCCAATTAGGATTTTCCCATTAAAACTTTTATTTAAGTTGTTGCATGGGTAATATATCATGGTACCTGGAAAGAGAATCTTGGATTACTAAGTGCAATCAGCTCTAACTGTGTTGCAAAGTAGTTGTAAGTTAATGTGTATGGTGACAATAAATATTGTTTGACTACTCATAAGCAGAAACATAAAAAAGTAAAACTTTCTGCAGCTTAATGAAATTTCGCAATGATGTTGACCCATGTCACAATGTACTTCCTTTTTCTTTTAGACTCGAATGTGGGATACATAGTTCACAATGCGAAAATTTAAGTTAATGAGGAACCCTTCCATTAACAAAGCACATTTGAGTGTGAGTCTTAAGTAAAAATTAAGTTTGTAAATCTTGATGTCCAAAAGGTTGATCATATATTCATGGATGGAGCAACTTAACATCATAAAGATGCCAACGCTATTAATATTTAGATATAAACGAACAGCAAATTTAGTACAAAATGCCAGAAGAATTTTAAGACTTTTTTTTTAACTGAAGTATAGTCAGTTTACACTGTTGTGTCAATTTCTGGTGTACAGCATGATAGTTCAGTCATAATATACATACATATATTCATTTTCATATTCTTTTTCATTATAGGTTACTACAAGATATTGATAATAGTTTCTGTGCTATACAGTAGAAACTTGTTTATCTATTTTATATATAGTAGCTAGTATCTGCAAATCTCGAACTCTTAATTTATCCCTTCCCCATTTCCCTCCCCCGCTGGTAACCATAAGTTTATTTTCTATGCCTATGAGTCTGTTTCTGTTTTGTAAATAAGTTAATTTGTGCCTTTTTTTTTTTAGATTACACATATATGTGGTATCATATGGTATTTTTCTTTCTTTTTCTGGTTTACTTAGAATGACAATCTCCAGGTCCATCTATGTTGCTGCAAAGGGCATTATTTTATTCTTTTTATGGCTGAGTAGTATTCCATTGTATAAATATACCACAGCTTCTTTATCCAGTCATCTGTCGATGGACTTGTAGGTTGTTTCCATGTCTTGGCTATTGTAAATAGTGCTGCTACAAACATTGGGGTACATGCATCTTTTCGAATTAGAGTTCCCTCTAGACATATGCTCAGGAGTGGGATTGCTGGATCATATGGTAAGTCTAATTTTAGTTTTTTTTGAGGCATTTCCATACTGTTTTCCACAATGGCTGCATCAAACTACATTCTCACCAACAGTGTAGAAGGGTTCCCTTTTCTCCACAGCCTCTCCAGCATTTGTCATTTATGGACTTTTTATTGATGGCCATTCTGACTGGTTATGGTGATACCTCATTGTAGTTTTGATTTCCATTTCTCTGATAATTAGCGATATTGAACATTCTTTCATGTGCCTATTGGCCATATGTATATCTTCATTGGAGAAATGCTTATTTAGGCCTTCTGCCCACTTTTGGATTGAGTTTTTTTTATTATTATTAAATTGCATGAACTCTTTACATATTCTAGAAATCAAGCCCTTGTCATTCTCATTATTTGTAAATATTTTCTCCTATTCTGTAGGTTGTCTTTTTGTTTTGCTTATGGTTTCCTTTGCTATGCAAAAGCTTATAAGTTTACGTAGATCCCATTTGTTTATTTTTGGACCTTCTTGATACACTCAGTCTATAAAGGAAAAGACTCACCCATAGCTAAAGTAATTTTTGTAAAATTAGAGAAAAATGGTAAGATTTACTCCCATCCTCAATATAAGGTTACAATAATTATGATAGTCTTAATGATGTTAGTATGAAGATAAATAGACCAATGTAACAGGATATTTCAGAAATAGTACTTACTATAAATGTGAAGTTAGCATGTGATAATGGTGGTAAGATAAATCTGTTGACAAAGGATTCATTTTTAGTCAGCTTTGTGGGGAAAATACACTTGTGCATCTAACACATGCCATATATGGTGGGTCCTCCAAATCCACAGGTTCCACGATTATATTCAACCCATAGCAGATTTGGTAAGGGATCCGAGCATCATGCAGATTTGGGTTTCTGCAGGGGTCCAAAACCAATCCCCTGCAGATACTGAGGGATGACTGTACTAGAGTAAGTGAATTAAATGCTTAAATGTCAAAGATTAAATTATAAGGTAAATAGACAAATATCTTTCTGAACTTGGGGTAGTGAAAATTTCTTAAACTGGACCGCAGAACCATAAGGAAAAGATGAAGACATTTGATTAGATAATATATAAGGCTTTTTTAAAAAAGAATAACAAAAGGCATTAACAAATTGGAGACAGATCAGAAGATATGTGTACATCTGTAATCTATAAAAATTAATATCTGGTATGTAGAATACATTTCTTTGAATTAGCAAGAAATAGACAAGAAAGCTCAATTCATTCACTTACTACATAAATGTGCTTTACATTTTTCCAGAGTGTTTGAAAGTGCTTAAACTATTAATTTATTTAATCACAATAAACCTCTGAAGGTAAAACATTATTCAGTCCCTTGCAAATTAAGGAAAATTGATACACAAAGAATTTAAGTGACTTGCCTAAAGTCCCACAGTTTGTTAACTGGTGGAGCTGGAATTTGAATCCAGACAGTCAGTTCTAGAATTGGAACTTTACTTGTCAGTAGAGAAATCAAGAAGAAAATGAGCAAAGGCTATAAATTAGAGAAGCAGGCACCTTCAAAACTGATGGGAGACAGACCTGTGTAGTAACTGGAATCTCTGTGGCTATCCTGAGTAGCCTAGCAATGAGCTAGATCCACAAAAGAATCTCCAAGTTCTCCCAGTGATAAAGCCCCTGGTACCCAAACTCCACAGGTTGCCTGACATCTAAGGTCAGGATATTTCTCTCATTGACAAAGCCATCCCTCCAATTGGAAAGCAAGCCTCCCAGCATGGCATCTGGTGGTTGATGTCACTATCATACGTGGATGGCAACCACCACTGAGCAATGGGGTGACCCTCTCAAAGATGCTCTATGACAGCCTCTCCGGCAATGACTTCCAAAAGGATGAGTGTTTCAGCTATCCTTGGAGACTGACCTCAAACAATTGAACACTTTCACACTTCACAAGAGTTTTTTTCTTCCTGAGTGAAGTTCCTCAGCCCCTAGGTGTCAGTCATGGGGAAGGAAGAAGTAAAGTCCATGTGGTCAATCAGGGTACTCATATTTCTGTACCACAACATGGTAGTGTTGTATATTCAACAAAAATAGAACACACTGTACCTGCTGTTCTGCATCTTGCTCTTCTCACTTACCACATCTTGGAGATTGTTCCATTTCTATCTGATATGTGGGATCTCTCACGATTCTGTATCTCAGTGCTCACTCTTCCTTCCCCTTTACTCATAAGTACCTTGACCACCAGTGAATGGATGGGAATTTGTGTTGCACGGATTGAGGATGGCTGGGTAGACATGATCTCAGTAATTTTAGATCCTCTTGTGCCCAGGATAGCATCATATCACTCCCTGCACTTTTATGATTCCAACTCTCTGGAAGTGAAACATTGCTATAGTTTTCATGGTTTTGTTACTGATTCCCTTTCTATTGCAGCTGTCCTTATTTTTCTTCAGAAGTCGTCATTAAAGGCAGAATGGTGACTATTGGACTTTTGTTTATACCTGCAGAGGTAGGACAAGCATTCTAGCAGTTTCCCAAAGCAACAACATATGCATGAACATGTTTGACCTCGGGATGTTGGGGAGGGGTGGTCAGAGGGTGGGTAAATTCTCTTTCTTCTTTCCTATCCCAAAACAACCAGCCTCAACCGTCTGTGGCTCAGAGTGATGTTGCGAATGGCTCGTGCAGTGTGACCAAGGTGTGGGGGACCTTGTCAGAGGCCATTCCCTTTCCTAGACAATCACTCACTCCTGATGACTGTCACAGCCTCTTTAGTCTGTTTGTCTTATTCCTCTACATAGATATTTCCATCAGCCACACAAATTACATCAGCCTTTCTTTGTTCCCTCTGGCATAGAATGCTATGCTTCTCCTGACAGCTCGGCTCTTGGGAAACTCTGCAACTACTTCACAGAGTAGGTCTTACTGCAAAAGCCTCGGGCACAGTCTTCTTCACCTTCTTAATGCAACCAAACCTTGCTATCTGCCCACAGCAGGAGATAATTAATACCAGTTAAATGTATGACTTGACCTCAGAATGAACTATTATTACAATACTTTGTGTCCCCGAGGACTTGTTCTTCTCTGAAGTAGGCAGACTTTCTCTTGCTTTCCACTTAGATAAAGTATTATTTGCGCTCAGGAAGGGGGTCATATAATTCTTCATGATGACCCAAGAACCAGGGGTGGGGAGGGACAGATCACATGATCCACGCAGGTTTCTTGCACTGTCAGTGGAATTCTTGGGCTAAGAAAGGATATACGGCCTTTCACCTAATGACATTTAAAAATATTACTCTGAGCCATCCTTCAATTTGATCCCAGGAGTTCTTCTTGTTTTCTCAGCTTGAGCTTCTTAGACAAGTGGTTTAAATGATCTCCACAAATTCTTCTAATAAAAATTTTGCTAATTTTACTGGCTCTGTACTTACATAATATCTTCTCCACCATTTTCAAGAGAAGCTAGAAGCTTCATTGAAGTTTCAGTTAATTTCCACCCCTGACAGAGAGGCTTATGTTTAATAATTCTCCTTCTAGGGATCAATAGGTGACCAAGAAAATGCTGAGCCCTCGATGGATGAATGGATGGATGGATGGATGTCCTACACAGCTCCCTATTAAGGTAGCTTAGAAGTGAACTGGCTCAGTATGAAGATCTGGAAGGTCTCTACTTGATATTGGCCTCGAGAAGCAAGTTCCAGTACATAACTCAGGAAGTCTAGATGCTCCTCTCATCAGCAAAGATAATTCTAAGAGTGGGAAGGTTGAGATCATCTCATTCCCAGATTATGCAATTCATCAGATGTTCCCTGTCATTTTCCAATTTCCTGGTAAACATGTAGAGAAGAAGGTTTCAGTGGAGTACCTTTCCAGGAGTACAAACTACAATATATCGGGCTGCATGAGGCCCAGCTGTACTAGGCCAGTGAGAGAGTGCGGACTCGGGGACTGCATACAGACAACGTCTGCCTAAGAGTTTCCCCAATAAATCTGCTTCATATTTGTATTCTATATATGTCACCTCTGCCATGAGGCTAACCTGCTAATAACCTACTAATAAACAGAGATGCTCAGGTTTATTAGTAATCAGAGAAAAAGCAATGGAAGCCACAATGAGAACACTGGAAAATAGCAAGTCCTGGCCAAGATGTACCACTCAGGTCCTTCATGGGGAAAAAAAATATTCTTAATCTTTCAAGAAGTTTTGAACTTTAGTTAGTATATAGCCCACAATACAGATGTTCCTATTCTTTGTATATAACCCCAAGGAACCCTCTCACTGATCAAAAAAAAAAAAAAAATAACATGAATGAAGATGGTTTTCACAGCATTTTCATGGAAGAAAAAAAATGGAAGCTAAATTGGGGCCCATATCTGGGGAATGGAAAAATACTATGTGGTATAAGCATAATATTGAAGAGATAAAGTGAATGAATTACGTCTGCAAATAAAACATTGATAGATTTCAAAATCATCAAAAATGTGAATAAAAAAAGAAACAATATCAACTTTATAGTATGATTTTGTTTAATTAAATGAAAAAGGTATATATCAGAATAGGCACTTTATAATATAGGATATTCAGTTTTCAAATTAAAAGATAAACAATTTCATTAACAATCAGGGAATTACTACCATTCTAATTTCATTAGAATAATACATGTGCAGCAAGACATTCATAGAACGGCTAAAATGAGAAAAGATAGAAAATATTAATTATTTCCAGCAAGCTGGCACAAACGCAGTTGTCAGAAACTGTTCTGAGAGTGGGAATTGGTGTGATGCTTTCAGAGAAATGTTTGAGTATCTAATATGCTGAACATATGGGAACTCCGGGACCCAGTAATTCCTGTTCTAGGTATATACTAACTATAAACACGGGCAAGTGTTCAACAGAAGGCATGTACAAGAATGTTCCAGCAGCACTAATCATAAAAGACAAACCCTAGAAGCTACCCAGATGTTCCCTGACAGTAGAATGATATGCTAGACGAGATGTGTGTCAGTGCCCTGACCATACACCTTGGGCCTTTCAAGTGTCGGGCACACCGGACGGACTTCCAGCTGCTGGCATCTGTAACTCATTGCCTGAGGCCCTTCTCTAGTGGCTGGATTCCACTCTACCACAGGCACAGCAGGAAGTAAGTGCCAGAGAATTAACGCTCTCTGGGAGCAGTATGAAGCCCGTGACTGGTTGGAGTGCATGTATAAATACCTCAGCCTGTGGTTCTTCTGCTGGGCTCACTGTAAGAGCTGAGTCCCGCATTAGCTTCCAGACTCCCCAGGTTGATGAAGCTCTGGTTACCTGTAGTGATAACTTGCTTGGTAACAACTCTCTGCTTCCCTTCTTGGCTTTCCTAGCAGAGTCTCCTGCTATCACGCCAGTCCTTATAATTATTACCATTGCCTCTAATATGCTACTTTCGCAAGAGAAGTGGTAATTACAGGGACTCTGGAGGGGATTCGCTGTTTTTAAGTGGCTTTGATGCACTGAAGGAAGAAATTAATTGGACCAAATCAGTCAACTATCAAGTCAGGACCCAAGGCGAAAGCCAGAAGGCTTTGTTGGTAGTATGTAAAGGAGCCTCCTCGCCTACAGCCTGGGAGCAATTGAGAGTAACAGAGTTTTGAAATAGGCTGAAATTCAATCTTGGTAAGTCTCCTGTGCTAACTCAGGCCCCTGAGAGAGAAAGAGCATGGCATGGGGACTGGCTTGGGAAAATCGAACTGATGTGCTTAAGAACTGGCACCTCCAGATTTCCCTGAACTCTCTGAACAGCAAAACTGACCCACTCCTCTTAGCAAGATAATAACCAACTCTTCTTGCTTGTAGACTGTGTAGAGGCTGCATCTGAGGTGATGCTGGATGCATCCTGCCTTCCTTAAAATCTGCCTCCACCTTTTCTCACTGCTTTGGGGCCAATAATGGAATCAAATGTCAACATGACCCAAGCGGTTGTCCTCACTCCACCAGCATCATATTCTCTGACCCAAGACATTAGTATCTCTCAGCAGGGTTACTGCAAAAGCTTTTAGACTGACTTTTTGCTATCATCCTTCCCTTTCTCCCATCTCTGCTTCACATGCCAGCCGGAGCTGTCAGCTCACTGCTCTGTTCTTAAAACACTCCAGCAATGTTCTGCTTCACTCAGAATAAAACTCAAAATGCTTACGATGGACTCTGGAAAGTGCCCTTCCTTTGATGATCCCAGCCTCCACCCAGACTTCTCTGATCTCAGTATCTCCCCTCCTTCCTCGTTCAACTCCATCCACTGTGGTTTTCTTGCTGCTCCTCAAATAAACCACCACCACCCCATCCCAGGCCTCTGTTCCTTCTGCTCAAAATGCTGTTCCTCTGGACATTCACCTGGTCTCCCTCTCTTTTCTCTTGTAGGTGTTCTTTGAATTGTCACTTTTTTAATGTGGTCTTTTCTTACTGAAATTATCAACCTTCCCCCTCCTCTGGGATACCCTTCATGACTTGTCTGCTTTATTTTTTCCCACAGCATTATCATCTACTAGTACACAGTTTCCTTTACATACTTAATCTGTGTGTTACCTTTTTCTTTTTACTTAAAGATAAACGTTAAGCGCATAGTTCCATTTGTCTGTTTTATTCCCTTACGATCTGCAGCACTCAGAGCAAGGCCAGCTGCGTAGCAGGTGCTCCATCCACATGTGCTGAAAGGATTATTATATAAAGAATAAAATAAGGGAAGAAAGAAAGAAAAAGGGAAAAATTAGTAATGGCAATTATAATGATAATAATAATTTCTATATATTTACTGAAGTCCTACTTGGTGTCACATAATACAATACTTAGATCAATCCTATAGGTGAAAATATATCCATCTCACAGATGAGGAGACTAAGTCTGTGGCCCATTCAGGGAGAAGATTACATGAACGAGAGTGGCAGAATGAGGATTTACTAAGTGTGTCTGACCCCCATCTCTCCACACTGCCTTCACCAACTACTTTCCAACGGTGACACTCTCTCATTGAGTCATTTAATATTTCAATTGTGTAATGAAGAAACACATTGATAAACAATACATAAATCAACTTGATTGCAATCATAGGTACTGGTTCAGAGCACAGGTTCTCATATTGGACCCATCCTGGCTCATACAAGTACCGGTAAAGTTTCCTTGGGCATTTTTGTTTACCTGTCTGTGGCTCAGTTTTCACATCTGTAAAAAGGGGATAACAATAATCTCTCTCTTGTCAGTTTTATAAGAATGAAGTAACCTGGCACAAATAACATTTAGAATACTGATATTATAAGCAATTATTATGCTCGTTTACATTACACATAGCATTGTAAAGATTTACAGTGTTTTCACAATGTTTCCATTATTTAATATTTATAGCAATTTTGTGAGGAAGATAAGGAACAGAGTGTGTTGTTGAGCACAGAGGAAGTTTGCTGCAAATGAAGACTCAGAAAAAAAATGACCCAAAAGGACAAATAATACATGCCTACATTCCTACCATTCAGAAGTGGTAACTCCTCTCCCTCCTTTTTTTTTTTTTTTTTTAAGAAATAACACATTGAGATGTACGTAAAGTCTCTTTAAGCAGCTGTGAGGTCCTATTTCCTCCTGTTGTCTGCAGAGGCGACCACTCTTGCTGGTCTGTACACTCATCCATCCTTTGACAACATGGCACCTTGTATCATAATGGAACAGTACTGTTCTGGTGTTTTAAAACTGTACATGAATATTGTATATCAAGCTGTCTGTATTCTGTATTTTCACCTATTATATCTTGAGGCACTATAGTGATATGTATAGATCTAGTTACTTATAACCACTCTATTCTACTGAAAAATACAGCACATTTTGTTACTTTTTTTAAAAAAAAATCCACCCTGTTATTCTTTGATTTGACAGTTACTTATCATTAAATGTTTGATAGGTGCTAGTCTCGGCTTTAGGTTTACACAGATCGAAATAAAACTCAATCCCTGTCCTCAAGAACAGTCAGATAAGAAAGAAAGTAGAGTGGGATAAATGCTTTGATAAAGGTAGCCAGAGGATGCTGAGAAAACTGGAACTTACAAAGGTTAAAAACCTGTCTAAAGTTGTGCAAGTAATAAATTTTCTCACCCTCACTCTCCACTCAGAGTTTTCCCCTTAAACCGTGGGTGGAACGATGGATACAGGAGTCATGAGGTGAGAGATGGTGTGAGGCATTCTCTTGCTTTCAGGAAAATTCCCAGATTCTCCTTGCATTGCAGCCAAAGCTGACCTCATTCCTCCTTCTCTCACCTGGTCTCTGGGTTGGTGAGCACGATCCCATGCTCCTGAAATTATAAATAATAATTCTTATTAAAGGACCAAGGGGCTGTAAATGAGTGCCGTGACCATGAACTCTTATGACTGGTTCACAGAAGAGCAGAATAAAGTCAATGTTTCACTTCACCGGGAACCAGGAAACCCGGACATGACCTTGTGCAAATGATTTCATCCGTCTGCACCTTGGTAAATATTAGCTTGATTCTCACCTTTATGGTTTCTAGAATGACTTGGATGGGAGTCACACTCAGAAAAAGAAAACCAAAACAAGGCACCGCATGACCTCAGAGAGTAAGTTCATTTTCTATGTTGATTCTTGGCCATCTTTTCCATCAGGTCAAATTTTGTTTGCTTTTTGAAGCTAAAGGAAGTGACTAGCACACCGCTTTGTACGGAGCACACGTTCAAAAATATTTGCTCAACGAATGAACTGTCATCCACACAAAAAAAGCGTATTAGGAACTCAGCATTCAGAAAGACACAGCTATACATTTTTTGCTCTTTCTAATCAGAAAGTCTCATCTTTTAGACTCAATTCGCAACACCTGCAGGTCCTTTAGCTCCTTCTGTGTCTCTGCAAGGTGGCTTTCCCCGCAGAAAGTCTGTGTTCTGCCCCAGCTGCACCAATTAGTCTCCCTGCCTGAGAAGACTGACAATTGTGATCTTTCTCTGGGTGAATGACAGACCTACTGGAGAGTCCACAAATCAAAATGCCAATTTTCTTTTCTCGTTCAGTTTCTTTTGTGTGGGGTGTTTGTCTGTAATTTCTTCTACAAAAATGCCTTTGGATAGAGATAAAATATCTTCTTTATTTTTTCAAGTTGAACTAAATAATGAAGCAGATCTGTGACAGATTTTGACATATTTTGGAATTACAGTCCTTGCCTACAAAGTGTGGCAATCCCGTGAGTTCTTTGAAAGGAATGATTTAAAAGCGCCAGTGGTACCTAGGAAAAAAGCAGGCTAGTAAAAGGGTAAAGCAATGCAACCTCCTGACAATTATATAAAACAAAATGTGGATTTGCCACTCAAGTATAAAATCCTAATAGTTCTCAGTTCAAAATATGTTTGTTCTAATTATAATATCATCATTTCTTTACAATTCTCACATAGTCTAAATATTTTATGGTATTTCAAATTTCTGTACTACTTTAAAAGAAATACATGCGACACTCATAGTATGTTGAAAAACCAATATGAAGGCCAAGAAAATTACACTTATGTCCTATTTTCTATTAAAAAGATCTCTAATGAAATTATGTTTTCAGAAATCAATTTTTGTTTGTTTTTGGTTTTGTTCATTTGCTTGTCGTTAATTCAGCCATTCAAAGAGAGCTTTAGGTTAACTTGCAGAATTGAAGGTGAAATAATGTTGAAAAGTACCTTTCCCCAAAGAAATCTAAGAAAGTATATGACAAACAGTGAGAGGATGACTAAGGAGGAAAACTAAAACACGAGTTGGCAGCTATACATCGTGAGATCCCGACAAATTCCAGACAAAATGAGTGAACTATGCTTGAGGGTAGACTGACTTGATTTTACAATGTGGCAGTTCTTCGAGGGGCTTTTTAGGATTCACCCAACATTGTCTTCTTTCCATGTAATGGCTTAAGGGTCAGAACTCCTAGGCTGAACTCTGATATAAGCCATTTAAATTGTCCACACGTTCTCTTCTAAGGTGTATTTATTCTTGCCATGCAAACTGCTATATGGAATTCCTACAACGTGTATGGTGCTATGCTAGATGCTACTAGGGGAGGAAACAGAACCAAAAACAAAAACAAAAACAAAAATAAAAATGGAAAACAGTAACAGAGGGCTGCAGTCAATAAGCCTACCGGGGGAGGGTGAGATAATACATATGTTTAATTAATTGTAAGTAAGAGAGGAGGGAGAACATCGTAAGAAATAATAATGGGCTCTAGGAATCCTGAAGAGGAGACTATACCGTGATCAGATGGAGTAAACGGGCAAATTCTTACAGAGGTGGAGATATTTGAACTTGGTCTTAAGTGACAGGAGATGCTGGGTTACGTGAAAATTAAAAATGGCATGTGCAAAGGCAAATTTGTAGCCTTATAAAAAGAATATTCTGTAGGCCAATTTAACTGGAGTAAGAATAGAGGGAGACTAGTTTGTGAACATAAATGAGGACTCAATTGTGGAAGCTTGAAAATTGCATCTGACATTATGTTCCCCTTTGAAGAGGGGAAAAATGAATATGAAGGAACAAAAATCTAAATATTTCAGATAATTAATTTTTTGTCCTGTGAAAGAAGCAGCCATTATTTTAACGTGGCATTTGTGATAAACAGTATTTTTTATTCATTTGCACAGCATGTGTAAGTTTTCACAAAGTATGATAAGCAACAAAGAATAACTTTGTATAATAAGCAATCACTTTTATTTTGTATAGGATGAAAGAAAGAAACTAATAAAACACTCTAGGGAATATATATCAGAGCAATGTATTATTGGTTTTATGTTTTAAACAGTAAGTGTTGAGAAATGCATTCCTCTGAGTATAAAAATGATATTAGCAAGTTTGCATAATGTACTGCTGATAATCCTGTTGCAAATAGTTGGAGATTGACTGTATGAAAATGGAACATTTCCTAAAAATTCACTATATGTTTCAGCAATTTTCACTGGGTCAGTTATAATTTCCAATGAGAGCAAAACTGTGCATGTATAGTGTCGTCTCGAAGGAAGATATCTCACTCAAGCATCCTGAACAAAACTATTTAATCAGCATGTGTTCTATGTGGGAACCAGAGTATCTTGACTGCAACTGACTTTATGAATCCAACTCTAGATAAATCCCTGCTGCATAAACTGAAGGATTATTTTGCTGTATATACATATATTTGCTGTGTATTTAAAGCAAATAGAAAGACTGTACCCACACTATGGGTTTAATTATGTAGCATTTATTGAGCAAAATAAATAAATAAAATTTTTGATATTTAGAGGTAAGTGCATGCAGTATAATATAGTGATTAAAAAACAGATTAAACGACCAAATAGCCTTGGTTTGGAGCCTATTCCTTCCACCTGGAAATTATGTGATCCTAGATGTATGTATTTTAAATCTTCCTACACTTCAGTTTCATCACTTGAAACTCTAGAATTAGAGCTATTAAAAGAATTAAATGAAATACTACAAGTCAGTTGTTCAGGACGTGCCAGCAGGAAGACTGCTCCATGCCTGTCAGAAGGTGTTACTGTGGAAAATAGTCATTGCCTTTGCCGTTGTGTTCCAGGTGCGTTATACCAACTCTCTCTTCCCTGGAGTGCTGGTGAAATCTTGCACCAAGTGTAATTAGGAATACCGTCTCTTAATTCCTTAGGAATCCTCTTCCTTTGCCACATTCTGCAGTTACTGGAGCTCTGGGAACTCTGACATGGATCCGTGTACTTTTCCCAGGGAGCACTCAGCACGTACATATACTTGGGTCCTTCAGTTCACTTTAGTATGAAAACAACTTGTGTGTAATAAGAGTTATAAGTGAATGGAATTTAAATAGCTAAAACCATGGGTACCTTAGTCATTTTTTTTTTTTATATTTTATGTTTGAAACCCTAAAGGGCAATGTGCGATTCTCTGCACAAGAAGGGAAACTGGAGAGTGTAAAGTCTAAGAATTCTTATTTCACCAGCCATGTTATTAGAAAGAACAAGCAAACCTTATCTTCAGTACATTAAAGGAAAGGTCACTGCTTGAGCAGCTTTTCATTTCCTTCACTGCATTTTCCTTTTGGAACAGTGTCATTTCCGGGCAAGAGCCTATCACTTGTTCTTTCATTTTTTTTTTCTCTTTCAAAATACTTAGGAATCTAAAAATATCATTTTTTCACTTGGTTATTTCACAAAAAAGCCATCCTTCTCCCCTCTTACCCTTCTACTTTTCTTTATATCCTGCGGCCATATTTTTGCTGTGTGATTTTTCAGTTGTAGCTGTTTGTTTGGAAAAGGGTTAATATCAATTCCTGACCCTGTGAAATAGAGGTGAGATAAAAAGCTGGGTGTCTTGATAGGAAGCACCATAAAGTCAACTGAGGGAAGCCAAGGAAATCCAATTTGGGGTCCTTGCAAACTTATCAGCTTTCAAACCACTCATCACATTATAAATTATTTACATGTTTAGATTTCCATAGTGATTGATTAATGTGAAAAATGCTATAAACTGAGTAGAATCTTTTTCAGTCTTCAGTAAAATTTCAGAACATACAGATGAAACAGTATAAGAATCATATTTCTTTAAAAAAAAAAACCAAAATGTTTTTGAAGTAATTTTTTTTAAAAAACAAAGATCTTTATGAGGAAGATGACATTGTTAGTATCTACTAATTTCTCAGTATTAGTTAAGTACATAATAAAACTGAAAAAGTGAGATGAAAAGTATACAAAAATGAAAAAAAAGTTAGCAACATCTTTCTCAAGCATTTGTGAGTTTAAGGTAAAATAATGTTGCCAAAATGGCACAGCCATAGCCCTAGAATTACAATTTAAGGCTTTTTTTTTTTTTTTTTACTAAATTTTATCTATTCATTCTTTTTAAAAATGAAGTATAGGTGATTTACAATATTGTGTTAATTTCAGGTGTACAACAGAGTGATTAATTATTTTCAGATTATATTTTATTGTAGGTTGTTATAAGACATTGAATGTAATTCCCTGTACAGTACAGTAAATTCTTGTTGCTTGTCCATTTTATGTATAGTAGTTTGTACCTATTAATCTCATACTCCTAATTTGTCCCTCCCTAACCCCCTTCCCCTTCGGTAAATATAAATTTGTTTTCTATGTCTGTGTGTGTTTCTGTTTAGTATATAGATTCATTCATATTATTTCTTAGATACCATACATAAATAATATCATATAGTATGTCTTTCTCTCCCTCACTTACTTCATTAGGCATAATATTCTCTAAGTCCATCCACGTTTCTGTAAATGACATTTCATTCTTTTATGACTAATGCTCCATTGTGTGTGTGTGTGTGTATATATATATATGTGT
This sequence comes from Camelus dromedarius, assembly GCF_036321535.1. NCBI lineage: Eukaryota > Metazoa > Chordata > Mammalia > Artiodactyla > Camelidae > Camelus > Camelus dromedarius. The sequence continues at coordinate 87,567,912 of NC_087437.1, read as the reverse complement.
GTGTGTATATATATCACAGCTTCTTAAGCTAATCATCTGTTGATGGGTCCTTGAGTTGTTTATATGTCTTGGCTTATCATAAACAGGGCTGCAGTGAACACTGGGGTGCATGTATCCTTTGAATTAGAGTTTTTGTCTTTTCTGGATGTATGTCCAGGAATGAGATTGCTAGATATGGTAACTGTTTTTAGTTTTTTAAGGAACTTCCATACTATTTTCCATAGTGATTACACCAACTTACATTCCTACCAAAAATGCTCTGATATATTATCCATGCTTATACATTTAATTCTGATACTAATAACATTTTGATAGACATAAAAGCAAATAAAACATGTGACCATTTCTAAAATGCAGCAACCTTGAAGCAAAAATTATTATAAATATGCAAATAATTTGTAATCAGTATTTTGGAAGAGTGTTTAAATGGAAATTGTAACAGGGCTTCACTTTCCTTAGGGAGGATGCTTTTTGGAATAGAAGGAATTAAGAAGGTGTTTGGCAGAAGGAAATAAAGTAACATTTTAGACAATGTAACAAGTTTATTACAAATGCCAGGATACAGTACAAAAACTTGAGTCCTGAGTGATGAAACCAGAAGAGATTTTTTTTTTTAAAAAAAAGGTAAATATACTGGTTGCAGGCAGTGCAAAAGTAGTGCATAAAAATTATTCAGCCTCTGGTCTGTTATTTTAGTTCTATAGGGGAAAAAATGAGTGAATAGGGAAAGGAAGGGGCAGCTCCTCCTTCCACCAGGTGGAGGTGGAAGATTAGCTTCTTGTTTGGTGCTGTTAATACCACCGCCCTCAGGGCGGTTGCAGTGCTGCCACCTGTTTTAATAGAAAAGGGATGAGATGGGAGATCAGCCCATTGCTCAGCCTCACTGAAACCAGGCATGAGGGGGGTTCTGTTGGTATTTTTGGGTATAGTAGGCTGAGTATTTCCCAAACTGTTTTCCTATTCTGTTCGGTCCCTTTAGGGAACAGACTTCATCTGGAAGTTTTCTTTGTTTTGCTTTTGCCTGTTGGAGGTTCTGGACTATAACCTTTCACAGCACTCTGCCCAGGATACACAGGAGGCAATAAGGAAATCCAGGGGTACCCACCACTCTGTTAATCCTCAAGGCCCAAGGTCCCCAGACAGTCCACATTCTTGTTTCTACCTTCCAGAATCTTGCACTTGTTTGTTGTGTTATGTCCCGGAGATTTTTAGTTGTAGGAGGGCTAACCTTGGTGAAACGGGGCAACTCTATTCGAGCTGAGAGTGGAAGTGTACATTGTTCGTTTTTATTCTATTGATCACATTTGCAGGTGTTTTCCATTTCTCTCACACTCTCCTTTAGACATGCAGATTTCTAAACTATTTTTTCTTTCATGTGGCAATATATTTTGAATGTGCTCCTAAAAATTATAGATAATGGACAAAGCACTACTTACAGCTAAGGAGACTTACTGTCTCTTCTCTCCCGGAAACTATTTTAAAGCTTATACTATAATAATTCAGAGAATAAGGAACTTGACAAATGTCATATACTTCGATAATGACTGAGCTTTGATTTTTAACCAGGTCTGTGAGGTTCCAAACCAGTTTTTTTTCCTTTACTGCATGATCTTCCTTGAACAGAATCAATGCTTTACTTTACATCATTCATGATATCAATATATCATGAATTCTTTAAATAAAGATCACTTTCAATTGTATTTTTAAGCTTAGTGCCTAGGATATACTAAGCATTTAACAAAGTGTGTTTCTTAAATAGGTGCTAATTGGAAACTACTTTAATTTTTTTTTTAAAGAAAGTAAAAGATCTTAAAGAGATTAAAGGGTACCCTGACAAAAATAAAAGGGAAATAATTCTTTGTAAAAGCTCCTTTTTCCTGGTGAAAAGGAAGGAAAACTTAGAGGCACTTATCAAGAAAAGAAAAGGGTTTAAAATGAATATAAAATAAAGGCAACTTATCCTGAGACTAGAACATGAAAGGAATTATTAAATCATCATCTTTCAACTTTATCTGCAGAGTCATCAGTTAAATATGCCAGATGAAGAGTTTGTGATGGAGAACACTTGCTGGATCAAAACCAAGAGCGAAAGGTAAGCTTACAATTTATGACAAATGTTTATCATGTGTTTTTCAACTTAAAGGAAAAGGAAAAAAAAAAAGAAAAGAAAACCTAAATATGTCCAGATTGCCAAATGCTTTTTCTTTACACAAACAAATGTATCCAGAGACAAAGAAATACTTGATATTCATGAAAGCTTTTTTTTTTCTAACTTCTGTTCAATGAGTAGAATATAAGTACACTGGAAATTCTCAAAACTTCTATTAGTGGCAAAGGAAGAAACAGTGTGAACTTAAGTTTCTTTGACTTTCCCTCAAAAAACGTATGAAACAAGATCCTAAAACATTCTTCAAGTAGAGGTTCATTTAAAAATTCTTTCGCGAAAGAGATGGGGGGAAAGGATAACATGAACGTTAGCTCTTAAAAAAACAGTGAATATTTGATATAGCTAGTTATTTTCTTCTAGAAAATTTAGTCATGAGCAGCAGGGAAAGAATAGGACATAAATAACCAAAGCCTAAGAGCTAACGTTCCCTGATCTTCAGAATATTTAATTCAGTGAAGGTGAAACTGCCATGAAATTACCTTATAAAGTTTACATATATTTATACAAATCAATATTTTCATATTTACTTTCATATTTGTAGTGTGTATATTCCATTCATTTACAAATGCATGTATTTTAATATTAAACATAACTACAACTGCAGCAGGGTAGTTAGGCAAGAAGTCATATCTGTTTAGGCTAATGTGGAAATTGGTAACATGTCGTTTCCCAAATAATTAGTAAAAAGCATTGATTTCTGCAAACACTCATTCACTTGGGAGGATGACTTACACCACAGCCATAATACCAGTTTTCACTACAGGGGTGTATTGAGGGAGGAACTTGTGATCACAGCATGGTAAAAGTAAGGGATACATTTTTCACCATAAAGGGAGGGGGAAAAAAATGACCAGAGCTGGGAGCCAGACTTGGTAGAGTCTGAAAGTAAAAATGGAATGGGGTGTTTGCTGCAGCCTGATAACAAGTACTTGAACTTAAGAGACTTCAAATCCCTGGTGGTAGGCTTGTCACATAAAAGCAGCAGCTCACTTGACACAGTTTATTTCATTTTTTACTGTAATTTTTTGCCTTTTCTTCTGTTCTTTTAAGGGAAGAGGATGCAGTGGTAGAGGTGGTCTGGGAACAGTACTCCCAGTACAGGCTTATAAGACATTTATTTATCTTGCCAGAAGAAAGAGAACCCTAGTTATTTCACATCTGGATACTCTCACTTTAAAAAGAATCATTTGATACTAAATCATGAAATTTTTTAGAGTTGGAAGTAAATATAGAAGCTTATTGTCTTGCTTTAATTTCAATTTCTCAAATTTGACTTCTGTTAAATAAATGAGCTATAGAATCAACATTTTCTGGCAGTGTAGTTACGGTTGGTATTATGCACACTATGCCATGATAAGAATGACAACAATACATCAAATATTCTGCTCCAGTCCTTAAATGTTATGTAATACAAAGCAGTACTTCCTAAAATGACAAAAATTTCAATTATCAAATTTATAATTATACAACTAATTTGTGAATTTTAAAACTAAAACACACCTTGATAAAAAAGATTATAGTGACTCTTAGATTTGTACTAATTTCTATTTTCTTGGAAGTATAGCATCAAAGTAGTATATGGGCTTCTTTTTTTCAGATTTTGGAAACACTTTGAATTTAAATTTCCACTGGCCATTCAGGGGGAAAGCGTCGGTCTCCATGAAAAGAGTGTGTTCATCCTCCGCCTGCCAAGGCGGTAGTTGTGAAGCTGCACTCCTTTTGAAACAAAGCTGTGCCTCTGACACCTTGCAGGGAAGGGAGCTAGACTTACAGCAGCTAATTCAATTAGGCAGAATGTTTTGGCAAAGCAAAGGCTGCGTGATTTGATGAAGGTTGCTTATGAAGTTGATGAAGAACACCTCACGAAATAATTTTCATGAAAATGATGTAGAACCGGGCAATATTTAAATTGTTAATTTGTGCTCGTTAATTACACTCAAAACGTCTCTCCACCACCTATCCATGTTCCTTCCAGTGTGCATGCTCATTGATAAAATGGAAGAAAGCAAATAGAATAAAATGTGGAAGGCTTAATGGAGTAGAAATTCACTGAATTAAAGTCTAAAGGGGAGCAACTGAATAACCAATCTATAATGCAGTTGTCACTCAGGGCCAGAAGAATGTGCTAGAACCTAGCTTGTCTGGTTGATGAAGAGTTAACATTTTAACCTCAAATTTTAACCTCCGCTGAGAGATTTTTTCTTAAGTTTCCAACATACTTAAAATGTTTAGCACTAATATGAATTTTAAAGTTACCATAAGTATCAGAAGGGTCGTGTTTCCTAAGTCATGTAGTCTAACAGGAACATGGAATGTTCTGGGAACAGCTTCAGATCTGAGGGATTTGGCATTTATATCTATAGAATATGCAGTCTCACTTGAGCACTTTCAGTCCTTCTCCTTAAGTGGTAACTAGCAATTGTTCACCTTAAAGAAATGACATGGAAGAGTGTTTTATACTTAACATTGCCTATACAAAAGATGTATTTCAGTTGATGGGTGGGCTGAAATAAGCTCGGGGAAAATGTTGAAAGGTGAACAGTTATATTGTCTCTAAAGTTCTTTGAAGCACTAGAATTGCATAGTTCTATAAGAATCCACCTGGACTGTATAATACAGGTTTCTGACATTATAGTTATACTTGTCATTATTCATGTCCTGTCATAATGTTAAAACTCAGATAATCCGACATATAACAGTGTTGGCAAAAGGAGATAGGGTATATCTTCCCATTCTTTTACTCACTGAGATCACTCTAGAATATACAATTGTTTGGCAAGGCAAGTGATAAAAGCCAGACATGTTGAGAGATCTACAAGTATGGATAAATCTTATCTTGTTTTCCTCGCTAAACTTGGCAGCTAGTTTTGACATCACTCAAATTAATCCGTCAAGGTTAGAGAACAAATCATGGCATATTCAAGCACTAAATTTTAATTGACTAGGAATAGCACTGGTTCCCATGTCTTTTTGGAATAAGCCACAACACAGAGAAAGAGGTTTCCCTGATGGTGTTTTGTTTTATTTCATGCAGCAGTCCAGAACAACTGTTTATCTGTTCCAAATTAGAAATCAGATTAATCCACTTTCCTCTTTCTTTTTAATCAAGAGAGAGGTTTAGAATTTCCAAAGGTAAGTCAATGAACAAGGAATTAAATTTGATCCAGCAAAATGAATTAACTTAGTAATAGAATTAAGTGAGCCAATAATACACAGCTAAACAGTGGTGAAGGGATTTACTAGCGGGGGGTAGTCTAGTGGTTGTAGGGGCGTCTGTGGAAGTTACTCTCCAAAACCTGGAAAAAAGGGGAAACAAGGAGATAGAATGTAGAAACTACCACCAGGATAGAGTTTCTCTCCTTTGTAAAAAAGAGGGCTTGCTAGTATGTGGAAAAGACTAGAAGAGATCAACCCTGGTCCAGTGATTTAACGAAGTCAGACCTGGGAGAGAACGCTTGGCTATTTCCAACAATCAGTGCATGGAGAAAATATGGACTGTTAGCTATGCTCACCAAGACCTTCCAGGTCCACCTGGAAAAAAAGAATAAAATCCAATCTAAGGCTGTCTGAGATTTAACAGTATCTACAAAGTAGGTTCAATCTTGGCATATATGATATGTAATATTTTCTTTTTTAATGAAATTTATCAGTGTAACTTTGTGGTGAGTGTGCGTTTCAGAAATTTTCAAGAGGGCTTGGAAAATGCACGTTCTTCCATTCTACTTTATGTGGATGAATGTAAATTTGCATAAATAGGTATGCCACAAAGACTACTTTGAGATTCAGATGCTGACTGGGAGAAAAACAGGTTTTCTCCCTCTTCTCATACACTTTATAGTGCCTTGGGGTTGCTGTAACAACAATACCATGGACTGGCTGGCTTAAACAACAAGTATTTATTTCTCATAGTTTTGGAGGCTGAGAAATCCAAGATCAAGGTGCTGTCAGATTCCGTGCCAGGTGCTCCCTGGTTCTTAGAAGGCTTTCTTCTTGCTATGTCTTTACATGTCAGAACGGGTGAGGGAGCTCTCCAAGGTCTCTTTCATAACAGCATAGTCTTATTAATGAGGGCTCCACCATTCTGATCGAATCACCTTCCAAAAGACCCACCTCCAAATCCCATCACACTGGGGACTAGGTTTCATCACATGAATTTTGGAGACATGAGCATTCAGTCTATAGCATCAAGTTTTAATATCATCATAAGCCCTGAAAATTGAGAAGTTTAAGTTAACCAACTTTTCAAACACTAAATATATGTAAAACCACTCTTGAAACCACTAAATTATAGATATAGCATATATAATTATACGTGTGTGTGTATCTTTTATTTTCCAGAATTTTGTTAGATTCTAGCTCTCCAGTTCTCTGGAGGTTAGGGCAAGAGTTTTGACATGCCACTAATACAAACTTACCGCATCCTAAAGTTCAAACCCTAACCGTTGGCTCAAAAGGCAAGTTGGCTTTCTGTACCATCATTCCTAGTGAGGGTGGAGCAAGTCTGTCTTTGCTTTCCAGTGCATTCTATATTCACAGTAAGATTTCCCCCTGAAGATTAACAAACCCGGGAGTGAACTCAGACAAGCTTTGACTGAATTCATCCTGAGTATTCAGCCATTTCTTCACAATAATAAATTGGACCTTAGAAATGTAAGTTATGTGGTTACCTCTGTTCAAATTCCATTTACTGATTGATTTAAAACCTGGAAGACTTTAAGGGAAGATTTGCTCTATGTGTTTGGACAAATCTCTTCTAGGAAAGATATAATTTAAGTCAAATCATTTCAAATCATGATTGAAACCACTAGTCAGGAAGACTTGTAATCAATGTTTATGTGAAAAAAAAGAATGTGTGTAGCTTGATACAACTTCAATGTACTTTGCTCATGGCTCAGATGTAGATGTTTCATATTAGGAGGTACACACATTGTGAAGCAGTGCATTGTTTTGCATTACATCTGTCATTACATTAGAAAAGCATTTGGCAGGTTTAGTCATGCCTATGATACGCCCATTCATCTCGTAGTGCTTATGTGGTACTAACATACTGCCTTGCTTAGTGATTGTATTTTTAGTCCTTATTTCCCTTCACAGACTCTGGGGTAATGGAGGGCAGGTGTTTTTGCATTACCACTACTCCTTTTATGCAGCTATTAGGTAGTAAATATTTGCAATTATTGAGACTATTCTTTTTTTTCTCTGTATTACCAGGTACCTACCATTGAACCAATGATCACATTAGTAAGTTTTAGACATTTATTTGTGATTTTTGATGAGTGTCTGTTTCTCTCGAAAGTAATAATATCTGAGAGCAGAACTTAGTTTCTTTGCTCAGTTCTGGGTCTCTTGTAGTCATTGTTAGAGAAATACTAATTGACTAAGTTAATACTTTGAATAAATTTGTTCCAATTATCTCCTTTTTCAAAACTGTCTGTCTATATATAGAAATTACATAAAAATGTCTCAGTGTATTTCTAGAGCTGCTTTTAGCGTTTAGCAGTTCTGGTTAGTTAAACTATACGCTAAGCTGTTATGAAAAAGAGATCTGCAAACAGTGACTTAGTAAGACAAATGTTTATTTCTCTTTCACCTGTCAGTATGGATATGAAGTTCTGAGGTGACACTGGCTTGCTCCTGTCTACAGTGTTATTTAGGGAGTGGATCTTATTAATAGCTCCAATTGATAACATTTAAAAAATATAAAATGTTAGACCTTCATTCAAATGGTTCTTTAAATATGCCATTGATCAGTGCGAATAAGGGTTTTATATGTATTGGCTTCTCTCAAAATTTTCACTTAACACTTGTTTCAAACTTCTTTCTCAAGTGTTAAAAGCTGCATTAACTACATTTATCTGCACATATATATCTTTTACATAAGACAGTATTTCCTCGGTCTACGAATGTAGATGAACTATGAATAGCATGATTACACCTAAACTGTATAGACACATACATATATGCTCAGTACACAAAAGACACATTTGAGCAATATGTTTTCAGTAATCATCTCTAGGGACTTACAGGCGACTGTGACTCTGTGTATTATAATTTCTGTAATGTACAAAATTTAAGGTCTTTTATGACTTCTGTAATCAGAAAAAATATGTTTTAAAGAGAATAAAAATTTGAAGGAATAGTTCTTTATGATGATGAGTATTTTAACCATTTGCGAGAGAGCAAAGGAATTATGCCAAAACACAAAAATCCTCAAAGTTGTTGACATTAAAAATTTACCTTCACAAAATATTTTTAAACATATGAAAATAGTAGCTAAGCCCTTATCTTTCACGAGACTAGGGTATAATTAGTATTTTCAAAGATAATAAAGTAAAATATGCTAACTTTAAATACTTGAATCTCAAAGAATAATCACCATAAATATGAAACCTATTTTGGAACAACTATTAGAGAAGAACGAACCACTAAATAAAAATATAGCCAAACATGGGCGAATTTTCTACAAACTTGACACAAAGATTATTTCTAAATTTAATCTGAAAAGAACTATGCAAAGTTTCATTTCATCTATAAGATAATCAGTTTAATTAAGTTTCACTCTTTGTTTATACAACACAGCTTTTACAATAATAGTCTATAAATTCCACAGTATTGTATATGTATTTGACACAACTAACCATAGCAGTCAGCACAAGAGCCTGCTTTTTCCTAAAATATTTCTCGAAAACGTTTCAAGTAAGTGACATGGAGACAGTAAGAGAGACAGAGATAGGGAGAAGGAGAGATAAAGAGACATAGAGAGATAAAGGGGCCCCGCAATAAGGATATTGAACAAAAATTAGTAATAAAATGGATGGAGCCTAAAGAACTCAATAGTATTTGAGAAATATTTGCCACCTGGAAGACACGTTACGCTTTACTAATTTAGTTCAATCAGTGAGCACCTCAGTTGAAGTTTTACATTTTACATTTCAAATTTCAACCAATAAGATTTCAATCTTACCTAGGTGAAATCTTGAGATCCTTGCTGGAATGACAATAAAAAATGTACATGTTCACTTATGAATCATATCACAAAGAGTCAATGACTATCTCATTTATAAAATGTAAACTAAATTTTTTTTCACAATATTTCTTTTAATCCTTATGGCAAACTTGAGGGAAGCTATCCCCATTTTACAGGTGAAGAAACCAGTCCAAAGTCCTGCTGCTGGAGCAAACATGGGATTTGAACCCAGGCAGCAGTCTGGCCCCACAGTACAATCACTAAATTACCACATTATAAAGCTGCCTCAGACTTGAGTTATTTGTAATATACTGGAACCTCATCTCTTAGACACCACCTCCTCCCCAATTTTAGTAACGGTGTGTCTGTAATGTGGTTACTTGCTTAGTGTAGAGCCTAAATTATCTCTCATGTGCACCTTCTTAATCATAACTATTTTTCTCTTATATGTTATTCAATCTTCTGAAATTCATATTTTTATCACTTCTTGTGTTTCTTCATAGTTTAATGACCCGAATATGCATCCCTAGATGCATATTTTAGGCCACCCCTTTTTTATCATTTACTTTTGTGGAGTCTCCATTATTCTACAAATCCTCCTCTATTTCTTTCTTTTCCTTACAATTAATTTGTTGGGCTGTAGAGTTTTGGCTTTTACAGTTTTCCAACGTCTCTTTGGCTTGTAGAGTTTTCCAACGTCTAGGTTTTGGCGACTGCATGGCTCTTCTCCTCTGTATTCCCTGCAAGTGGATCCAGAAGCAAAGTCGCTTAGATCTGATCACTTTACCAACCCTAGACGGTGTGGTGTTCTTTCATCAGGAGGCACCTCACATCTGCCTGTCTCACTTTTTGTGATGTTAGCATCTGTTGCTGCTTAATGCCTAGATCTGTGTATTTAGGTGGAACTGGAAGAATGACAGTATTTTAAGTTTATCACTTCTTTTCAAGCATTAGATGGAATACTTCTAAAGAGAGCTTTTTTTCTCCTTCCAATAGGTTGTTACCCAGTGGTTCAGTTCATTTAGTAAAGCCAACAGAAGTCTTTTCCCTTTTCCTTTTAATTACAAGTTCTCAAGATAATAAAATTGATCTCCTCCAAAGTAAACAATTAGACTTTTCCCCACAGTATCATGGTGAAATCACTGATTTAGACAGAGTTTTGATCGGTTTTCTATTCACATAGCTCTGGTACGCTTTTATTTTTGGTAGGGATGCTATTTTGCTACTTCCTCTCTTTTTCCGTATAATAACTTTTTTGGGGTTTTGGGCCATGACACTTTCCTATTGTTCATTGTTATGTAAAATCAGTTTTTCTGGATATTTAAGAGGAGGCTAGTTCAGGACAGCTTTCCTTACTTAGTAGAGCTATCCTCTGTTTTATGTAGTTTTCAAAAATATGATGATTTGACTTCTGAGGTTTTCTTGCTCTGGTCTGCTCCCTCACATCCTTCTTGTAAGTCTCTTTTCTTTCCTTCTATAATCTCTGTTCTACTTTTCAGAAATTTAATTCTCATTAATTTCTTCTCAGTGTGGAGTCATGCCCTGGAAGGAAATTTCTGCCAATCTGTTTCAAAAATTTATAGTTAAATGACCGCTCCAAGCTCTTTAGATCTAGCTAGAACCCATGTACACACCCGCTAAAGAATGACTCACGACGCTTTCATTTTCAACTATTCTAAAATTGACACATCATGCCTTTCTGTTGGCTTTTAGATACTACATTAATCCTCATTTCTGTGAAAATATTCATTATATTTATTATACACTATTGCTCCATCTCTAGCATTCACTTTTTAAGATATGATTCAGTTTATTTTCTTTTTATAAATGGTGTTCGTGTCTTAATTTGTTTTCTTCACAATTCATTACAAATATCAACAAATCTTCCATTCCATATTTTGTATCCACAACTTAAAAAAAAAAACTCTAGTTTATTAGTCCTTTACTGTCAATATAAGATCCAAGCAGAAATTCTAGGCACATCCACAGAAGGGGTTTGAACAGTCTTCATTTTATCACATTAACATTTTAAGTTTCAATAGTGGGCTTGAATAATTATTTGCTGAAAAAACATTTGAAATGGATTTGCTGTCTCTGTAATTACACCATACTGACAATTCACTTTTCAGTAATCTCTATCAATTGAATGACAAATTTAAGTTACACAGATAATTAAATGACAAAACTATATAACATGCAATTTAAAACCAAATATTCCATACAATATAATTATAACTTAGAGTAACAAATTAACTCATTTCCTCCAAGGTGTATACATAATGCACTAGGTAATAAGCTCAAAATTAATACTTTCCACCTTGGCCAACTCTTCTTTCTTAAATTTCAATTGTAGGTGGTCTGTTTCCACAGAGAGAATGTAGAAAAGAAAAGCACGTTGGTACCAATCTAACAACAAGAAAAAAATTGAGAAACTACAAAATCGTAACTTTTCATAAACCCATCAGAGACAGGATGCAGAGTAAACAAGCAGTATGAAAACTAAGGAAAGACAAACTTCTCCGAGAGGAGACAGAGAGTAAGCTTTGACTGTACCTTTGGTAGAGTTTAGGAAGAGATTCTGGGTGTCGTACTGGCAAGTAAGAACACAGGTGAAGTGTACAAGTCTTCACTTTGAATGGAATGGAATGGAAATGACTGCAAGAGTATAGAAACCTCAGGAAGAGCAGACACAAGGAGTTTAGACACAACTCTAAAAGTAATTGGGTGTCTAATGGAAATATGGTAGCAATGTAGGTTTACAGAATATGTAAAAGTAAAATGCATGACTGCAATGGCATAAAATAAGAGAGAAAGGAGTTAGAAGATTGTTAGATATGTGCTACTTGATAATATAATTGATATGATATATGGAGTTAGATTATAATTAATTAAAGATTAATACTGTAAAAACAAGGGCAAATGAAAATAAAAATAAAGAAATTGGCCATTATTAGAGGTAGCACAAAATCATAAAATAAACTTAATCACATGTAAGTGGACAAATGGAAAAAAGGAAAAATTGAATGGAGTAGAAAGCAAGTTTTCAGATTGTAGATTTAAGCCTACTTGAATCAAAGATTGCATTAAATAAAAACACTGTAAAGACATCAATTAAAAGATGAAGACTGCCAGAATGGATTAAAAAGAGAGAGAGACAAGTCCCAACTAAATGGTGCTCATGATAAAAGCAGCTTATCAATTTGTCAGTGACTTTCCTGAGATTTACAAAACACTAATTATATACTAAATACTTAAAACTTTGGAAAAAGTAAAGGAAAATCTAGAAAGTATGGTGGTAGTATATTGGCTTTAGTATGATTATTGTGATATTCAGCCTGATACTAGAGTCCAATGTCACCAGTTATCACTCTGATTCCTTTGTTACTCATCCCCCAAATCATCTGGCTTATTTCCACTGATATTCAAATAAATTTTGAATTGTTTTCAATTTCCAAAGCATGTTTTCCATGAAATGTCTTTATATTTCTTTACTCACAAATCTATTGGATTCTTAATCTGATTTGGACATTATGCTGTAAGTGGAATAGCTTAGTTCCTCTTCTCACTTACTAGAAAGCTCTTACTGAATTTCGTATTCTAGCTTAAAATCTATCTCTTTACTCTTTCTTAGTAAATAACTTTTTAACTTCCTGTTTTGAAAATGCTTATTTGTAAATATTTAAAGTTTGTTGAATGTTGCTGTTTGCCTTTGGATTGTAAGCACCTGGTGGATGAAATTGGGTTTTCTAGTTCTTTTTAGCTTTTTTCAAAGTTTTAAGTATTTAATACATAATTGGTGTTTAATAAATCTTAAGAGAGTCACTGATAAATTGATGTAAGTTTTTAGTTACTAAGAAATCAATGACTGCATTTTAGGAAACATTTTTTTGTGGAACATCCCTTCATTCATCATGCTTATTTTTCTCCTGATATTGCAAACTGCAAATGTTTTTCTACTATTAGCAAACATACCTGCACAGAATCCCTCATGAGTTTCCTTTGCTGTGGCCTTTTCCCCAAATCTGCCATTATGCTTGCATTGTGCATTTTAATGCATAATGAAAACCTGCATGCATCGTGAACAGTGGCATAATGTATTATTCAGGGTGATAAGTTATGTTTCATGTAATGTCAGTTCCTCTCTCTGAATTTACTCTGTTCTCAGTAGATGTATTTCAAATTAATAGAGCATTAGTCCCTAATCAAGGAAGTATTTAGGAATACATTTTTAATTAAAGTGAACTATGGGGAGGAATAAATACTGTTAGACTTTTTGTGTTAATTTGACATAATACACGACTTATGAATCTTTGTGTATTATTAAAGATTAGCTCATTGGCATTTCTGTAAGCCCAAAATAAAAATTAAGGCAAATGGAAAGAAGCAGATTTAGTAGAACATTTTTTTAAAAAGCTTAAAATGACAGAGGCTGGGATAAACCAAATCACAGAGTATATACTTTTAAGGACCTAAAGCAATTGCATAAGTAAGCCATCTATGTACAAGCAAAGAGCCCTGTAACACAGATGCATCTCCTGTTTTCAATTACAGAGACTATGTGATCACCCTTTGTGGCATTAGCGTCTTTGCCGTCAGGAAGTTCTTTCACAAGACAGCTTCAGTGAACAATAATGTCAGCCTTTTTGTTTGTGGTTTGTTAAAATATACTCATTTCATTTATAGAGCTCCAAAAAATGCACTTCTCCTTTTAGGTCTGGAATATAAAAGCCCAAGTTCTAGCTCCAAGGATTTCATAACATTTCGACATTAGCAAAAGTTCAGAATATCTGAAAAACAAACAACAGACTCAAATCTGCCAGATCCTACCTGTGTAAAGACACAATCTTATAATCTTGCAAGATGTATGAATTAATAATAGAAATAGTCTACTCTTTTTGTCATTGGAGCTTGTGGTTTTTTTCTTTTCATCGTATTATGATTATAGAAAGAAAATAATTGTTCAACTGGAAAATATTATTGGGATCGAGATTGTTCCCTTGGCACTGATCTTATTAGAAGACAAAGCTATGTAAAACCTGTGATGCACGTACTCTAAGGCATGAATGGTAACTCCCTTAGTAACTATTTCCTGGGTGTACACAGGGTCACTTAAGGCGTGACATGGTGCTCAGCAATTGGAAATTCACCTTCAAAAAGAAAGTGACTCCTTCCCCCCAAAGTAAAACCATTCTCCTTTATGTAGACGCCGATAGAGAGCCTTTGAATGAGGTTCAGATCCAGGAGTCAAAAAGCAAAGAACTACTATTACGCCAGAAGGATGACATACCAGCATGCTCCAATAATAGAGCCAGGATCAAAACCAGGATTAATAAGCAAAGAGTAAGAGCTGCTAGTAATAAGTTCTATAAGGCCTTGAAGCAAAAATGGGAGCTCCTTGCACAGACCTGACTGGGGCACAACTGGAGATAAATTACTTTCTGATTCAGACTGAGGAAGGGGTATCATCCAGGCTCTGTGATGAGGATCCGAAGATGATGACAAAATCTATTCTGTATCTTCTACAACTCGTTTTACACAAGTAGATATATGCTACTTGTAGTTCTCATGACAGAACTTGAGTCCTAGGAGGTTTTACAAAGTTTTTGACATATTCTTAAATAGTTAAAGGCTTGTTTCTATATTATTCTATATAGCGGTCTGGGTGGGCAGATCTCACAATAAATATTCTGGTTATGTAAAAATAAAGTTAGAGAAACAACACCTCATGCCTAATTTGACTTAAAGACACATTTGTTTTTCTTTCTGGTGGGAGAGCTTTCCTCAAATGACCTCAAATAGGACTGCAGCTCAGACTTAGAGAAGCTGAATAAACTTTCCACGATGTCAATTAATAGTTGTGTGTACTTCATGCAAATAGATTTCTTTCTCCAAGCTTCACAAGGCTCAGCCATAAAATGGAAATGGTAGTTCCTCAAAGGAATTTTGTGACAATCAAAGGACACAATGGACATTATTACAACTAGATCAATGCCTAGCACAGTCAACTACTCAAATAGCTGAGTATGAAAAATTGTGCATAATAGATGGCACATTGTTTCTAATGCTATCTTTCACAACTTCCTTCCGAGCACTCATTGTTGTCATTTATATCTACTTGAGTAATTTTTTGTGCGTATGTGAATGAATAATCACTCCTTAGGCTTGTGCTGAAGATGTGATCAACAGAAACAATTTCCTTGAACACTAGCCAAGGAAAACCATTTGTGGCTTTATTACAACAAGAAGCAAATGCCTCTAGAGCTCTATGCGCAGAAGTCGCCGTATTAATTTGAGAAGTCAAAACAAACTACTGTGTACTATGCTTAAACAGAGTTACAAGTGTAAAAATGCTTTCACTTACCAAATTTGGAGAGAAGTTGCTGTTATTGATAAGGAACTTGGAATTATGTCTGTGACTCAATTTCACCATTAAAACCCAGAATGCCCCCTTGGGATTTATTGTTTACATCTGTGCTCTGCAAGAAAAAGCCCACAGTGAGTATAGATCAATCATTCCTTAAAATCTAAATGCTCAAAGAGGAAAGATAAATGTGAAAAAAGCACATATTATTTTGGAAACCATCTCAAGGATAATAAATAATTTAAGACAGTACATTATGTGAACTTATCTTGAGAGTAGCCATTTTTCTGCTTTATCTTGTACCCAAATATTGCTCTGGATACTGGTAACAAGCAAAACCGTATCATAAAGTCCTCACCCTCCACCAAAGACCTCTGCTGTTAAGCCTTTGCTGAACTATGACCTTGGGTCACCTCACCTGCTGTGGATCAGTATTTTCAGTGCAAGCAGCTTTGTTTATTACAAGAAACAAAAGATACAGAAATTACACTGAGCATATGTCAATGTATTATTCCTTTTCTTATAACATCAATATTCTGATGTATTTATATTTATATATTTATTATGCTAAATATAGAAAATATTTTAATTATATACTAAATAAAGTAGTTAATACATTCATGTATTTAATTATATCAACTAGAACATATTTTATATATTTAATCTCTATCTTTTATATGTTTAATATCTATTTTGAGAGGTTCACTATTTTTCCTTTCAGCCTTAGGCATAAGAAAAGACAGAGAGTTTGAAAGCATTTTATTTATACTAGGGTATTAAAAAAGAAATAAAATGTGACTCTAATGACTTTATAGTCAAATATTTAAGTTTCAGCCAAACCACAAGGAAATTGGAGGAAATACGTTTAGGATTTTAAACATGTTATTAAGCTACTCTCAGTGTCCTGTTATATGTGTGTAAATACATAAATATACACATCCACACTGTTAATGTGCCCAAAAGTCTACTAAAATTTAGTGACAAAAGTATTTCAAAATATACATGCAAGTGACCTGGGTTGGCTCAAGGAAGCGGAGGAGCTTAGAAGACGATGTGATTGGGTTAAGGCAGCTATCACCTTAGTTTACCATCATCCTCTAACACGCTGTGCAGGGGACGAGCACAAGGTCGAGGACGCGGTGAGCAGCATCACTCATGCCTCCCTGGTTCATCCTGGGGGTGCACCAGGAATCCCGGGGGCTCAGGGCTGTGCTTGTTACGAGGAATCCATCAGGACGGAGGAATCTCAAACGAGTTCACTTTACTAGCACAGAGGGAATTCTTGCTGTGCCAATGTTACATGCAGTCCCGTTTCACTCCTCGTGTGGATACCTGCCCTCTTGCAGGTTTTAGTGCAGCTGGCCTGGCTGTAGCTCATCCCGACGTAAGAACAAGCAGGATGTTATCTCCTTATGAAATATCGTATTTTTCTTAGATTACTCTTTCCTACAGACTTGTCCCCTCTTTCTCCTTGGAGATATTGAAAAATTCTATATAAAATTTGAAAAAAAACTTAAATTTTTACCCTTAAAATACAATTTATAATGAATCATTATTAGGATAGGCTGCCACTAAAATATTTTCTTTAATAGAAAGATGCTGCAATAGAAAGATGATTGTAAAACAAATTCTAAAATATATTCCTCAGCAGATTAGTCTCTGAAAGTGATTTCAATGGTGAAGATATTAAGAAAATACAAAATGCTGCTGTATATCTTACTTATAAAACTCAAGACTTCTGGCTTCTTCAGAGCTGTTAGCAAGCTAAAAAAAAATCACTCTCATCCTTACAACAACAGAAGGCTGAGGCTGCAGGGCAACCAAATAACTCCAAATCTATGAAAACACTTCCTCCACAGAATAAAGGAGCATGGGTACCTGCTTACCAGGTACCATACAAGTTGGTAAGAAGAAGTCAGCTAAAATTTTAACAAATTGCTAAAGTCTGAGTGTGGACAAACATAAGAATCTAGAACCCCTAGGAGCTAAGCCAGATAATTCACAAGGTCAATTAACTACCGCTCAGGGCTCTTTCCCATGGACCTCACTGGGTGCTCGTAAGAAACATTTGGACAACACAAGAGTCCCGAGAAAGCATCTCTCATGGTACAGGCATCCCTCCTGGGGACAAGAACAGAAGCTGCTGTGGGTAAAGCATAGAGCCCCACCTCAACCCACCCACCTTGCTCCCCTTGAGAACAAGAGCCCTGCCATGCTGGGGGAAAGGAAGCCAACACTGGCACTGGGGGAAGACCAGTGCAGCTGGGGAGAGGGAGCAGAAAGCATCCTCTCTGGGGGTTGGGGGTGGGGGGTTATGGATACACCCTGGACCTAGACAATTAAAGGCTGGGAAAGGAAAAATCACTGAGAATTCTTCACCCTAGAAATGCAGAGACCATTCCTGCTCAAGACTGAGGCCAAATCAGATCAACAGAAATTGCCTCTCCCCTGCACCCACCGTGAGGCCAGTAAGCAGTAAATAATAAGTAACCACAGTCTAGTTTGAAGAGCGGGACAAGAGAGAGGAGACAAAATTCCAAGTAAGGATCTGACACTGAGTGTGGAGCAAACATTGACCAAAATCCTCTGGTAACATAGTTCCCATCCAAAATATAAGTTAAACTAGAGAAATCTGAATCCTGCGGTGCACTGAAGGCTAACATAATAATAATAATACAATCTGAACTCGTTCCAGTTCCTGGCTAGATTGACACAAACCCCACACTAAAGTCCTGGCAGAAGAACAAGCATGCCCATTTCCAGCCATAAAGTTATTTCCTTCTGTGTCTATTGTTTTACACAAAAATGTGAGTGAATCTCAAATGCTTTATGCCAAGTGAAAGAATCTAGATGTAAAAGGCTAGATAATGTATGATTCCATTTACATCATGTCTGGAAAAGGCAACAGTATAGGGAAGGAGAGTAGATCAACGTTTGCTAGAGCCTGAAGTTGGGGGAGAGGTTAATTCCAAAAGGATATGGGTTAATTTGTTATATATCTCGATTACATTGTTTGTTTCACAACTGTATATATTTATCAAAACTTGCAGAATTGGATGCTTAAAAAGGGTGAGTTTTACTGTTTGGATATTATAATCTAAATGAATAAAAATAAATTAATCATGATACATCATAGACTTAAGAACAGAATTTTGCTTTAAGAAATGGAAATATTATAGTAAACATACATGTAATTTATAGATAGATCTCGATTTCAAAATGTCAAAATGAAAAGTACATCTTGGAAATGAAGATGTACTGAGACTTTTCCATTTTGGAGAATCACAAAGCACATTAGTGTGTTATAGACTTGATTGTTTTGAATAATGAAAATCTAAAGAATCTTTGTGTGTGCACAAGTCTTAATTAAAGCAATATCTTTTCTGTGGAACACACACTAAGAAAAGATATCTTACAAGTTCTAGAACCTTGAAGAATTTACTGCTGTGTATTAGCTAAAAAGTATTTTTCAAAGGAGCCATTTTAGAGAAGTAAAACTTACTCATATAATTTGTCACTAAAGAAAACCAATATGAGTCTCCATTTCTCCATTCCTTCAATGGGTAGTTGAGTTAATTGACCAGTAGAAGGTTATTCTCTCATCAATACTACAATAGCTATGTGAAAATTGCTCCCCACTGGAAAAAAAAAAAAAAAGCCCTGTAGCCATATCTCAAGAAGTTGTACTAATAAAAGACTGAGTTGGAAGTCACCCATGATCAATGCCAAGCTGTGCTGGCTATGCAAATCATGAGATCCGCTGAAAAAGAAAATGAGGGGGCCCCCGTCAAAAAGCAGATTAAAAAGTGTCATTTAAAGTACTAAACTATAAAACTGATTTCTTTTTTCCATAGTCCTCTCTCATCATGGTATTTTTTATTTGCTAGTTAATGTCTTCTTCTTCTGCACTGATATTCTCTTGGTGAGTGTGGACCCTCATGTATCTCCCTGGGCTCCGACTCCTGATCCCACATGTGTATTCATGTACTAAGATTTCCCCACAGAGGCTGGGCCACCCTCAAGGAATTGCAACTTTTGTGCCAGGACGCCTTGGTACCCAGTTTGAGAACGAGCAAGTCGCCTGTTCAACGTGCCATCCCGGGTTGGGATGCTGCTAACCCCGGGTGGGGATGGCCACACTGTGCCCACTAGGGGGACTCACACCCAACTTATACTGTAGCCTCCTGCATTGTTCAACAGATTCCTGTGCTCATTCATGGAGATTCTGGTTCACCAAGTCTTTCCCGGGGCCCAGAAATCTGCACGTTTAGGAAACTCTACGGATGGTTTTGACATGCAGCCACATTTAGGAGTAAGACACTACTTATGAATCTGAGGACTAGAGGCTAGTACAAGGGCTGGTTTGGAGAAGGTCTGATTTTTCACATTACATTAAATTGGCACCTGAGATGAGGGTATTTTCTGATTCTTTTTTTAGAAGCAGAATTCAGCTGAGGTCAGCCATTTAAAAAATATAAAAACACCTTACTTCTTATAAGAGACTTACATTTGGAACAAGGGAATAAGGGAGTAATTCAGAATTTATTGTCAGGGGTGTACCTTTAAGATGAAATCACATAAAAGCTCATTAGGAACAAAGTAATCTCATGAAAGAGAACTGTTTGCAAACTTTTACTCTATAACATGGAAGAAGCAGATGGGTCTGTTTACTTGAACTGTTCAAAATAACTTTACATGTTGTTATATCTATATGAAACCAGATTATTTCCAATGTAACCAAAGAAGCAAAACATTGAAAATTTTCACACACTCCTGTTCTAATTATTTCAGCATCATCTGTAGATAAACAGTTTTATAACTTAAAAAATGAAAAAAATTAAATGTTCAAATACTTTTGACAGAGAAAACAATTTCTTAAGTTTTAAAATGTATTTGAAGACAATTAAAATTGTGACAACCTATTAAATTAGTGCTAAGTAACTTGTATACACATATAAATAACATAGTTTTTTCACCAGTCTCTACTTCAACTTTTCTCTCACACAGGTCTCAGGGGCATATATCTAAATAAAAAGGTGATCTTGTGACTACCTTACTATAAATTGTTCAATGGCTTTCTAAAATTTTCAACAGAATTGTCAATTGTTTAGCATGACATAAAGGGAGTTTAATATTTCACTGTTTCATTTCCCCTTATCTCCTTCATCATCCAGTTTGTAAAAAAATAATAAATAGAAACTTCAGCTAAATAGATTTGGGAGACCTGAAGCGGGAGCACTCATGCCCTGTTACCAGAGCAGAGCCCAACAGGGAGAGTCAAGACTCCTCTTCTTTCCTGGCAAGGTCTCAACCAGTGAAAAGCCACAAACACTGCTATGGCCCTCCCCACTTCCTTTCCCTCTCTGTAAAAGCCTTTCTCCTCCTGCTGTGAGAGGACTTGCATGTGGCTTGCCATGGTGGCAGACCCCAAACTGCAATTCTCTGCTGGATCCTAAATAAACCCAGCTTTGCTGGAGAAGTATCTGGCAGTCTTTTTGTTTTAAGTCAACAAGGTTTTTATGCTTTTCAAACTTGCTGGACTGTTTGCTTTCATATAAGTTGTTCTGTGACTTCATCACTAGATAAATGCTTCTTTGTTGTTTGAGGATGGGCTTAAATATTACTTCTTTGGGAGAG
The DNA here is from genome assembly GCF_036321535.1 of Camelus dromedarius. Classification (NCBI taxonomy): domain Eukaryota; kingdom Metazoa; phylum Chordata; class Mammalia; order Artiodactyla; family Camelidae; genus Camelus; species Camelus dromedarius. The sequence goes on along the minus strand of NC_087437.1, from coordinate 87,546,780 downwards.
TCTTCTCTGGCCTGTTATAGACCGCATTAGAGGATTCTTCAAAAAAAAAAAAAAAAAAGAAAAAATGAGACCACGAAAAGGGACAATGATAGTGGAACAGTAGAAAGAACTTGGGATGGGTGTTTGGAACACTTTTTATAATCCTGGTTTTTGTGACTGTCTTTTCTGTGATCTTCAAAGTGCCACTCTTCCTCTCCATCTTGGTTACATCATTGATGAAATGAGGAAGCTAGACCAGATGGCCTGTAAAGTACATTCTAATTCTTATGGCTATCTGCTTCTACAAAGTTAAGAATGAGGAGAAAAAGAAAATGAAGATGGACATGGAATAAGATTGCAAAACACTTCTCAGACTTTGGCCTTTCTCAAGAGACTAGAGATGGAGAAAAGGTAAAGATATGTACAAGGAGTGAGGCTGTGTCGGAAAAAACTGCTGAGAAATTGGAAGCTGTCCAAATAGGAGTATTCCTAGCCTCTCTCATCATAAAATGTTTATAATTTGAAAAAACAAGAGGAAGGAATGGCAGCAGGTATCAGATGGTCTTGAGAGTGAAGGGTAGCGGAGACAGAAAAAATTGGAGATGACTTCAACAGCTGCAGTGTGTTCATTTATCAAGAACTTTCTGAGCATCTACCAAGTAGGACTTTCTGTTCCAGGCAAAGGGGCTACAACAGTGAAGAGAACAGACAAGTCAACCTTGAACACTCCCCTTACAGAGCATCATTAAGATTGGCAAATGGTAGTATTGGTTAAAAAGCATGCATTTCTGGAAGGCCCAATTGGCCAGGATTATAATTATAATTCAACAATGCTTAGTAGCTGGCTACCAGGGAAGAAGAGGCCAGTGGTGCTTCGTAAGGATTTGGTGAAGACACCTTCAGTTCAGAGATGAGGCATCCTAGGATGGTCATGAATTTTGTTTGAAATAGAGTCCTAATTACTTGGAAAGACAAATGAAGTCTGAATATAAGAAGTCATTCCAACTGGGGTCAAGATGAGAGGGAAGAGTGAATATTTTCTAGTTATGATGCTCAGTTTGCAAATGATACAAATTTATGATTTTAAGCAAGCTAAGCATAACAAAAATACATGATGCAGAAGGCAAGAAGCCAGCACTCAAAAAGCAATGATATTATGGCTAAATGAAAATTATTAACTCCAGTTGTACACTTGATTACCCTTGAGCAATTTCAATCGATTTGGGTAAGACTCACATATGAGGAAATCTGAGATTTTATCCTGCATTTTTGGCTCAGTTTGTAGTCCTCACACAGACACTAAAGTGCAAGTCCAGGAATTAGATAACATTGTACGTGCTAGTTCTCGAGCTGTTGGTTTCTTTATATTTATAAAGAATTCTAAATGACAGTTTATTGAGAAAAACAAAGAAAAGTGAATTTGGAAATATAGTAGAAGTGTGCTAACTTAAAAACTAGTAGATGAAGAAATATCTCTAAACATTAAATCTCTTGACTATCAGTTGTTAAGCCATTTGACCTTTTTACATAATTTTGAGAAAAATCAAGTGCAACAAAGCTCCCGGGATTCATCAGTGCATTTAAATGCATGAGTTGACAACTTTGTATGAATTAGTTATTGGATTTTATCCTGAGAGATGGATATTGTCAGGTCACCTAAAACAATGATGATTCACTAGGAGGAAAAGAAAGACAAAAGCAACAATATAACACTTGATCTGTTTTTGCAAAAGGAAATTACTTTTCGTGAAGCCTGACTCAATTATAATACAAAAAAAAAATACCAATGCCATATCCTTTTCACTTATCTAAAAAAAAAATCAATTTACTGTATATTTGTGATTTTATAAATTCTGACTAAAAGTAATTCTCATTCTTCTCATTTTCTTTAAAAGTGTAACCAGATATCAAGCTGAAGCATCAGCCACTTGGTTAAAACTAGGCCAAGTGTTACGATCCACAGGAAGTAATTTGATCATTCCTCCTGAAATGACGGCAGATTTTAATGTATGCAGGACAGCACTGTGGACAGGATATCCTGTACATGTGTATAAATCTTTGCTTTTGTGGAAGCTGGAAAAATGGAGGCAACATCTAATTAGTCCTGACCAGAGTGATTGGTGTACATGATTTGGCATCCAGGCCTGCGTTTGGCTTCATCCAACACCTGAATTGAGTGCACAGCATCTCCTTATGGCAGTGAATCCTGTTGCAACAAAAGTTGTACTTCTGAAAAAGATGAAATTATTTTGGGTTGCACATGATTTCTTAAAGATATTTTGCTAGTAAATTCAATTTTATTCTTAAGGCTATTAAAGATGAAAATAAAATATCTAAAAAATGTGTATCTGTATTTACATACAGCACCTATTTATTAATATCTGTTCTTTACTCCAATGTTAAAAATGTATTTTGATGGTCTGATTATTTCAGGAACTTCCACATACCTGCCTGTGCTCCGTATCACAGCCTGGGGATGAGGAAGCCCTGCGTTGTGCAGCTGCAGATTAATTCTTGGACAGATTTTTCTGCTTCACTACCTCTTTTGTAGGTGCCAAAAATAATTGCTGATTGTGCCAAGTTGTGTCTTTATCACCTGTCAAAGCTCTTGGTGCACTGTCATGTGGCATCTAAGGTAAGTATGCATTTATTCTTGCATTTTTTTTCTAATTGCAGTCTATTCATGCAGCTTTTCTTTCCTTCATTGGCCTTTGTCATCTGTTGTATGAGATGAGATTTAAGTCCATGTGATGTTTCTATGTTGTAATTTGCTTTTCCAAATGTGGCGACTTTTTAAAGTCATCTAAAAATGTGAACTCAGAAAATGAATCTACTTTATTTTCACTGCCACTTAGCTGTCTTTTGCTTTTCAAGCACATCAAACCACAACCAAAACAAAGAATAAAGATGAGAGAAAGACTGAATTCTGAACCAGTTCCAGGGTGTTTTCTGCCCAAAGCTCCAAGAGACAATGTTGAAAACGCCTGTAATTCACATGCTGGAAGGGTTCTGCCTCAATGCAACTGGTAAATATTAAGTATATGCTTTTGTGGATTAAATCTTAGCTCTTGTTCCAACGTGACTTAACAGTCACTTGGATTGGCTTACTCGTTTGTGAAAATATCTAAATAAAACAGCACTATATGCAAGGATTAAAAACCTCAGAATCAGCTGTATTTTTCTTAGTGTCAGATTTAAAGAAGCTTTATTTGCACTTTATATTTGCAGATGTCATGAAAAGGTGTAAGTATATTTTATACTAAAATTTTATAGAAATACATCAGCTTTTTGCAATTATTTTCTGTCTCCACATTACCACAGGTATAATACATGCTGTGGCATCCCAGTCTTCCTATATTGTGGCACATGAGTGTGAGAATTCTGAAGTGAAAATCACTTTTTTACAATAAATGATAGTAACATATATAAGTCATTTGGATTATGCAATTCAAACAGGGATAAAAACAAATAATACACTTACTTAAGCTTCTGCTCTTTTTTCAGGTCATTAACTTTTAATTATCCAAGATGTTCAGTCACTATAAAGGAATTAAACATGTACTATATTTGAGTGATTGGTAATTTCAAAAGTGTTCTTCTGTATTAAAAGTCAGTAGGTGAGATGAGATACCGTCTTTTTTTATACACTTTTATAAAGGGGACTTTTTTTCTGTTATATATGATGAAAGAAAATATTGATAATATTGTTTTTGCTTCTATTTACAAATGTGTCAAATTGATCTACTTTTTTTTTTTTATGAAGAATAGATTTTAAGTATTGCAACCTATGACTGAAATAGCTCAGCAGTCACTCGAAAGGTAGTTTTCTGTTAGAAATGATGAAGCAGAATTGGTACCCATGCTTACCTGGTTTTGATGATACATTTGGAGGGTTTTCTCTACTCACAGCATGGAACAATGACAGGAGTAGAAGACATACACAAGGTCCTACGAGAGGACTGTTCGAGAAGGCGCATGGACCAGGGAGGGATCTCACGTACACCAGGATGTGCCGAAGGCAGGGACATACACCGAAGGCATTTGCTACACTTACTGAGATTAGAATCATGGACTATGAACTACAAAAGTATGAAAAAATACTGCTTTTAAAAACAAAAGGTATACATATATGTATATGCATATATATACATATACACATATTTGTGCACACCCACACAGATATGCGGTTTTGTAAGTTGTTATCATTTTTATATGTAGTATTGATCAAAATGCTTTTCCCCCTCTTTGTTTCCATTGGATCTATTTGAAGCACTTCCATTGCATTTCATAGATTTGTGCTGGTTTTCCATTTGGAAAAGAGAAGAATGGGAGACAAATCCAAATCTGGGAGATGTTCTCCAAGGCATCTAGCTCCAGGCTCTGCATTGGTCTCTTTCATTTGTCACTGTCACCTTGGGGGACGGGAAAGCCTTCACGGTCTCCTTCCTGCCCTTGAGCCCACAGGTTGTTTTAAGGCTTGGACACTAAAACATTTTTTACGTTCAGGTTTGTGGTTTCTTTGGAAATAAAACTCCCTCAAAACTAGGAGATCTTGACGTTATTTCCTGCCATCCAGTTTCATGTGCCAGTAATCACATCCAAGTGTTTTCTAGACGTACAGTTCTCAACTATGATTTCTTTCTTCTATTCTCATTTCTTTCTTTCACTCCTCACTTTCTTCCCCTCTACCCTTCTTTCCTCCTTTATAATAACAGACAATTAGAGGTTTTTGGGAAAAGGAGTCTTGAATGGGAAGGTAACACCCTTAATCCGATCATCTGATCTTTGCTACAAGACTGAGTACTTGGCTCAATTGAGAAATCTCACTGGGCCTGTGGCACTCAAATTATTTTTAGTTTCATCCATTTTTGACCTTGAGCATCTACAAAGCCCTTGATCTCACCATGAGAGCTAGCCAGTCATTGTCTGAGCTCATCTCTATTTTGTAATACCTTGTTAGAGGCAGCTAAGAGCAAATACACATATTCTGACTCTTTCCAGCAACTTCCTCTGAAATCCCAGGTCTGGTTGTCACATGGTCTTACTTGCAAGGTACCTCAGGCCTCCACTTTATGTGCTTCCCACAGCAGAGCCAGGGTCCCTAGTCGAGGGCTTGCTGCATCTGTGTCCTCACCACCTGCTGCTAACACATTAAGTCAATTGTATGCATTTAGGGTTTCGAGTACTGATTTTTTTTTTATGGTTGCTAATACTAGTTGGTAAAATGTCAGCTCAGATGTTTCAGTGAATTGGTAAAATGGAAGTTAATTGTCACGCATATAGTGTTCATTTGATGGCACAAAGGGGCTAGGGGTGTTTTTTCACACGGTTGCTTAGTGACTCAGGCTCCTCCATCTCCTGGAATCTCAGTCTTTTGCTGGATCCTCTGCATCTGGCTGACAGATGGGGAAGTAGGTAAAGAAAATACATGGGGGAGTTTTATGACCCAAACCTAGAAATGATACATACTAAAAATGTTTGCCCATTTCTGTTGGCCAAAACGCAGGCTATACTTCACTGCAAGAAAGAACAAATTTTATGTACAGTTAGTAAGTTTCCACTGCAAGTAAGAATTAACCCTCTATTTTTCTTTATTAGAGTTTGTATTATTTGAAAAACTCTATGTCATAGATTTATGATAAATTATTTTTCTTAAAAAGGCAACGTATTTCCTTGCCTTTACATTTATTTTTCATCATAGCAGTTTCTTAATCACTTAAAGCAGAGGTCAGCAAATTATATGCCATGGGTTAGCTACCTGCTTTTGTAAATAAAGTTTTATTGCATCATAGCCATTTCCATTTTTTCTTTTTTACTTTGTCTATGATTGCTTCTCAACTGTAACAGCAGTATTGAGTAGTTCCAGCAGAGACCTTATGGCTGGTAAGCCTTAAATATTTGCTTTAGGAAAAGCTTGCCCACTCCTGGGCAAAGCTTGATTTAGAGAATGCAAAATCAGGTTTGTATATATCTGCCTAGGACAGTGAATGAATGGTGTTCTCGCCGTAAATGATCTCTTCATTGATCTCAAGCCAACCTCAATAATATTTTATGTAAGGAAGCAAATGATGATTTACTTTCTTTTTAACTTGGCAACATCATTTTCAATACCTGAGCATCCGAGAATTAAATGCTTCATGTAGGAAATAGCATTTAATTATAAAATCAATGTGATTTTGGCAAACTCCCAGACAGGAACCTCATTTCTATATCTTTCCAGTTGATCAAGATGCAGTAAAGCAGAGAGACATTATCCAAATGTACATTACCAAACCTCAAAAGAGAAATAATGATCAATTTTTGGGCAATGGAAACTCTAGAATATTTGCTGTATCAGGGAATGGTCAATGAATTAGGAGATTTTATGGTGGGCAGATGTAATGATAATAACAAGTTTACACAGAACTTTTTTCCCCCTTAGTTCTCAGCATTGTGATGTGTACCTTATACCCACTTTATAATTCCGAACACTGACAGAATAATGCCACCACGCAGGTAAGCTGCTGAATGAGAACTGGGACCAAGGCATCTGACACGAGGTCCCGTATGGTTTCTACTGTGATGCAGCTGTTTTCAGGTTAACTAGTCTGTGGGTTTGGGTTAATTTCCCAAGTAGCCTCAACTCTTCAAAATATTGTTTTACTCTTCGATAAAATGAAAACCTCCTTCACGTTAAGCTAGTTGCTTTACATACATTGTCTTATTTACTCTTTAGCAATATTTAACGTGTGCATTAGTATCATTATTATATGAAAAAAAAAGTTGGATTCAAAGAAGGTAACTTGCCTAAGCTTACACATTAAAAAAGTCCTTACACTTATCAATTTTATCACCTAAAGTTTTTTGCCCTGAGGAGTATTTTGATGGAAACAAAGAGGAAAGTGTGATGGGTAGACTGGGAGGAGACCTATCAAACAGGGCAATTATAGAAAGCCTCTCTGAAAAGTGATATTTATGTTGAGATCTAATGAGAGGAGTTAGTCATAAGAAACTCAAAAAGTCCTTCCACAAGAGAAGTAATACAAGTACAACCACCTTAAAAAGAGAAATAGGTGGTGTTTGTTCTCCATTTTACTGAGCAATATTTTAGTCACTATTTCTCTTTTCAGCTGTTACAGGAATCTACTAGGTTTTTAACTTCAGAAATTGTAGTTTTCAGTATAAAAATACTCATCTGCTTTATTTTCAGATGTCACATCTCTGGTAAAGTTCATCATTTTATCTATTTTTGTAATGGTTTTGAATATTTTAATCAAAGTTGTACTAAAGTTTGTTTCTGGTAACTCCAAAATCTTGATCACTGGAGGTTTATATCTATTGTCTATTTTTTTCTCTTGGTTTCTGATAATTTATTTCTGTCTCTGTCATGCCTGGTAGTTTTTGACTGAGTGCCAATTTTTGTGTGTGAAAAATGGTAAAAACTCTGAATGATGTTATCTTTCTTCAGAGAAGATTTAATATTCATCTGTTAGGCAGGTAACATATGGGCAGGTCACCTCGACCCAATTTGAGACTAAAATTTTTCTAAGCTGGTTTCAGGCTTTCGCAGGGTTGGTCTGCTTCTACTCTGTCCTTCCTCCTATAGCGTAGATTCCCCAGCAGTCTCAATGGGAAGCCTCAGGCTTGCCGGAGCTCCTCCTTTTTTGTGGGCAGACTAGTACTGTCAGATTGTTAAGCACTCTTGAATGTTTCAGCCTTACCAAACATTTTCCTCATAGTTTCTTGATTTTTCATCCCTTCACTTCATTTCTCCATGATTGATTCCATTTTCTCTCAGTTTGGCTCCTCAATTTCCTGCTGTCCTGGTACCCATGACCTCTACTCTTATTCCCATCCCATTTTAGTGAGTTGAGTTGGCCACAAAATCTATGATGTTGTTTCCTGTTCAGTCTATTTATCCTGTCCTGGGAATTACAAATGTCCAAAGTGAAAGAAAAAAATTAATGGTGAACAAAAGCCTTTTTTTTAAATTTTGCATTTTCCTTCCCTTCAGGACTGTGACCCCTCAAATCTTGGTTTCCTTGTCTGCTCCAAGATTCCTTCAAACTGCTGTTTGCTTGTTTCTTTTAATTTTAGCCAGTTTTAAAATTTCTTGGCAAAAGAGTCTGTCTGATACAAGTTAATCTTAGATGGAAACAGAAGACTGGAAGGTGACTCTGGGTTTGAATTTCCATCTACAATGATAAATATGTTTTGTTAGACATTGGAAAAAAATCTCTCAACATAGTTTTTTTTTCCTTGAATGAGGATAATTGTGATAGTTTATGAGATTTTTATGATGAATTAAATAGATATATATGTATGTATATAATATCCATACTTATATACTCTCATAGCAGAACACTTGGCAAATAATAATGAAGCAAGAAATGTTGGTTCTTTCCCTTCCTTCTCTTGTTCTATTATTAAAAGGTCATATTTTTGACTGTTCATTGATCCATATTTACCAGATCAGTGACATTTTCATGATTTATGTAATATGTTTTGAATGATGACAGAAAAGAAATAAATTTGCACAAAGTATAACATGCATGGATATATCCCAAGAAAATACATTTCATCTGCATACAAGGGACCTTCTCAAATATTACATTTCTGTGAATTTTTACTGTAGTGTTTTTATCATGATGTACTTAGAATGATTTAACTTAAAATCAAGTAAATACATGAGAATACATATATTTTAAGATATTCAAATCTTGATGAAGAGAAAAAGATATGCATTGCATTTGTATGTGCTAAAATCTACATAAAATGGATGAGATGATGTAAGCTAGATTTTGTGAAGATACAAATATATTTTAAATGCATTTGTAGTGGTGCTTGCCTAGCAATCCAAAAATATTGCTAATGGTTTTGTTATTCACATGAATGTTAATACTTATTTATATTTAGTGAATCCACAATTTTATTTAATTTTCTGTAAATTCTTGTCAAATACAGAAATCCATAGCAATTGATAATCTCTTTGCTCTTTTTCATTGTGAGTTTCCAAAATACAATGCTGGAGATTTATTTTCATGATAGCTGATTACTTATCACTCTACCTTTCCAGGGCTAGCAGCCTAGCAGATCAATGAGAAACTCATCACCTTGAAAGAGATTAAGTGTTAGGTTTGTTGGAACCGACTGCTTCAGTCAAAAAATGTGTAAAGTTAATCCATTGTTTTCAAAATTCCATCCAAGAATTGAACAATCTGATAGTTATATTCTTCATTTCCTGTTGAGAGAATATGAACTAAATATAAATCCAGAAAATAACTTAATGAAAAGGCACTGAAGAAGCCAGAAGCCACAGAGAAGAAAAGTAGTCCGGAAACAGGTCAAAAGTTCAGCTTTCCTAATAGACAGTGGATATTAAGTAAAGTGATCATTGGAATTGATCAAATTAGGCCAGTCACCCAAGATGTGACCACATCTCCCTGCTCAGCCTCAGGTTAACGTTGCTGAAGATTTAGCGTAACAAGCCAGGAGAAGGGGGTGTTCTGATACGCACATGGGGAAGGTGAATAAACTCAACAGCAGCAGTTTTCAGAATTTTGTATTTCTGAAATGCAAATACAATTCTAAAGAATTCTTGAGGCCAAGACGTTTTTATTTCACCAAAGAGAGAAAGTCTTTCTTTTTTAAGAAAAACATTAAAAGTATTTACAGCCATAATTTATTTCAGAAAATAAGAATTTTTTGGACAAAATGTAAGGCAATCTAAAAAACAGACTATCTTAAGGAAAAATAGTAAAAGTGTCATCAATCACACACACACACGTACATCCATGTTACATTGTCATTTGTATTTCAAGGACCATTGAAACAAAGGCAGAGAACTGCCTCAGTCAGAAGACTAGCTTGACAGATCTGTTATTATAGGACCTTCTTTATAGTCGCCTCTGGGGGTACAGGGTGCTCTCATTGTACTATTTTAATCGTCTTTACTACTATTAAAGTTTTGGTAATATACCTAACATCTTCCAGCTTTTTCACTGAATCCCTTCAAGTTATTATTTCAGTATGAGACTGTGCTTTACTTGTTTTATCTCTGTTTGACATTGAGCATTAATATGTAGTGCTTTAAAATTTTTGAAGGTAAGTGCACATTTAAGAATGAAGAGGAAATGATAAAGTAAGCCCTCTTTTTATCTCCTAAGCTTATAAGCTGGTTTTCCAATCCGCTGATTATCTGAATATGTGGTTGGTCTTATAACCAATTTCTACGATTGTATAGTATAAAAAGTGCTGCCGCAATGCTTACACAAGAAGCCACTGTGTTATAAACATACACCTTGTAGCCTAGGAAATTATTTCACAGAATAACACCCATAAGAAAACATTCATTAGAAAAAGCACTGAATTCTAAATCTGCTTCAATTTGACATTCACTTAGTATCTATAACATGAAGATATTAATTTTTGTTGGTGGTGGTAGTGTGTTAAAATATCGGAATTACTCGCCAACATTTACAAATTGAGAGTTTTCACATAAAATTCCAGATTCTCTTCTTTTGAAAATCCAGTTTACTTCACCTCCCTGTGCCTCAGTCATCTCATCCATAGGATGGGAATGATGATGGCATCCTTCTCACAAATACCACTCGTCTGGGAATAGATGGAGTGTTTTGCATATGGTGTTTGAAGCTTAATGATCAAGCAGTGTATATATATATATATACACTAAGCGATGAGCACAGTCCTGGCACACAATCAACGTTCCACCAGCACTGAAGACCCGCTGTGCCCAGCACCGTGTGTGGACTCAATGTACCATGGCGTCCCTCTTCCCTCTGTTCTCTGTTGCCTGGTCTTTTAGTCTCCGGGCCCCAGCATTTGCTGACTCAGCTGGCAGGGTGGGCAGGGACCGGCCAGTGAGGAAGCCCTGCTGCGTATCTGAGGACAGTATGCACAGAGTTCAGATCTTGTCCTCCTCTGCCCAGGAATGAGGCAGGATTTGCATAGAATATAACAAAAACTGACTAAAAATCATACTAGATTGAAAAAAAACAATAAAGACTATATTTTCTTTATGTAATGTTAATCTTAGAAATCATTTACAAAAAGTGTATGAGTATGTATATTTAAAATATAAAATATTTATATATATTTATATATAATACATAAATGCATAATCACAAATATACAATCATATGTCTGAAACCCAAAATGACCATATTGGGTTTACACTTGGGTTAAAGTAGAAATGATAGAAGAAAATAGAAAGAGAGTATTTCTAAATATTTTTGAATATTATAACATAAAATGTAAGTATTTTTGAACACTAAAACATAAAATGTAAGTATGAGAACAAAGATCCATAAATAGCTGAATCAACTTCCCAAAATAAAAGAAAGTAAAAGGCCAAGGAGTGATTATCCACCTTATCAGATGTTTGTAAAGTACGCTGTGTATCTACTACATTAGAAAACAATGTAATGTTACCCCAGTTACAGACAAATATACCCATGGAGCAAAACAGGGGGTCAGAATGTGAGTGCCCCATAAACAGAGAACCTTTAGGTGCAAATGCCAATCATTTGGGAGCTGACAGAGTGTTCTGCATACAATGTGGGGCAATGCCAACACACTAATTACAGCAAAAGGATGTTCATTTTTGAACAAAACAAATGTAAACTATAATGGATTGAGTAAAAAATAAAGTTATTAAATTAAAAGAAGGGCATGCAGAATATTTTGGTGCCTGTGTGTTAGAGGAAATTTTCTTTAACAAGACAGAACACAAACCATAAAAGAATGGATTTTGTTACATCAGAAGTAGTTTTTACAATATACATCACCAAATACTAACTTTCAATAAATAGCAAAAACTAGGTATTAATGTCTAGAATACAAAAGAAATTTGTAAAACAAACAATAATAAAACCAAAAGACAGGAAACAGAATAGAAATACAATTAAAGGTATGACTGAGCAACATACAGAAGAGAAACAACAGTTAACAGATATCCGGAGATACAGTTATGAGTAAGTGGAGCCACGCAATTAAAACAGTAATGAGGAGCATGTTCTACATCTCAGATTAGCAGAAATCTTCAAGTTGATCAGTACTAATTACTGGCAGGAATACAGCAAAAAGGTTTAATTCTGGTGCAGTATAAACCAGAGTGGTCCATTCTGGAGAAAGTCGTCATACTTGGTGAGATTAGTATTCACATAGTCCAAAACTCAAAAATTTCATTCTGCATAAATTAACTGTCACCAAGTCCATAAGGAAGGTCTTTGTGGCACTGATTGTGGTATCAGGGATGTGAAGACAACTTAGATAGTCATCACTAAGAAAATGAACAGGTACATTTTTGTGGCTCCATGCTATACTGCATACTACAGCAGTGCACATTTCACACCAAGGACAACCATTAAAATAGATACCAAGAGAAGCAAATAAGAGAATAAAATCTCTGCCACATCTTTTATGTGAATTGAAACTTTTCTACACTTCCTACATGGTGTGGTCTGTTTTACAAGGACACACATAGGCCATCGTCTTTGTTATTTGATCTCAGACCCACCCCCTATCCTTTCCCTGCAAGCTGCATTTCTATGGGTCTTTTTGCTAACTGCTGCCTGGTTCGGTTTGACTAATGGAAGCACTGGTTCAAGTCAGAGAGGAAGAGGAAGGAAATCAGGGTATTATTCCTCTCCCTAACCCTCCCTTCTGCTGCTCCCTTTCCCCACCCTCCCTCTGTTCTGTGTGGGCGTTTTTCATCAGTTGCTGTATCTTATTTCTGTGGTTCCCACTGTCACTAAACAGGACCTACTTCTGTGGCCCTAACTCCTTCAAAGCAATTCCTGACTCGGTTCTGTGGGATTTTCCTGCTGTCTGGATTCTGTGGCCACCACTCCTTTCCTAGTCTCATTCCACTCCCACAGAGCTGCAGTCATCTGCTGTCTCCTCTGCTCCTGGGCTCCTCCTGCGAACTTCTGATTTGCTTCACCATCCCCTTTATCTTCTCAATTGCTCTACCACCTGTTTAATTCAGTATGTTGAGTTTCTCACTTGAAATACTAGAATGGTTTCCATTTCTGATTGGAATCTGATATAATATTTACTATTGGGAGTGTTCCCAGGAAACAGGCCCTAAGGCAGACTGGGAGACTGATCTGCTTAATCTTTAACATGGTGATAACCTCCCTGCAGATGGAAACTGAAATAATAGTCATCTGTGACAGGCAGAGGCATTAAATATGCAGTTCCCTGAAGTGAAACTCTGGTTGAAAGGAAGTGTTTGGAGGATTAAGCAATGGTCGCAGTAACCCTCATGATAACAGTGATGGCTACAGGACTACAGGACTGCTGCTTCCTAACTGTGACCAAGGGTTACTGAAAGACAAGGAGAGGCTCAGGGCCGTGTTCCCGTTCCTGCTCTCTATCACAAGATGCTATTCAGAGACTTTAATTATCAGCACATTCCACAGAACAACACAGAGGTCAATTACATTGATGATATTCAGGTTGCTTCTGGGAAGCAGCAAGAAGCAAGCACCTTAGACGCCTTAACGAGACACACAGTGTCAGAGATTGGGAGATGAACACCAAGAACACACTAGACCCTGCCACTTGCATGATGTCTCCACAGGTCTTCCAGGGACACAAGGGATACAGGGTCTTCGGGGCATGTTGAGATAATCCCTCGACACTGAAAGGTCACTTTAGATTTTGGAGGAAAAATATGTCATATTTGGTGTGTTGCTCCAAGGAAGTTACTGAGTCATCACCTAATTCTGTTTGCTTCAGCGTCTGTCATTTGGCTTATCACCCACAGAGCAGTTCCCTTTTGTGAAATTGCCTCCATTGGAAACACTAGATGGCTTCCATTATTAGCCATTGACTTATACAATATGTACCCGAAGATATAATCTATACAAAGTACAGCGAGTTTCTATGTGGGAAATAGAAACTAAAGAGAGTATCGGAGCAGAGGAGAAAAACTATAAAACAGTAAAAAAAGCGGAGCTTAAAGAGAACATACTATAAGTGAAAAGATGTAACTCATTCTGATCAACCTCAATGACAAGTTAAAAATCTACAGACGTGAAACTAAGATTGTGTGACCTATTGCCTTAGTGACAAATGAGGGCCCAAACCCTGACCTCTTGACCTGCGAGCTATTTCAGTGACTCTTGTTACTGTTCCATACTTGCTTTCAGGTTTTAATTTTTATCCTACTTGTGCTGAGAACTTCCTTCAGAGAGAAAAAAAATAAGGATCTGTATGAAAATGCATACTGTGAAGCAACGAGCCTTGAGGGTGGAAACTGGACCTTGGAAGGAGGACAGTTATTATGAGAACACAGTGCTACATTTTTCACCCAAAGCTCTGTGGTTTATTTTTCTGTCTTTGGGAGTTTCACAAACAACTTGTAAAGTTCTAGCCAAACCTTTGAGGTTTGCCTTTCCATAAGTGTATGGAACAAGCCAAAGGCTGCAACCGTCGCCAAACGAAACAATGGAAACCACAAGACCTGCTGGCCTGGCTCCTCTCTCCTCTGCTTGATTCTGAGCCCCTGGAGAGGAAACCACCTGAGTTGCATTTGTGTATGGTTAGCGCTCTTGAGAACTAAGCTTCCAAACTAATGGTTCTTGTGTAACTTGAAATAAAGGGATAAAGTATTGAATCCTAAGGAAGCAGAAACAGTTTTGTTCCTACCATTGCATTGCTGGGGTTTTTTAAAATTTATGTCTTAATTGCTAACATTTTAAAGAAGCCTCTGCATAGGTGCATGTAGCCCAGCTTGCTTCTATTTCCAGGAGTTCTGGAGGGCACAGTGATCCAGGCACCTCCACAGAAAACTCTCTTAATAAATGGAATCCGTTGGGCCCCACCAGCTGGCATAAAATGACTGTTTACTGCTCAAAAACAGAGTGAGTGTGTTTTAAATTCCCTTTGTTACTCACTGGTAAACATCTAGGGTATTATTCAGTAAAAGTTTATTTTTAACTTTTCGCTCCATTTCTACCCTAGATGGGGCTGGGTCATACGCCACATTTGTCTTCCTTGTCCCTAGCCTTTTAGTGCCATGTCCTTTTCCAGTCCTAACCCTTATTACATTGTTGTGCAAATTCCATTTAACTGAGACTTACTAAGAAATATAATATCTGGAGTCTGATTGCTGGAGTTACTTAACCTTTTGGTGCCTCAATTTCATTATCTACTTTGTTTTTCATAGGATTTCTGTGAGACTAAATGAGTGAATACATATAAAATGCTTAAAGCAGTGACGGTTCATTAGAAATGCTCATTAAATATCTGCCACTAAGGCTGTCATCCTTGTCCTTAGTACGTCCTGGTAACACGTTACATGTTGGAATATGGAGAAAATGGGAAACTCTGTGAAGCCTTAAGAAGTATAATTAAAACTTTTAATTGATGGCATTTGATAACAGGTCTGCCTTCTTCTTCAGTGTCCTTTGTGTTTCTATTGAGATCAAATAATAAAGATAAATAAACTCTCAGGCTGATGTTTCCTGCACTTAGCAGAAGAGAGTTCTTGGAGAGCTGGGCAGTTTCACTCACTAACCTATTCGGTTATTAATTATTCTTTCCGCAGTGATTGCTCTGCTATTCCTGTGCATGCTAGGCAGGGTCATTCTAGTTACTGTAACAAATAAAGTTCAAAATTTCAACAGTGAAAGAAAATACAAGTTTAATTCTGGCTCATGCAAGCATTCAATGAGGACACTCCTAGTTGGCATGAAACTTTCCTCAGGTTCAAGGACCCAGGTCCCTTCTGTCTTGGGTCCCACTGCTCCCCAGGGCCTCAAAGTGCCAGGGTTCTCACCTCAAGATGGAGTAGAAAAGGATAGGTATGGTAACATAATTTAATTGCTTTGTTCTGGAAATGACAAATTTCACACTTTTTTTTTTTAACTTGGTAAGACTCTACCCAAATGCAAGAGGAATCGGAAAATAAAAACAGGGCTTGTAGAGCTGCTTACGAAAAACAATTCTATCCTACAGAAGAGGAAGAACAACTTAGTTGCATGGTTAGTCACTTTTTCCACACAAGGATACAAGGATGAATTTAAGACCTTTTCTTATTTATCAAAGGAATACTAGGGGCACAGGCTAGAAACCAAGAGATGAGGTTCTTCATTAAGCCCAGGGAGTCCAAGCAATGCTTAAGAGAGGATGTGGACACCACAGACGCATCATAAGTGAGCACAGTTCACCAACATAAAAGGAAAGATATCATATCCTGAAAAGGGACTATGATTTGGAGAGGTGTTGAGGCCAACTAATTCCAAAAGGCTGGAGCATCAGTGCGGAGAGCTGGCTGAAAGATGAGCAACATGTTCAGTTGGACAATATTTTGTAGGGCACATAAACTAATGTTTAGAAAAATTACCCTGAAAACACATTAAAATACATTTGAAGATACTGGAGGCTCTGAAGCTAGTTGACAGATGAAGAAACAAAGTGGGGGGATGAGGAGATAGTAGATTATGCAAGAAATTCAAAGGAACTTTGGTATTTCACTTCTTACGTGGTTGCCCATTTTTTTTCAGCATGTGATTTCTGCCCTTCTTTGCATGTTTCACAATACAAACAAAAACAAACTGAATTAAAACTTTTACAAGCTTTTGGAAAATTAAGTGTTACCTTTTTTTTTTTTTAATTTATGTTGTGAAACAAGAATAATAATGAGAGTCACATATGCATATAGGGTACTATATTACGTATCCACCATGCTGGACTCGAAGAGACAGACTTAAACACACACACACACACACACACACACACACACACACACACACACATTCTGTTACATGGAGGATAAAGTCAGTTAGGAATTGAGTATAAGTAAAGGAACATTTAGCCTTATGTGTATTTCTTCTGATCACTTACTTCCCTTACATATCCAATAGTTAATGTCCTAGTGATTGTAAATCCACTAGGAGATTTAGCTTACATATCAGTAACCATCATCTGCTCAATATTTTCTGGGAACTTGGCTGCCATTTGGGTTCATCAAATATTTGAGGGTTTTTTTCAAAGACTCTAGGCTGTCCAGTGCCAAGCTATCCTTGGCCCAGCAAAGGGACCCTCAATTCCTAAGTAGTTTCTTTCTAGAGAAATTTAATCTGTATGTTTCTAATCCATTTAAAGTTAGATCATCAAAATATAGTTTTGTAAGAGCTCTCCAAAATCATTGTAAGAGTTTCTTTATTTTTTTCCCCCACTAAATGAAGATGTCTCATATGTTAAACCTCAAGTATGCTGCAAAGCTAGAAACCTCTTAGAAACTGATTTTAAAACTTGGCAGTCTCTATTCTCTTATCCCTAAGGCATATAGTAGGTGCTTTGGAAGTTTCTTTTTTAATATGTTTTTAGAACATTGCTTGGATTTTACAAATGTAGGGCTGAGTTCCTTCCTTTCCACCAAGCCACAGTTCTTCCCTTGGAACTTCTCCTGAATTCAAAGGATGCTATACAGTTGGAGTGTCATGATCCTGCTTCATTAGAAAGAGTTTGAGATGGGTATTTCCAATTTTCTCTTTAAGATAATCTTATGTACTTCTTCAAGCAAGACTGTGTTCAAAATTGCTTCCTGCCACAAGAATTCTAAATTTCATCATAATTTTCCTTGGTGTACTGTTTGCAGTTACAATCAACTCTATTTCAAGACGACTCTTTTGAATTTTCATTTCATATATTTTTCTTTCAGAAGCCTAGAGAAATTAATTGCCCAATCACCCTATATATAAATGTTATATTAATCATCATTAAGTTATTTCATTTGGTGTTAATAATTTCTTATTTTATTAGTACTATTCACAAGTAAAAATAGAAATGAAGCATTTTGTCATTATCTCAAAAGAACTGCATTTTTGCCTAATACTAATTCCATCGACTAACTGAAAAAAATCAATTTCCTTAATATTCAAATACAATTTTAGGCTCTATAATGAATACTAAGATGAATATGATGAAATAGACAATGCTAAACTTACCACTGTCCAAGTGTAGTGTGTTGATGTTGGCTCCATAACACCAACACTTATCCAAGGGAAACCCATAAGTATTTCATATGATAATTACTGACATTGTACTTTTTAGATTATTTAAGATGATTTATGTCTCACAAAAAATTGATATATTTTAATGGAACTTTCAGACAAAAATGATAAAGTAAATGTGGGGGTCAGACAACATTCTTATTGATCGTACTGCCATAATTTCATCTAGTTCCTTAGACACTCCTTTACTCTGATCAGCACTCCTCCCTTTCATCACCATTTCTCTGTCCTCTCCACTGTGGACTGAATCTACTGCTCCTCCCCTGTTAGCCCTTATTTACAGGAAAACATTTACAGTCCACCTTCCAAATCTGCTGAATTAAAACCTCGCATAGGAAGGGCTGACTGTATTCATTGTACTACACCATTTTATATAAGGGACTTGAGCATCTCAGTTTTTGGTATCTGCAGGGGGTCCTAGAATTCCAGTGAATTCTGAGGGACCACTGTACATTGTAGTTTTTTTTTTCACTCATCCAATTCCAAATCCTACAGATACTTCTCTGTTTCTAACATTCGGCAACATTCCATTCCATCATTAGACAGTCTCTTATTAAGTACTCGTCACAGACATTTTTTTTTTCTGTAAAAGTATTTCAATATATCTGTCTCCCCTATACTCCCAACCATCACTTCTCAGTCTCTTATGTTGGTGCCTCCTGTACATGAGTTATCTTAGTTCATTACAACATTATTTTGGCTCTTTATGACAACATAACTGAGCAGGTATTATTCTCACTAGTTTAGAATGGATGACTCTGTAGGTGCTTAAAGATTACACAAATAATAAAAGGCAGGGCTAGGAATTGAATCTGAATCCATAGGCCTCCAAAGTCAGAATTTTCTAATTCATACTCTGCCTTGCCGACTCTGGGACTTGCCTCTCTCCCCGCTGAAGGCATCAGGTCAGCCAGATGCTTTGTTCTTTAGGTCTGCTTCCACCCATGCCTGTTCTGTGTTCTGCCTGTTCAGCCTCTTATGTTTCATCCCTGTACATGCCTAGTTCTAAGTAGTAGCACAGTCTTTCAAGTTCACCACTTTTTCTTTTCTTATTATTGTTTGAAGACTTTGCTGCAAATCACTATAGGAAAGCAAATGGCACAACCATGCTATTGCCACAAAGGTTGAAGAATCGTATCAACTTCTTAATAAATCCAGATAACCTGCTTACTTATAAACTCATGCTCATATTTTAATACCAAGACACTGTAACTCTTATGTTCCTTTATCCAAAGAAGCAAGTTAAACATGTTTATAAATAATTGCATGAAAGCTCTTGTATCTGTTTCCACAAAGCTTTACAACCAAATGCCCTACCCATAGAAATTATGAAGTTTTTGCCATTTGTAATTAACAAAAGTCAAGTGTAATTAATCTTGGCCAACTCTCTCAGCTTTCTTGTATACTTTAGCACTATCACTTTGGAAATCATTGAGGTTTAGGTGTGATTGTAACTAATACATTCCCATACGTGTCTAACACCTCTTCTTAACAGCCTCTGGCTTCCTTATGCACAATCATTCTGGAAAGTGTAGATTTATTCCCTCATGAGCATTTTCAAAAAGGTGCAAACCGAAGTGTAAATGGCATTCATCTCACCAAGTCAATTGGAATGTAGCTGCTGTTAAGGTGGTTAAAAAGGAGAGAGAGAGAGATAATGCCTCTCTCAGAGATAAAAATTTTGAATACAAAATATCTAGGCAGTAACATCAGCTGCAGACTTAGTTCCAGCAGTTTGATTTGCAGCTTTAATTTGAAGACAGTCATGGTTTTAGTGCGAGTTAAAGACAAAGCTTGGAAATCTGAATAAACAATGAGATATGTCTTTCCTCATGTACATAGTGTATTCCGGCTAACAGTGAGCTTCTGCAAAAAAAGGAAGATGGGGCTTCGCTAGGTTGCAAATCTGCTCTGTTCTTTCATGCATGTAAGCGCAATCTAAGACTAGCTGTGAGGGTAATTTCATTTTCAAATAATTTATTCATTAAATAATCTCTTCCACATCTTATTAAAACCCAATAAGCATAAGAAAAAGAAAAAAAAAAACTATGGCTTTTAGAAACTACAATCAATCTTATTGATTTAAAAAGTAAATTGCAACTCCACCCCCTCCCACCCTGCTGGATTGTGATTCTTTAAATGAAAGGACTGGGATTTAAGTATCTTTGTTCTTGTGCTTCTCACAGTAATGGCCCGCAATAGAAATGCAATAAATGTTTGCCGTAATAAACTAAAGACATAAATATTGCTGCTGTTCCGAGATATTATAGAATCACTAAGATGGTAAAAAGATGGAGCCGCTTAATCGTCTACTATCACATGGTTTGAAGTCGGAATTAAACTTTTTTTTTGTTGTTTGTCAGATTTGGATGTTTTAAATGGATAAGCATGGGGTTAATTTTGACAGGTAAGTTTTATAGTTTGGATACACATTAAACATTTGGTTTTAATTGAGGTTTTTTTGCTCAGGCCACCCAAATGCTTCCTTGTAAGAATATGTTTATGTCTGTATGTTTTTTCCCTGTCACCATTTGCTGATGCAGTATTTAATTTCTTTCATTTATGGCCTAAAGTATAATATTCTGCCAAATGAAAGAGTTCACTAAGTATGAAAAAATATATTTTCCAGTTTTCCATTAGGAAATCCAAACCTCCATAGTTCCATTTGGATGCTGCATTTCACTATTTTGTCCCAATTCACTAGTTACAGATGTTTTTAAAAGCACTGGAAGGCATATGACCAAGATCTAACAGGAATATGGAAATTAACCCAGTAGGTAACCCAAATTTTATTTCCCCTTAACGTTCACATTAAACTTATGTGAAACTAAAATAACCAGTAAATCCATTTGATTTAATTTTTTAAAAATGAAAATCACTGTTTTATTGGCTGATTTTTAAGAAAAAGAGACACACGTGCACACACACACACACATACACACTCACACAGAAAAAAAGAGATAGATTTCTTAAAAATTTCTTTCCCAAATTGAGAAGATAGAAGTCCTAAATCTCACCTTTCGTCTGTGGCTGTCTTCATGATTAGGAAAGCAGCTGCAGACTCCAAGAAGCATGCACTCCAAAAATCTGAGGACCAGGTAATAAAACGTCATTCTCTTAGTACAAGAATAAATTCATAGTAAAGAGATTAATAATTCATTATTAATAAACCCAAAGAGACGGTTTGTAACTTTGTTGTAAATCAAGAGGTTTGTGATTTAATTAATCTTAATTTCTTTAAAGAGATATACCCTCTCAGGACCATGGCATTCTGCATGGAATTTTGGGAATATAAAGTCAAAAAAAAAAGTCAGCATTTTTCTAGTACTATTGAAATGGGAATAAGACATTATTTGAGAGCATCAACACTAGAGCCATTAGAAAGTATAGTCTATAGAAAAGCAAAGATGATTTTCCAAGCTCTACCACAGCCTGAAGGAAATATCCCTCAAGACCACACAGATCCCTCCGCCTGGATTGCATGCTCAGCATATATTTTTATAGTAAGAAAAAGATGCCACAGTTTGCAAATATAATCATTCCAGGAATTAGAAAGGAATGTTAAAAAATTCTATTCTATGCGAAAAATTGGTATTCTATTTCATAAACTAAACTTTTGTTAAAGCAAATAATTCTACAAGTATTTATTGAGCTAAGCATATAAAAATGAGTAAGACACAGTCTCTACATTGAAGAAATTCACAGTCTGAAAGGATGGAAGGGAAGGCATATATGCAGCTTTGCCACATGATGCTTGTTCATGTCCTGATGAGTTAACTGCAGACGGGAGAGAACATTGTTTCTGCCTGGGATTGTCCACGGAAGGCTTCCTACAGGAGGTGGCGTTTCTACTTCAATGGGTAGTTTTTCTTCCAGAGTGTATTTAGCATACATTGATTCAGTTGAATTTCATAAGAAGTGGATCATCAAATTAATTGTTTGCTTCTCTCTACCTATGTTTTTCAAAAATAGCACGTTGAAAATGATTAAAGTATGAATACATAATCAAGTCATCTTCGATGGGCGCAAGAAGTGTAACCTAAATCAAACTGAGTGTCTTTGAATTACACTTGATCCAACCTTAGTATTTGACTACAGTCAGGAAAGCAGACAGGACTGCACGTGGGTGTACACACATATGCACACATACAAATTCAAACTGAAAAAACACTGAAAATGAGGTAGACGTTCTTGAAGCTTCATTTGGAGGAGGGGAAATTTAGACTGTGGGTACAACGCACAAACTCTTAAACCCTCCTCTAAATTTTCTCTCTTCCTGAGTGTTCTTCAGCTACTGCATCTTGTCCTTTGTCCTATTTCCTGCATGGTTCCATTTGAGACATCACATCCACAATCCCTCCCCACAATCCTGTAATATATTCAACACCACCATTTAAAAAATCAGTGAAAAAGTGTTTGACAACATTCAAACCTTGCCCTTAATTAAAACTTAGACTACTTTTTGTCAGTCAAGCATGATGTGAAAAGTCTTAATTCATATGTGTAACTCTCAAACGATAATGGAAAACAGTCAGCCTCATTTTTCTCTTCATAAATGTAAACAGGGAATAATGATAACTTTGAAATGCTCATTACATATCAGGAACTGCGGTAAAATATCACTTGTGATTCTCACAACAATACCAGAGTAGGTAAGTTTTTCTTTAACAGATGAGGAAGTTGACACACGTCATTAAGAACATAGATGAGAATTTAAACCAAGTTTGTCTGACTCTAGCATCCTTACTTTTCCCACTACACCACAGTAGTTTCACACAAAGCAGTAGCAGCAGTGTATTTTGAATATGTGAGCACAGGCACTTGAAAATAAACTGGCCAATAACAATATCAACAACAAACTTCGTAAGGCCCCAGAATAAATTTGATCCCCTTTTCCTTTCTCTCCTCCCAACAAAAATGGGTACATTCATCTATATCCTGAATATAGTCAATTGAGGAATATTCCCCAATTCCTGAATGCCAGATGTTCCAAGGCAGCATCCATTGCTTTCACCTGAAAATCTTGGGACTTTGAAGGAGCAGAAATCTTCCTTAAAGTTACCTTTTAAGGAAGAATGAGCTTTGAAGATCTGATTTCTTAAAATGCTGTACCATAAATGGTCTATAATAGACACTCAAAAGAGAAGACTTTAGAAATGAGTCAGTCTATCAGTGGCCAGGGATGGAAAATATTAATGTAGGATATTTGAAGCATAGAAAATGACTAATATTAAATATTTTTAAAAATTAGCAGAGGCACTAAAATACAAAATTTTAATATGACAGAACCCTTTCACAATTACAACATTTCTATGCTGGTGTAGCTACATTTTTGGAGTTCTTCAGTAGACATAGACATTGGTCAGATCAAATGCATATAAAAAATTTTATCCACTGTATCTAGATGCAAACTTTCAAACACCCCATGAGGAACATACACATTTAAGACTTTTTCAACAACCACTAAAGTACCATCAGGAAACTACAAGTATGACAAATGAAACAGGTATTGTGATTTGATCCAGAGTTTCATATATTCCCTCTTAGAAGAATTCCACTAAGAGTCCAAAATAGCCTGGTGTAGATTTTCACATTGAGAAGAGGCAAAGGAGCACCTATAACAACTAAGAAAAATGTTACCTGTCAATGAGCCATTTCCAATCAGAACCTAATCATGTAAGAATACTTAATAGGAATATTTTAAAATAGTGATGTTTTCCAATGCTATCCAGCAAGATATAAAATATTTTTTCTTTACCTCAGAAATGTGTTGTACTGTACAGAAAATTTACTGTTTTAAGGAGAATGATTGATGTGTTGAATTTGAAAAAGTTCACATAACTTAGTAACATAACCTCCTTTTCTGTTATGATTTGAAGCATTTGCAGCTGTAATGGCCTTTGAGTCCCTGGGATAAAGGCCTCAGCCAAAGCCAGGAGTTGCCTATAAAGTTCTCTTTGACAGAAACTGGGATGGAATCCAGGCTCATTTCAGCAATATTTGTGGGGAAGAGGATTGAACTCAATATATTTGACCCAAAAGTGCATTTTTGGGGCTTGCACCATATTTATTAAAGCCTTGTGGCAGACCTAGAAGTTATTAAATGGGTGCGAGCTGGCTTTATAAAGACACAGTTCTAAGCAGCCATAGTTTAATTCGACATACTTTCACCGATCACCTAGCTAGAGCCATGTCCTCGGTGAGGAACTCGTGGTTATAAAGAAGAGGCAACTAGCATCCACAGATTCAGGTAACTCTCAATCTGGTGGAGAAAGAGAGGACATAAATAACTGTAACGCATGGCATAGTATGTAAAGGACTGTAAAACAGGTACACTGTGCAACTGGAAGTTACAGACCCTGATGAAATCAGGACTCCATTCACCGGGAAAGTAGCATTCTGAGTAGGGTGCTAATGAAATGGTACATGACCAGTGTGTATGTGGAGGATGGAGGGAGGGGAGGCAGGATTCCAGCTAAAAATTTAGTAAATTCAGAATACATTCAAGAAACTGAAGTTAGCATTTCAGGAAGCAACATTTTAGCAGGATTCTAAGGTACCTATTTTCGGAAGGCAATAGTTTTACAATATTTTAATTAAGACTTGGCATTCTGGAGGTCAGAAGTTCAAAATGGATCAGCAGAGTTGTATTCCT
This sequence comes from Camelus dromedarius, assembly GCF_036321535.1. NCBI lineage: Eukaryota > Metazoa > Chordata > Mammalia > Artiodactyla > Camelidae > Camelus > Camelus dromedarius. Next base: position 87,522,120 of record NC_087437.1, on the reverse strand, counting down.
TCTAGAGATGCTAGGGAAAATCTACTTCTTTGCCATTTCCAGCTGTTAGAGACCACCTCATTTCTTCATTCATGGCCCCTTCCTCCATCTTCAAGGCCAACAGCACAGCATCTTCAAATCTCTGCTTCTGTCATCACATCTTCTATGATGCTGACACTTTTGTCTCCCTCTTGTAAAGACCTTGTGATTACATAAGTCTTACTTTGATGATTCAGGATACTCTCCCATCTAAAAAATCCTTAACACAATCACATCTGCAGAATCCCCTTTGCCACGTAAGGTAACACATTTATATTTTCTGGGCATTAGGATGTGGACATCTTTAAGGCACAATTGTTCAACCTATTATATCCTGGAAACGTTATCTAATGTCTAAAGTTTAACTTTTTTTCTTACTGTAAAATAGGGCTAATAATAGTTCACATGGTTTTTCTGGAGCTCAAATGAGTAAAAGAATGTAAGACAATTAGCATAGCACTTAATAAAAATTATAATTACCATTTCTATTGCTATTAATAGTGTTATCATTTTTGAGGATTCTGAATAACAGAACTGAAAACAGGTAGAGTTTTACCCATTTTATTTGGCAATATAGACCTGACCCTTTGAGGAGCAAGGTTACACTGTCAGAACTTGATATGTCAATGTTGAGTGTTATGAAGATTTCTATAGAGAGATTAGAGACAAAGGATACTCTCAGGGGTAAGGGATAGTATAAATACTCAGATGGACTGTAGGACAGACTACAAATATTTGCAATGTTTGTAACAGGCGTAGAATGAATATGCTCAAGATTTTCAGAGGGCCTGAAAGTGAATAGGAAAACCATATTATTTTAATAGGAAACTGGGCAAGAACATGATGAAAATTCTCTGAAAAAGGATCACCAAAGACAAATGTTTAAAATATATATTTATAATCCACAGTGACCAAATAAAAATAATTAAAACAATAAAATAATTAACACAGATTTTTAAAGTAGTGTTCCATGTTTCAGGTGTACTTTGACAGAGTATGAACTGACAGCAACCGCCTTATGGGACACTTGATGGATGTATACCAAGAGCATCAATATAGTCACAGTCTTCGGTTAATAGCTGAGGATATTTTGCTGCTGAAAATATTTTTATGCAAAAAAATGTGTTTACCCTTTCTAGGTCTTTTTTGGCTAAAGCAAGAGTACAATATATGTTAAATCTCAAAGTGGATTATGAGACAGACCACCATGTATAAATGTCAAAGTAGGTTCTAAGAATTAGTTAGACATTCACATACATTGGGACCATAAGGAAGTCAGTTTTCGGAGATAGACAGATGAGAAGTTTTCTCTGGAGAGAACCATCCCGTGTTCCTCTCCTTGAACCCACGGAGACTGTTGAAGGGTGGAACCTATCCTTTATTTCAGCTACAAGGGGGACACCAATGGCATCACAGAAAGAGCTTCATCTGGCTTCTGTGTCATTAGTAGAGTACTGCGAATGACTGCGGTCCCGACCCTCTAGAGAATGCAGGATGGATTGGCTATTTCGGTGAAACAGAAAGAGAGGTGCTACTGCCTAAGAACAAGCCTGCAGTGTTAAAATGTGCTCAAGTAAGAAATGCTCGATTTTTTGCTGTGATCCATAAACAGGCCAAGAGTAATAAAGACCTGTTGAGGGTCACACTGGATCCTATCCAGTAGTGCCTCCCCAATGGGTAATAAGACCTCACCTTTTGGAACTTGGAGGGGAGTTGGCCATATTCTTAGGGTACCCAATAAACAAGAGACCACTGGAGTTCCTTGTTTTCTGTTTGGAACTATGGCTGCATCCTAGAGTTGAAGAGAGGAGAAAAGCTTTCCTGATGTGATACCTCAGCTCAAACTTTTCAAGGCCCTGTTGCCTGAAGAAGCCAAGATATGCCAATTATCAGGGAGCGCTGCCTCCACTTTTCTGGGGTGGAGCCAGAGCAGCCTCCCTGGATGCCTGGTATTAGGGTGGTGAGCCTGGAATTAATCCCACCCCTGCACTGCCCACTTCCACCAGCCAAATGTTGGTTACCCCATTTTTGAAGATTGAAGAAACTGTCTTTCTTGTTCAGGGTGGGAAAAGGAGGCATTTAGGGTAGGGGAATCAGCACTGATGTGCCCTGGGACTGCCAATAAATCACTCTCACAGAATCAAGCCTTTCTAAAGAAAGGACCAGGCTCCCCAAACCAGATGTCCCCAGAACAGAAACTAGCCAAAGGCAGTGGGTATAATGGAGAGAGTTTTGGGTTTAGTGAATTAGGAATCTTGGGTTCTGACCCTACTCTGGGGGAAGTTGTACAAGTGTGTCCATTCTCAGAGCATCCTTAAAGGATAAATTGCATAAGCCATATAACTAAATGAAGGTTGAATCATATATGTGTCTATCTCTTACGTATATAAAACAAGTGTATTGCACAATGCCAGACAGGGTAGGTGCTCAATAAACATTCCCTTTGGCTACCCTCTGAAAATAAATAAGTAAGTAAATAAATAAATAGACAACTAAAAGACACATTATTGAAAATACAATGGAAATTTCCCAGTGGTGGCCTCTGGTAAATTTAGAAAAATATTCACAAAAGGGTAGCCTTCAAGTATCCGCCAGATCTTGAGAGTAACAAGCTACGTTTACAAAAATGCCAAGCAAGTGAAAAATGTCTTGTTTTCTTACCTCTTCTTTCTCTTACTGCTTCAACCCCAGAGGATAAATAAACACAAAATAAAACAAATAAACAAACAAGCCAACACAGAAACATATTCAGCAGAATTCATTCAGAGAAGGAGATTCGGAAAAGAAAAAAGCCAACCACCCCCTATTGCTGAAGTCGAGAGCCCACTTATAATGGGCAAGGTCTGAAGTAGCGGGAGAGAATATTTATCTTTGAACAAAATTCAGAGTTTCTGTTATCACCTGAGGCTACATGCATTTCATTACTCAATTGAGAATGCATTTAGCAGTTTAAAGTAGCCATAGGACTTTCTATTACTAAAAAGTGATTGGAAAAGTCGTGAACTTTCACCACTGAGTGGTTTTAGAGAGTGGGAGAAAATATAATTACAGCTGCTTTTAATTACACTCTATGAATATTGGTTGTTTAGCGTACTTGTTATACCTACATATTTACTGAAGCCATCATTAATACTGATAAAAGTTGGGAAATAATCTAAATATTCAACAACAGTAGAAGATATATAAATGATGAGACAATCATAAGTAGAAGTCTATGTGGTTTTTGAAGACTATTACTTTATCATAAAATCTTGGGTAATTATTGCACAATATATATGTTCATTTTAATATAAAATTAATATTGTAAACTATTCACCAGAGACGACTGTGATAATGTTTTCCACTGTTCTGCAGTGGTGTGTCAACTTGGGCCAAAATGAAGAGAACAGACGCTGCCTATTAGGCTTAATACCTAAACAATTCCTCTTTTCATGTCTTAGATGTATGACATTGTGAGGAGGCAAGTACAGAATTATTACAAAAAGTAATAAAATAAAATAGTAATGATTCTGATATTGCAAGTTTTAGATACTTAGTATGTAGTTGAAATAAAAATACAGCCTGTGATATGAAACAGAAACAGTGTCTGTGATCCACTGAACAGTCTCTTTACTGTGTCAGGAAAATACTTGTCCATGGACTTCTTAGAAAAGAAAGATTCATTCTTTCTTTCAACACATTTATTGAGTGCCCATAATGAAGCAATAATCATACCAATTTACAGGAATAAAACAGGTTACCTAGCAGACATGTTTCTTGGTCGAGCAACGGCACTAAACTTCAATCACATAATACAAATGCATGTAAAATTGACACTGTGATGGTATTAAAGAGAGACATGGCTTTAAGAGACCATGTATTAGAAAAAGCTTCCATGAACGAGTGCCAATTCAGCTAGGGTTTAAATTAGAAAAGCAGGGAGAGGAAGAGCATTTTGGACAGAGGAAATTGGATGTGCACAGGCCAAGGGTAGGAAGGAAATTTAAAAGGTTAAGGAGGGTATGTGGCTAGACATTTAACACAAAAGGAAATGTGGTATGAAATATTACCAGAGAGGTAGATAGCAACCAGACCACATAGGACTGAACAGGTCACTTCGGAGTATTTCATTTTGCAGTGTTAAACATGTTAGTTATTTAACATTGCTCTTAGGGTAAATATGATGTTTCAAAAGATAAGGGCGGTGAAGACATGAACTCAGTGTTGACAATTCCTTGGAGAAGTCTGGCAGTAAAAGAAAGAAACTAGGGCAATAGCTGGAAGGTACTGCCAATGTGATGAGAATTATTTTCAGCTGGCAGAGACATCCCCACAACTCCTAGCCAATGGGACTTGTGGCTGAAGATACTTAAATAAAAGCATTTTCATTTTATTTCCCATTTTCACACCCACAAAAATAAGAGCAAAATCATCAAAGCAATACAAGTAGAGAACAATTTTACCTTTAATAAAACAGGTACATCAGAGTGATACTTTGATATTCATCAATGTGCTTTTCATTACTGGTATTCTGTTCTACGCCCATCCTGTCTCCCCATTCTAGGAATTCATGTGAGTCCAGGTATATCAACCCAAGCAAAAGAGGCTGAACAGTAGAAGAACAGAGAAAAGGTGTCATGCTCTTAACATCTGAGCTTCTGAAACTCATAGTAAAGATAAAATTTGAAAGAATTTCATCTGCCAAAGATTTCTGGGGGGAGGAGGTTACAAAATATTTTGAACTATGTAGGACTGAATATCCATAGACTAAATACAGATGTGGGAATAGTGAACACTGACATAGGTGCCAGTTTTCCCACCATGAACTGAATAAGGATCCCATGAGCAGGAGAAGGGAAAGGCTTGGAGATGTGGGTTGTGGGAAGGAACTAGTTCAGGGAGAGGATATGATGAGGGAACTCCCCAAAGGGCTTGGGATAAATCTGAGAGTGGAGGAGACTCATAAGTAGTTCCATGAGAATCCTGATGGCACCCTAATGGCATCAGACTTTTTGATGTTCCTTTGCACCACCAGAGTCTGATAATAGGATAAATTATACATATAGAAGCTTCTGGAGGTATATAGGAGAGGCATTCCTACCAAGAGTTATATATCACTTGACTGTTATGAGAAAGCAGTCACATTTTCTCTTGCCTTGAGAAGGGAAATTTGAGAGAAACTTCCAGAGAGCATGATGGACAGAAGTTGTTCCAAAATTGGCTTGGTCATCAGGTTTTAGCAGTTATCAACGTGGCACTGTGACTAAGGGAAACAGTTAGACACCTCAGACTATACGTTCAAGGCACTGATGGGATTGTTCACCTCAAGGATACCAGAATGAACAAATGCTAAATCATCACCTTTCCAAGACTGAGGGTGGATACATAACCCAGGAGGAAGTTAAATGACATTACAGAAAAAGGAAGGAGGGGGCCAGTGGTAAAACATTGGTTGAGGTCTGAAATGATGAATACACCAAAAGGAAGTAGATTAATTTTTAGAACCACATTTGGACTTTAAATAAAATCTGTTATGGAAAAATACAGCTGTCTTTAGTGTACATCTGAATTTTGTTACTTGTAAAAGATGTGCTCACTCCATAAGTAATTTGCTACAATCCAAAGTTATAAACCACAACGTCTCATGATCCAAAATGATACAGAACATTGAAAGCTGATTCATACTTCCTCAAAACTTGAGTAGAAAAAATAATAATGAAGGTTGCTGTCACAGATGGGATAAAAGCAAGGGGATCTGGCTAAGCTATGAGCCAAAAGAGAAGACAGAGATGTACATTCGGAAAACCAAGTGGTATCATTGAAAAGTGGTGAGGTAGAACTGAAGGATAAATCACATTGACACATCATCGTTAACTGTTTATAAACTAACACTCTAGCTGAGAGAGACTTCTGAAGGCAATGTAAAGGGTAAAGAATGAGGACACGATAATCATGAAATGAGAATCTGACCTACAATATGAATACTGAAAATTGAGTGAAGATATACCCTGGGATAGAGGAAACAGTGTTTTAGTGAAAACCTCCTAGTAACAATCTTATAATAAAACCAAAGTGTGCCAACACATCACCCTGCCTCCCCCACCTGATATTACTTCTTCCTTATTATACCATTATTCAGTAGCTAGGTTACCACATTCAAAATTAAAAGTCAATGAAGGACCCCACATAAAACTTAACTATAGACATTACACCCCTCATTCTCATGTTCCCCAATAGGGGACCTGTGGTTTTGAATATCTGCTGCCAATAAATTACTAAATTCCATCAGAGTTACACATAGTGCATTAAAAGAAAATCACTTTGAACAATGGGAAAGAATTAATTAATCTGTTTTATCTACTCAAAGGCAAAAACTTTGAGCAACTGAACAGATTTTGTCTTACAGAAAATTCAAATTACATAACTTACTGAGTTGCTCTTTACATATTCTCTATTAAAAGCTTATTTTCAATACTATAACTTAGCCAACCTACCCTCTATTAAGTTCTCTAAATACTTAAATACTTAAATTTTGTTTCTAGTTAACACTTTGTGTTCTCACTTTATTTTTATTCTTAATTTGATCGAGTTCTATATTTAAAATATTTTTTGCATTTATGTATTCTTATATAAACATATAAGAATATAATATTCTTATATAAACATATATGAATTCTTATATTCAACTGAAAGCAAAAGAGGATAAACAGTAGAACAACAAAGTGTCAAACTCTTGACATTTGAATTAAAAAATTGTCTTTTGAAACTCATAGTAAAGATGTAATTTGAAAGAATTTTATTTGCCAAAGGCTTTTTTTTACTTGAATGAGGGAGAGCAGAATAATAAAAATAATTTTTACATGCACATTCGAAGATTTATATAAAGATTAAAATAATGCCATGTGATTATCATTGGTGAAATCACAAGACATTTTTCTTCCCTACACTTTTATTATTTAAGTCAATTAGAAGCATGTTTTTTTCATAATGAAAAGAAATTTTATGTTAAAAACAAAGTTTAGATGAGAAGTTTTGGGTCAAAAAGTTTATTTGAAAAGAAGTAATCCCCTAGATCTCAGAGTCTTTAAAGTCTTTTTCTCACTCACACAACTTATCCAACATGCATCAGCAGGCTCTGCTCATTGTTGTCACTCTTGCATCCAGGGTAATAGATACTTTATTTAGAATGCTCCCCATTGTCACAGGAGTAGGAAAGGGGAGACAGGGTGAAACCTGTACTGGCTTGTAAAGTTTCCATCCAGAATTAACATATAACACTTCTCTTCACACCTCATTCATCAAATGAAGTCATATGACATCAGGGAGATGGGAAGCACATTCCTATCATGTGCCTGGAAGTGAATAACACCAAAAATATTTCAAAAGGACTAATGGTGGCCCCAAATGATAGGATTATTTTCACTAGAATGGTGAAAAGGGGTTGCGAAGAAGTATTTCATGCAGAAAAAAATTATATATATACATAAAATATAAATATATAATATATTTATATAATGATTGATATATGAGTAGAGACAATGGAGAGAAAAAACAAGAATAATTCATGATAAACATCAATGCCTCAAGAAAAAAATAAAACCCATGAGAATTTTATAAAAGGTGGTGATAGATTATTTAATGTTAGGCTTGTTGACTTTAGGATAGTAATAATAAATATACAATTAGAAATTCAGCTGTTTCTTAGAAAAGATCTGGAAGCCATTCACTTGGAGATGGTAGCTGAAATTGTGGGGTTAGCTAAGATTTCCAAAACAGAAAGAGCACATAAAAATGGTTGTCAATAGAAGCTTGGAAATTATCATAGAAAGGTAGAGATAAAAATGAATGTGTATGAGTAAGAGGAGGGACATCAAGAGAATTCTAAAATAATTGTGATAGTCTAATGTCAGAAAAGCCGAAAAATCTCTTGGAGAATGATGGAATTCCATCATTGGAATGATACATAATGTGATATACTGTAGGTATAATAAGGAGGAGGGAACTGAAGGAAAGGATTTAGTGTGTTTTAGATCAATAGGAATTTCTGAAAGAGGGCTTCTAGTAGAGTGGGAAGGACATATACCAGAAAACAAAGAGTTAATAAGCAAATTGTCAGTGAAGAAGTAATAGTAGTCCTTGACAACAATTCTTTAAAGGTGGTGATTATGAAAATGAGATTTTTTTAGATGAAGAATCATATAGATGAGGGCAACAATATATTGTCAAAGAAAATCAGTAAAAATGGAACAAGGAACAGTAATGTGTAGATAGAGAGGTAAATAATAGAAATTAATGGAATAATAAAATAAAAATAAAACACACACACATTTTTCAATAAACCATGCCCAAATTTTAATCAATCTCTGGTTGCTATCAAGACTTTATCTAGACTGGTCCTTTTATTAAATATTTGTTGACATGGGTGCTAGTCATATGAGCAAATTATAATACAGCTCTTCTTCAGTCATTCTGTTCTAGCAGTAACTGAGAAAGTTATATTAAAACCTCTGACTATAACTGTGTTTATTTACTTGTTAGTTCTGTGAATTTTTGCTCATATAATTTGAGTTTGTGATATTAAATACACAAAATATTTTTTTCTTAGCAAACTAAACTGTGTTCTCAGCAAACTTACTGTCATATACCAGGATATAGCTTTCTTTTTGTTTACCCCACTTAGGATTTGTCCCACTTTTTGAATCTGTAGCTTGATGTCTTTCATTGTTTTAGAAAATACTTAGCCTTTATTTCTTTAAATAATTTCTGTATTCCACTCTCCTTTTTACTTTTGAGATTCTATTTTCATATAGATTTACTCTCTTCTCTGTGTCTCTTACTTTCTGTTTTGTATTTTCCCTTTATATTTCTCTTTGTTTCATTCTTTTTCTTCCTTTGCATATTTCAGTTTACTAACTTTTTCTTCAGCACTGTTTAATCTACTATTAAGTTCATCCCTTAAGTTCTTTTTTTTTAATTGAAGTATAGTCAGTTTACAATGTTGTGTCAATTTCTGGTGTAGAGCATGATGTTTCAGTTGCACATATACATACATATTTTCATTTTCATCTTCTTTTTCATTACAGGTAACTACAAGATATTGAATATAGTTCCCTGTGCTATCCAGTATAAACTTGTTTATCTATTTTACATATAGTAGTTAGTATCTGCAAATCTCGAACGCCCATTTTGTCCCTTCCCACCTCGCATCCCCTTGGTAACAATGAGTTAGTTTTCTGTTTGTGAGTGTCTGTGAATCTGTTTGTTTTGTAAATAAGCTCATTTGTGTCTTTTTTTTTTTTTTTTTTAGATTCCACATATGATATCATATGATATTTTTCTTTCTCTTTCTGGCTTACTTCACTTAGAATGACGGTCTCCAGATCCATCCATGTTGCTGCAAAGGGCATTATTTTGTTCTTTTTAAAAAAGTATTCCATTGTATAAATATATCACAACTTCTTTATCCAGTCCTCTGTCAATGGACATTTAGGTGGCTTCCATGTCTTGGCTATTATAAATAGTGCTGCTATGAACATTGGGGTGCATGTATCTTTACAAATTAAACTTCCTTCTGGATATATGCCCAGGAGCCATCCCTCAAGGTTTTGACTCTACATCTTTTTCAGTTCTATGATTTCCATTCTTTTGTTTTTATAATTTCCAATTTTCTGCTATAATTTCCAATTTTATTTATCTCCTTGAATATTTCAGCAGTAGATAACACTGTGTCTAATACTGCCATTTTATGTAACTATTTTATGTGTAGTATTTCTCTTGGTTATTTTTTAATGGAGAAAGAATTCAAGGTCTAAAACAATTGAAACTTGAAGCTGAGTTACAATCCTGCAAGGCCATTCTTTCTCAGCTCACTTTTAGAGTATTTCTCTTTTCAGTTCCATCCAAAGCAGGAGGGTTTATTACTCTCTACTTTCTGAACTCTGGTCACCAAACTCCCAAATACTTTTTCTGGAATTCAAAGACATTTTAAGGGAAAATCATCCCTAAATGCTGGGTTCATATCTTTGGTTTTCTGTGTTCCCTTGGATCTTGGTCCTGTTATTTTCCTCTGCCTTTTTAGTTCTCCAGGGACATATTTTTTAAATGTTAAGTTTTCTCAATGTCTTCAGTAAGGTGATCATTTTTAATTAATCTTGTTGGTCAACAAAAGAAGCAGTAGAACCACGCCCCTTTGCTGAATTTTAAAAAGGCATACAGATGTTAGTTATCTGTTAAGTTGTGAAGTATTTTTGAAGCAGAAATTCTAATTTATTCATTTTTATTCCCAGCATTGTTACATAGAAAACAATCAATAAACATTAGCACAGGGAAATTTACACAAAATGTTATGGTAACTAACAGAGAAAAAAATGTGACAATGAGGGTGTATAAGTCCATGTATGACTGAAAAATTGTGCTGAACACTGGAATTTGACACAACATTGTAAAATGATTATAAATCAATAAAAAATGTTAAAAAAACATTTTAGTTTGAATATTAGCTGCTCTCATAATTTCAAGTAACTCCATTTAATAAGTAACTTGCATTTTTAAAAGACACTTCTGCTTACCTGATTCTTGTCTTTCAACTTGTAACCATATGTGACTTGCGTTTCTTTTACTGCCTAGCTACTCCTTCTAGATTTTTTTCTTGCAATTATGCCATCAATTGCTAATCAAATTTATCTTGAACTTCAGGTTTTTGCTTTCAGCTACCCCTACCCTCATTCTGCCTATCCATTGAGTGGCCAATTGTTCAGACTTGTCCTCTTTCTACTTCACAAAATTTAAAAAATCTGATAACTGCACTAAGATGCATTTAAGGTAAGGATTAGAGACAACTGTTGATTTCTATACTATTCCTCTTAAATTTAGTTTCCAATATAACTTGATTGAGGAAAATTTCTAATTAATATAAGCTATTTATTATGTGTTTTAGGTTTTGTTGCTTAGAATATAAGCAGTATGATTGCCGAGACATCTGAAGTCCAATTTGCTTTCTCAAGGCCATTTTTATTTTTCAATTTGCAGGTCATGTCTGAGATTCTGTGAATTTGGGACAGGTTACAACTTGAAATAACAGGCAACACAGTACGATTTAACGTTTCAGAAATAGGGATTTGTTATTACTGTCTTTTTTAACTCGCATGCCTTGTGAAACTTGTTAATGAGAAAGTTAATTGTTTTATTGCTTGTATCCCTGGGGTCTGTGGTCTTTTTCATGTTGTGAGCATAATGGTTTTAAAAATCAATAGTAAGAAACCACTGCAAAGATGTATCAGTGAAAAACTTTTTTCAATCTGAATTTAATGCTATTTTAACTCTGAGTTTATAATATGGTAGAACCATAAAATGTTAACTTGAGAAGGCAAAGAACTGACAAATACATTTTATTATGACAGAAGCCACTGAAGGTTTAGAAGAAAAAGAAATGATTTTTGCCTTAGAATAAATAGCTGCCACATGGTAGTTTACTAGTAGGATACCCTTTTGATCACGATTTATTTTTACTTACACTTTCCTTTATGCCAACCTTTTCCAGAAACATTTTAGAAATACCTCACCATTCAACATGATTATAATAATCAAAATCATCAGTAGCAGCCTGTTACTGCATTAGGCACAGGACACTTGACTAAGTATAGAGAAACATCTTTTGAATGTTCTGGAATAATTAGTTCACCCTACTTAACATTTTACCTTTCATTGACTCAAATGGAAATAAGAAAATAGAAATATACATAATTGGGTAATTCAACAGTTATTTCCAAGCAGTAGGTTAATAAGGTCTATTTTCCAAATTAGCACCTACAATAGATTAAAATGAGCAATGAAAATATTGCATATTTAAGCCCAAATTAATTACCCAATACTTTTCACTGAAAAAGAGAAGTACAGATTCTAATTGTGTATCAACTTAGAAATGTGCTTACTTATGACATTTAGGTAATTTCCTCCTAGGTGTACTTAAATTACTAAGTACTATACATATACACCCAACATGGGAAGAAAAAGTTATTTAGAAATTACTTCACTAGTGCCAAGGAATAATATCCTTACTGGACTTTGGGATTTTCTTCTTCACTGTTAGATGAATAATCTGAAGCTAGAGTAAGAAAGCATTCATTAAATTTACCTGGGAGAAGCAAATGACATATATTTTTTTCCTTTAGTTTTGAAAGCAGTAATAGGTGTGTGGACTACTCTAAAAATCAGTCATTGACCCGAACTAAAATCTCTGCAGTTGATTAGATCAATAGAGTGACACACCAAATCAGCGGTAACTAAAATAAACAGAACTCTGTCAAATAGTTACTTTATTTACATAAATTTGTTCCCTAGCTGTTGCCTTTGGAAATTATTTTACATATCCAGGGAGGAAACTCTATAGACTAGCCTAGATATTTCATTTAAACAAGATGGGAAAGGCAAATTACCTTTCCTCCCACATTAGAGAGAAAAATGATCTTCCTTTCAGGCAACAGTGACCTATCATTTTATTGAGTTGGAGATGTCTTTGTAATCATTCTGTCTCAGCGCACATTTTTTTTTTTTGTAGTTAAATGTCTATAGTGGACATCTGTGATTTAGTAACTGATCCATACCATTTCCAATACTGAGCCTGATAAAAGAAAGCACTGTGCTCAGCTGATAGAACATATCCTTAATTGTCAGAGTGAGCTTTAAAACAACATAAATTATTTATATCTTGTTATAATCCATGTAAATGGGCATGAATTTTACAAAAACAGTCATGGAAAATAAAGGAGGCAGTGGGAGACTAAAAGAGTGGTAGACATTAGAGAATGAAAAAGTAGCACAAAATAGCCTTCCATTTAGAAAGATTCTAATTAATGATTTCTTTTTGATTTATCCTAAATTTGTTTACTTCTAATGAGAGGAAGCTATGAAAGGAATACTTCATAGATATTACAACAAACAGAGGCCTGCAATGTAGAGATCTGTCAGCTGAGATAATGCCATCAATGTGCCCAGAAATTGATGTCAGCATATCTGGGGGCAGATCCAAACATCAGTGCCAGAAGTGGCACAATTATCGTAAAATCAAATGAAAGGGTTCATCACACCCACAAATGGTGACGAGATGCCATCTCCTCTCCTGTTAAATCCCCTCTATCTTGATTATACCTTTGGGGGCAAGTGAATGGAGTTGATCCAGTGAGGGAGGAATATGCAGGACACCTTGAAGCAGGAGATTTTCAGAGTAGTCTAGGTATCTACACATTTGTGATGAGATCATTTTCCACTGAATAAAAAAATCAAAAACATTATTAGGCATGGGAGTACAAAGGAAGATTCTGTTTTATTTGGACTGTTTATTGTTACACAAGAGAAGAACTATGGGAAAAAAATGGGTCCAAATAGGAATACAAAGTGAATCTTAAGTTTCTTGCCCCTTTTTATAACTTAAATAGTTAATAACCTGCCTACCAAAATGGGCCATTGCTTGTAATAAGGTTATAATATAAACTAGATGTACAGAAATAATCATTATAAACATATTATGTTTATTCATGTATCTATATTCTCTATCATTAGCTACCTGAATAATATTTGGCTAACCCTATCACAATCAGGCAATCAGTTCATATTCTTTTTAGCCTTTATTTAAATAGAATTAGTATGACAATAGAATATTTTTATTGAGTTATAATTTTACATACCTTATAAAGCATAAATTTGAATACATAAGTTCCACAAGTTTTGATAAATGTGTAAATCCTCATAACAACTACCTCAATCAAGCTGTTAGATATCATTACCCCACATATTACCCTACTTCCCTCTCCAATAAGTACCTCTATCCTAACTCTGCACACAACTATTTTCATTTCCATCACAGATTTGTTTTTGCAGTTTTAGAACTTTCTATAAAGGGAATGATGCAGTATATACACTTATCTGTATGAGGTCTGCTGTTCAACATAATGTTCTGAGATTTATCCATGACTTGTACATAGCAGTAGGCAATTCTTTCTATTGATGAGTATTGCTAAGAATGATATGAACTTACTATTGATGAGTGTTTTTCTTGCAGAGTATTTTTCTCCAATGGCATTAACTGACAAAGATACCTGAATTCTAGTCTCAACTTTATCACTCATTTGTTTTGCAAATTAGCACATCTCTTTATCAAGCTAGTTCTCATCCTCATGTGTCCAATTAAAGAATAGTACTAGATGACCTCTGAATCTATTTCAAGACATATATTCTGTTTTCTTGCTCATGACTGTCTAGCATTTGAATATTAGTTTGATAAAGAGCTATCTCTAAATTACTAGCAGATTCATTCATCTTAAGTTAATGAGTATTATCTTCAGTTCAATTGCTAGATAAAAAAGGTTATGCTTTCTTCTCTTCCTTAGCTTTTCAATATTACTCTAAAGGGAGTGGACTCTATACTGTGCATTTGATTATAATTCCTAAACTAATGTCTATACTGTGCATTTGATTATAACTCCTAAACTAATCGCTTTGTTGCAGTACTTTTAGCTTTTGCTAAACCAGACTTTGATCAAACTGGAATGTACTTCATCTATCTCTGCCAAAATTCTCAATATCTTTTCAAGATGGTATCAATTGTCACCTTTTCCATAAAACTTTTTCTAATCATCCAAGTCAGGAGTGAGTAAATCTCTTTCACCTTTGAAATTTTATTGTATTTTGTATAATTCTTCCCTTATTTTAATCATTCATTCATTCAAGTACTATTGTAAGTGTCAAGTGTGTGGTAAGTGTAAGGCACACACTAATGAGCCAATTGTATCCACCCTCCTGCGTTTACATTCCATTATGACAATTATGAAGCAGTTATGCTCAGTTATAAACTAGCTAGTACTCTGCAAAAAATTACTGATGTGGTTATGCTGCCGTAACAAGAGGATCTGGTCTCGTCTTAGATGGCTCAGTAGGAGAGCCTATAAGAATGTGATGTTGGAATTGGGGTCTGAGAAGAAGATTTAACCATCTGAAGGTATGTGTATGGGTACTCAGTGTGTGTGTGTATGGGGGGTGTAGGGGTCGGTGATATCTACAGAATGGATTAATTTCCTGGCATGGTGACCTACAGAATTTTGAAAAGCAAGGGTGAGAAAACTGTGAGAGGAGTTAGGAATAGGTAGGCAATACACAATCCTTTAGAATATTACAGGCCCTTTTTAGGGACTTTTAAACAGATTAAATACATGTACTTAGAAGAGAGGTTTGGATTGATGTGCACATTAGGAGCCATTGGCTGATGGATGACAAAGGAAGCCATGCATGTTGATGAGATGCCTGTGGAGAGTGTTAGGAGTAAGAAGAGGTACAAATTCTGAAATTTCCCAAAATAACCTTTTGTGAGTTTAAATGTATTATAGATATTTGTAGAAATCTCATTAGCTGAGATTTTAAGATCATGTGACAGAATTAAAATAACAAAAAGTACGTAGCTTTCCAACTATGCAATATTGGGTTCAGATTAAGGCATTATCCCTTACTGACTATGAGACCCTGGACAATATGCTTAATTCCTATGAAGCTCTGTTTTTCCTTCCTTAAAATGCAGATAATAACAGTGCTACTATGGGAGCCTTAAGAATCAATGGTTCTTGTATAGAACAAAGAGAACAATGCCATGACATCATACATACCAATTTTTGCCTTTCCAATTTTTAAAAACTCATTATGTACAGCATGGTTCTTTAAGGTAACATTCAATAAATTGTGTTGAACAAGTGAGATCTATAATGGAGTAACAGAAGACAAAATCATGAAAAAAGATCCAAGTAAATAAAATGATTATAAAATTACAAAATTAGTATACAGATTCAAGACTTTTAATTTTAATTATAATGTACTATTTATTAACACAACCCCATCCATAGTTAACTGTGTTGGTCAAGATTTATACATCAACCCTGATTCCTCAAGGCCTTGGTCTCTTCTCTTGTTCTTGCTGAGTTACGAACTGTTAAGGTTGTAAGATTTTTACTCTGTTTGCAAACTAATAAGTAAGCCTGCTACAGATTTATACACACACTGACAAAAGAACACACAAACCTGGGTCAGAGACACAGATAATGTGTTACAGCAAAAGGCAGCAGCCAGAGCAACGGCATCCTGCCCTCATCCCCACAGGGCAATCCAGGGAGGCCAGGTGTTTAGCTTCATGTGCAGGAGCTTGCACCACAGGAAAGGAACCCCACAGTTAGAAGATGGGAAGGTTTTATACGTGCTACCACATCTGCCCATCCTCCTCTCCAGACAAATCAATTACCCATGCCTTGGAATGTAACAAAATGTTTCTGGGGTAGGCCAGGTGGCTTACCATCCTAAGATATCCGAGTATCTGTATCGTTAGAGAGACATTAGGTTCCAAGGCATTATTATGACTCAAATGTGCCTTTACACCAAAGGCCCAACCTAGGTGGAAATGGGAGACATCCATGGCTGTCATCAACAGTTCTTTGATCAGTGGGGCCTCAGATACCAACCCCACTCTTATGGTTGGAAAGCTGTGGCTGCCACCGGTCACCTTGCTCTCTCAGTATATCCCTTCTATTTGCCTTCCCAAAGTAGGAGGTTGGCAGTCCTCCTTTGCACCTGCCATGGTGGGTTGATGGCGGCTGCAGAGTCTGCACCTGCTGGACACATGCTGGCTCAGGCCACCTTAGCAATAACACAACTCAGAAATGTGGCAAAATTTTACCCAATGAGGGACAATAGAGAGGTAGTCAGCAGATCAATTTTTCCACTTTATGAATGGACACTTTCTGGAGGCAGGAGTTCCCTTGTGTCCTCTTGGGAGACGTCCTCATTGACTGAATAGCCAGCTGTATTTTTCAGTAATGCAGCATTTTGTATTTGGATTTTCCTTCACTCCTATCTCACTTCCATTATCTGTAATTTTTACCCCCCTCATCCCCTGCCCAATAAAGCATTAATATGTGATCTTTGCCTTGGCCTCTGTTTTCTCAGCAACCAATGGCTAACATATTAACATACTGGAGATTTTGCTGTGTGCATGTGGTATACACATCTTTTTATAGGAAAGGGAAAATGTGTAGAGAAAAAATAAAGGTGAGTACTAATGCAGTCTTTGACACACACATTACCAGTCTTATTTCAACATAAGGATTTTAGTGGTAAGAAATAGTCATTTTAGATAAAAAGATATTTTAGGTAGATAGAGGAGCTAATTTACATCTTAAATCAAATTATATAGGCAACATTCTATTTTGCCTGTTTGCCTGGAGTGTCTCCTCAGTGTGAAAACACTCAAAAAGTTCAAAATGAGCATTTGTGATATTCGGATAGTCTTAATGTTGATCTCTTTCTGAATACCAACTTTGGTGTGGGCACACTTATTCCTGAAACAATTATTAGTTATTATATATATATATGTATATACGTATATATTTATAGTTTTATATATATACACAGAATTTGCTGTCATTTTTCAACTACTGCCCCCTATATATTCCTGTAATTTTAACTACAATGATAGTTAAGTCATTTCCATATACATTAGATTCAGTTGTCTGTTAGTGGGATATAATTAAAGTAAGGCAATATAATATACTTTATTATATGTATTCTATAAATAGGTAATAGGTGACCAGAAAAAAGTTTGAATGGGGACATAAATGATTATGGAACATCTCTGTAAAATTAGATGATCCACTGAAAAAATAAAATCAGCAACAATAACAACATAGTAATCTAAGAAGTAGTAACTATATCTAGGAGCAAGGTAACTTCATGGGTTCAGCAAACTTGCTTTGTTTATCTGTGCTTATTGGAAACAAATCAAATATAATTTCTTTCCAAATATCAATTATTCTTGGACTCTTGCCCAGATTTCTGGGCAGTGGAATATTTGGAATTATGAAGACATGATCTTCCGGCCCTGAATATAAAATGTTTCGCTTAGTCATGGACTTTTTCTCACTCCCATCAAAGGAGCAATTTTTGAAACGGTCTAGATAAAACAGGCATAAACTGATATGTCTTATTCCTTATATGTATCCCTAACGGAGAACTTCCCAGGATAGCCATACCATCTTCATCAAACTGAGACGTGATCAAGAAATAAACTTTTATTGTATTAAACTACAAATGTTGGGTTATTTGCTCCAGCCAGTTTGCTTTATCCTGGTATAAGCAGAGACTCACAGAAAGAAACGGTCAGACTTAAGAGTTATTGTTAAGGAACTATTGCCCAGGTATAGGACAATACATCTGATGGAGTGAACAGAAATGAAGGAGAGAACCCAGACAGCTTCCACGTCTGAAATATCAGTATAATGAGATTCGACAGGGAATTTTTGTTTAAAAAGTATGTCATTTTCTGTCCCTAATATGGAGAAAGTTTTAGAGAGAATCAAAAATTCCCATCTTTGTTGGTGACAACAAATGATCTAGGTGGCGTGATAAATTAGCACAAAAATAGTTAACTGACTTAACTCTGGAATGTATAACTTTTAAAAAAAGCATATCCTGTTTTCTTGGGGAGGGATTAGTCAAATTTTCTATAAATAAAAATATTGCAATCTATGTAGAGAAAACTCAATTTCTATTTCTAAATCATAAAGCATATCGCAGATAATACACACTGAAGTGGAATTTGAGATAATTCTTTGCTTTGTTAAAGAGATCATGTTCTCAGATTGAACAAATTTAGAGTCAGCTTAATCAATAATTTGGGGATAAAGTTTTCTGTCATCTATGGATTTGCTTAACTACAGTATACTAAATGCATTTAGTTTTTCATCTTGTCATCTTGGTTTCAAACCAAATTCATCTACTGTGTCATATTGGGAAACTTATTTGATGTCTCTGAGCTTCAATTTACCCAACTGTAACAGGGATAATACTGTTTAACAAAATGAAAACAGGTATTAGAGTTCTTTGCAGTTAGAAAAAGGAAGTCCATGCATTTGTGTAATACTGATGCAAAATTCAAATGCGTTATGCACATTTTGTTACTTTTATCAATCAGCCTAGTAATATGAATTAAAAGAAAATAAATTTATTTTAGAACCATGTGTTCTTAGTTCTATTCTGGTTCATAATGCTCATATCTTGCTTTTTAAAGTGTCAATAAAACATTTTTATCAATGTGCAATTTATTATCAAATAGTTATATAAATTTACGATCTGAAACATTGTGACATTTGCCTGTTTTGGGTCATGTTTCTCAATATCTGACCAGTTACCACTTGTCAGAAGTTCACAAAGAAGTTATGCAGGGGAGTCTTTCCAGAAAAATGCATCATATTTGTTACTAACTGTGTGATTGCACAACTCTATGAATAAATGTTTATTTCTTGATAATATCAAATATCTATTTCTAGCTCCACTATATGGTGCCCTCATTCTGGAATACAGGCTAATGGAACAGTCTCTATCTGGGATATTGGTAGTATTGTAGCAAACAGATTTAAAAAAAAATACTTAGCAAGCCATGTGCTTGATCTTAGAACTCCTTTCTAGAAGTGACACTCAAATTTCAGTGGATAAAGTACACTCCTGAGTTCAGTGGGATGCAAATATATAAAGTTTCACTAAGAAGCATATTAAACTAGGGGACTTGAATATTCAGCAAGTTAATTCAATCCACCACAGAAACTCGTATATGTTTATGAAGAAAGTTACTTTAGTTATGAAACTGTGACAGAGACAAGGAAGGAATAATGAAGGACTATTAAATACTAATTATGCAATCCTGGCAAATTATTTAACCTCACTGAGCCTCAGTTTATTTATCTGTAACAGGAAATTTTAGTCCCTGGCTTATAGAATCATTATGAAAATAAAATGTGCTAATAAAATTAAACTACATAGCACAATAATTAGAGCTTGGTTAAGACTCAATAAATGTTAGTGCTTATTATTTTTATCTCATTTTAAAATAAAATAACAAAACATACTTAAATTGGAAATCTAAAAAATGTACATAACTCCTCCTTAGTAGGGTATATATATTATCTTTTTCTTCTGCACCATCCATTTTACCTTCTGGTAACTGACTTCCGTTTTTCTCTGGGGAGTGATTGTTCCCTCCCTCTCAGTTCTTGCCTTTGGATGGGCTTGTCCAATTATCCCCTATCCCCCAATAGCTCTAGAAGATAATACACGGTTTGCTGGCCCTGTCATTTTGCTGTCCAAAATGACTGGCTTCACAATGGGCATGTGCACCAAGTCAGGATAATGGGTATCAGTTCCTGGGCTTTATTTGAAGTAATATGACAGGGAAGTAAGTATACTGCTGAAATTAAAGGTAGCAAGATAAAAATCTAGAACTGTGTCCCAGGTTGGGTTACGCAGGAAACGAAGTTTATTGGGGAGAATACCTAGGTCGGTTAAGAAAAGGAAGTGTCTTAGTTTGATCAGGCTTCTATGACCATAAGATTCATAAACTGGGTGACTTATAAACAACAGAAATTTATTCTCACAGTTCTGGAGGTTGGGAAATCCAAGATCGAGGTGCTTACAATTTGATGTCTGCTGAGAGCCTGTTTCCTGGTTTATAGATGGTGTGTTTCTGCTGTGTTCTTACATGTGTAACGGAGCCTCTTTCGTAAGGACACTAATCCCATTCATGAGGGCTCCACCTTCATGATCTAATCATCTCCAAAGCCTTACCTCCTAATACCATCGTCTTGGGAGTTAGGATTTCAGGACATGAATTTGGATAGAACACAAACATTCAGACCACAGCAAAGTAAAGCAAACAGAATTAGGCAGAGAGAGGACTGAGTTGTGATGAGTCACAAGGGCCACATCTGACCCTCCAGAGCTCTGGAACTTGGTGGCTCTTTAGAAATGGCCACTTGAGGCAAGGAGGCAGGGCCACTATACTCCCTGCTGAGCAGTAATTGGCTGCAGGCTGCTTCTGAAGAGAGGCGGTGTCCTTGAAAAGGAGAATCTCCTCAGCTGCGTACAACTCCTGGAAAGGGACTCAGCTGTAATCAAAGGAGGACTAAATGTATCAAGCCTGAAAGGATAATCTAATGCAATAGGTTTTCAAGCTGACCTATGAGTCAAAGTATCATAGGGAAATCTAGAGCTGAGAGATTAAACTGAGCACTGGACAGAGTATTTGTGCCCCTGGATTCAGCCACTCATAAATTACTACCTCCTGAATTTTTTCATGTTATTAATTAAAAAACAAAAAACCAAACAAAAAAAACCCTCTATTTTTTTTTGTACTAACATTTTCTGTCATCATGACCCTATTCTCTTATATTGTCTACTCTTTCTCAAGGATTTATCTCCTTCATTTTTCTACATTCATACTTTTAAGTTACACAAGCAGAAAATCCTAAAGAAAATCAAGTTGAAGAAGAGAAATATCAGGAAACTGGTTTTCTGAAATCTTCTGAAAAAGAGTAACTGACAGATGATAGTGGTTAATGGCTCGAGCAAGGCTGTAAAACTGAAGACTGCCTTTCACAGATGGGCATGGTGAAATCTATTACTCTTAATGAGAGGGAATAAGGAGGTCCAATAAACTTCCTGAAAACAGGATGAATTTAAGATGAGGCATCGATTTGACTGTAAAGGCAAATGTTTCCCCATTCATTTACTAAACAATGCTGCTTCTTTGGGTCTAAAAGAACATTCAAATGATTTGGGCACCCAAGTATTACTTTAAAAAAGAAAAAAAAGTGCTCTAAATTTAGTGCACCTCAGAAAGAAGACTTGATATTTAGAACTGTGTTTCCACTGTGTGCCATGCTTTGCCAGATAAATGAGTTTAGATCTTAGTTATTATAATTGCCTATCAGTATTGAAAACAAGAAAACCACATGAGCAAATAAAATATGTCCTCTACGATGGCCTTGAAAAACCAGAATGAAAGTAATTTTACATTGTTTGTGATCAGTTGATCACTGTTTCATTGCAAAACACTGAGGTAAAGTAAATTGCAACATAAACACTACTTATTTAGAGACGTTTGGCAAAAGCATCATATTAAATCAAATTATGACTTTAGAGGGAATATTCTAGTTTCAGCGATTTTTTTTATTCTACTGATATCACCTATTTCAAGAAGCTGTTAAAACAAAACAGTGATTTACTACACATCAATAAAAATAAAATAAAATTTTAAAAAGTGAACAAATTTGGGACCTGGATAAAAAATGTACATTAATAGCAGGAAGTATCATTATAGGCATTCACTACATTTAGGTTGCTGATCAAGAGTGACTTTCAACGCTGCAAATGTCAATGGTTTTAAAGAAAAGAAGTAAATAGCTAAGTGTTCTGGAGTCCCATACAGCTGGGCTACTTCAGCAGGCTTGCAAGCATGTAGTGTATCTAATATTCCACTTTGGTTAATTGAATGAGATTATTTTCCTAGGTATGAGTTTTCGAGTTATAGTTGGAGAGCTGCATGTGAAAAGTGAAGCTGAGGTGTGCTTTCTTAGCCATATAGTTTAGCTAGGTAAGTATCTGGTTAAATAGAAAAGAATCAAAAAGAAAAAGGTGGGTTAAAACAAAACAGTAACAACAAATAGTAATATAGCAGGTGTGCCAGGAACTGAGCTAAGGACTTAAGAAATATTAACTCATTCAATGCCCATTGCAATTTTAGGAGATGGGTCCTACTATTATCCCCAAATGAAAACGAGGTGTCTTTGCAGAGACAGGTAAAATAACCTGCCTAAGATACCCAGATAACTTGTCAGGAAGAGCCAGAGTTTGAACCCAATGCAGCCTGTACTGAACCCAGTATGGAGCTCAGGGATCTGACCACTATGCTTTGAAAGGCAAGTTTTGTTCTCTTAAATCAAAATGTGAATATTATCTGCCCATTTCTACTCCAACCCCAACCCCAAGTAGAAATTACTGAAAAGAATATAGTTATAGTCTTACTTATTTATAAAAAAGATTCATACATTACACTGAGAACGTCCTCTCTCTACTTGCTTTTCTATTAGGAGCTAAGAAACTTAGAAAGTCTTCTTTCTCACCCCTTGAGTGTATATGGTAAAATTATTTCTATAAAAATGATCAAACACTACATTACAGAGTTATGGATGCAGAGGGTAAATACTCCCTATACAGTCAATTGAAAAGAAAGGTAAAATTTAGAAAAAAAATCAACTCTCCTGGAAATTGAAAAATTTCTCCATAACTATAATTAACTTTTTATAAATTCTTTTCTGCCAGATATAAGGTTTGCTGAGGAACAACGCAGCCTTAGTCAAACAATATTTGCATTTAGTTGAAGAGCATACGATGCTCCTATTTTACTCATGCAGCCATTTGGTATATATTTTTAGATGTCCTAATTATTTAAGGACTCCAATTTGTTATTTTGTTGTCTAGTTCTTTTTTTCTGGAGTTTTTTGTGATACAAAAAGCAATCTAAAATTACGGCTAAGGCAAGGACTCTGTGCTGAATACATCTACTAACTTGCCGCTGCGAACAGGACAGTTAAGCATTGACAGCCTCCAACACAGCCTTTCCCTACCTCGCCATAGAGTTTTCCTTCTTCCAAGTTCAATGCCTCCAATCATCTGTTAATAACAATTCAGTTCATGTGTATAGTGCTTCTTATTTTTGTATTTAAAAAATATCTTTCCTTATTAGCACTCAACTCTGAAATAGTCAACAATTCCAAGGCAAAGAGTGTCCATATTACTAATTAAATTTTCAAATGTTTCCCTCATTTTTATTTTTATTTTATAACATCATGAAACTTTTTATTTAGACAGGTATATCAATATAAATTCACATAATTTTCATCACATAAAATGATTTTATTAGATTTGTTGTCATCTCAAGCTTTTTTATGCATTCTTGCCATAAACACGTTTGTTTTTTTATTGACCAATTATCTTTCTTCTTTTCTATTAATTCTCCTTATAAAGTTCAGTGATAATATATGCCATCTCATATCTGTTCCCCCTCTCTTAAACACATTAACTCACAACACCAAAAATAAACTTTATCTAAGTTTGTCAAAAGATTTATTAAAGAACAGCAATAACCAATTCCTGGACTATCTCTTTTTCACTCACTACTTTCCACTGTCAACCAGAAAAATCCAGAGCTGTCTAGAGTGCTGACGTACTGAGAGCCGATGGACCCCGCGGCAGCGCCCAGGCTGGGAAGTCTGGGAACCTTCTAGGAGTTCCGTCCCAGAGATCACCTGATGATGACTCTCCCTTTCTCTAAGTCTCCCTCTCTTATTCAGATGCTCTGTCTCAAAACCAAAGTTAAAATGAGAGCTCTGTAAGTCTGCCTCTGAACCAGTATCTGAAGTCTTTGATACAGTTTTCCCCAGTGAGAAGGGTGTTGCCTGAAACGTCCAACTAGGGACCGACAATATAAATTATGAACTGTCTAACATACTTTCTAATGTAATGTTTTACAATGATGTGACTCAGAGTAAGGCATTCAGCAGTGACTGATTTTGCAGCTCTCAAGGCTTCCTCTTGCACCTTGGTATAACCTGTAGATATTCTGATTTTCCTGAGAGCTTGCCTGAAGTGACTAGTACACTCTGGACTTAAATAGCAACTGCACAGGATGCTTAACTTTCAGCGCAGTTCCGGAGTTTAACTGTCGTTTACATGATTAGTTAGAGTGACATTCCTGAACAATGAGCTCTCAGGATCATTAAAATTTAATTTTCTTTAGGGATAGAACACAGTTTATTAGCTCTGACCCTTTACACTTAGCCAATTTTTCCATTTAATTTGGCTTAGGGAGTACATAATTCATGTGGCCTTGGTTGTTATAAACTTTTATACTTACAGATGCTACTTGAAATGCATGAATTAGAGTTTCCCGCTTCCTTCACTATTGTTGAGAGTAACATGGACAGGAAGCAGAGGAGAAGGAAAAAGCAAGAGAGAATAGACAATATTATTTTCAGACAAAGAAAAGTTCAGAAAAAGATAGAAAAAAAAGCAGGTGAATTATAAAAATTAAAATAGTATTAATAATTTTATCTTTAGATCTTATACTGCATTTTGTTTCAATTCTTATCTCAGGAACACAGAACACAATACTTTAAACAACAAAAGTCTTTTAAAGCTTTAAAAAAACAATATTGCTATTGTAAAAATTATAGTCTTGAACTACAGTGTTTCATGCAGTAGATACTAGCCACATGTGGCTTCTAAATTTAAATATTAATAAATTAAAATTAAATAAAATCTAGTCTTTAGTTGCAATAGCTACACTTCCAGTGTGTAACAGTCAAATTTTATAGCCAAGTGCTTAATAGTCAAAGCTATCACACTGAACAGCAAAGGAAAGAACATTTACATCAACTATTGAGTAGATAGCACTGGCCTAGAATGCAGGCAAAATACATCCAGTAAACCTGGAAGTTTTATTACATGTGTCTTTCTTTGTATTCTTTGTATTACATGTGTTGGTGCTTTCCCCTTAAGCATAGTTTGTTGCTCACTGGTGGTCTACTATTGGTAGGTCTCAGAGTGACATCTAGTTTTATCTACTGAATTGGTCCAAGGAAGATGCTGCAAAGTTGATCTTCAGAGCAAGCATGATGGAATGGCCAAGCCTTCTGAAAATGCCTGGTTATAGTCCATGCAAATATATGAGGGCAAGACTGAGAAGCAAGATATCTTCTAGGTGGACTGAGGATCAATTCTGAAGACTACGGCACAGGGAAGAAAAGATGGAAGATGACGTATTAGGACTAGATACCCCCAAACTATCCCCAAACACATACATTAAAAGAAATTGAGATTTAGCAGCTTAAATTTGTACTGTTGAACCAAAAGAACTGTGATTAGAACAATACTTCCAAATCTATATAAATGACTTTTAATGTAAGAAGAGTAACAGCTACTGAATTTCTTTAATTCTATTTTATGAAACAGGCAGTAGGATAAGCAGTTAACATGTATTGCATCATTCCTCACAACCACTAATAACTAACTTATTATGCCTTTTTTGGCAGAGAAGGAACTTTAAAATCCGTGATATAAAGTAACTTTCTCAAAATCCCACTCAATAAATACCAAAATTAATGACTGAAATTCAGGCTTATTGGCTCTCAAATCCTTGAATTTGACACTATACATAATATGCTTTCAGGGTACAAAAGAAATTCCTTCATACCCTTCAGGTATGAAGGTATCAAATCATTCATGTGATTTAAAATCCATAAAATATCCAACTTCTGGATCCTGACACTGGCTTAATTCCATGTGTCCCATGGATTCATGAATGCCCATCCTTGATAAAAGTCAAGAGTCCTTTGAGAACCTGGGTTGACTAGTGTGCATAAGGTGGAAATGTGGAAATGATGCTTCCTGGACCCCACACCTCATTTGTACTTCCAGATCTTTTGGAGCTCCAACATTCAAAGTACAGAGGCTTTTACCATCTAATGATTTTGCAATGTGGAGACTAAGAAAGTAAGAATAGTGCAGGAAAATTTGGATGCAAGGCTTTCTTATCCCTAACAAAACAAAAACTGGAGATAATACCTTAATTATTAGAATATTTTACACTCTAAAGGGAACTTTCAGTCTTTTGTGAGAGCAGTATCTTGACAGAATGGAAACTTCTGGCAGAATGTATTTTCTATTATGTATTTTCAACAGATTTTTTTCTTCTATTTTAAAATGAACTGAATTTTTGATAACTCATTTTCCCCAAAGATTCATCTTAAAAATGAACTTTTAAGATGAATAAAAAAGTTTCTTAAAAAATGACATTGAACATTCATGCCTCATTTTCCCCCTATTTTTCTTCATTTGAAATAGGTGCCTCGAAAGAATAAAAAATATAAAAATGTGAAAAACATAAAAATATAAACATTCAGTGTTTGTCACCTTCTGAAAGGCAACAGTCCTGGAGATAACAAAAGTAGGTATTTATCATTATTTATCACTTTGTCTTTTTAGCAGAGAGTTTCATGCATGGTCAGGGGATGAAAGGATGAGTCTCCTTTTTTTTTTTTTTTTTTTTTTTTTTTTTAATGTGGTGAATAGGAAGGAAATCAAAAAAGCCCTGAGAGCTTCCTGGGAGCAGGGTTATCAGAAAAAAAAGCCCCAGGAGTTAGAAGCCCTGATTTCTGATTTGATTTTACTGATTAGCTGTGTGAGTATGGATAAGTTTCTCTGCATCTTGGAGGTTTAATTCCCCCAATTGTAAAATGAACAGTCGAGAACAGATGCTTCCTAAGGTTCTCTGACTATTGCATTCTGAAGAGTAAAATGAACAAGAGAAAAATACCAGCTGGTAAAGTACATGAGGCTGTCACCGAAGAATGCTATAGCATTTTCAACTTAGCAAAACAGGGTTTTATTGATACGGGAATGAAGCCTGGGAAAAGTTCCATCAATACAAACTGATTAAAGATATTAAAGCTAGGAGCATACAATGAACTGTACTTGTCCAGCAAAAGAGAACTAGTTACATCATGTGGCACAGAATTCTGTCTCTGGTAGGATAATAAACTTCTCTGTTTTTGCTATCTAATATAGAAAAGGGGACTGAGAATTTAAGTAAATAAAGCTGGAATTAAGCAAATGCATGTCCAGAGGCAGAAGGAGATTAAGGATTCTTTTTCATCAATATTTAATTTACTAAGACATTCTTTAGTTTAAGTAAGTTTCTTATGCTGCTTGACAGCTTGGTTGACTCTACAGTGAAAGGAGCCAAAATGATTTCTAAAATAACCATGCTTAGCTACAGCATCTCATCAAGGTTTTGCCAACATACTTTGTGCGACGTGGGTAAAGATATAGCCCTCTGCGCAGATCGTGAACTTAAATAATGACAAAAAAATCATTGACTTCAAAGTCCGTGCTGTGTGTGTGACTCAGCCTGTAGTGTCACAGTTAGCCAGCACTGCAATTTTTTTTTATTACAGATATTTCTTTGGGTTCAGTTTAGGAAGAGATTTAATTCAAGCTGAAGAAATCTGGAGTCCTTTCCCATCATAAAATCTAACATTGAAAATAGCCTTCAGACACAGAATTGCTAACATCGAGACACAACATAATTATCATTTCTCCTACTCTTACTGTTGAGCCCACCTGCTTCCAAAGAAAATGAAATGATGTGATCCGACGGGGAAAACAAAGCAGAATGAATCACTTATCTTTCCAATTTTACAGGAATATCCTAATTTGTATACACTCTATATTTTCTCTTGTACAGGTTGCTGTTAGCCTACTCTGGTACCTTATATACCTGGATGAGCTGACTTAGCCCCATACGCCACCCCCCACCTTTGATCTTGAAGCTCTTTCTTCTCCTCAGGAGCATCTCATTCATTTTACACAGGGAAAGTTAAATTTAGCAAAAGGAGTCTTTCAGAGCAGAGTGCTTGCTGATCTGGGAGCCTGTCAAGGTGATTCTATGCCAACTTGGACCTGCCAGGAGTTGAAGCTTCCAACCTTGCCAAATGTTGTGCTTATTTTGTGACAAAGATGAAAGTCACAGTTGGATTTAAAAGGAGGCCATCCACTTTATTTTATTCTTGTCTCAACTCTCTAAATCTATGTCTCCATGACTGAAGGCTTTATAAATAAACAGGTGTCCACATGTCCCAGTGTGAATTAAAATTTTATGGAGTTGGAGAAGGAGTTGATTTATTTAAAAAAGAAAAGTTATTGTAATACTTTTCTTTGGTATGTAGAAATAATAATTGTTCTATAATTTGTTTCCATGTGTATATTAGTAGCCATACTTACTTAATAGCTCCATGGGATTTAGGGTAGGAGTGTTAAATAAAAGAATATGGATTTGACATATGTCTTGGGAGCTAGACAAACTCTGGTCAATGTAAGAACTCTTTATAGACTGGTAAATTTTTAGTAAGTACTAAAGAGAGGTCATCTCACATGTATATGGTTTTATGTACAAGATCTATACACTAAAATAGATACGTAAACTCAGGTATGCTCAGCTAGAAGTGCTTTGCTATTTCTTTCTAACATACCTAAAAATGTATTTTTCTCCTGCTGCTGTATAGTGAGTAAAATAAATATTCCCAACATTTATTATGAATGATACCTAATATATTAATGCACACACACATGCACACAAACATTTATGCAAAAGCACATTTTCTTCTAATTAACTAATTTCCCCAAACACCTAAGAATTCACTATTTGAACATCAGGCAGCTAAGGTACCTGCCTTTACAACTGCACAATAATTTAAGCATTGAGAGGTGCATTCAGGGGGGTTACACTGTTTTTACTATTAAATACAGGCACTGGCAATGATGTAGTATTTACTGTAAAGTAAATTTTAAGAGTTTTGATACACATATTTCTATATATATAATAATATTAATACAGCAGAGAAAATGTCCTAACTTGAACTGTCTTAGTAGTTATACTCTTTGACACATTTCAGGACCCTTTATTAACCATATATATGTGCTCATTTCCCAGTGTGTTCTTCTCATATACAGTACGCATAAACTTATAATGTAGCTACTTCAGGAAATATGCACAAGTAGGCCTCTTTGTCATACATATCATTTATTTTGCAGGCATGCATATTCCCTAGTTGGAGATTTAGGAATTTTGCAATGGGATGATCAATTATTTAATTTAAATATATAAATTATTCAATTGCAAATACAATCACAGCAGGATGCCAAAATACTTCACAACCAGAAGCCAGTAGAAATCAACGTTCCTGTTTTTTGAAAATATCTCAATGGCTTGTCTAATACAACTTTCATTATTTTAACATCTTAATTATTTAAATGAATGAATGAATGAATCTAATGCCACTGTATTGCAATTTCACCCTATATGTACCAAGCAACTTTGCTCACAGATCTCCTAGCAGCTGGATTACATAGGATGGCCTCACTCACTTGTGTAGCACTTAGAGCTATGGGTCTGGGGTAACTGGGGTCCCAAGGCCACCATCTCTCATTCTACAGTTGGCTATCTCAGGTATTTCACACGATGCTCACAGGATTCTAGTAGCAGCAAGGATATCTGTACCTTTCAAGCCCCTGAAAGGTGTCACATTTGCTACAGTCTCACTGGCTAAAGCAAGTCCCATATCCATGCCTGGACTCAGAGTGGGAGGGCCCTACAGTGGGCATAGATGCAGGGACAAGAGAGAAGGGTGTGGTCTTTTTTTTGAACGATACCACAAAGATCATTCCTTAAGATTTGCATTCTTCTGAAGGGACTTTCTTTATTAAATCTCCATATTTTGAAGAAGAGAAAAATGAGCATAAGCGGTAGCTTGATTGATATAACCAAAATATAATGTAAAGAAACAATTCGTAAAGAAAAATGTCAGGGATGAGGTAGAGAAGGGCAAAGCAGTGTGAGGGCTCTTAGGATGACTGGGTTCCTTGAATGTATTCATTGTATTTTATATGCTTTCTACTATAGCTGCGAAGACCAACATCTTTTTCTTACTCATACTGTCCAGATACAGTATTTTCCAAATGTGGTCCCTGGACCAACTGCAATGGTCCTGCAATGGTGCCACGTGAAATGGTTGTGACAAATGCAGCTTCCCAAGTCCCACTCAGAATTCTGACTCAGAAAAACAGATGGTAATACTGCGATCTGTAACAAGCATCCCACATTATTCTATGAACAAGAAACATAGCTCCATAAAGCAAGAATTCTCAAAACCTAAGGTCAGCACTGAGGGTTCCTATGTACTAAGTGTTAGCTTAATAATTAAAAGGGCTAATTTTCTTTCCATGAAGAAAATCTTTCTTTCTATTCCTGGGTGAGTTAGATACCAAAAACTATTTGTATTTACTCATTTTTTTCTTTTAAACATTACAAGGTATTTCTTTTCCTTCTAGATGCTCAGCTGTATAATGAATCCCCTCAGAGAAAAAAACTGAAATATCATTTTCACTTCAAAATCACTTTTCAACCTTAAAATTCATACTTTTACAAAATAAAAACACTTTTGAATATCCACATTGAGAAGGACTATGAAAATGAAATCAATAAATTATCACAATATCCTAATACTAAAAGCATCTGCTATTTGTAGTTTATAACTTTCAGGGTTACTTTTCACAAAGGTCAAAAGTGATGACATATTTTCAAATTCACCTCTTTTTTTCAGGAGAATTTTTCAAAAATTTGTAGCCCACCACTTTTATATTATGGATAAAAAAACAAATACAAGTAGGTTTTATAAGCATGATGCATGGAGCAGATAACTGTGTTGAAAATAGAAGTCAGATCTTGTGGACTTCCCAGAGAGGATTCTTTCAGCAACACATTACAAGGCACTAAACTAGGTATGGAAATGATCTGAGAAGTCTTCCTTCCTAAGGCTATCCATATGTTAGGGTAGGCTTGGATCCAGTCCTGCCTAGAAATTGGGGAACTAACTAATGATTCCTGGGGTATTTTTCCTGCTGACAATTTTATTTCACTATAAGTCTTTCAAGATACACAGTCCCCTAAACAGGTTTGAACAATTAAACATTCATTTGTTACAGAAACAGACAGTGCACCCTCACTATCATAACTTTCAAAAATAAAAGCTTTCCTGTCACCTTATTTACTTATCTAAATGTGAGACTGTCAGTGTTGAGGTTTCTCAAGTTGAAATGTAGGAGTGCCTGAGCTCTCATCAGAGTGGGGAGAAGGCAAGAACAGATTGTTTTTAACATCAGGCAAGAGTGTTATCTTGGACTGTCTGCTCAGCCTGAGGTGCTTTGACACTTCTTTCTAACACACCTAAAAATACTTCTTTTTTCTCCTGCTACTGAATCACAAGCATTAAGTCAACTGAAGAGGCACATAATCTATCTTCTGAATATATCAATGAGCAGTATCCTCAAAGACCTAACAACACTGCCTTTATTGAGAAAGAATAAATGATTTACAAAGAAATTAAGAAATGTTTTCCTTAAATCATATGCACAAAAAGTTGAAAACAGAAGCACGCATATCTCTTTACAAAAAAGTGCATAGGAATTATGACCACAATTTTATCTATATACATATTGAAAAAACAAATAAAATATGTTTGACTCTTGGGAGAATCAACTATGAATATGTTAAAAAATGACTGTATTTTGAGGACATTAATCATTTACCAAAAATAAGTAGCTAAATAAGTCTACATTTTAAGCATCAAAAGACACATACACATTGTGAACGTTTTCATTCATTTACTTATTCATTAAAATGCAATTACTGAGCATTTATACCATGGAAGTGCTGAGAACACAGAGCCCATATCCCTATCAAGTGGGAGAGGCACATATATTAATGTGATTAAAATACAAAGGAAAATACAGAGAGGGATGACATCAAATACCATAGCTACACAGTCTGAGGATCAAGGAGAACTTTAGAGAGAAAGGGATTTGAGCTCAGATCATTTTGCTCTCTTGTTTGAGGTCCTACCTATGTTCCTATAGCAAATCATGTTGTACACATCAGCCATAAAACTTGATGAATTGTTTTCTGTTGATCTGACTTCTAGATTTGAAAAAGGAGTTTCATAGGGAGAACGGACTATGCATTGTTAGTCTTTTTAACTTCAGCACATGAAATTTAGGAAGCCTTCAATAAATAAATGACTGTCGAATGAATGCCTTAAATTGATACTTGCATAATATATCTGAATATTCATATTTTTAATCTCGGCAAATATACATTTATAGATACAACTATTTTATCAACTGGCACCAAAGTTCTTCATAGGGAGGGAATGTTGTTGAGGAAATTAAGCTCCTTTGATGTGGAAAATGAGACCCTGAGGCGGCACTGTGAAAATAAACAGCAAAATATAACTAATGGCTAAGCTTCTATGCATAAAAAATGATGATGAGACATTAGGAAGTGGAAGAGTAGAGCAAGGAGAGGGAATGAAGGTAGGCAGAAGAGGTAGGCCATGTGTTAGGAGACTGAAGACTAGACAGAAAGGTAACCAAGCAGAATTTCACAAGGGCAGAGTGACCAAAAATGTGTTAAATCACAAGAATGCTTAATAAATCATTTAAAATTATTTGCATTTGTGTGATGTAAAATCCCCTCTGTTCCCTAAAACTCAGTAAATTCTATTACTAATGGAAATATCTTGTCTGATCTTTGGATAATCCAAGTACAAGTATATGAATTTCATGTATGGGCCAATGCAGAGGAAAGGAAGGAATGACCATGAGAGATGAGACATGACTGAGTTTAAGAGCTTATCAAGAGGATTTCAAATCCTGGATGTTACTGAGGCATTGGTACAGGAGCAACTATGTTACAGCAAACAGTCATAAAATCGGGCAAAGTATATGAGATAGATGCTTTCTTTATTCACTCAAAGTATAATTACTGAGCACTTTCTCTGCTAGTCACTTGCAAATGCTGACAAGAGTGACACAAGTCTCTGATCTCACACAGAATGAAACCCACAAAAACAGCTCCTTGTCTCCCCTGGCCAATTCCCTATTTGCAGTACAGGACCCTGGAATCCAAGGAGGGCAGGTAAGTCCTGCTGAGGTGAGATCAGAGTTTGGGACCACTGATGTGTCTGGAGAAGGAACCGTGCAAGAGGAAGTGCCAAAGTCTCTCATGCACCCTTGCCTAAGACCCGGCCTGCACACATGGAGGGCTGGCTTGTCAGGAAACGGTTTCTAACAGGTTGAAGATGGAATTGATTTCCTAAAGGTTAAGCAGAACTGACAGATGTTGGGGCACTGGCCTAGCACAGAGAAATTCAGGGTCATTTAGAAAGTCAAACAATGAGTAAACAGTCTTTACACAGTCTAAATTAAAGTATAGTCATTTAAAAAATTCAACAACTACTTACAAGTTACATACTCTATATGAAGAATTGCGTTAGCCTGGAGGAAAACAAAGATTAACCGGGTATCATTCCTATTGTCAAGGAATTTACAGTTCAGTGCTTGAAGTCGTATTTCACAAGAGCTGTACTGAAGTTCTTAGGAAGGGGGAGAAGGAAAGGTCTCTAAACAACGGAGAGACATCACTAATGCCTCATTAAGACTTCAGGCATTGCACACAAAAAGATGCCACCTTATGAATAAAGATGATACCAGTCTGTAAGGTCTTCTCTAAGTCTATCTTAATAAAGCATAAAATGAGGACCCGAAGAGATCCACACTTTGGAGTCTGAGACCTACCAAATTTGAAGGGTTTGAGGAATACTGGGATTTCTACAGACTGACCTTCACAAAGCATAAAAACAAGCCTATCAATTTCAAGATTATCATCTAGTAACTATACTGTCTACTAGAGAAGTCAACATTCTTCACAGAGACAGTAACAGAATCTAGAGAGTCTATAATGTATCAACCACAAGAGCCCATACACATTCAAAATGTGACCCATGTTCAAGACAAATAACATTAAAGAGAAACTAACCCTGATATGGTTCGAATGTTGGATTTAGAAAACAAAATTTTAAAGAAACTAATATAAATAATGTAAATTTTGCCATAATAAATCAACAGATAGGGATTTCAACAGAAAATAAGAACCTATTAAAAGAAACCAACATTCTAAAATGAAAGAAACAAATTAAAACTCACTAGATATGCTTAACAGCATATTAGTGATGATATAAGAAAGAGGCTGAGGATTTTAAGTAAGATTAATAGAAATAAATTCAGTTTAGGAAACAGAAAAAAATGAGGCAAGAAATGAACAAAGTTTAAGGGACAATGTTAATGGTTAAACATACATGTAAATGAAGTTTTGGAATAAAAAATGGAATGGAAAGAAATAGCAGACAAAATAATACCTTACAATTTACAAAATGTAATGAAAATCACTACTTCTTAGATTATAGAATTTTATCAAGTCTCAAGCTGGGTAAATACATTTTTTAAAAAAACACACTTAGACCCATCATAGTCCAACTGCAAAAAAGCAAGTCATAAAAAGAAAACCAAGAAAACAGAGAAAACAGACATTATACATATGGAGGAAACGATGCAAATTATAACTGACTTCTCTTTAGAAACAACAGAGTGCAAAAGAAAACAGAATCCTATCTTTAAATTATGGAAAAAAATAAAAGAGAACCATCTACCTAGAATTTTATTTTAAATAAAAGTCTTTCAAAAAAAGAGGATGAAAGAAATATTCCAGATAAACAAAAACTGTGAAAATTTTTTACCAGCTGACCTGCAGTATAAAAAAATGTTAAAAATTAGTCTTCAGACTGAAGGAAAATGATAAATAATATATCTTTCAGATATAGAGGTAGTATTAAAGAGTACTGAAATGGCAACATAAAACATTATGACTTTTTCTCCATGATCACCTTGAAAGACAACTCTGTGCTTGAACACAAATTAACATTATCAATTGAGGTTCATAACATACATAAAAGTAGAAAATACAATAACAATATCATACATGATAGGATCAGTAAATGAAGTTATACTATTTATTGTAAGAGTATTACAATACGCAGTATTACAGAAGCAATATTGCGCATACAATTACTACATATGACAAGTGGGTCGTGTGAAGTGTCAGGAGTGATGTGTTAACTATGAAAAGTAAACTATTAACTCGAACAGTGTCTTAAAATAAACTGTATTTTGGAATAATACAGTGAAGAGAGTTCCTACATACCCCATGCTAAGTTTTTCCTGTCATTAACATCTTATATTCCTATGGTACATTTGTCACAACTAATGAACTAACATTAGTAGATTGTTATGAACCTAATGCTATACTTTATTTGGATTGTAGTAGTTTTTTTTTTTCCTGCTAATGTCCTTTATCCTACCAATTTTCCCACCAATGTTCCAGGACCCTATCCAGGATACCACATTAAATTTATTCATTATGTCTCCTTAGCTTCCTCTGTACTGTGACAATTTCTCAGACTTTGCTTATTTTAAATGACCTTAACAATTCTGAGAAGCACTGATCAGGAATTCTATAGGATATTACTCAATCAGGCTTTATCTGCTGCTTTTCTCATGGTTAGACTGAGGTTATGACTTTTGAAGAGCAAGACCAAATGAGGAAAGTGCAGTCTCTTCACATCATATTAAAAGGACATGCTAGTAACATACTACTGATGATTCTAACCTTCACACAGCTCAAGTAATGCCTGCCAAATTTCCCTCCTGGAAAGCTTCCCCCACTTCCCCTGCTTTTCCATACTGTACTTTTTGTAAGGAATTCACTCTGTGTTGCTCACACTTAAAGGGGGTGGTGAATTCAATTCTACTTTTTCGAGGGTTGCATATTTTCTTTTGAGGGATGTTATGTCTTTTCACTTTATTTATCCAATGGTTTACTTATATTAGCTTGGGCTCATGGATATTTTATTTCATATTTTGGGTTACAACATAACACTGCATTATTTCATTATTCAAATTTTTTCAGATTAATCCATTAAGCTCCTATGATCTCTTGACAAATTTCCTCTTTTTTTCTCCTGGAAATTTCACACTTTCTAGCACCATAAGATGGTCCAGGCTCATCTTGAATATTTTCTGTCTTATTTCTAGTATTGGTTATTTCTCCAAGGAGGTCGCTTTTCTTTTATTGGAGACTGGTGACAGAAATCAATATTTGGGCACTGGGTGCACTCATTGCTACTGTGGAATGCTTGTTCCAGGTGCTCTCCACAGATACAGCTGAAGAATTATTTGTGTATATACTAACACACAGACACACACACACACACACACACATATATACACACACACATCTCTATAATTCTTTCTCTATCTACCCAACTGCATCTATATTAAGCTATTAAGGGGTTTAGGTTGATGTTTCTGTCTCTAACCCAGTACTACATATGAGTTCATTCCAGCCTCTCCCCTTTGCTTTTCTGCAACTTTTCTCTCTAATGGTCCTGGCTTCTACCATTAAGCTATATCCATTTATTTGTTCCTTCCCAGTAAAATGTTCAGTGGTTTCAGAGTTGTTAGACTATACCCCAGTGAGGAACAAGTTTACCAGTTAGAATATAGTGCTTATGTACAGTTTCCTTTGTCTTCAGTTTTACTATTTTCACTCACTTCCGGAATTACTTAGGTCAGTGTTTCCTCCCCCGACCCTCTTTAGTGGAGGTATGGCAGATGTTTATGACACAGATTATTTTGTCTCCATCTGCATTCTGCCCTGAGATCCCTCAACCTCTGAGTTGATTTTTATTTTCAATGAAAAGCTATGGATGCCTATTGTAAGCACTAAAGCAACTCATAAGAAAATAATTTTTAACTTACAAGTAAAAACCTGATTGAGTTAATAAAATGGAATGCTAAAAATATTCTGTTGTCAAGAGAGAGAATAGGAACAGAGCAAGTGGGAAGCCAAACAGAGAAGAACAAATATAAAATACATTGCAGGATGATATATTTAAACCCAACCATATTGATAACTACATTAAATGTAGATGAACACAACACTTCAATGAAAAGAAAAGTAATGAATTGATTGGGTAAAAAAGCAAGACCTAATTCTATTGTTTCTGAAAGAAATAGATGGTAAGCATAAAGAAAAGAACAAGTTGAAATTAAAGGGTTGGAAAAAGATCTATCATACAACTGTACACTTAAGAAAGACGTTTTCTCTGTATTAACATCAGATAAGTTAGATAACTTGTTAACCCAAGCCAAAGAATATTGTAAGAAAGAAAGAGGGGCATTTAATAATGATTAAAGGGATAGTTCATCAGGAAGACACAATAACACTAAATATGTATGACTCAGTAACAGAGTTTTAACATTTATGAAGAAATGTCAGAATAAAAGTGAGAAATGAGAAATCTAAAACCAGAGATAAAGATTTTTAACAGCCCCTCTCAATAGCTGATAAAAATAGTTGACAAAAAAACCCAGAAAATATATAAACAATATTCTCAGATTGGATCTTCTAAAGCAAACTCTGAGCAGGAGTTTGGGGTGCAAGACAGCATTTGGAATCAACACCAGTGAAAGGAAGGAAACAGAATTGGGTAAGAATAGAAGCCAGGCTGTGACATAGGTCTGAGAGATTCTAAACCTAACCAGGGTGAGGAGCCCTGGAGAAAATATTTCCTGTCAGAATTGCCCACATCAGGCTGAACCAGCAGTGCCTTCATCCCTGCACCTTACTTAGCTACTGCATGGGAGCTTCCCCAGGAAAAATGTGACCTCAAGTAAGGTGACTCTTGCAGTTGAGACAGAACTTGAAGGAGCTGACATGGAAGCATTTTCTGGTGATTACACTTCTGGCAAGTTCTTCCTTGAAAGGGAACCTGGACAGCCCACTTCCATGTCTACCACAAACACCACTAATACCACCAATAAACTTGACCTAATCAGCAATTATAGAA
The DNA here is from genome assembly GCF_036321535.1 of Camelus dromedarius. Classification (NCBI taxonomy): domain Eukaryota; kingdom Metazoa; phylum Chordata; class Mammalia; order Artiodactyla; family Camelidae; genus Camelus; species Camelus dromedarius. The sequence continues at coordinate 87,483,844 of NC_087437.1, read as the reverse complement.
TGTCACACCTATCACTAGCAGAAAAACATATTATTTTCAATTGCCCATAAAAAGTATAAAACAAGTAGTAAAATGATAGATTTAAACCCAATCATTTCAACAATTACAAGATAGACCATATGGTGTACCATAAAATGTCTCAATAAATTTCAAAAGTTTAAAATCTTATAAAATATGTTCCCTGACTAAAATTAAATTATATATTAAGAACAAAAAGATATCTATAAAATATACTACTACTTGGAAATTAAACACTTCTAAATCACCATGGGCCAAAGAAAATTGTGCAATGAAAGTTAGAAATATATCAGACTGAATGGTAATGAAAGTGGAGCATATTTGTGGCATGCAGCTAATGCTGTGTACAGTGGGAAATTTATAATTTTGGGAAATTTATAATTTAATTGTTTATATTCAAAAACAAGAAAGACGACATCATTAATTTAAATGGATAATTAGGAAATTCTAAAGAAGAGCAAAAACCAAAAAATAGCAAATATTAAGAAAATAATAAAATAGGAGCATAATACAATAAAACAGAAAATAAACAAATACTGGTTCACTGAAAAAAGTATAGACTTGATAAACACCAAGCAGATATAATTAAGGAAAAAAAGAGAAAATACAAATGACCATTATTACAAACAGAAACAAGTATTACTAAAATATTACTAAGTCAAAGGGAAATAGGGGAATATTATTAATTACTTGATGACAAAACATTAAGAGGAGAAACAACTAGAAGAATATTAAAACTTAAATACTTGGGAAGCTAAAAAAATCTTGGAGAGAATTGAACTTTGTGTTTAAGAATTCAAACAATTAAATTTATACATTAAATGACAGGGTCACTTCAGCCATCATCTAGATGATATTGATACAGATATATTTTAGAGTGTGAGTCAGACTATGAAGGAATTTTTATATTTGAATTTTTTTAACTTAATTAAGCAAGAGCATTTTCTCATTCTAAAACTTTTGAAAACATGAATTTTTAGTACTGACTAATACAAAATTCAATCAAACACACTCCTATTATGGTTATTTTATTTGTTTTTATCCTTTTGCAGTTATAGAATGCTTTTATAGCAAATCAAATTCATTTCCTCTGAATAATTTGCTAAAGATGAATCCTGAGTTAAAGTTGAGACTGTATTTCATATTATTACAACTAGTCCAAATTTCTCTAAAAAGTACTTACATGAATTTAAACTTTATTAACACAGTACACAAGTAATTTTTTCTATATACTTTGCTAATAGCAGATATTCTCCCTTAAGAAGTATATATGTCAATTATAGAGGTGAACAATATCTTTGCTTGTATTGGAATTTGTTAATTATTTATAATAATTCATAATTGCATGTTGCCTTTTATTTCTTGTTTTGTTAATTGCCATTTGCATGAATCAGATGGTGTTAATTGTGCACCAGCCCAAGAAGCAGGACATTCATACACTCAGAACTCTTTGTTCCATACCTTGTTATACAAGCACCAAAATTCATTGATATTAGTACCAAAGATGTTGAGTATGGCTATACTATACCAATGGTCAATGGAAATGTTATCCACATTATTTTTGTTAAAGGTATTTAGTTAACAAGGTCCTTATGTGGTCTTAAAGATTGCAATAAGCACAAAATTGATATTGTGCTCAAACTGAAATCTGCCTTGCAAACATGCCTCAGCTTTCATGGGGAAGCTCCATTTTTTTTTTTTTTTAATCACAAGATAGGTAAGAACTCTTGGTGGGATGGCATCAAGTCAAATTTCCAGAATTTTGTGCTAGCAGACCAGCTGGAATACAGAAAGCAGTTAAAACCACCCCTAAGTAATTATCTGAGGAACACACAAGTTAACTTCATATTTTAATTTATAGCTCTCTGTCGCTAGATTAGTACATAAGTACTCCCCCATTTCTTAGAGTCCAGACACGTCAGTTATAGAAATCTTTTGGTTCATAAGAGAAGGCAATACTATTTCAGCTGATTTGGTGGCTAAGGATAAAACAATGGCTACTTGTGTTTTGCAACTCTTGTGAATATGACACGAGGTACAACTGAAACCAAATGCCAAAAGGCTGTAAGAAGAGTGTCTCAAAGCATTTTGCAATGTCAAGTCAAACTGTGAAGCATTCCTTCCCAGTTTATTGGCATCACAACATCACAATAGCATAGGGTCCCTCCGGTCTTTTATCCCTTCGAACTTCAAGGATTTGATTAAGCTATATTATTGTTATCGAAGAGTAACTCATGTTGGGTCTGGACTAAGATTATATAGAAGCAATACAGCCCTTAATCCTTCGTTTTATTTTGTGGACAGTCATGAAATGCTTCTCTATTACCAACTGAAAAGGCTGATTCAATTTCCTAAAGTAACGAGAAAAAATGGAAGGTAAAGTGTAAAGTTGGATACAGATAATAATACCCTCTAACTTTGCAGGGACATTTGATTGCCCAAGGAGGGCTTATATGCCAAAGGTCACACAATTTTGAGAAATCAGAAAGAAAGCAGTTTGGGATTAACAGATACAAACTACTATATACAAAATGGATAAATAACAAGGTCCTACTGTACAGCACAGGGAAGCTTATTTAGTAGCTTACAATAACCTATAATGAAAAAGAATATATATGTATATATAACTGAATCACTATGCTGTACACCAGAAACTAACATAACACTGTAAATCAAATATACTCTAACAACAACAACAAAAAAGGAAGTAAAAAGGCCTCATGGCCCAAACTTCTCCTCCAGACCATTTGGGGACATATTCTAGAAAGTGCACCATTTTTTTGGTTTGAGGATAATGATGTCAAGTGCCAATTTAGGTGAGATTCCTGAATATAAATGAATTAAATACACTGGTGGTACATTTTTCATGGTCAAATGAAGCTAGAAAAAAATAAGCATTAAAAGTTTACTATAGCATTATTAATGGCCTATAAGTAAGGCCTTCTATATCCCATCATTTTATATCTGTGAAAAAAATGTGATTACCTTTTTCATGCCTTATGGCATTGAATAACTGAGGTGGCAGCACCTTACCCAAGGACATTCAATAACACACGATGCTTTTTCCTATAATAAGCTATAATAGATAGGAAAAAATCTACTCTTAATCAATCATAATCTCAGCAGAACGGGGTGTCATGGGAAGCCCTTCCACTGCCCCTGCTTTTCTAACAAGATACACTCATAAAAAAAATGTAAAATTATACAACTTGAAAGAGATATGCCAAATAATGAGAAGCAATGCTTAGAGCTTTTAATCACAAAATCATGATTTTATATTTCACAATTCCCTGCAAGAATTCAGAAGGCAAGACATGTTTTCTCCTTTACTCTTGAGAGCTCAGTTGTGGTTAAGGATTCGGAGAGAAGCCTATTTCCACAGCCCCTGTAAAGCTCACCCAGGGGAGACAGTACAGGGTGCTCCACTTAAAAAGACGAGCAGGTTGTGTACCCAAGGCTTCCTGTCAACAAAATGAAAAGCGCTACGTTATTTCTGCCCTCCCCTCAATTAGGTGAGCAGTTTATCGAGCATTTTGATTAAACCATCTTCCATCTTCTTCTCTGGGTTTTCTGTACATAGCAAGTGCCAACAGAATCTTCATGTTGAAACTTAAGATGTTAAAGTTGATAGCTGAAGGGAGAGTTCATTTTGTCCAATAATGCAGAGCAATTCAATTTTGGATTTACATTGCCAGGATCTCTTTAATGTTTCTCTGTATTTATGCCATTAGTGTAAGCTTTTAGAAATATTGCTACGTATAGATTCTTCATCTTTTTTAATTTGGATATGTCCACAATTTGATTTTAAGCAAATTAAAGGCAGGGAGAACACTTTTTATTCTTTGATATCACACTATAAAATTTCTCATATTTTAATGACAAAATGTGATAAATTAAAGTATTAATTAAGTCTTATTTTTAGGTCATTATATGTCAAAGGTCACACACACACATACACCCCCCACATACTTTCTATGTAGAGAACATATGTTTAAGAAAAAGTAAGAATGATCTATTAAATCAGATAGTAAAATAAAAATTAGGTTTTAATTTTTTTCCTGAAAAAAACATCTGGACTTAGAAACTTTACTTAACTCTGGCTATAATTTATTATCGGCAAGAAAAGAAGAATGCAGGTATCTATTTACGGGAAATATATCTCTAAGGGAAGAAAAATTTTAAGGGGAAAGTGTAAATATAAAAGAAAAGATAAAAATTATTTGAGAAAGATTTTCAAGACAAAGCCTTACACAGAAAGGAAATGCAGTTTTATTTTTCATTTTACTGAGTTAACAGCAATTACTTTTCTTAATCTATCTGGTTCAGTTCAACGACTATATATTGAGTAACTTCCTTGTTTTGGATACTTTATTAAGTAGAAAATGGAAATAGAGGAACAAACCAAATACAGCCCTGCTCTCTAATTGCTCATAGTTTATCTCCAAAGCAAATTTTAATACTATGGTCATATATCTTTGACATTAAGTTACTAATTTTGACTCTTTTGTACTTGTTTATTTACTTATATCAAATACTTAATTTTAGGAGCATTTTTAGATTCACAGCAAAATTAAGGGGATGGTACAGGGATCTATATATTCCCTGCCCTCACACATGTGCAGCCTCCCCCATTATCAATGTTCCCCACTAGAGTGGTCCATTTGCTACAAGTGATGAACCTACACTGGCACATCATAACCACCTGAGGTTCATACTCTACATGAGTATGCTGTAGATTTTATGGATTTGGGCAAATGTACGATGACATATACACATCATTACAGTATCATATAGAGTGTTTTCACCACCCTAAAAATCCTCTGGGCTCCATCTATTGATCCTTTCATCTCCTCACTCCTCTCCACCTCTGGCAACCACTGATCTTTTTACTGTCTCCGTAGTTTTGTCTTTTCCAGAACCTCATATAGTTGGAATCATATAGATGTAGCCTTTCAGATTGGCTTCTTTCCCTTGGTATTTAAGTTTCCTCCATATTATCTCGTGGCTTGATAGCTCATTTCTTTTCAGCACTGAATAATATTCCATTGTGTGAAGGTATCACAGCTTATTTATCCATTCACCTGCTGAAGCACATCTTGGTTGCTTACAAGTTTGGGCAATTATGAATAAAGCTGATGTAAACATGGAAGCGCAGGGCTCTGTGAGGACATACGTGTATTTTTAAATCCTTTGGTTAAGTACCAAAGAGCACATTCTCTGGATTGCATATTTATTTGTTGTCTCAAAAATTCACAAGTAAATTTCTGAAATCTAAATTTAGGAATAAAAATTACTTGTCAGTTCTTCATTTTCTGACCTCAATGACTTGTGAATATTAAGATTTTGTTTTTGACACAACATATCCGAATATTTGAAACTGCATCTTCAACTCTGTCTCTTCCAGTGTTGATGATTGGATGTGGTTACTAATTAAATAAGCCCCAAAAGTGTCAGTGGGAGGGATAAACAGAAGAGACATAGTGTTGTGCTATCCTCACTCATTTACTGCAGGTAGATGATTTTAGCCATGATGGACTAATTAGCTCAAGACTTCTATTATTATTTCAAGGGCTTTGCTTTAAAGATAAAAGGAATGATAAAGCAGACAAAAATAATACCATTGTAAGTTGTCTGTAATAGACATATAGTCATCATAGTAAGTAACAGGGTTGCTGTTCTTTTCTGAGATGGCATGATTAAAATAGAATCTTCAAAAACCAAAATTCAAAACAGATATGTAATGCAAAGAAATATAGTTTTATATGTATTCCTTTGACTTGTATTCAAAGTAAAATCAAAGGTGTTTATAATAAACAAATACCCTTACAATTTCAATAAAAAGTCTGCATAATAAAACATTACACTGCAGCTTTGCAAAACTGAGAATGCTTTGCTCAATAAACGTTACATGTATTTCTCAGGGATTTTGTCCTACAAAAGTTTTCAGACGTGCCCAAACTATCATATCAATGGAAAGCAAAGGGAAACATTTGCTTTTCTCACCATCTCTTATGGATGGAATTCCTAAGTAATAAACTGCAGAAGCATAGCATTCGACTTACTAATTTTTAGGTCAAATGATTCCGCATGTGTGCCAATACATGTGGAGTCAAAACTATATAGAAGAGGATACTGTAAACCTGTATGACTTTACCCAGAGCCAAGCGGTTGAGACTCTATTTTCACTACAAGTCCCATGTTCGACTTGAATAAGAATAGTTACAAGTAGCTGTAGAATGTACTTTCTGTTCTATCATTTATTCATTCGGTCAAAACACTGCTGAGTCGGCAGATGAGTGCAGCCCGAAGCCTAACTTTCATAACTTTGGTAATGATCAGTGGGGTACACAAATATCTTCAAGTCACATAACTGTGGTGATCTCAGTGTGCTCAGTTCTGGTGGACTGTTGCCCATACCACTAAATCAGCGTTCATAGCACCACGCACATATGGCGCAGTTGGAGTTCAGGGGGAGCCTAGGACTTTGTCAGCTTGGGGGCCAAGTCACTCTTAACCTCCATAAAAGGCATCGCTTTAAAGAATAGGGTAAAGGTCACTGCAGCTCATGCCAAGTGTAAAAATGAGAACTACAGACAGGAAACACTATTCAGATGCTGTAGGGCTGTAGGCCTGGTTTATGTCTGCTCTGAGCCCTCTGCAGCTACAGGAGACCAAAGACATACTCGCCATCCCCATTTATACTAGGTCAGCAGCCAAACGGGCCCAGACATTAAAAGCAGAGGAAATCCAGGGGCTAATCAGGAACTGCCTTTCTCAAAGGCATGACATGAAATACTGCAGTAGGACATTGTGTGATTGGAACTGTGACTGTGATATGTTGCTGCGGGTTGTAGATTGAGGGTTGAACGTTATGAATGTGTGACACCGAAACAGGCTGGAGCATGATTGTATAACTACTTACCCCCAGGTCACTCATAAAATTGAGATGTACATCTCCTGAGAATACCAAGGAGCAAAAATTGTAAATAAAATAAATGTTCGGTGTGTCTGAATTAATGAGCATATATTAAGATCATATATAACTTGAGGAAATAAGAAAACAGCACAACTGAGATTTCCCTGAGTAACAGAGAGAAATAGGGGAAGTTATTTTTATTATCTAATTGGTAAAAAGTCTCCAATTTTTCTGTCGAAGTTTATAAGAGAAAAATACACGCAAGTTCCAAGGTGGGAGGAGGGGTGCGTATGTGTGGCAAATGAGGAAAATCACTCAGTAGGGAAGTACATTTCACACAAAAAAGCATGAATATAGGCAAAAGTTGAAATAAAAACCATATTTACATGGCATGACTTTTCAGATAATTTTTCTTCATTAAGCTGAAAATTATAACCAGTTTGTTGCGTAAACTGGTATCATGGTTTCTGTGGTTTGAAGAACCAGACTTGTCCTAGCCTATCCACATCAGTGATTGCCTCCATATCCATTCGTTTCTCTGGTTCTAGTACCTGACCTTCTTTCTTTTTTTGTCCCTTCTTTCCTCCTTCCCCTTCTCCCATCCTCCCTCCCTCCCTCCTTTCCTTCCTTCCTTCTTTCCTTCTTTCAGTTCTTCTTTCTCTCTCTCTCAAAACTGGCAAACAGATTTAAGAGAATTTTTTAAAGTGAAAAAGCCTGTTTGTTTGTTTGTTTTTCAGCCATTCAAAGATATGAGCTTATATCTTGAGGGGATAGGGAGGCTAGGGTGCTAAAAATATAAATGTTATATATTAAAAGAATAACTGTAGTGATTACCCTGCAGACTGGCATGAATGAGGCAAATTCACTTTTAGCCATGCCATCAATTGATGCCAAAGCAGAAAAGCAGGTGTATGATGTATATGCCATTTTAGCAAGCTGTGTGCCTCAAAATGCTGCAGCCACACCCTGAAGCTGAGAGGGACAGATATATATTTATTAAGAATTATTTACCACTTCATGGACTTTCAAATATACATTTGAAATATGTATATATTTTGTGAGGAAAAGGTAGCTGCAAGGACTTATAACAAGAAATCTTTAAGTCACATAAAAAATAAAAGATCTTCAATCTAAAGTGAGGTTTTAATAATTAGTTATTTTTGAAAAAATATGACATGGTAGCGTAGTGTCCTCCTTCTCATGCTCATCTGTCCAAAAATTTACCACCATCAATAAATTCATTCTGCTATGTCTGAAGATTTACTTAATTTCTTTATTTGGATTTATGCCATTTGCTCATCATATAAATTCTTGATTCTTGAAACCTATAATGAAATACATTTCATATTCTTATATAAAATATATCTCCTTTTGCTATTGATCTTTGTATTTTTACTTAAAGAGGAGAAAACAAGACATTGTGTGTGGTACTGCATACTTATCAAACACATACACATTTAAGTATGTGAGCATGTTTGTATATCTGTGCATATGTATATAGATGTATACAATTAAGGGTCTACTTTAATTTTAATCTTTGGAAGTATAAGATCTTTGTACTAAAAAGAATCTTAAAAATCATTTCTACCAATCCCTTTATTTTAAAAATACAGAAATTGAGGTAAGGATAAAACAAGGTGTTTGGTACAAGATCACTTGGCTAGCTAGTGGCAGAGAAAGATATCAGAAATCAAGTTCACCATCTCCTTGATCAGGGATCTTTTCAATATGCCATATTACTTGAGTTTTCATTCAAATCAGATGCATGTGTAAAGGTTTCATTTATTAAGGACTTGCATTTCTTCTGCATTTCTTTTAGGCTATGACCGAATCATAAAATATTCTGTCAACTATATTAGTCCACTTGGGCTGAGATGAAAAAGTCACAGGTCTGATGACAAATAACAAGAAGGCATCTCTCGCAGTTCTGGAGGCTGGGAAGCCCAAGATCAGCGTGCCGGCCGATTCAGTTCTGCGGCGAGGTCTCTCTTCCTTACTCGCAGACAGCGCCTTCACACTGTGTCTTCATATGGCAAAGAGGATGCTCTGGGGTCTCTTCTAATAAGGGCACTAATCACATCACGGGGCTCCCCTCTCATGAGCTCATCTAAAACTAATTACATCTCAAAGTCCCCACCCCCTAAAACCATCACACTGGGGGTTAGGGCTTCAACATACAAATTGCAGGGGAACATAAATATTTGGTCTATGTTATTTGGTTTATAACACCAATGGGAGAAATCTGAAAAACTATTATGACTAAATCAAGATAAACTCCCCTTAGCTCCTTTATGATTTGGGTCTACAGGTTTCTTTGCTTCCTTTAAAGACTATCAAAATATTTTAAGTTTAATTGGAAAATGTTGAATTTATATAAATATTCATCTTGCCTCTTATTAGTTACATTTTGAGAATCCTAAAATAAATGGCTTGAGGAATATTAGTACTTTTGACATCTCCTGGAAACAGTTACAGTGACCTAAGGTAAGACTACATTTGTGTTATGTAATAAACAGATGTACCCGTCTTCACCTAGTAAAGTCAAATAAGCATCATCTGAGAGTCACAATGATGAGTTCAAATATGACAGAAATACAGCCTTGCAGAATTGATTGTATAATGCTTCCGGCAACAACAGTACAAGCTGTTTAGCATTTTCATCAGTGTCCTAAGTGATGTCTTAGAAGCAAGCTCATTAAGTTTGCTGTTGAGAGAAGCTGAAGAGGATATTTCAGAGAGGAGGTACTTGTTTTCCTCTTGGAAAATGAGTCCAGAATTTAAAATGAGCTTGAAATGAGCAGAAACATACTTTACATACAGGAGAATATACATAAGAAAAGGTAGGGAGTATGCCATATCAAAATGCTATACAGGAAAATACAACAAAACATGTCAAAGTGTTAGCTATATATATAAAAAAAACTAGATTCTACTATTAATGGAATGGGAATTGTAGAGATGTAGGTAGGGGACTCATATGCTGTCATAATTTCCATTATAGAAAATATAAAAATGTTTCATCCAGAAGAAAATAAGGATCAAAATACATTAGAGCTGCAAAATTTAATACATTAGAGTTGCACCCACCTATGTGCCCCTCTAACTTCTTTTTATCTCTATGCTAAACTCTTAGTTTACTGAAGTAAAGGAATGTAAATATTAGCCTGAAACCACTGTTTGCCTGCAAAAAGTTGACTCCCATGAAAAACAAACCACAAATACCAGAAATGAAAATCTAAGTGCAACACACTGATTTCTTTCATAGGTGTGGTCTCTCATTTCTATTAAACGCTATTAACTTTAAGTGAAAAAAAAATATTTATTTTCATGGCTATGTTGGAAAGGTGATAGGAATTACATCAGTATTTTCATAAGCAGTTATATAAAAGGAAAGAATAGCGGAGCAAAGTATCATTAACAGAAGGAGTTAGTTACCACTAAACAATTTGGGGTTATCAGAGGCATCCCACTGTTACCATCACTTTGACTTTTTTATATTAAGTTATCCAATGGTTATGCAGCTGCTTTTCCCTCTTAACTATCCTCAGACTTGGTATGTTTCCTTTCTTCCAGAACCGTCTGTGGTTGACTAGAAGAAGTAACAATGCTCTGTGTTCCCAGTTGCCTTGGATCCCTGCCAGCAACTTACCACAATCCCTACCACCTATTGAATCGTTCACATGTAAAAATTCTATAACAAAATATGATCATGTTAGTGCATTTAATACATACTTATTTATTCTGTACCAGGATCCTCGTATGTAAAACAGTAAGTTATAGGGGAATGTTGATCGACGTGGTGTTTGAAAAACCAGGTTTAAATCCTGTCTCTGCCCCTGTTGCAACACTGGGTATTTTCAGTTACATCATCTGAGATTTAATATTCTTACATGTAAAATGGGGGTAAAATGCTCATCTTTTCTGAGCATTTGAGGAGGTTAAATACATATAGTTATTATACGAGAGTACTTTATGAAGTGCTTGACATATGCTTTCATGTTCGATAAAGATTAAATTTCACCCAATTTGAGGTTAAGTTCTAGAGTTATTGAGATGTGTAAGACATGCTGCTTATCTTCAGGAAGATTTCAATCTAGTACAGAAGCTCTGATTTCAACTCAGTAAATGGTGTGTGAATACACATGCACTGTGGTAGCATAGAAGAGGACACAATACAATATGCACAAGGGAGTACCTTTGAAGTCATATTCCTTTCTTATACCAATGGTCCATATGGCATTGATCCAAGATCCTCTTCTACCCTACAAAACAAACAAACAGACAAACCAAATTAAGAGACAACACTTGGACTGGTCCCCCAAAACTCAACAGATTGCAAGAGCTCTTTTAGGATGCTCAGTGTTCTGAGAATCAGGTAACTTCTGAATAATTCACTCTAGCTACCCAAACAGGCTTAAAAGAAAAACATGATAAAAAATTGATAAAATTATACTACTTAATTCTACAGTAAACAGTATGTTTGAATAGTCCAAACAACATGAACACTATTTTTAGATGTAATAATTAAACAGGACAGGAACTAAAAATTGAGCACTAGGTATATTGGAAAGGCTCGAGGGAGGGATAAAGGATGACTTGAGTTAACAATTCTTTCATTAAAGGAAGACTATGATATGTATGTCTTAAACATATCTATTATGCTAATAAAATACTTTTAAGATATGTGCGGCAATACAAATAAACTGCTTCTTTTGGGGGACAGAGATTGGGAACAATTTTTATTAAATTTTGGCACAGAGAACATATGATATGTATAAAATAAATGACATATTAATGATTACTTAAAATTGTGGTAAATTTTTCTGAACACATAGATGTCATTATTAAGTGAAAAGATTTTACAGAGATAAAAAAGTAATCTTTAGTACTAAGGATAACAATAAAATTTTATATTTTTAATGCATTAATTAAAGTTAACATTTTGAATAAGTTAAAGCTAGGTGATATCTAATTATATAAATTTAAAAATTATTCCAGTTAGAAAAAATCTTTCACTTCTTGATTTCAAAGATCTAGGGATTAGTCAGTCAACTTTCATTTCTTACCCAGCCTGCAACACTAAATTTCACTTAACATTTGTGTGCGTGACTGGGAGTCATTAGTAACGTCTACTACTTATTTCTCATTTTCTTCCTAGGTACATGCTTGACTTGTGCTTTCTCCTCATTTTGAAATTCATGTGTAGATAGATAATTTGCATTGGTCACTAACAGGTGAGCAGAAATTATGTGTCATTTTCTGTAAAAGTTTGACAATCAGTTAGTGACTTGTGCGTGTCCCTCTTCCTGATGTCATGACTGTGAAATAAATCTTGAGATGAAGTATCCATCAGCTTGGATCCCTGAGTGAAGACATGGAATGTAGCTTCCAGACAATTCACAAAAGGCATGTAATGGGACCAGAAATAACCTATGATTGTTTCAAGCCACTGAGATATGGGGCCTGTTTGTTACTCCAGCAGAAAATAATCTGCCACAATTAATAAAACAATATCAAAGTTTTCAGTGTTTTAGGATGGTCATTGTTATATTACTTCTCATGTGAAAAACACTGATGTAATAGCTGTAGATGGTTACATGTAAACACCATAATCTAATCTGGAAAAATGTTAATAACAACTGATAATTCAGTCCCCGTTACAACTTTTGCTTCTTTCCTGTAAAACTAAGTAACAGAAAAAAAATCAAAGAAAAACTTTTTTGAGACTTTAGTTGAATTTTAAATGACCAAGATGTATTTTACTATAAAGTTATTTAAGTGAATTAAGATTGTTACTTGAGGCAAAGCTGATTCCAGGGGTAGTATTTAGAGACATGGCTATATTTTACACTTATATAAATATCTATTTTATATACAGTAAAAAGTTATAAAATATATATATATTTGATACTACTGATAAAATGTATACTGAATTCAGAAATTTGACAGACCTTTAAGAATTATACATGAGGAAATCATTTTATCCAGCTCCCTCATTTTACAGATAAAGATTAAAAAAAACAAAGCAAAACAAAACAATGTGATTCTTCTAAAATCACCTAGAAAGTGTGTGGCAAAATTGAGGTTAGAAACTAGATACTTTGACTTTTGGTTCAATTGCTTTCTATTAGTGTTCCTAACATATGTTAGCCATTTTGTAGTCAAAGATTGTATGATTCAGTGTAATACAAATTCACAAATTATTTTTCTGATTTTGGGAGTTTGGTTAATTCAACTCTAGTATACTAGTTTTTTTTTTTTTTTACTGCTTTTATAATAATACAAGAGACATTATTGTTTTAAAAGTTCTCATCAAATAAAAGTATGAACTCAGATAACATAAAAAAAAAAAAAGAGCAACGAAAGTGTTTCCAGTTTTGCACAACATCTAATGAAGGCAAAACTAGACTTCCTCATACAGAGGAAAATGTCTTGCAAAGAAAAAGTCTTCCTGGAAGTCAAATTAGTCTTGCACGAGAAGTCTGATGAGCTAAGTGTACATTAATCAGAAACATCTGAATTAAATTTCCCTTAAAATATACATAAAATGAAGAGGAACCGTGGTTTGCAGATTATGTTTCAGGTTCCACTCCACTCAAACATTTTTCCAGCCTCAAATAACTCCAGTTTTTTTTTTTCATTACTACTTGGGAGTTCATAAAAATGCTTACTATACCACAGAACACAACTGGATTCATGAGAAATCCAGTATAAATATAATATAGATAATGACATAATTTGACCTAACGTTTCCTATTCACATAGAAGCATCAGAGATGAAATTTCTAAAAGAGGATTTTTATGTGAAATAGAGAAAAATCTTAACTATTTGAGAGACAAGAAACAAGTTAACTACCCTCAGTTACTTTCATAATCTGATTTTCTTGCTTTCATTATCTGGAACTTAGAGTTGGATATTATGCACCATTTCTCATATTTGAAATACATGCTACTATTCTAACACTTTTGTGATACAGCTCTAATATCTAGGATGTCACCTAGTGATGCATAAAAAAACCTTAATTCCAGCTTTACATTAAAAACACCATTTGAAAGTGATATTATTATTTGAATTAGTAACAATTCTCCAACAGTGGAAATTTGATTTTTTATCTATAAAATAGCATGAGGTTTTAAATAAATAATGAAAGCAAACTTATGGTTTCCGTAAAATACATATCAACTGAAAATCACCCATGGTGTCTTGCTGTTTGTGAGAAATGTTTCTTTACATATTTCTCTTATTCTGTCATTACTGTAGTACACTACCAGATATATTCCTTATGCAAGTTACAGTAATCTGAAATTAAGCTTTTACTGAAACAGACTATCAGTATAAAAGAATTTAACATATTATGATAAGCATATGTCCTAGCTCACTTCTAATAACTACAATGGTGGTTGAATTATACTGCCAAGGGATCTGGCTATGCAAATGTGCCTGCTTAAAGCTTTGCTAAATTTTATAAAAGCAGAAGTTTGCTTGTATAACTAAGTGTAATAGTCACTGGGCTTCATGGTCTCATTTTCATATTTTCTAGGGATAGGTTTTTAAAAAATGTATATGTATGATATGTGTTACATATAAAAACTTGTACATATAGTTCTTACAATGCAATACATATATACATATACATGCCACTATATCTTCTGGCATATTCCTAAACTAAAATATTTACATGAAAAAGAACGGAGAATAAATGCCCAATATAAAAAATGCTATAAAAGGAAAAAAGCCAATAGCTTTCATGAGTAAATTAGTGAATGAGGGCTTCCTAGTGAAGCATTAGAAACTAAACCAGAGGTGAATTTCACTGGCTTACCTGGAAAAAGAATATCTTAAGCAAAATATGGAAAATCAGACAGGGTCAGAGAATTTCCCTGATTACTGAAGGCATTAGGGATACAGTGCCAGAGTTTAAGTACAACAGAAATGTCATTTTGGGTTTTGTGAGACCTGAAGATACATGTGCATTTTGGGAGTCCCTTGTTCTACAAAATCACAATTTATTTGATCCCTGTGTCTTTCTTCATTTACTTAAATTAAATCTGCCAGTTTTCATAATTATCCTGCATAAAAAAAATTGCTTGGCGCACAGAATACAACGCTGTAGCTATGTCTACGTAACTTTTGTTAAAGGAGTTATTTTAACAAGAGGAACACTTGACCCCATTAGTTTAAAATAGAGATCTGGTCTCCCTTTATTTTCTTTAACACTCAAAATACGTTCTTGAGAAATGACACAGTCAAATTTGCTGAAGAAATTTTGTCAATCTCATTCTGTTTCTCTTTTCTATGCAATTTAGTTCCAGATAAAAAGAAATGTTCCCTGCACTGGTCTTAGTAAAAAGGAAACTATTCCAGAAGACTCAGTGATTCCCACTTCTTCCAAAAAACAGTGTCTGAAATTCCATTTATATTTTACCCATTTAGATTAAAAGTTTTATCCTTGTTAAAACAGAAATCAACAGAAGCCTAGATGTGGGAAGGATAACACATTATTTTCCTGCCCAAACAGATATGAAAGCAGTCAGACGAAAACTGGATATGGATTGTCCTGTTAAATAAGATAGTCTAAACTTGTCAATATTTAGCACCTTTGACACAAGGTGAGAAAGAAAAAAAAAAAAGAAACATCCATAAAGAGAACAAAAAAAAGTTTTGAAAAAGGTTTTAATATTTTTAATATAAGCATCTTTCTATTATAGAAATGGTTTTACTTGTAGGTATAGCAGGGGGCCAAGTTGGAGTGGGATTCTAGGGCTCCTGGAAAGAACCCTGATGAGTCTCTGAGCGTATTCTTCCCTCTCTTTATGTGCAATCACTAGAACTAGGTTTGTAAAACTTAAGTTTTGTTTTTTGACAGAACATAAATTCCTCAGGATAGGTTATTTTAAGATCTTATCAATCATATACTTCTTAATTTGGGTCTCATCTGGTTCTAAACACTAACTTTCTCATTCTCTTGACACTTTGCAACACTTGCTGTCCTTCCTTCCATTCACTGCCAAAGCTGTCATACTTTCTCACCACCTACAGTCGGTTCTGTTATAATTCTTGTTTTTAAAATGGCAGTGTTTTCCAATAAGACTGATAACATTAAGGAACTTGAGCAGAACACAGTTTTTGTGTTTGCCTATCATACGTGACTTTGTCCAGGAGAAACACTGGGTGAAAGCAGAAAACTTCACCAAACTGAAACTGTCCACAGAGTAATACACAACTTGCACATATGCACTCACCTCAAGCATCTACAGGCATCTCCTTCCACTGTGTGTGTTGTGAGCCTCGTTTACTGTTAAAACTTTCTGTCCAGTTTCAGGTAACCTTTCTTCTCACTTCACAATAACCCTCAAGCAGCTACAACCCTTTCTATGCCCATTTCCATGAGTAAATTTCAGGTCTTTCTCAAGGTTAACTGCCATATTTACTGTAGTATATGTTATATATTTATTGAGTTTTATATTATATTTTATCTATTTCTAGCCTATTTAATAGGTTTAAAACTGTGCTACAGTTTTTTTTTTTCTTAAAGGGGAATTTCCTGCAGTTTTTCACTTCGTTTTGTTTTGTTGTGATGTCTCATTGACAGAGTTTAGAGTCTTATGATCCCACCTCCATTTTCTCTGTAAGTACTACAGAATGCATTGCTCTGTTTTGCCTAGTGTAGTGATTTTTAGGAATGAATGAGGTAGATTATAGAATAATAGATTTGGTCTTTGTCTTTAGTTCTTTGTGATCTGATACAGGTGCCCACCATTTTATTGAAATTGGTATCTCTAAAGTCACCAATGACCACTCTAAGTCCAATGATCTTGTCAACATTCTCAGTCTTCACAACTTTTCAACATTATTTGACACTGTCCTTCAGGTTTTGTTTTTTTTTAACCAATATATTACTGAACATCTTTTATGTGTATGGCCTTTTCTTAAATTCACAGGGGATGGAAAGATAAGTTAAGTGAATTCTTTGCCTGATTGACAGGGATAAGGCAAGGGTTTGATGGGTTCTACTGCTGGCAGAATCTATGGTAAAAGGGAAATGGGTGCTACATGGATCACATCTGCTTGGGATACCAGGAAGATGTTACAGAGGATGCAGTGCTTGAGATAATAATGTCACCTTATATAGAAATTTCATACATTTGCTTACTTTTTTCTATATGAGACAAATTACTTGAGAACATAACTCTCTATCATCATCCTTTTAATATGTCTTTAAGTATATAACAGATTCTAAGGACTTGACATAGCACTTACCTCTTCATAACTTATGTCCTTGCTCGGTACAGTGACTGCCAAAAAAGTCAGTGTTTACATAATGATGAAAGAATATATGGCTTGGAGTATAGTTGGTATTGAAGGACAAAGAGGGGTGAAAGCATTTCAGACAAGGAAATGAAACAACAAAGGTCTAGAGGCGGTAAAGCTGCTGGTATGTTCAGGCAGTATCTAGGAGAGTGGAAGATAGGAGGCAGTCATGTTTTGAAGTTTTCTCAGTAGCAAGTTAAAAAGTCTGTACATACCAAACCTTTCTTTTCTCTTGGAACTGCTCTTTAACTCTCTGACAACCTGTCTGACCCTCATTACAGTCTTTAAATGTCTCATTGGTCTTTTTTCCACATTCACATAAATGTGAAATGCTTTTTCCCTATATCCAGTTATCCAATTCCTGCTTAAATTCCAAAGATCAGCTCAAATACCACACTTTCAGTGAAAGTTTTGCTAATGACCACAGGTAGAACTTAAATTTCTCTACGTTAAAGTTTCCTTCAGCTTGATACAATATAAAATCTACTTATTTACCCTTAAAACAGACATGGGTAAATACGTATTCCTTGATTATTAAAGCAAGTATTTCTTCCCAAGCACAAAATGAAACTTTATATACTGGTTACATGTTTACGTAATTTAAGTAGACTCACAAACATTTTACATCTGCACTTAACTCCATACACACTTAATACATCTGGCTATCCAGTTTTCAGTTTTCTCATAGAAAAAAATAAACCATAATCTGAATTTAAAGATCTCAAAGAAATTCTATTTGTATTTCTATTTCAAGTGAAAAGTCAATATATCATAGGTAGCTTTGTTCTTTTTTTTTTTAAAGTAATTAGATTTATTTATTTATTCATTCATTCATTTATTTATTTATTGGAGGTACTGGGTATTGAACCCAGGACCTCATGCATGCTAGGCATAGTCTACCACAGAGCTATACCCTCCCCTTGGTAGCTTTGTTCTTGCTGCAAATTTTTTTTTTCAGAAATACATATTTAAATTTGACAGAGTTTAAATACTTGGTTGACTAAGCTTAAATCCTAAAGTGGCTGAGTTTATTTGAGTTTAAGTAGTCATTAAACTAAGTCAGGGAGTGATGGTGTTCATAACAAGAGATAAAATTATTATATAAAATTTTATAAATCACATATTTGAATCCCTAAATCAGGATCCTGAACATTCAGATTCATTTTATATGTTAAGAAGTCTGGAATGTGTTCTATAGACAAGAGAAAAAAACAAAAATATTTTTAAGAAGGTCAATGATCAGGTTTATATTTTAAAAGTCCCATTCTGAACACAAGGTGGAAAGAGAAACCATTGTCAAGGAGACAAATGTGAAGTGATTTCTATACTTATCCAATGCAGTGATAATAGGAATGGGAAAGGATAGATAGATTAAAAAAAAAAAAAGTTTTCCAACATAGAATTAAAAGACATTGAAAAACTGATAGCATATGATTAATGAAGGACAGAAAGAAGTAAAAGATAAAACTCAGCTTTCCTATTTGGGCAATTGAGTGATAAGCAGTTTTGTTCACTGATTTAGAAATAATAAAAGGAAGAACACATCTGGAGGAGAAAAGGACCTAAACATATTATGAAGATTTGAGTTTCAAGTACCTGCAATATCCAATGAAATAAATTCTAAAGATTATTAGATACAAAGGACAGGAACTCAAGATTGAGATCCTGGAGTTAGAGGGTTGGGAACCACCTGGTTCTATGTTGCAGCAATGTGGAAACACAGTTGAGGCTATATGCCTGGGTGTGATCATATCACATATCAGAGAAATAGAAGCAGCGTGACGCTGAGCTAGTTACGTTATATAATAATGAAATTTCAGACTTACAGAGAGAGTTCTACAATTATAATCATCCTTAAAATAGCTGAAGGAGAGCAGGGGAAAACTTTGGTCAAGACAAAGTACTCCAGCATCTCAGAGATTGTTACATTCAGGACAGTGCTTAAGAGGGCAGAGAATCTAGGGTATGTTGAAACTTGTTCACTTATTCTGACAATATTTGAAGAAATAAACATTATGTCAAAGACAGATTTAAAGGGAAAAAAGCATAATGAAGCATAAGGCCTGATGATTCAATAGGGGAAGATAAACCCATTTCATTTTGATCTGCACTGGTGAAGACGAGAGGTATGTGTTTGTGTGTTTATGTGTATGTATACATATATACATGCATATACATACTTACACACATATACGTGTGTTTGTATTGCATGAATATGTGCCTTCAATCAGTTATAGAAACAGTAGGCACAGGAGTACATTTCTCCCCCCACCCCCCGGTTGCCTTCCTAAATCATCGCTCAGCATAAACATACATCTTCCAAGGAAGTTACTCAGATTCATTTCACAATGAATGTATTTCAGGAAACATTAGACAAATATGATAGTTACAATAAACTAGCTTTTGAACAATTTATTTGGCCCAAAAATATTTTTTGAAGATTATAAATACAAATACTATGCTAAACATTCTACCCTTTTAGCATAGTTTAATAAATACTTGCTGACCTTTAAACTTGATTTGCCACTTTCTAGTGGTCACGTAAGTCCTAGACTTACTAGAAATGTGTATCAGCATGCTCAGTATGTAAAAAAAAGTAAATTCCCCAGATACAAACTGTTATAATGAAATGTTTATAGTTTAAATTGTGTAAAATCAAGCAGATTTCAGTTCTAATGAAAATGATTCAAAATGTTCAAAATCTCAGAAGATTTTGGGGTAGATAATTTCATTGTTTTACTAAATAAACCACTTATAAATCAAAAACACTTTCTCACTTATCACATTACTTACTTTACTTATACATCTTAAAATCTGTGTAAAATAATTCTAATGAACCTAGAAATTTTCAATAATAGAATGACTGATGTACTTGTATTTATGAAGCAAACCATCACATTATGTGCTGTGATTGTTACCTTTTCCTTGACCCACTTAGATCATGCAGGTATAATTCCAATAGGAAGTTTTAAAGTTTTATACAATATTCAATATGAAAAAATGAAAGCTCATTATTAAAATATTGATGGTTATGATTTATGAAATCATTGGCAAAACTACAAAACCTCAACAATCACGTACTTTTGGCAGTGTCTCAATTGTAAACATGGATAAAATCAATAGATTTAATAGAAAAAAACTAAGTGTGTGGATATACACATGCAGTTATCCTCTATAATTTATAGTCAAAAACTATCAAATATATTTTATTGTCTTTATGCTTATCATTATTAATTGAATTTCTAAGTGCTGCTATTCTGATAATCGAATTCAACACCAATAAAGCAATACTTACTAAGCACTGCATAACTTGGAAAAAAGATACTGTAACACTAAAATTTTGTGTACCTTTAATTATTATCAATATTTATATTCAGCTTTGATAAGTTGACCTTGAAACAAAAAGTAAAGCAGGGAGAGAGAGAAAAAGAAAGAGAAAGAAAGAGGATCTGCTTCCTTATTCATAAGAAAGCTCAAGTGAATACTTACATAACCCTTTAGTTATAATACAACCTGTTTCTCATTATTAAGAATGTCATCCATTACTCCCAATGGTTTGGACAGTGTGCTTAGATTGGTAATAGAAAGTATTTTCCCTTTTTCCTACCAGGGATCTTCAAATGATTAGCTAATAATAGTTGCACAATGATTTCCAGATGTTGCTTACAATACAAGGAGTGTCCACTTATCTTCCACACAGGATGGTGTGGGAATTGAGGTTCTCCCATAGCTGTAAAATAGAGATCACAGTGGAAATATTTCCCACCCAGAATCTGAAATTCTAAATGAGAGAAAAGATTGCTCCAAATGCAAGCTTGTTGACTGATTGAGAAGATTTTGGAATTAGCTACTTCAAGCCTGAATTCTTGATATGCTCAAAGAGGGACTGGGTTGTTTAACAAACACCTTAGACGAACAACAGAGGAATACTTGAAACTATTCTGATTTTCTCTGTAAAGACTAGCCTTTTTTTGTAATTCAAAGGCAGCGAGTGTTATTATAAAGAATTACTTTAGGAAGAGGTAGAAAGCCCAGGTTCAAATTTTGGGAATGCAGTCTCTGCAATCCTGTCCAGCTGCACAATATGGCCACTCATTTTATTCCCCCCTCCCCTGCCTTTTTTGTTTGTTTTTTAGAATTAATATGAGATCATTCCAAAGGGACTTTAAAAATTATATGGCTTAATTTAGTCAGGTTTAATTAGCAGTGATAGTCAAACCTAAACGTTCAAGCCATTCAGAATTCTTTACCGCTCTGAGTAATTGTTAAGTCAAATGTCATCTTCATTCTGTATCTCGAGCTTTGGCTTTTAAACACTGTTGATGTTGTTGTGGTTGTTTTATCAAAGACCTGCTGAGCAAAGAGACTCAAGCAGATAAGCAGACATTTTTCATTTCTTTCCTGAGGAAATTTAGAGGGGCAAATAAGAAAATGCTGCTTGAAATCAAATGCACTTGTCCTCTTTCAGAAATGTCTGAGCTCACTGAGTTCTGTGCTGGACAACTCAGACTGGGACGGGCAACAGCAACGTGCTCCAGTGTTAGAAAAGGAATAAAAAAGATCAGGGTTAGTGTTCTGGTCAGAGAATCCCATTAAAGCAGAAAGACCTGAAAGGAGACAACAAGACTTTGAGAAGTTAGACCCTAAGTTCAGGGTATCTGAATCTCACCCAAGATTCTCACAACCCAAGCAAAACCCTGCAAGTTCAGGCCAGGAAGCCATGAGTGCTCTAACATCAGGCATTTCATCAGCAACCCCTGTAACCTAAGGCCGAGATATCTCTCCATTGCTTGTCATTGGACAAAATTTGGGGACATAGGCTCAACACTGTAGTGGTTGCTCTGATTATGGATATTTTTAATAGTTTAACAGACTTTATTTTTCAGAGTGTGGGGTTACTCTTATGAGTATTTTTTAAAGGTTTAGTAGACTTTACTTTTTAGAGCAGTTTTAGGTTCACAGTAAAATTGAGGCATAAGGTACAGAGATTTCCCATATACCCCTTGCAGCCACACATGCCTAGACGCCTTCATTATGAGCATCCCCTGCCAGAGTGTACCTTTGTTGAAACTGATAGACCTACACTGACACATCATTATCACTCAAGGTTCATCATTTTCTCCCAAAGTGTTCGTTCGGCATACATTCTATGGCTTTGGACATATGCATAATGACATATATCCACCCATGTAGCATCATACAGAGTAGTTCCCCTTTCCTAAAAATTCTCTGTGCTCCACCTATTCATCCTTCTCGCTCCCCTAGCACCTGGCAAACACTGATCTTTTTACTGTATCCATAGTTTTGCTTTCCCCAAATGTAGTATAATTGGAATTACACAGCATGTAGCCTTTCACAAAGTTATTACAGTATTATTGACTGTATTCCTTATGTTGTACATTATATCCTCATGGCCTATTTATCTTCTAACTGGAAGTCTGTACTTCCTGATCCCCCTCATCTATTTAGCACAACCCCCAACCACCAGTTTGTTCTCTCTATGACTAGGTTTCCATTTCATTTTGTTTTGTTTTAGATTCCACATATAAGTCAAATCATATGATATCTGTCTTTCTCTGTCTGGCTTATTTCACTTAGCTAATACCCTCTAGATCCATCTATGTTACTGAAAATGGCAAGATTTCTTTCTTTATTATAGCCAAGAAGCATTCATACACATACAAAAATACATATTATGTATATTATATATACACATATATATAATATATACACACATATCACATCTTTATTGATTCATCTATGAACTGATACACAGGATGCTTTCATATCTTGGCTATTGTGAATAATATTGCAATGAACATAGGTGTGCATATGTCTTTTCAAATTAGTATTTTTGTTTTCTTTGGGTAAATACCCAGAAATGGAATAATTGGTTCATACGGTAGCTCTATTTTTAATTTTCTGAGGAACTTATATACTTATTGCAATTTTGTTAATTTTTTCTAGTTTTTTGTTGTTCTTCTTTCTTTTCCTTTTGCTCTCTTCCTTTATTATTTTATGACTTTCTTTATTGTTGTTTGCATTCCTCTTTATTTTTATGCATCTAGTATTGTTTATTGGTTTTTGTTTACCATGAAGTTCTGATATAATAAACTATGTATATAGCAGTCTATTTTAAGTTAATGATCACTTTAGTTTGAGTGCAATTTAAAAGCACTACATTTTTATCCACCTCCCCAAATTTTGTCTTTGTTATTATAGTTTACATGTTTTTACTCTGTGTATCTCTTAACTAAGTATTTTATACATAGATTATTTTACTGCTTTTGCTTTTTAACCTCCAAACTATGTTTGTCTTTTTTTTTTAACATTTTTTATTGATTTATAATCATTTTACCATGTTGTGTCAAATTCCAGTGTTCAGCACAATTTTTCAGTTATTCATGGACATATACACACTCATTGTCACATTTTTTTCTCTGTGAGTTATCATAACATTTTGTGTATATTTCCCTGTGCTATACAGTGTAGTCTATTCTACAATTTTGAAATCCCAATCTATCCCTTCCCACCCTCCACCCCACTGGTAACCACAAGTCTGTATTCTCTGTCTGTGAGTCTATTTCTGTCCTTTATTTACGCTTTGTTTTTGTTTGTTTGTTTGTTTTTGTTTTTGTTTTTTAGATTCCACATATGAGCGATCTCATATGGTATTTTTCTTTCTCTTTCTGGCTTACTTCACTTAGAATGACATTCTCCAGGAGCATCCATGTTGCTGCAAATGGCATTATGTTGTCGGTTTTTATGGCTGAGTAGTATTCCATTGTATAAATATACCACCTCTTCTTTATCCAGTCACCTGTTGATGGACATTTAGGCTGTTTCCATGTTTTGGCTATTGTAAATAGTGCTGCTATGAGCATTGGGGTGCAGGTGTCATCCTGAAGTAGATTTCCTTCTGGATACAAGCCCAGGAGTGGGATTCCTGGGTCATAGGGTAAGTTTATTCCTAGTCTTTTGAGGAATCTCCACACTGTTTTCCATAGTGGCTGCACCAAACTGCATTCCCACCAGCAGTGTAGGAGGGTTCCCCTTTCTCCACAGCCTCTCCAGCATTTGTCATTTGTGGATTTTTGAATGACGGCCATTCTGACTGGTGTGAGGTGATACCTCATTGTAGTTTTGATTTGCATTTCTCTGATAATTAGTGATATTGAGCATTTTTTCATGTGCTTTTTGATCATTTGTATGTCTTCCTTGGAGAATTGCTTGTTTAGGTCTTCTGCCCATTTTTGGATTGGGTTGTTTATTTTTTTCTTATTGAGTCGTATGAGCTGCTTATATATTCTGGAGATCAAGCCTCTGTCGGTTTCACTTGCAAAAATTTTCTCCCATTCCGTAGGTTTTCTTCTTGTTTTATTTCTGGTTTCCTTTGCTGTGCAGAAGCTTGTAAGTTTCATTAGGTCCCATTTGTTTATTCTTGCTTTTATTTCTTCTAGGAGAAAATTTTTGAAATGTATGTCAGATAATGTTTTGCCTATGTTTTCCTCTAGGAGGTTTATTGTATCTTGTCTTATGTTTAAGTCTTTAATCCATTTTGAGTTGATTTTTGTATATGGTGTAAGGGAGTGTTCTAGCTTCATTGTTTTACATGCTGCTGTCCAGTTTTCCCAACACCATTTGCTGAAGAGACTGTCTTTATTCCAATGTATATTCTTGCCTCCTTTGTCAAAGATGAGTTGACCAAAAGTTTGTGGGTTCATTTCTGGGCTCTCTATTCTGTTCCATTGGTCTATATGTCTGTTTTGGTACCAATACCATGCTGTCTTGATGACTGTAG
The DNA here is from genome assembly GCF_036321535.1 of Camelus dromedarius. Taxonomy (NCBI): domain Eukaryota; kingdom Metazoa; phylum Chordata; class Mammalia; order Artiodactyla; family Camelidae; genus Camelus; species Camelus dromedarius. The sequence goes on along the minus strand of NC_087437.1, from coordinate 87,458,797 downwards.
CTGTATAGTATTGCCTGAAGTCTGGGAGAGTTATTCCTCCAGCCTCTTTCTTTCTCTTCAGTAATGCTTTGGCAATTCTAGGTCTTTGATGGTTCCGTATGAATTTTATTATGATTTTTTTCTAGTTCTGTGAAATATGTCCTGGGTAATTGGATAGGGATTGCATTAAATCTGTAGATTGCCTTGGGCAGTGTGACCATTTTAACAATATTGATTCTTCCAATCCAAGAGCATGGAATATCTTTCCATTTTTTAAAGCCTTCTTTAATTTCCTTCATCAATGGTTTATAGTTTTCTGTGTATAATTCTTTCACCTCCTTGGTTAGATTTATTCCCAGATATTTTATGACTTTGGGTGCTATTTTAAAGGGGATTGTTTCTTTACTTTCTTCTTCTATTGATTTATCGTTAGTGTAAAGAAATGCAACTGATTTTTGAACGTTAATTTTGTAACCTGCTACCTTGCTGAATTCTTCAATCAGCTCTAGTAGCTTTTGTGTGGACCTTTTAGGGTTTTCTATATATAGTAACATGTCATCAGCATATAATGACACTTTTACCTATGTTTGTCTTTTAACCTCCATACTAGCTATATGTTTGCCTTTATCAGTGAGAATATTTCCTTTCATAATTTTCGTATTTCTAGTTACATCTGTTTTTTTTGTTTAAAGAAGTCCCTTTATCATTTCTGGTAAGGCTGGTTTGATGGTGATTTACTCCTTTAGATTTTGATTGTCTGGGAAACTCTCTCTCTCCTTCAATTCTGAATGATATCTTTGCGAAATAGAGTATTCTTGGTTGTAAGTTTTTTTTTTTTTTTCCCTCTTAGCACTTTGAATATATTGTGCCACTCCCTTCTGGCCTATAAAATTTCTGCTGAACAGTCAACTAATAATCATATGCGGGCTCCCTTATATGTAAGTAGGAGTTTTACTCTTTTTCCTTTTGCCATTCTCTCTTTATCTGTAACTACTGACATTTTAATTACTGTTTTGGTGTGGGTCTTTTGGGGTTCACCTTTTTTGTGCTTCCTGAACATAGATGTCTGTTTACTGTGCCCAGGGAGGGAAGTTTTCAGCCATTATTTCTTCAAATATGTCTTCAGTCCCTTTCTCTCTCTCTCTTCTCCTTGGATCCATATAATGCCGATGTTAGCATGCTTGATGTTGTCTCAGAGGCCCCTTAAACTAGCCTCATTTTTTTTTTTATTTTTGCTGTTCCAACTGAGTGATTTTCATTACCCTGTGTTCCAGATCATTGAGCCACTCTTCTGCATTTTCTGATCTGCTGTATGTTCCCTCTAGTGTGTTTTTTGCTTCAGTTATTGTATTCTTCAGCTTTGACTGGTTCTTTTTTTAATATTTTCTATCTCTTTGTTGGAGTTCCATGTTTCTCCATTCTTCTGCTGAATTTGGTTTGCATTTTTATGACCATTATTTGGAACTCTTTGTTAGATTATTTAACTCCGTTTTCTTTAGTTCTTTATCTGAGATTTTGTCTTGTTCTCTTGATTGGAACATATTCCATTGCCTTCTTCTTTTGACTAACTCTCTGTGTTTATTTATGTATTGTCTGATCAGCTATGTCTCCCAGTCATGAAGAAATAGTTTTATGTAAAAGGTGTCCTGGGGGCCCAGTAGTGCAGTGCTCTCTGGCTGTAAGAACCAGGTGTCTCTTCTGTCTGGGCTGCATGTGCCCTCCTATTCTGGCTAGGCCATGATTGCTGAGGATACACTAGTGAGGGGGCTGGCCCCAGGCATGGATGGCTGTAGGGCCTGGCTGTGATTATTATCGGAGCTCTGGTGTGCCAGACCAGCCCCCAGAGTAGGGGGCTGATTTGGAGAAGCACCAGCTGGCTCAGGTCCACAGATAACCTGGGGACCAGTGCTAGTGAGATTGGTGGAGAGTCACAAATGCATCCACCAGCCTCAGGTCAGGTAAGTAGAAGGGGAGCAAAAAAAGTGGCACAAGTCAGTGCCTCCAAACCTGAATGACATTCCAGCAGATCCCTATTCTTTAGGCACATACCCTAAAATTAGTCAATGAATCTTCACATACAACCCAGGCTGCTGCCTCTGTGTTGGGAGGTTTTGTGCATGCCCTTTCAGAGCAGAGTGTGAGTTTCCTACAGACCTCTGGCTCTCCCAGAGTAAGCCCTGTTGGTTTTCAGTCAGCTTTTCAGGGGGCTCATCTCTTCTGTGCAGGTCCCTCAAGCTGGGGAGATCAATACGAGGTTTGTAACCCTTGCTCCTCAGGGAGGGCCTCCATGACTGATATTTCTCCCAATTTTGCATTGCTGCAGTGGGGTTGTGTGTCAGTCACATTCCATCTCCACTCCTCCTACTTTGTCTCAGTGTGTCTTAATTTTTTGTCCTTAGTTGTGGAAAATCTTTTCTGCTAGTCTTCAGGTTGTTCTCAGAGGTAGTTACTCTATGTGTAGTTGTAGGTTTGGTGGTCTGTGAGAGGAGGCAAGCCCAGGATATTCCTAGTCCACCATCTTGTTCCCCTCCTTCTTTCCTCACGCTGAGCATCTTTTCATGTGCTTATTTGCCATTTGTATATCTTCTTTGGAGAACTATCTATTCACATCCTTTGCCTGTTTGTAAAAATAAACTTTATTTTTAGAGCAGTTTTAGGCTTACAGCAATATTGAGCAGAAGTAGAGTTATCATTATTGTGGCCAACTTAGGAATGTTTTTTTCTTATTGTTGAGTTTTAAGAGTTCTTTTATATTTTGGATACGTCTTCTATCAGATATGTCTTTTCCAAATATTTTCCCCACCAGTTTGTGGATTGTCTTTCTATTCTCTTGATACCATCTTGTATAGAGCAGAATTTTTTAATTAGTGAAGTCCAGTTTATTAATTCTTTCTTTAGTAAATCATATCTTCAGAGTTGTACCTAAAAATAGTCATCACCAATTCCAAGGTCTTCTAAATTTTCTCCTATGTTTTGCATTTTAAATTTAGGTCTATGATGCATTCTGAGTTAAGTGTTGTGAAGGGTGTAAGGTCTGTATCTAGGTCCTTTTTTTTTTTTTTCACATGTGGATGCTTATATGTCAACACTATTTCTTTGCTTCACTGTATTGCCTTCGCTACTCTGTCATTTATATATATGTCTATTATATATATATATATATATATATATATGTCTATTTCTGGGTTCTTTCTTCTGTTCTGTTTATTGAATTGTTTATTCTTTTGTCACTGTCTTGAACACTGTAGCTTTATAGTATATCATGAAGTCAGGTAGTGTCAGCCCTCCAACTCTGTTCTTCTCCTTCAGTATTATTTTGGGTATGCTGCATCTTTTGCTTCTCCATACAAATTTTGGAATGTTGTTACTATTCACAAAATAACTTGTTAAGATTTTGGTTGGGATTGCATTGAATCTATAGATCAATTTGGGAAGAACTGACATGTTGACAATATTGAGGTTTCTTAGCCATGAACATGGAATATCTATCCATGTATTATAGTTCTTTGATTTTATTAATTGGAGATTTTAGAAAATATTTTCCTCATGCAGACTTTGTACATACTTTGTTACATTCATACCTAAGTATTTCATTTTTTGGTTGCTAGTATAAATGCTATTGTGTTATAAATTTCAACTTCCCCTTACTTATTTTTGGTATTTAGGATTGTGATTGACTTTTTTAACCTGCAACCATGCTGTAATTGTTTATTAGTCCTAGAAATTTTTTGTTGGTTCTTTCAGATTTTGTATGCTATTTGTGAATAAAGAGTTTTATTTCTTCCTTCCCAATTTGTATACCTTTTACTTCTTTCTTATTTTATTCCATTAGCAGGGACTTCCAGGATAATCTTGAAAAGAAATGATAAATAGGGACATGCCTTGTTCCTATTGACTGATGATTATGTTTAAGATTAAATAAATTTATTTCCAATACAACAAAATTCCTGTTCAAAATCAGATTTAGGTTGATTTGAGGAAAAAATAAATGCAATAATTTTGCTCATCTCAGTTTTCAGTTGCAATGCCTTACCTACTACAGAAGTATTATCATATAGATGCTTTAAATAAATATTCATGGTGTTACTTGTGAATATTAATTATCTGGCTATATGTTCACAAACTTTAATGACATTAGATACACCAATGAATATTAAAACCGTGCTAAGAATGTGTTTGATTCTGGAGATAGAAATCTTGGAGTCATCCTTGTGGAGCTCACAGTTAAATGAATAGGTTTTATCCCAAGAGTTAACTTCCAGGTGTTGATGGTAGTTTCTAAGTGTGCTGAGGTACATTCTGGGTCTGAATCTAGCAATTTTACCAATACTTACATTTCTGTTGTTATTGATAGATGATTTCTGTCATAGATTGGAAAGGGCACAATAGTAGAACATGTTTCATTATAAGCTCTTTCTAGTCTAGTGGGTTTATGTTTCAGGTGGGAAGCTCAGTTATATTCATTCTCAATGTCTCATCAAAATTCAAGATATGGTATAAAGCTTAGTTATGGGGTTGGGAACTCAGGTCCAATATTTAATAATATGTAACTTTAAACTTGATTTATGCATATCTTAGATTTTTGTGTGTCAGTGGAGAATGACAATGGCACTAACCTGATAGGATGAAGATTAAAGGGGATAATTAAAGTGCTAGCACAATGTTTAGTGCTTAGTTCAGTAAATTATTACTATTCTATGAATAACTTGAAAATATATTTCTTTGATTTCATTTTAAGCTCTTTCAATAAATCATAGATTTAAATAGCATTAGAAAGTACTTGTCAATATTCTAACAAATTTATTTTCAATGTGGAATATCCTTTCTTAAACCCAAACTGCAACATAGGCTAGCATTCATAACAATAATTACCATGAACACAGGACAATAAAGTAACAAGTTAACGACATGATTAGTTTCTTAATTTATACCAATAATATAAATATGTATTTCTCTTATTATAAATACAGCTCAATAGTAGTGCATATAGTATAAATGTTTTATTTCTAAAACAAATACTTTCTAGTCTTCGAGTTTACCTTTACTTTCCCTGTTTTACAAAAGTTCACTCTTCAGCTCACATAATTTGCTGCTTTTGTTGACCTTGTCAATTTATTTTCAAATACTTTTAAACTAGCTTTTGTGTGTGCCTATGTGTGTGTGTGTGTCTCTATAAATGTACTTGAATTGCTTATAGGTTAATCCCTGCTTTATAGCTTCAATCTTGACATCTCATTTTTGAATTAGTTACTGTCATTTTGCTTGACCTTTTCAATCTTAGTGGTGTCCTTCCTATAAATACAGTAAGAATTAAATGCAGTAGTCAGAATGTGTTCTTATTGCAAAGTTAAATACTGATAGAATGACTATAGTCATTTTGCACTTTGAAATAAATACACTGAGGACATTTTTACTTTAACTTTGACTTACTTGTTTTCATTTTCTAGATGCTCAGAATTAACAAAGCCCCAGTTAAAGTAAAAATATTTAAAAAGTAATTAAAATATTATGAATGGAAATGAGAAACCCTTATAAAAATTTTACTATAAAAATTAAATGACCTTAAATATTGAGTATAAATAATTTTAAATATTAATCTATGAACTTATAATAAATTATATTATGAATTTATAATCTAAAAAGGAATAAAAAACTCATTATGTTCCTTTTTAAAAACTGTTCCCTTGAGCTCACACCATGATGCTACATACTCTCTTGTCTCCTCATTAATCTCACATATCAACTTTCTGTTCATCTCACTTAAATAAATGAAGGCTTTGACTCCTTGTCCACACCTACTTGTGCAATCTTTCTAGGTAATTTCAGTAACTATCATGGAAATTCATCTGTCACTTTTGCGTTTCTGTTATTTGACTTCCTTATTCCAACGACGGCTTGCTTTATGCCTTCTAAATCACCCACTTCTTCAACCACACCTTATCATTACCAGAAAATCCACTACAACTAAAATAATTAATTCAAATATTCCACCCTCTGCTGAAAGTTGTCTAATAATTTTTGCTACAGTATTTTAGTAAAATGATTCTTAAAACTTATTAAGATTCATCCATTGACATTTTCACATTCTTCTTCCAATCAATTTGTCACATCCTCTCAAAACTTCTCTCCTTATCCAGGTTAACTACCATAATTTATCAATTGTCCATACAGTACTTTATGTTTTTTTGACCCTTTTAGTTTTGTTGCTCAAATCTGGGAAACATCAGCCTGTTTGGAATATAACTGATTTCTAAAGACAGTTGTATAACCATGTAGACTGATACCACTATGAATTCATGATCCATAATCTCAAAGCAATAATTCTTCCAGCAGGTTGTTTCTCACTAAATTTACTTTCTCATTTGCTACAATAATGAATTTGTATGTTCCCATTCTCTATAACCCTCCTTACTTCAATCCCAGACGACTTTACCTATATTTCATTAACAAGACACATATTCAATCAGTCCAAAACTTACCTTCATCTACCTGGATCTTCTCTTTCTTCCATCCTTTGAAATAGAAGAAATGTCCTTTCTTCTTGCAAAACTTAATAGCTAATACATCTTGTTGGTATCAGAATCTAATTAGAAGATGATTATCTATGAATTTCTCATGTTTCTGCACAATTCAAATGGAGACACTGACAGCATTTATTCTGAATTATCTTTTCAAGATTATTCATGTAGTTAACATCCTTGGAAGATAAAATAGCGTCTCTATCTGGGGTACAGGGCAGATAGATGTGTTTGCCATCTTGTATTATAAAGATAATGTTTTCCATCAAAGCAGGATTGGGGAGATTTTCTTGCTGTCTATTGTAAAAGATTCCATTTCCCTGAGCTGAGCTTTCCTCAGCTTTGAAGAAAACCATTGCATCCAGTGTCAACCTGGGCCAATCTGCTTCATTCTCATAAGACTTGGGAGGCAAGAGAAGTTGGCACAAGCCTGCAGCACAGGATTTCTGTTCCACTAGTCTAAAGCCATAAAAATGAGGCAGGTTACCATGCTGGTTTGCAATCAAGATAAAAAAAAAATGTCACCTCTTCAATATTTTAGAAAAGTCTTTGCTATACTTTTTGTGACTCTCTTGTAAAACTTTACCTTCTTCTCAATGAGATCATCCCCATAAATATTCAACATGACCTAGAATTACCTTTAAAACAATTCAAACATGCCCAAAATCTTCCTTGAAGCAAATGTTCTTCTGTTTCCCTAACTGAAGTTCTTATCAAAGATAAACTTTTTCTGTATATACCTCTCAACTTCAATGCATTTTTTATCTACAACTCTCTAGCTTCTAATCACACTACTTTTCAAAAAACATTCTATGAAAATCACCAAGAACTTCCTTATTGTCTAAACACAATGCAAACCTTTCAGCCTTATTAGATTCTTAGATCTCTTTGTAGCAGTGAACATAGTTTAAAAAAGTCCTTTAAAATATATTTCTTGGCTTTCATGACATGCTTTCCTGGTTTTCCTTGTGTCATTATTGGTGCTTATTTGGAAACTACATTAACTAGGTTCTCATCTCAACAGGACCACAATGCATCACTTTTTTTTTTTTTTTTTAGGATTTGGCCCTAAGGTCCTTTTTTCCCCTACAATTTCTATCCAGATTACCTTTTTCCAGTCACATAGCTTTAATTAATATTTCTGTGTTGTGGGATCTCAATTTTTTCCTTAAATTCCAGATTATCATTTTATACAGCTTCTCACATGGCTTTCACATGCACCACAAAATTACATGACCCGCCCAACAATTGCATCATAACCACCCCACAATCACTTTTCATGTTTTACTTAGTGACATTGACTCAGTTGCTTAACTTAAATGTTTGGGAATTTCCTTTTTACTTCTATCTGCCTACCCTCATGCAATGTTTTACAAAGTATCATACATGTTACCTAAAAAATACATTGCAATCTGTCTACTAGTATCTATATTTCACCACCCTAGCTTATGCCACTATACCTCTGTCTACTATACTCAACAACAACCTCCTACTTCTTAATTGGCTTTCCCTCTTCTGGTCCAGTTTTCATCCCTTAAATCTCCAGAATATATAAACAGCTCATACAACTTAATAAGAAAACAAACAAACAACCAAACTCAAAAATGGGCAGAAGATCTAAACAAGCAATTCTCCAATGAAGACATATGAATGGTCAATAGGTACAAGAAAAAATGCTCAATATTGCTAATTACCAGAGAAATGCGAATCAAACCTACAATGAGGTATCACCTCACACCAGTCAGAATGGCCATCATTCAAAAGTCCACAAATGATAAATGCTGGAGAGGGTGTAGAGAAAAGGGAACCCTACCACACTGTTGGCAGGAATGTAGTTTGGTGCAGCCATTATGGAAAAGAGTATGGAGATTCCTCAAAATACCAAAAATCGACTTACCATATGACCCAGCAATCCTACTCTTGGGCATATATCCAGAGGGAACCTTAATTCAAAAAAATACATGCACCCTAATGTTCACAGTAGCACTATTTACAATGGCCAAGACATAGAAACAACCTAAATATCTATTGACAGATGACTGGATAAAGAAGTTGTGGTATATTTATACAATGGAATACTACTCAGCCATAAAAAGAATTTAAAAATGCCATTTGCAGCAACATAGATGAACTTGGAGAATGTCATTCTAAGTGAAGTAAGCCAGAAAGAGAAAGAAAAATACCACTATCACATATATGTGTAATCTAAAACAAAAAGACAAACAAACTTATTTACAAAACAGAAACAGACTCACAGACATAGAAAGCAAATTTATAGTTACCAGTGGGGAGGAGATGGGAAGGGATAAATTGGGAGTTCAAGATTTGCAGATACTAATATACATAAAATAGATAAACCATAAGTTTATACTGTATAGCACAGGGAACTATATTCAGTATCTTGTAGTAACCTATGATGAAAATGAATATATGTATGTTCCTATATGACTGAAGTATTGTGCTGTACACCAGAAATTGACACATTGTAAACTGACTATACTTCAATAAAAATATTTTTAAAAAGGGAATTAAAAAATCCTGCAAAGGACACAATAATCTTTAAAATATAGAATTCTAGTCATGTAATTTATCTTCTTAAAAAGAAGAAATAAATTTATTTCTTTTTAAGAAAAAGAAATACAGCAGGATTGTAAATTATTATAATGACATAAAGAACTCTAATCGAACGCTAATATTATCTAACATCTGTGATCTCTGCACCTTCAGTTTACCCCATGCCCTCTTTCACCTAATCCAGTGATGCCTACTTACTTAAGTTTTTTTTTGATATCACCAAACTCTTTCCTTCCACAAAGCATTTTACCTTAGTCTATTATCACTTCCTGAAATATCCATAATCTTCCTATTTCCTTGGATAACTACTTCTTATCTTTCATATCTCAGTTAAATTTCAGTAACACATTAATTTTAATTTTTTCATAGTATTTAGCACAAATTGCTATTATACTGTATTTCTGTTTATTTGTTTGTTACCTGTCTCACCTATCTAACTCAAACTTCAAAGTGGAGTAATTAATTTTTGTTCACTATTAATATTCTAGAAATTAGAATTCTACAAGAATGCTTGGAACATAGTGGAGACTTAGTATGTTTAGTATTTTTTGAGAATAAATGAACAAATTAATGGAAGCTCAAATTACAAAATAGATTTTTTTCCTACATAGAAGTTTACTTTGTTTTCAGTTTATTTAAATTCAGGTATCCCATTTTTAATTATAACAGGATTTTGATTAACTTGCTATGAACTTTGTCATCTATGCCAGCATTCACTGTGTACCCTCAAAGGTAATTTTGCTGAGGTTACCCATTTGGTCACCTGAAACATTGGAAACATGCTAGAATTGATTTTACTGTGTAGACATGACTCAAGATGATTGCAAAGCAAGTTATATAATACTTTGAATTCTTTCTATTCAGAATTCAATCTAATCAAGTCACTTTCAACTTTTATTACTCAGTACATTAAGATGAAACAATATTGTAAACATGGTTGACCAGAGAATCAGAAGGAATCCAAGATGAAATAAATCATAATACCTACAAAATAAATAAAGCCAGTTAGAAGAATAGTTCTGTTCTGGAGATTCATGTTTCTTTATTTTTAAAAATACTAAAAGTAAACATTTATTTTTGAAATATAATAACTTTAACATAGTATAAACATTTAAAAATTTTTTGTATTAATTTCCACTAAGTCATTGAAGTTCAAATTAAAGTAAAATATGGATGATAAATAGAGATGACACATTTATTAGGGGAATACTGTCATCTTAGTAGGGGAATATCAATTCTCATTTTTAATTTTTGGGAAAAGGGCAACTTATTTCACTCCTTAACTGCATCTGTGTCTTTGAAAACAAATTTCAGTTTTAAATTTTGTACAAATTATGTTAAAGCCTCCCAAGCATTATTTGTTCTAAATATAAAGAATCAAAATAATGCTTCTGAAAAATTCTGGAGTATTTCTGCATAACTCATAAGTGGATATGAGATAATCAGTTAATAGCAAGGAGCTTTATTATAGCTGTCAGCCATCAACTTGAGTGGTATTTGAAATAAGAACATACTTTTGGCTCACGTTTTGGTATTATTTTAAGATTCCTTGTTCTGAACGTGAATTGGATGTAAGAATATACTTTTGGCAGTCAATAAAAATGCTATCAGAGGTACACATAATCTGGTCATTGCAGAAGCTTTAGAAAATAAATAGACAAGGTATTATAAGTGGATAGACAGAAATGGGCTATATAATGAGTTTTTACTCTGTGATAAAATACTCCTCTTTTAATGGATTGAAAGTGCAAGAAACAGTGGTTATACTGTGAAAAATTACACCACCACCTGCCAACTACTAAGTCAATTCTCTGGGTTAAACTAAGGTTTTTGTTGTTTATAACGTCCTGACACCATGGTCTGGCCTATATTAGGACCTGTGCCCAATTTCAGTGTCTAGAATCAGACCAGCTTCTGGGGTCACGTCTATAAGCTGAATCTAAGTTGAGTAACATTGGATGCAATGCTACAGGAAGAATAGTAGTTGAAGGTCCTGTGTTGTGTGTACACCACACAGACACACAGATACACAAACACATATTAGCTCATCATTGCTATTGACCAGTGACTGCTGTGTGTCTTTCCTTCATCCCTTTTCTGAATGAAAAAGTTTTCCTTAGGCTTTCACTATCCCTACTTCATCAATGTTCATTGGATGTGTCTTCAGAGGTGGGCAGAGAGCTTTTAACCCCTGGGATGCACATGTGGACCTTATGGAGAGGACTCAGCAGAGACCCTCTGTATTGAATTAAACACAACATCTGGATGGGGCTATGAGTTATCATCCATGGGAATGGGTACAGACATGTTACATTTATGGGAAGAAAAATGCAAATCATTAGAGAGCACAGGTTCAGACCATGGCAGAAAATGTTAGTTATTCCATATTATTTTTGGTTACACAGAGAGATTATATATCCTGGCCTCCATTTTAGTTAGCCATAGTCACTGATTCCAGTGAATGGGAATGTGGGCAAAGCTAGTGTGTGTCTTTTCTAGGCCTGATCTTTTTGTCTAATGTTTTTTTTTTTTAACATCCTAAGATATGACTATATATCCTAGTCCTCAGAGCTAAACAGATTTCTCTATTACAAACAGTTCTGAAACAGATAATATGTTTTAATTGTAGTGATGGTTATATTTGTTAAAGCTCTTAAAACTGTATGCTCAAAATGAGTGCCATTTATTGTAAAAGTTACATCAATGGAGTTCACTTTAAAAAAAAAAAACTAGCAGTTCCTTAAACTCCATAAATAAGTAACTGAAAAACTACTTCCATAAAACATTATCTTGAGTGTGTTAAATGACATTATGGAAAACTTTTAATTTGTGTTAACAAAAAACTGCTGCAGGTTAGAATAAAGGCATCTGGAGGACCCTGTTATGAACTGAGAGATGAAGGCAGTTCCATAGTATAAAAATCTTTTTGATTACTCTGAGGAAAAACTGTACAGCCACAGGATGGCTTGCATTACGTGGTCTATAACCAGAGCTGCATAAAAGAAAATGTGATGTTTGAGGTCTAAAATCTTTTTTATATTTTCATGGAGAATTCTTCTAAATTTCTAATGTGTAGACATTACTTTCACATGTGTAGACAAATTTTGTCAAAAGTCTACTAAAAAGTAGAAGTAGCATAACTTTTCATTGTCAGATAGTCAACACCATCAATATGGTTGGTTGGTGAAGTCCCATTTTTAATAATACCCACTTATATCACTCAATTTGGATGGTGTTTCTTAAAAAAAAAAAAAAAAAGAATCCAGGGAGTCTAGCTACCTTAGGGAAACTGAGGTGGAGACCTACCCATCCTTACTTAAAATGAAGATATGCCATCAATCAGCAAACACCTTCTTCTCCAAATCTATTTTGACATATTATAGTTCAAATATCAGGCATATGGGACTACAGCTCTGGTGCTGTTTGTGGAATGTGTGTGCATGCTAGGACAATGTCAGGGATGGGGTGAGTAATGACACTGTAAATTGAAGTCATCTGCTTATTTTCCACATGCCTGCTCTGAGTAAGCATCTGCAAAAGAATTTCTCCCATGCTGCTCTGTCCATGACCTTGACCCTGAGAAGACAATCCTTCAAAGGGAAACGAAGAATCTCTTGAGAGAAGAACTATATTGTTAATGTATCTATGTTCTGTTCCTCTATAAATAATAGTATATTCTTGTACTCTGATATCAGTATCTTAGTTCAAATGCTTTTCTTAAAGCATATTCTACATCAGTCAAGAGAAGATAAGAAAGAACAAAACATTAGCCCAGTATTGTAGAGACCCACTCAGTAACCAAATAAATCAAAGGGAAATCTGTACACGTATCTTCAGATAAAAATGAGAAATATTGTAGAAATTTCATAAATTTTTTAGGAATTCAAGACCCTGGTACTCTGTAGTCTACTGTAATTATTATAGGCAGAATAAATACAGTCCACATTACCCACTCTTGACCTTTCAATAGTCTTTTTCCCATAGGATTCCAAATAATGACTAGTTTTAAATTGGCACATTGCTGACCAATGCATTTTCCTAAGCAAATTTTTACCCCTATACTTATTCATGCCTCTTTAAATAAAAATGAAGGATAGCTTCTTAACTGCAAATCACTGGAGCAGGTTAGGTCCTTTGTACCAAGTACTTGGCTACATTTTTGTTTCAGTATATTCCCACATTTCTCCATCTCACTTGTTTTTAGAATTGTAAACAATTTAAATAAATAGATAGTTCTGTGTTAATCTCAACATATTTTACATTCTTAAATGAACAAAATCACTTTTTCATTTGGAAAATTAACTTTGGCATGCTGTAGTACAAAAATAAGCACTGAACTTTCAAGTTTAAAAAAAAAATCAACCATTTTCTGCCCCTACCTCTAAAAATCTGTCTGATGACCTTGTGTGAGTCACCTGATCTCTCTGACTTTTTTTTTTTTCCCAGATCACAGACAAAGATCTGGTCATTCTTAAGGTCATTTATAATGAAAAACTTCTATTATCCATGATACATCACTACAGAGTTATAAATATTTATTTGCCAGTCATAGAGAATGAAAGGAGAGGTTATGCTGTCCAATTTTCATGACAATATTGGAAGTAATGTTTCAACTTGCTTATAGAAGCACCTAAAAGGTACTGACAACATATTTGGTTCTTTCTGGATGAATACAATCGCTAGTATTATACCATCATTTCTTGACATTTTGTCTTTGGAAGCTTTCTTTCTAGAATGATTTGACAGTTCAAGTGAAATTTCTTGGCATTTGAATATATACACTTGACACATTAAAAAACACAATATGTGTATTACTTTGCAGTGTTTTCACTTGACACATCTATTCCTATTTTTTCATATTGTGCCCCTTAATCTAAGCAGCTGGGATCATTTGACCTCCACCAAAAGGGAAAATTTCCCCTATTGTTAATCCTCTGGGCAGTTTTCCATATCAATTAGAAATGTTGCCTACCTCCTAAAGTTTTCCAAGTGACAAGATTACAGGTAATCATCATAAGTACTCTATGGAATTGCCCGTCCCTGCTAATTCCAAGTGTGTACAGACATTCCTCTGAGACTCACCTTACTGGCATTTAAATTATCCATACACTGTCAAGAAAAAAACATTATGATAATCACATGACATATGAGAATTCTACTTCAGTGTTACAACCTTGTCAGCTTGGCCTCTCAACTAGGCAAATAAACTGACCACTTACTCTTTCTTTTGAGCTATTAATTTTCCTGAAAATGCATCAGCCTGGAAATATACCAAAAATATGTAGAATAGCCCAATTCAGCATCTCTCAGCCTAGTGACATGATTTCTGTAAGTAACTGTCAAGGACTGATACCCAGACCTTCACATAGGAGTGGTTCTGCGTATGTCATTACCATATAACATGACATGCCAGTTAACTATGTCATTTGTTCTCACTTCAACTGAATTGTATTATAATCCTTTTTGATGCAAGTTCCCTCAGAGGAAAAATTCTATTGCTCTTACATATTTTCAGCAACCTAAAGCATTTCTCTGACTTTAGTCTGCAACTGATCAGTGGATGCTAGTTTTCAGAGATGTACATAAATATACCTCATAATTAGATAAATAAAGCAGTGATTTATTTAAACTGAAAGGCCACTTATTTTTAAATTTTCTATTTACTTGTCAAATATTGGAGACTGTTCAACAAAAAGAAAAAAGTAATATAAAATTTATGGGGAAAAATCTATCTCTTAATAAAATTATTTATTTTAGAATCAGCTCACTAATAAATGAAAGAGACACAAAATATCCCAATGCCTCACATGCCATGTATTGTTATTTGTAAATGACACTGATGAGAAATTCTTCCTGCAATGAACTATTGATTCTACAAGTCATAATGATATAAAAAACATGATATGTTAGCATAAGAACATTTAAGCATCTTTTTTTTTCTACTAATGTAGTTACATCAATTACATTTGTTTTTCAGAGCAGAAAAAGGACATCACCCTAAATTTCTTTCCCACTGTCTTTATGTCCACATAACATTTAACTTGCTATAGGTAGTTTAAATGTAATGAAAATCAGAGACATGCTGAGAGGGTTGAAAATAGCAACACACTATGAGAAGTTACAAATTTCAACAAGCATTTATATTAAAATAAATTTCTAATCTAAAATTGATCTTAAAATTAAAAATAAATGCAGCTATCCAGTTTTCCCAGCACAACAGATTGAAGAGACTGTCTTTCCTCCACTGTATATTCTTGCCTCTTTTGTCATGGATTAATCAACCATAGGCATGTAGGTTTATGGGGTCTCTATTCTGTTTTGTTCATCTATGTGTCTATTTTTGTGTCAGTACTATGCTGTTTTGATGACTACAGCTTTGTAGTGTAGTCTAAAGTCAGAGAGTGTGATACCTCTGGCTTTGTTCTTTTTTGTCAAGGTTGCTTTGGCAGTTCAGGGTCTTTGTTGGTTCCATACAAATTTTTGGATTATTTGTTCTAGTTCTGTGAAAAATGTCATGGATACTTTTATAGGAATTGCATTGAAACTGTATATTGCTTTGGGTAGTATGAACATTTTAACAATATTAATTCTTTCAATCCACTAACACTGAGATTAGAACATTTCCTCACTCCATATACAAATACAAACTCAAAGTGAACTAAAGACCTAAAGACCTAAAGGTAAGATCTGAAACCATAAAAATTCGAGAAGAGAACACAGGCAGAACACTCTCTGACATAAATTGTAGCTATATTTTTTTGGATCTGTTGCCTAGGGCAAAAGGAATAAAAGTGAAAATAAACAAATGGGACGTAATTAAACTTAAAAGCTTTTGCACAGCAAAGGAAACCATCAATAAAGCAAAAAGACAACCTACTGAATGGGGAGAAAATATTTGCAAATGACATGACAGATAAGAGGTTAGTATCCAAAGTATAAAAACAGCTAATTCAACTCAACAACAAAAGAAATTCAATTAAAAAAATGGGCAGAAATCCTGAATAGACATTTTTCCAAAGAAGACATAAAGAAGCTAACAGGCACATGAAGAGTTGTTTGACATCACTAATTAGAGACAGAAATGCAAATCAAAACCACAATGAGATATCACCTTACACCTGTCACAATGGCTAACATCAAAAAGTCTACAAATAACAAATGCTGGTGAGGATGTGGAGAAAAGGGAACCCTTGTACACTGTTGGTGGGAACATAAATTGGTGCAGCCAGTATGGAGGTTTCTTAAAGAACTAAAAATAGAAGTACCATATCATCCAGTAATTTCACTGCTGGATTATATTTCTATTCAAAGAAAATGAAAACACTAATTTGAAAAGATACATGCACCCTAATGTTCATAGCAGTGTTATTTATAATAGCCAAAGTATGGAAGCAACCCAAGTGTCTATCAACAGATTAATGAATAAAGAAGATGTGGTACATATATGGAATATTACTCAGCCATAGAAATGAATGAAAATCTGAGCATTTGCAACAATGTGGATGGATCTAGAGAGTATTGTGCTTAGTAAAATAAGTCAGACAAGACAAATACTATACGTTATCACTTACATGTGGAATTAAAAAAATTAAACAAAAACAGACTCGTAGATATAGAAAACAAACTAATGGATATCACTGAGGAGAGGGAAGAAGATAAAGAGTATGAAGGGGGTATGGGATTAAGAAATACAAACCACTATATATAAAATAGGCAAGCAACAAGGATATATTATACAGCACAGAGAAATACAGCCATTATTTTGTAATAACTTTAAAATACTGATTTACTATACTGTACATGTAAAACTAATACAATATTGTAACTTAACTATATGTCAATTAAAAAGCTTTAAAGTTGTGTTTCAGTGTTTTTCTAGATTTTTCATTAATGAAGGAAAAAAATGGCTTTTTTCCCTCTTAGTGCCTCTCAGCATCAGGCTTTTCATCGACAAGGAAGTCATAGGAACACTCCTTAGGAGTGTTGTGAGATTAAGTGAGTTAATGCTTATGGAGTCCTTAGCAATGCTTACCATGTAGTAAGTACTCAATGTACAGTAAACTTGTTTTACGTCTTTGCAGTTTGATATACACTCTTAAAATTACACCAATTTTGTATTATCATATTCCCATTATGTAGATGTTGTTTTAATATAGAATATTTGCAATTACTTAGAATTGGGAAAAATCAAGCTACAAGAAGATATGCTGTTTAATCAGACTTCTAGGGAGAAAAATTGTTTATTCATTCTTCCATTTAATACATATTTATTATATGCCTACTTCAGGCCAGACACTGAACTAAATGCTGGGATATAATGGTGATTAAAAGGTGAACTTATAACTCAGTAGGAGAAGTGGGTATTAATCAAATAATCATACTAATTAATGCATAATTGCAAACTGAGACAGTCTCTGAAGGCAATCACACTAATGAATGGGTAAATATTCTTTACGCCAAGTTGAAAAGATAAAATAAAGGAATCTGATCTAGATGAAGGAGAATGATGATCAGCGCAAGTCTGAACAGGACAACCACAGAATAAGTAAGAGTTCCCTGATCAAAACTGGTAGGAGAAATGGGGCGGGGGCAGGGGGAACAGTCAGCGCACTTCTGGCAAAGGAACAGAATGTATAGAGGTTAGTGTCAGCTGAGTGAAAGCTGGACATCTTCAGAGAGCAAATGAAGGGCATATGAGTTGGAAAGAGGGAAAAGTTAGAGGAAGAGGAGAAAGAGATGGAGTTGGGAAGGTGCCCAGGCACAGATAGCCAAGCTGAGTTTTATATGCCCTGCATGGATCTGAGACTCTGAAGAGCAACAGAATGAAACTATAGGTTTCTAAGCAGTAGTGATGACATGATGAGACTTTCACTGTGTGAAATGTTCAAAGTATGGAGAGAGGGCCGGAGAGAATGTGAGAGAGCTCAAGCAGGGTATGTGAGTCAAGGGGCCTTCAGAGAAGCAGAGATGATTTGTGCAAGAAAATAGGGAGAGAAATGGGAGAGCCTGTGGGAGTCATCAGACCACTCACCATTGTGAGGGAGAGAAGGAAGGACGACAATGGAGTGGGGAAGTCTTAGCCCACCATTCAACACCTTGAGTTAAAGGCTTTTAAGTGAGTCCTGTATCTCCCAGGAAAAGGCCTGTCTTGGCATCCCTGTTGTGCAGTCACTGGAAGGGAAAAGTCCATAGGAATTTTGGCCTAAGCATAAATGTGTGATGAATTTCAAAGTACAAGAACTGTACTCTTTGGTCAAATACACTTAGCAGAAGGTCTGAGAGGTGCATTTTCATGGATGCCTCACATTACGTTAATAGTGAAGAAAGAAGTAAACAGATATGATCAAGATTCAAGAACTGAGGTCAATATGACTTTATAAGATTTTAGAAAGGTATGAATGCCAGTTTATCAGAGATGCCTTCCCTGATCACCCTGTCTATAAAAGCACCTCTCTTTCACACATAATCCTGTTCTCTCATGCAGTTTTATTTTGGGAACTGGAATTTACCAATTTCTGATATAGTAATTTTTTTACTTGTTTTAATTCTTTATTGTCTATCTGTCAACACTTCTCGCCAACCAAAATCTAAGCTTCATTATTTCAAGGCGACTTCCTTCCATTTTATTGCTATTTTTCCAGTAACTAAAGCAGTATGGCCATTCAAGATATATTTGTTGAATAAATGAATGGGGGGGGGGTGTTGGCTTAAGGATGAAAGAAGAGAAAATGTCAAAGAAGACTCCCAGTTTTATGGTATGTGCAACTGGATGGATGGTGGTTCGTTCACTGAGGAAATACACAATAGAAATCTTGGGCAGGTGGGTCAGAAAATAATACTTTTTTTCCCTCGTACTTGAGTTTGAAATTCCTTTGAGATGTCCAAATAGAGCTTGTACCTTTTCTTAATAAACCAAATATTACACTATAAAATTTAATGCAAGTAATGGAAAGTTGCAGGGTATGTATTAGTTTGTATTGTCTATTTTATAACACTAAAGCATTGAAATCTGAGTTACCTTGTAAAATCAACACATAATAACTATCAAAACTCCAATAAGAGATTATTGAAGAGATCAACACATAAAGGTAATGTCTGAAGGAAGATTGGTCAGTCACGAAAGCAGAGAAAAGGGAAAAACCACAGAAATAAAAGTTTCTAATATCCATTCAGATACTGATAGAGAAGACATTGGGTCTTTAGAATTGTGTTTCCTTTGTTCTGTGAAATAGATACACACACTTATGTTAATAAATACTACTAAATATTTGGGCTTGGTTAATGTGCCCTCCCCTCCCTTTCCTAAGGGAGGCATTAACTCAGCTCCTGAGCCTTCCAGGCTTAAGGCCAGATCCTGCATCTGACAAATTCACTGAAGTAATAAAATGCCAGCCTAAGAGTTCTTTTAAGTTAGCATACTAGATATTCTTTTCAGTGGCAAAATCTGCACATTGCTGGTGCATTAGGAGAAAAACAATTATCTTCAACTGTGATGCCAAGTTAAATGATATTTGATTTTGTCTCAGGAAAGATCAGGTTTCTTCTCAGCAATGAGCTAATTTTGTCCTAGGAACAAAAGGGACTCAAGACAATGGTTGTTTAATTTGGGGCTAAGAAATGAGTATAGGCATGAATTTGGTCATGCCTATCCACTGTATAGCTGTGTGACATCTGGTAATCATTTATTTCCTCCCCCCAATTCTGATAAAAAAATACATACTTTGTGTCCACTAGCTAACTTTCCCTTGGCAAGTTATGGTATTAATTAATAACAAGGCAGAGTATATTCAGTCAGAATAATCATATAAATGTCCGTGACAGCTCTGTGTAATCCACCTGTGTGTATACAGGCAGCCCTCACTTTGCATGGTGCTATGTAAAGTATGACTTACGTGTAGAGGAGCCACTCAAGCAAAGCCACTATTCCTAGCGTACAAGTGTCAGTTAATACATTTACCTGAAAGTGAAGATTGCTTATGACATAATTAGCCCATGAATCAGTAACAGCTATGAATATAGCCACCTTTTTGCTTTTTCATCCATTTTTAAAAGGATGACATTAATAAATATAACGTTTTTCATTCTTCTATTCAAATAGGGTGGCTAAAGCAGAGGAAACGCAGATAGATGGTATTCTCTAAAAAGAATCCATCCCTTCTTTCCCAAAATTCTTTCTTTGTTTACTATTAAAGAGATTAGTATTCTCCTTGAACTTTGAAATGATCTTTAACTTGTTTGTTAGTCCTCATATCCTGTGGGTTGTTAAATACCATCATTTACGGCACTGTGCTGTTACAGCCATGATTTCTGTTATAGTTTTATTGCTTCCACAAGAGATTATGCTGTCATTATCCTTCCTCTGGATAAGCCTGTAGTTTTCCACCTAGCCTGCTCTGCCTTTTTTTCCCCCTCAAATAAAACAAGCAAAGTGTTTACCAATTAATATTCTTCACACAAAACCAAGATCATGCTACTTCCTTGCTCACAAATCCCAGAACAATCAATATTGGGATTCAAGTTCCTTCTCAGCCCAAACCACAATTACCTTTTCTGTCCCCATAGTTCACTTAGTTTCTACAGATCAATACTCTAAAGGCAAGAATGTGGAACCATGCACTTTTATAGTTTTACTTCATGTAATATGAACAATTACCTTCATTTTTTCAACTTCCATTCCTCACATTCATGCACGATATTCTCCATAATATCTAAAAGTCCACATTTTGCTCATTTTTAGGTACAAATGCAAATATAAATGTCACTTATTCCACAAACTGTTCTATTCTCCAAGGTAGCTGTCTTCTCTCCTTCTTCTACATGTCCACTTCCCTTAATTCTTAAATTTCCTATGACAGGCATTATTTTCCATTTAGTATGGCATGCATTATATATATATATATTATATATATGCAATATATATCTTATTATAGTATAGCATTACTATGCATATAATACGTCTCCAACTATCCTAGAATATCCACAGACAGGGAATCTGTATCCATTTCATGTGTGTTCTCATACTGTATTTTACATTAGTGATTTATATAGAATAATTACACACCAAAGTCTTTTATTATAGCAAGATAAATTAATGATAGAAATGCTCAACCTTTATTTATTTTTTGATTTTCATTATTTTTCTGACTTTGCTCTTTTTTTTTAACATTTTTTATTGAGTTATAGTCATTTTACAATGTTGTGTCAAATTCCAGTGTAGAGCACAATTTTTCAGTTATACATGAACATACATATTTGTCATATTTTTTTTTCGCTGTGAGCTACCACAAGACCTTGTATATATTTCTCTGTGCTATACAGTATAAACGTGTTTATCTATTCTGCATATGCCTGTCATTATCTACAAATTTTGAACTCCCAGTCTGTCCCTTCCCACCCCGCATCCCCTTGGCAACCACAAGTTTGTATTCTATGTCTATGAGTCTGTTTCTGTTTTGTATTTATGCTTTTTTTTCCCAGATATCACATATGAGCAATCTCATATGGTATTATTCTTTCTCCTTCTGGCTTACCTCACTTAGAATGACATTCTCCAGGGACATCCATGTTGCTGTCGTTTTTTATGGCTGAATAGTATTCCACTGTATAAATATACCACATCTTCTTTATCCAGTCATCTGTTGGTGGACATTTAGTCTGTTTCCATGTCTTGGCTATTGTAAATAGTGCTGCTATGAACATCTGGGTACAGTGTCTTTTTGAAGTAGGGTTCCTTCTGGATATATGTCCAGGAGTGGGATTCCTGGGTCATATGGTAAGTCTATTCCTAGTCTTTGGAGGAATCTCCATAGTGTTTTCCACAGAGCCTGCACCAAACTGTATTCCTACCAGCAGTGTAGGAGGGTTCCCTTTTCTCCATAGCCTCTCCAGCATTTGTCATTTGTGGACTTTTGAACAATGACCATTCTGACTGGTGTGAGGTGACACCTCATTGTAGTTTTGATTTGCATTTCTCTGATAATTAGTGATACTGAGCATTTTTCATGTGCCTATTGATCATTTGTATTTCTTCCTTGGTGAATTGCTTGTTTAGGTTTTCTGCCCATTTTTGGATTAGGTTGTTTGTTTTTTTCTTATTATGTCGTATGAGCTGCTTATATATTCTGGAGATCAAACCTTTGTCGGTTTCATCATTTGCAAAAATTTTCTCCCATTCCATAGGTTGTTGTTTTATTTTACTTATGGCTTCCTTTGCTGTGCAGAAGCTTGTAAGTGGTAGCTCACAGTGAAAAAAAATGTGACAATGAATATATTTATGTTCATGTATAACTGAAAAATTGTGCTCTACACTGGAATTTAACACAATATTGTAAAATGACTATAACTCAGTAAAAAATGTTTAAAAAAATCAGTTGCATTTCTTTACACTAACAATGAATTAACAGAAAAAGAAAGTAAAGAAAGAATCCCCTTTAAAATAGCACCCAAAGTATAAAATACCTAGGAGTAAATCTATCCAAGGAGGTGAAAGATTTATACGCAGAAAACTATAAACCATTGATGAAGGAAATTAAAGAAGACTTTAAAAAATGGAAAGATATCCCATGCTCCTGGATTGGAAGAATCAATATTGTTAAAATGGTCACACTGCCCAAGACAATCTACATATTTAATGCAATCCCTGTCAAATTACCCAGGACATATTTCACGGAACTAGAACAAATCATAATAAAATTTATATGAAACCACAAAAGACCTAGAATTGCCAAAGCATTACTGAAGAGAAAGAAAGAGGCTGGAGGAATAACTCTCCCAGACTTCAGACAATACTACAGAGCTACAGTCATCAAGACAGCATGGTATTGGTACAAAAACAGACATATGGACCAATGGAACAGAATAGAGGGCCCATACATGAACCCACAAACTTTTGGTCAACTCATCTTTGACAAAGGAGGCAAGAATATACATTGGAATAAAGACAGTCTCTTCAGCAAATGGTGTTGGGAAAACTGGACAGCAGCATGTAAAACAATGAAGCTAGAACACTCCCTTACACCATACACAAAAATCAACTCAAAATGGATCAAAGACTTAAACATAAGACAAGATACAATAAACCTCCTGGAAGAAAATATAGACAAAACATTATCTTACACACATCTCAAAAATGTTTTCCTAGGGCAGTCTATCCAACCAATAGAAATAAAAGCAAGAATAAACAAATGGGACCTAATGAAATGCTCATCCTTTAATCATTTGAAGATTCTGTATAAGTGTTGTTAAATCAACTCAATGCAATTTGTTATGAGTGCTCATAAGTATAATTAGATTCTCTACTTAAGAAAAATAAATAAAATTATAGTAACATTTTCAAGCAAAAGGACACAATTACAAGGAATACAATCCTCAAAGTCCTGTCAAGTTGTACATATTTCTATTTCTTGTACTATTCCTACTTAGAAAGAGGTTTTTTTTTAAATTTTCAACTTAAAGTCTTATTCTTTAGAAGAAAGATACTAGAACAGAATCCATTTAAATTCTCAGTTGCTATCTAGTTTAAAATCATGCCATTTAAATATACTTAGAATTCCATCTAGCAAACATATTAAGTGGATTATGTCTTTCCTCAAAAATAAGCTCATCTTCTTCAGGGCAGTCAATAATCAACAATTTTGAGCTTACTAAATTTAGAGCCTTTTTAGAACCATTTAATTTTTTTTTGGAAGATTTACTTTCTGGGAAGAAATCACATACTCCATTTTGTGTGTCATTTGAGAATTACAGCATTAAGGATATCACTGCAGACTAATAGAGAAATCTTTTTTTTTTTTTTTTTTTTTTTGAGAAAACCATGAAGCACGTAAGCCAAACTGTATTACATACATTTGGTACAATCACACTTGCAATATTAAGTAAAACATTGACACTGGCACGTTGAAACTCTGTTATGTGTCAGGAAATTTTCTTTGCTTCAGGAGACTGACATCTGCCAAGAATGATGAGGGTGGTTATTTGGATATTATTCCATGCTCACCTCTGGCTTAGGGAGACACAGACACAGGAGAATATAGGACAGAATTTGCAGTTCATTTCATGGAACCAGCACAGCACTCTGTACAGGACAACCGTTTGGAGGAAAAGTCTCTCCATCAGTTTAAATCAGGCACAACACACACACACACCCCCCCAAAAAATACTTTCTGGCAGCAGAGTTTGAAATCATGACCAAACTCAACAGAATACATCAAATGATACACTTAAAAACAAAAACCAAAAAGCGTTGACTATTTTAAGAATAACCTCTAAGGAAGATTAGGTATTTTGGTAAAAATAGACTATTACATTTCAAACCAATGTAATGTTCCATAAAAACACATAACAGCATTTTTATTTCTTTGATTTCACTTTACACAGTTGTGGTTACTTAGCTATTGTGTAAGTGTGAAAACTAGATACTACTGTATGGATCTTGGATTTAGAATATGTGAGTTTATATGCATAGTGTGTGACTTTGGCAAATCTCTATGGCTCTCTGAAACTCTGTTTTCCCTGCAAAGATGCCTATAAATATTATGTACTTGTTTCTTATTAGAGAAGTCTTATTGACCTACTTTATATGCTTTTAAGCTATTAGAAAAATAACATAAATCTCAATTTCTGTGATTTTAAAAACAGTACCAAGATGCATTAATTTAATTTTGCTTATTATGAGAATGTTAATGACTGAATTACCATATTCACATGTTGAAGCCCCACCCCACCCAATGTGCTTATATTTAGAGACTTAGAGATAGGGCCTTTATCAGGTAAATAAGGTTGATTGTGGTTATAAGGGTGGTGTTCTGATCCAATTAGATCAGTGTGCTTTAAGAAGACACCAGAGAGTGCTCTCTCATGTGTGTTGTGTTAGCTCTGTCTCTCTGTCTCTCTGTTTCATGTGAAGACAGAAGAGAGGGCAGACATTTACAAGCCAGGGTAGAGACTCACCAGAACCCAACCATGGTGGCACCTTGATCTCAGATTTCCAGCACTCAGAACTGTGAGAAAATAAGTTTCTGTTAAGTTACCCAGTCTGTGGTATTTTATATGACAGCCCAATAGACTAGTACAGAGAATACTAAAGACAGCAGTAAGTATAAGTATTCTGAGTACTGAATAAGTCAAATAAATTAACGTAAAGTCATCAACTGCAAGTATGCTTCTTATAGTTACAATCATATAGTGAATTTCTATATATATTATTTTAAATATTAAAAATAATATCTAATTACTTACATGAGAAAATAAACTATATATTAAACAAAATACATACTGTCAAGTAAAAAATGAAAGTTATAAAACATGTCCAGTATGGGTCCTTTATTTAATATATATGCATACATATTATATATGAAAATGTTGATGGTGATTATTTGGTTAGGATGAGCCATTTTAAATTTCTTCTCTTTCTGATTTAACTGTACCATTTTATAAATGAAAGTACTAAATATATAACATAAAAGAGCAGTTGTTGA
Organism: Camelus dromedarius; assembly: GCF_036321535.1. NCBI lineage: Eukaryota > Metazoa > Chordata > Mammalia > Artiodactyla > Camelidae > Camelus > Camelus dromedarius. The sequence continues at coordinate 87,433,251 of NC_087437.1, read as the reverse complement.
AGTTTTTAAATGTAGTTTAACTAAATTTTAAAATATTGCAAGTTAGTACTTTCAGGAAATAAATGGTAACAAGAACATTATGTAGAGATAAACACATCCCAGATTTTGAATAACTTTAAATAAATATACTACATTCCAAAGCTGAGCTTCTCAAGTGGTGATGCCAGGACCATATTTAGATTATGAGAGTCTCTCTACCTATGTATAAAGCATAGTTTACATATATTGTTTTTAAATATTTTTTACCTTTTGAAACTCCTGACATTTCATATGCAAATGATATAAATTGGACAATAGTAGAAAAAATCCAACCATTTCCTAACTACCAACAAATTGCCAGTGTAGCTAATAGCAAGCAATTTATACAGTGGCTAATCTGATTAAGTATCTGGTCATCATTCTGTCTCTACTCTCTAATTTATACCTTTCTAAACTCAGCCATGATAATAGAGAATACTGAATATTTTACCTTGGGTATGATAGTTTTAGGATCAAAAACTGTCAATGTTTTATACCATTCAGTGGTATTTAAATAATTTAACAAGAGCCATGTGGGGGTGAGATGTCGGTCAAGAAATGTCAAATGTCATAACCTTTCTTTCAAATGTAAAGTCAGAAAAATTATTAAGGTGAATGTATAGGGTGTAGTGAAGATAAAGAATGGGGCGAAGTATTAATGCATATTTATTGATTGACAATCCAGGTGCTGGGATTGTAAAAGAGAGTAAGACTAACAAGGTACATGACCTCCTAGAGCTTATATTCTAGAAAGCTAATAAGCTACTAAGTAATTAACAAGTAGGATAAATTTGAGTAGTTATATGCTAACATGTGAACAAGACAAAATGAAAGAGTTCTAGGAGACTCCATTTGTGTGGTTAGGAAGATTCAGTACAAGAGATAGTAATGGAAGGGAGCCTGAATGATCTGAATGTGGCTTCCATGAAGGCATCAGAGGGATGTTCCAGCCACATGGAATTGCAAATACAAAGGCAGAAATAAACCTGGCATTTACAAAGCGCAGGATATTAAAAAAAAAAACCTATAGGTTGAGCATACAAGCAGCGGTGGGAGAGAAAGTTAAAAAGAATTGACATATATACCAGAACAAGGGATGTAAATTTCATTTTATGTAGAATAGGAAGCCATTGGAATGCCTTATGCAGGGGAGTAGTATATGATATCAATTTGCAAGTTATCCTTCTGATTGATCAATTTTATGAAAATCTCCTGGCATTGGGGACAGAAAATAAGAGTGGTTTTAACAAGCGAAAATAGTGAGTCTTATGATCAGACACATTTGGTAAACTTTGTCTTAAGTGATGAATGCCAACATTAGCAATCAGGGATGTAATACTTAAGCTGGGCATAAATTTAAGAGAACTCAGAAACTCAGATAAATTTGTTCATTATGCATCTGTTTATAAAAAATCAAAATATCCCATTTAGGTTAACCTGGTCCATGATCTCCTGGAACTTATATTCTAGAGAGGTAAGTCAGACACTAAATAATTAAACGAAAAGGCACATCACTGCTTGTCTATGGGAGGGTGATATTAAACAGCAAATTAAAAAAAAAAAAACTGTAGGAGAAAGAAAAACTTTTTCCTCCTTTTTGAACAATGGGCCTAGCATTTTTATTGTCTGTTGGGGCCCACAAATTATGTTGCTGACACTGTTTATAGATTTTCCTCATCTGTAAAATCAGAACTAAAACTCTACCTCTTAGAGTTGTAAATATTACATAAAATAAAACAAGTATTTAGCACAATCCCCAACTAATTTAGGTAGTCAATAGAAGACAGTTTCTCTCTACCACCTTACTACCTCTGTTCTTTGCCATTAATTAAGAACATGTTTCTTATAAACAATTAAGTATAAAATAAGGTATATTGTACAACATAGGGAATATAGCAAATATTTTATATTAACTATAAATGGAATATAAACTTTAAAAATTGTGAACCATTATATTGTTCACCTGTAACATATAATTTTATATATTAACTATTAAAAAATTGTAAAAAAATCTGTAAAACCAATGAAAATTTGTGATTGAATTGCTTAAGAGCAGGGCTCAAGCAAATGTTTGAAACACAACATATTAACAGATTCTACTGCTATTAGGTAAAATAAAAAGACAAAAAAACTTAGTGGGAAGGAAAAGAAAGAATGTATTTCCTAAGATACTTAAGTTCCAGGTTGGGAGAGACTGAGATCTGTAGTGTAACCACAGCATTGTTTCTCTCCACATATCCAAGTGGTCCTAATACAAGTACCTCACAGTAACACGCCACACACAGCATGTCGAGGGCCCCTCCCAGCTCACAGAATAGCTTCTCTTAATACTAAGCCAACCAATATTGTATCTTGTGTAAAGAGGCATCTGTTAAAAGGATTTCTTTTTTTTCTTGAATAGTGATATCATTGTTTTTTATTTAATTTTTTTTTCAATTTAAGCTGTTGCATTTGTTTATAAAGGCTTTGATGCTTTGATTATTGATAAAATAGTGTATGCACAACCAGTATTAAATTGTTCTATCTCATTAGAAGGCAGTTATGCCTATTTTTACTTTTTAAACCTGCTGATTAAAATTTTTCCCACTATGAAAACATATTATACTTTGCATAAGAACCAATATACAACTATGTAATTTTCTGGAGCTGCTCTTAAAACATTAAGTATTGGACTTTATAAAATGTCCAGTAGATTATCTCTGCTTTTGCAGGACTAACTTTAAAAGTATAAATAACTTTTAAAATACATTACAATAGGTTTAAAGAGAGGGAAAATGATTTTTTCTTGTCCTTCCTTCTCACTCATCCACCCCCTCCAAAATGAGAAACTTCTCATCTAAATCTAGTTGCAAACATCACATAATATATAGGAAAGAATCTGGTGACAAAATGAGAAAACATCAGTACCCCATGACAAAGAGTTGAAAAGATAGGAAGACATCCCTGTTAAATGGCAAGGGATGGAATAGGAAATTAGAGAGTAGGTTTTCAGAAGTAAAAAAACAAACAAAAAAACAGCCTTATAGAGTCAGGGCTTAAGAACTGGGGCCATTGTCCACGTATAGGATAAGAAGCAGATGATTTATCAAGTGATTATTTCATAGTTTTTTTAGTAGTGTATAGATTAAATAAACCTGTTAGTTTAGTCATGGGTAGATAAAACAAAATCAGTAAATACTGGGGAGAAAAATTCATATAAATATTAATAAGTAAAATATCTAACATTTTGTAGTTTATTTTTTCCATGAGTTACCTAATATAACACATAAAAGAAAAGAATTTCTCTTGATAGAGCCCCATATATATTAGACTCAGTCCATGGCCCGAAAAGTTGGGTTTTCCTACAATCAGTTCTAAGAAAGAATCTGATAATTAATTGTTGTCTGTATCTCAGGAATAATGCTCATGAATTATGTCCCTGTAGATATACAGTATATAGCAGGGCATAAACTTACTTTAATCTGGGAATTTTCAAAGTTAGAATTCTGAGCCCAACCATGTGAGAGCCATCATGGTGAAGCATGAGTCTTCGGTGGCAGTGTAATGTAGGTATAACACATTCACAAAAAGATGATGATACAGCTACAAAATGACAAGGAAATCCATCACGAAGGTTTGAGCAGGTCTTTTCGTGAGAGGCTTATTTATACATTCCAAGAAAGGAAATGTTATTCACTGGTTAACCTATCTGGTAGCTTTTTTCGAACTGATAAATAAATATATTCACACCTGTAATTGATAGTGACTCTTCTTGAGGAAAGCTAGTATAATACATGAATATATACTACAGAGAGAACCTGAGTGGACTTAAATGCTTTGCATTTAAAAGGATTGGTTTCTTCCTATTTGATCCTTTGTATAATTACTGTATGATGAAGATGGTGCCCATTATTATATAGTGTCCTTATTCAGTGACATTTATCCAAAGAGATCAAAAGAAACTTAGAAACTTTCAACAAAATAGCCTACTGTGGTAAGCATCACAGGAAATAACATTTGTCTAAGGAACAGCAAAGCAGAAAGAAAATGTACTCAGGTCAAAAGGAAAGTAAGTCTATTTTCCCTAAAGTTTGTGTTTTAGTTTCCTTCACAGAGCTAAGACCCCTGACAACCCTGGATAGTTCAATGATGCATCTACCATGGAGCCCAAAGGCTAAGATTTTAATTCTCTCAGACCTTTCCTTATTTTCACAACCGCACACAAAAAGGCAAAAGGCAGAAGTGCTGTCAATGTATAGGACACGGACTTTGTTTTTGTATGAACTTCAGCTAGCCAAATGTAAGAGGAAAATTCGTATTAATCTACTTCCTCTGAGAGTTGCTAAGAAAGTTGGAGGATATTATAAACAGGAGAACTATTTACAGTAAAGAGAACAATATCAGGATTTAGGGCTCTATTAATAAAGTTATGGAACTTCAGTCTGAGTACAGTAGCTTTCAGAAGAGAAATACAGAAATATAGATAATAATTTGCTGAGTGACTGTAAAAACTCTGGGCCATCCATCATTTCTTTCACATCTAACAACAATAAACTGGTACTTAATTTTGATGTCTTAATGTACAACTCATGTTGAACCAGAAAAAGAGATTCCAAAGTTGCTTTTATAGATATTGTCATTAACACAGAATGAAATAATTTTCTAGATACATTATTTTTGTTAATTGTGTTAATGTCTGACATTCATTGTGTCATCCACAGTACCTCACCTATATAAGTCACTCAATAAATGCTTGAAGGATTATAATTATGTGATCTTACACTCTGCAAATGTATTTAATATAAACCTATGTAATACATGACCTGTTTGGTCCCAAAATAGCAATGACCCTGAGGTTCTAACTTTTATTAGAGGCAATATTTTCCTCTTCAGTTGCAGAATTCTACTGCATATCCTGCTCGAAAAGAGCCTAAGTTTCTTCAGAATGTTATATAGAGATTAACTATGAGTATGCATACTTACATCATTTTTTAAAGTTTAAAATTATATTCCATTTGTATGTGAACACTGAAAGATGATTAGGAGCTCTCCTCCAGGGTTTGCTTCAAGAGACCAGGTGTCTGAATTCTCAGAAATTGGTCCTTAAGGGGAGATCTGTCTCTGGAATGAAAACAAGGTTAAAGCATTGTATGAATTTTATGCCTTCCTCTTCTGATCAGGTGCCAAGACAGGCACATAAAATACTGTAAAAAAGGAAGCATTAGGAAATACTAACAATGAGGAGAATGAACTCAAAAGACAAAGAATGAAGAGATTTCCATTAAGACATTAAGTAATGCAAATATTAGGAGTGTCTGTAGAATTAAGTTCTATAGCTTGTTCAAATTCTTTAAAACTATCTAAAGCTGAAGGTAATCATTAACTTCTTCCTCTAGAAAGGGACTATTCCTAATGCTTCCATAACTTATCTAACTTGATGTAATAAAAATGATTATTTAAAATATTTTTTATATTTTAAAATATTATATATATTTATAGATATAAAATATAGACTCACAGACAGACAACAAACTATGGTTATCAAAGAGGGAAGACATGGGGGGAGGAATAAATTAGAGGTTTGGGATTAACATATACACACTACTATATATAAAATAGATAAACAACAATGTCCCTACAGTATAGTACAGGGAACCATATTCAATATCTTGTAATAAACTATAATGGAAAAGAATCTGAAAAAAGACTATATGCATATGTATATGTATAACTGAATCACTTTGCTGTATACCTGACTAACACAATATTGTAAATCAGCTATATGTCAATAAAAAAATAAAATAAAGTATTTTTTTAAAATTTAACCAGTACACACCTCACACAATTAAGATGTGATATAGGCAAAAGCTGTGAATTTGTTACAGGATAGAAAAGTACACAAATATTTAAGAACTTTATAGAATGTTTTTAAAGCTAATATGATTAACAAACAATAACAAAAATAATCATAATGCCATATATGCCAAGAAGAGAGGCCCCAACTTGTCTTTGATTTTTATCTGTAACATATTATCTACAATATATTTATGATATGTTATGAATGTTTCAAATTAAAACTTGCAAAGTGGATAACAAGGAGCCACATGGTAAGCTGTGGGCCACAAGAGAAACTGAAATAGAGTTTATTGCTCATAGGTCCTGGAGGAAGTACAGAGTACACCTTGAGGGTTCCACATAGGGAGGTTAAGGAAGAATGCAGACAGAGAGCTATAGGACCTAGGGCTCATGCCTTCATTAGGGTTTTTATTAGAGAGCTTTGGGGTTTTCTGGTGAAGGCCAGATTGGTCAATTCAAACCTAAATTGAGGGTTTTGGTAAACTCCACTGGGGTCTTGTCTAAGAGGCACACAAGCAAAGCACTGGGAGAAGGGGACACTGTTGATCACAAGGGCTGTTGGGGAAGCCATATCAGAAACTTATTTTGTCCCCATAGATTTGGGATGTGTCACCTTCCTGGCATGTGGATGTATCATCCATCCAGAAGATCTCTGAACCCTGGACGTTAGCATTTTTATGGAAACTTCATCATACAGGCATAATTGATCTCAAGCCCTCCTCCCGTCCCCAGAGGAAGGGGGATGGGGCTGAAAGTTTCTAGCTTCTAATCATGGTTTGGTCTTTCTGGTGATCAGCTCCAATTCAGGAGCCCACCAAGAGTTCCCTCTTTAGAAGAAAAGATGCTCATATCACCCAGGGAATTTCAAAGGAGTTCTGTGTAAGATGCTCTGAGCACCTCTATCATTCAGGACATTACAATGGTTTTAGGAGCTCTGTGTTGGGAACTAGGACCAGAGACCTATATGTAGATCTATATAGTGAGAGATACGTCTTCTTATTTCACATTCTCTAATCCTACCTTTCCACAAGTTGTTTTGGTGCATACCCTAGGAAGTAAGGCCCATGAACCCAGAAGTAAACAAACTTCAAAAGAGTGATACTGTATGCTTTAAAAATATATTTAAATATAAATTTTTAAAACCAAGTACAATACATATCTGAATAGAGATTTATACACACATTTGAAAAGTAAAGGAGTTGCAGTATTTCTTTAGAACAGCAAAGGGGGTTTTAACATGGAAAGTCATGAAGTTTGTTCAAGAGAAAAAGAAACTGCAGACACTATTTGTTAGTTGAGTTTTTAGCTCTCAGAAAACTTGACATAAAGTTCTGTTAAATATGAAAAGGGTTAATTTGTTATCCAGTGGTGGTTTTCATTAATTCATTCACATTTGTTCACAATCATTTCACAAATGTTACCTGAGCACCATTTCTTCCATCTGTACGGTCAGCTATTAGGGAAAAAATCATTACTGAAATACATTAATAAAAACATGCCATTAAAGCAATGACTTTTACATTTCAGGTAAGAGGGCAATATACTCTTAAAATTACAATAAAATTTGATGAGTGTTTTGATAAAGGAAGTAAAAGGTCGGTGCCAGGGGAACATACAAGGTGCATTACGAGAGGTGGGGACGTTTAAACTAGAGTAGGAGTTAGCCAGGGAAAATGTAATGGGACAATCAGAGGGTTTCAGAGTGGACAGCTTATACAACAGCTGTGTAGAAGGACAGACTCACATGCCACAAGGAGAATATTTCAGTCGGATGATCTTGCCTGATTATCTCAGGTAGTTTCTTCATTTGCATGTTCCATGATATCTATATTTACCTCAGTGATAGTGTCTATTCCAGTCTCTTGCATATCAATAGGTTATGTGCCTTTTGACCCTAAGACCATGCCTTATTCCTTCATTGAACTAGATTTCTCAAGTACTTAACAAGATCAATACTCAATAAATAATTTTAACCTCAGCTTATGCATAACCATTCATTGTTTCCTGCATATGTATATGTTGATTTTGTGTCTGAAATTCATATGTTGTAATCCTAACCCCTCGAACTTCAAAATGTGACTAATTGAAGATAGGGTCTTAAGAGGTAATTAGGTTAAAAGGAGATCATTAAGGTGGGCCTCAATCCAGTATGACTGGTGTCCCAATAAGAAGAAAAGGACACACACAGGCACACACGGGAGACCATGGAGGGAAACAAGTAGAAGATAACGATCTATAAGCTAAGGAGAGAGGTCTCAGAAGAAACCATGTTGATGTTTTGGTCTCAGGGTTCTCGCCTCCAGAACTACGAGAAAGTAAATATTCTATTGCTTAAGTCATTCAGTCTGTGGTACTTTATTAGGGCAGCCACAGCTAACTGTGTATTACATACATGTCTGTACATATCTTAGTTGGATGACTGGAAGGTCTGTTGTCATTAAACCAGTAATTCAAGCGAAGTAATTTTGCATTGGGAAATGTGAAAATGATACAGTTCACCAAGCTCAACAAACCCCTACAGAAAGAAAAACATAGTTGTCACTTCTAAAAGAGACCCATGGATGATTTCAATAAACCATATCAACTACATTTATTAGCCACTAATTTACAGTGGTCATTATGAGTGGTGACAGATCAGAGTTATGCTTTGGGAATGGATGTGATATCAAGATTTCAGATAGGAAATAACTACTTAAGTTGTGATAGTGTCCACCAAGAAAAGGAAGAGTAGAATGAGAAAATTTTGTTATATTTTGATACTGAGCCTGATACATAAGACAATGGAAAGGAATAACACAAAGATAGTTCCAAGATATCAGGTTTAGAGACTAGTGTTGCCAATAACTGAAATATAAACACCAAAGAAAGAGCAGAAAGAGAAAAAAACGGAGTCAATTTTAGACATTCTAAATTTGAAGTGTTAGTATATTGCTAGATGGAGATGGTCAGATTATAAAAAATACTAGAAACTTGGAAAATGGATTGATGATTAAGTAAATTTCTTTTAAAACAGAAAAAATTACAAATACAAGAGAAATGATTAAAATTGGGGGACCTACTTAAAAGTAGCAGAAATATGCCAACATTTGCCAACTTCTAGCATGTCTATTAAAATCTACAACACCAACAAGAGTTTTAGAATTATTTAATCAAGAAACTCATTTGAAAAAGCAAGGGAATAATTGGTGTCCAACAATTTTTTTCTGTACACAGCAAGATAATTTCATATACAAGCAATAAAATTATTAGAAAAAAATAGGGGAGAAACAAGAACAAATGAGGACTCTACCTCTAGACATCTTAGACCAGTGTTTCTCAAATTTTGGAATAGATAATCTTTTCTTGTAATATCAATAAAAATTCAGATTCCTGCGTCTGACCCCAGGCTACTGTATAAAAATAACTTGATTAGGACCTTCAAATCTGCAATTTTAATAAGAGTTTCTTGTGTTTTTTTAAATGGTCCACAGAATAAAACAATGATCATGGCTGTCAGAAAATGCAAAAAGAAATGTATGTATATAAAATCAAGGAGTTAATTATAGAACCATATCTAAGATAAAAAAGAAAAGCAGGAGGAAGAATATTCAATAAATAGTATTACAATCATGTCATAGTTTGAAATGGAATGAAAGGATTACTTCGTGAAAGGAAAGAGGAAGTGGGACAGAAACTTCTGTATCTCAGGTTCATACAAACTTATACAAAATCTTGCACATTGGCTCAATCATCAAGGGTGTTTTCTATATGTTTTAAATAAACTTTAAAATTCAGAATAGTTTCAGAGTTAGAGGTTTAAGAAGATAGTTTTCATATACCCTGTTTAAGAAGATAACTAGTTTGCATGTACCCACCCTAAGTTTCCTTTATTATTTAACACTTTACATTATTTTGATATACTTGTCACAATAACTGATGTCAATAATGATGCGGTATTATTAACAGAGAAGATTTCCATATTTTTTACTAAATTTTCTTTTTATGTTTTTGGATCCAGTGCACAATACCACATCACATTATTCACTGTCTTAGTGCATTTGGACCGTAATAACAAAATACCAATTGGGTAGATTATGAACAATAGAAACTTAACTGCTCATAGTTCTAGAGGCTGTAAAGTCCAAGATCAAGGCATCAGCATGGTCACCTTCTGGTGAAGATCCTCTTCCTGATTCAAAGCTAGTGCCTCCTCACTATCTCCTAACATGGTAGAAAGGACTAGGAAGTTTCTTTTTTAGAGTACTAATCCCATTCATGAGGAGTCCAACTTCTGGCTTAAGCACCTCCAAAAGACCATCACCTTTGGGGGATAGGATTTCAAATATGGTGGTGGTGGTGGGTGTGAGACAAACATTAAAATCATAGCAGTCATGCTATCTCCTTAGACTGCTCTTTGCTGTGACAACTTCTTAGATTTTGCTTGTTTTTGATGACCTTGACAATTTTGAAGAGTACTGAGTTGGTGCTTTGTAGAATCTAACTCATTTGGGATTTGTCTAATGTTCTTCACATGATTAAAATGAGCTCATAGTTTTTAGAAGGAAGACCACAGAGGTAAAATGCCATTTTCATCACATCGCACAAAACACATATATAAACATGACTATTTTGATATAACCTTGATCACTTGGTTGAGATAGTGTTTGCCAAGTTTCTCTACTGTACTGCAATATCATGCTTTTTCTCTTTCTTCTATACTGGACACGGAAGGAAGTCACTGCACAGATCACACTTAAGAACTGAGGAGTAATGCTGCACTCCTTTGAGGAAAGTATCTATGTAACTTGTTTGGAATTCTTCCATACTGGGTATTTGTGTTTTCTCACCTACACGTTTGCTTATTTGATCATTTATCTATATTAGTATGGGCTTATGGATATTAATTTTACAGTTTTAACTATAATCCATTTATATTGCTACTAAAATTGTTCCAGCTTTTACCATGGGGAGCTATTTCAGTTGGCTTCTCTAGTTAATGTACCCTTATTATAATCATCATTATTATTATTATTTAGAAGTTCCTTACTATCTGGCACTACAAGATTCTCTAGGTTTATCTTTCATATTCTCTTCTTCATCCCTAGAATCAGCCATTTCTTAAGGCTCCTTAGTTCCTTTTCTTAGAGTCTAGTATTAAAGAAATCAAGATCTATGAGCTAGGTACACTCATTGATATCAGAGTGTCATTGCTTCTTAACCTTCTCAGCTGATAGAACAAGGAAATACAGGCGTGTAGACTAAACCGTATGTGTATAGTTATCTTAAAAATTCTGTGTGCATCTGTATTAAGGTAAACATGAATTCATATTGATGTTTTCAACTTAAATTCTCTATTCCGTGGATTATTCGAGCTTTTTCTCCTTGTTTGTCTGTAACCTTTCAGTATGACTATGAGAAGCCTGGCTACTGTCAATTGTCATACATTTACTCAACTGTCTAATACACATATAGAGTGTTGTCAGAATTGTTAACCTCCTCCACGGGAAACAGCTTTATCAACTAGAGTACAGTTTTTATACACACTTACTTTTGCCTTCAGTATTATAGTCTCCATTCATTCCCAATGTTACTTAGGGAATCACCCGTGCCCAATTCAGTTACTTACTACATTTTTTGTACAGGCATATCTTGTTTTATTGTGCTTTGCAAATACTGTGTTTGCTACAAATTGAAAGTTTGTGGCAAACCTGTGTCAAACAAATCTCTTGGCACCATTTTTCCAATAGCCTTTGCTCACTCTATGTGTCGCATTTGGATAATTCTTGTGATACTTCAAATTTTTTCATTATTATATCTGGTATGTGGTCTGTGATCTGTGATCAGTGATCTTTGATGTTACTGTTGTAATTGTTTTTTGCATTTTTAGCAGTCCAGTATTTTTTAAATTAAGCTATGTAACTTTTTTAGACATGTTGCTATTGCATACTTCATAGACTACAGTGTAGTGTAAACACAACTTTTATACTAAAGAATTTATAAACGTGATGCAAGGGCACTCAAAGTAGAAAGAACAGCAGATGCAATAGTATAGAAGTGTGAAACTGCACTGTATATTCTGGAATTTATAAGCAATTCAGTAATTTTTGGAATATAAAACAGAAGTTTTTTTTTAATTTCTCTTAATCTCATATTTTTATAAGTAGATGTCCATGTAAGGTATTGTGATCCTGATGTGCATACGAATAGAAGTTATACCATTTTATTTTTTGAGTGTATTCACCAGAATTCATCAAATAAATGATTCTTCTCTTTAATCAAGAAATGAAAACTTCCTTCTGTCCCAACTGTGTACTTCTTGGAATGTTGAAGCATGTAAAATGAGTCTATTCAGATTCATTTCTACCCCTTCATTTTGGATGCCAATCACATACCATATAGAGCCCAAAGATACTGGTTAAAAAATAAATGGAAAAAACATAATTTGCACATAAATTATGTCACTCATATATGTACTATCTCTTAGATGATAACTCCCTGCAATTATAATATTTTAATCACTGTTATCGATGCACTTCTATAGCACCATTCTCCCAAGTTTTTAAGATTATTGAGAAGGATGTTGGTTTATAACAAAATAGAAAAAAAAAGGCAATCAGATATTCCAGTTTTTGTGCTGGAAACTGCCTTGTAAGGCTTACAGAAGCCGAATGGTATATTCCTTTCCCAACTCCACATTCAGTGACCTCACAGTGGCAAGTTGAAATTGGTCATGGTGGAAGTATATACATCACAGAAATAGCAGATGCAACACATCAGTTTTGTTCTCCCCAGGAGAACCAGCTATTAAACATTTATTAGCATGCAACTGAATATTTCTTTATAATTATCTTTCAGTATTGGAAGGAAGATGATTCCATAGTTTGTAGACCACTTGAATATGTCTTTAAAAAATGTATATACTTAGAAACACCTTAAAAGTAGATAAAGATCACTTAATTGTATGAATAAAGTGACAATATGTTTTGTAAATCATTACTGCTGCTTACATTGAAAGATTTGCCTCCAGCATGAGAGAGTCCCCAAATAGTGGACATTTTTATGTCAAACAAGAATAATGGGATCTAAAATAACAGTATTTCTACCACTGAAGTTCTCAAAGAGTAAAACGAGACAACCACATTAAGCTCCATCATGTGAACCACACTGAGATTCAGAATCAAATCTGCTATATATAGGAAAAGGACAGGATGTCTGTGAATTTCCACAATTTGTCTGTATTCTGTGTATTAAGCTGTCAGGGACTATCTAAATCACTTCCTTTTCTGTCACTCTGTCTTCGGACAACATCCTTTGAGACACAACAGCATTCAGCAACGACCTCTCCGTCCCTCACCCCAACCCCCAAAGTCTCAAAATGATATGTAAATCCTGCAATTCATCATGCTCTGTGTAGTACAGGTTTAATTCTTCCTCCTAGGCCTCAAACTGCTGAAACATTACTCTGATATACAGTACAAAAGCAGTAACAAAGATGTTCATATCAGTCCATTGTGAGTTGGTGGCAGGCAGAGAAATCAATGAAGCCAAGGGGACAATAGCTGGAGTTTAAACAGGCTGCTGAAATTTGCTAAGACGCAGACAAAGGGCCCACACTGAAAGGCGAGCTACAGTGGAATTCCTCAGCCTCCATTATGTGGCTGAAACAATCCTCACTCAGAGAGTGGATTTGCATCTCTAATAGAGTTCAGGCTCTGTTTGTGAAAGGCTTTCGCTAGGCCTGACCCCGTGTCTCAAGAGCACATTGATACCCAGGGTCTTCCCTCTGCCTTGTCCCACACCACAGAGAGCAGTATCATGGGAAAATGCACTAACTTAAAAGAAAGCAAAGGAAGGCAAGAGGAAGGGAAAAAATTAAAGGCTTGAGGCAGTTTTGGTGGTACTTAGCAGTGAAAATTACTTTGGCAAATAATAGAACCTACTGCTGGTAATTACTGCTAACAAGCTTCCCCCAGCCCAAATGTGACACTTGGGCTGATGTGAGAAAAGCTGACAGAGGCCAAGCTTATTAAGTTTGAATGAAAGGAACCCTTTCCCTATGAAAATACAGCAACTCGGGAGCTTGCAAATCTTGTAATCTAGTGTTACCAATTATTCAGTAAAACAGAAAAATGGTGCTGCAATATTTTAAATCCTTCTTGGATTTAATTCAGTATGGTGCCCTAATCCTAAGCAACTATAATCATGAACATCCTTGGTTTCCTAAACATGTATGCTTGGCTCCAAACAAAATATTGTGGGTACTTAATCTTCTCCTCCATGCAAGGAACCACTGGGGAAACCTTTCATACCTGATGTCCAGCAGACAGCCTGGCAAAACATTTATCTTTGGGAGATAAAAAAATAAAAAGGAAATGATCATAATCTGAAACAAGGCAATAGAATCTTGCTAAAATTCGTTCATGTCTTATTAATTTTAAATTAAAGTTGGTTTGGTTTAACATAGTAATGTTAATTTCTTCTTCAACCTTAAAACTGTTTTAGTCACCATAAGAAAGTGATCATATGAAATTATAACATGTATTAATTATTATATTAATAAAATATTTTGCTTTGAGAGTAAAATCATGAGTAAAGATAAGTAGAAAATTATAAGAAATCTCAGAAATGTATTTTATTTATTACTATATTTACTACATACAGGAAAAGATCATATTCTCCCATTTTTAGGACACAAGCGTTTGTTAAAAGGTGAGTATTTCTTGTGTGCAGTAATAATTAGATGAAAGATAAATTCTTAATTCAGAATTTTGAATTGAAACTCCATTAGAATTATCTGGCATATCCATAATCTTTACATATTAACATTTTTACAGATTTTTTAAAATGTTACATTGACTCCATAGCACAAATGGCACCTCAATTAAGCCAACTACAGAAATTTTAAGTGTAAACTATTTAAATCAGTGAAAATAATCATATGCTACTGTGGATATTAAAGAGCTCAATTACAACTTAATTTTAAACTTTTCAGTGTAGCTTTGACTTCTTAATAATCCATAAGTTCACTGCTTGAATATACCATTTGGAAGTTTCCAGTAATTTGTTTTTCTGTCACCACTGGGCAAGAGGCCATATTGAGATGTTGTACACTCTATCACTTAAGAGTTTATATGGACTCAATCTGTATTTTTTAATATGACCGTTTTTACAAATAGCTTAAAACATGTTTTAAATGTTGAACAACAGAGAATGCCAAAGAGTCACATATTTGTCTAATTATTCATTTTGAAATATGCATGTTTAGTTCTAAAACTATTGTGTTTTATGGCTATGAAGCCTTTAAACCTAAAATGCCCTTCATGCAGCAAAGTGTTGATTATTCATATATATAGTATTAGTGCCATGTGTTATAGACAAGCCATTTACTCAGCAATGAGGATAATGAAAATAGATATTGAAAACTTTATGCTTAATGAACAGAGTACATTTTTAACAGTTCCTTAGAAAAAACTAAATATTAAAAATTAACATTTAAAGATTAATATCATTAAAATTTTATATAAATTTATCTAACTCAAGATAATTTAAAAGACTTTTACCACATATCTTATAAGTAAATTTATGCTGTTCTTATAGTCAATTGATTCCTATGTAAA